>NC_140371.1:15840000-17040000 GCF_054491055.1 Hypomesus nipponensis | reverse complement strand
TGTTATTTCTCTACCGAGTAGAATGTAAACACGTTTACATTTGCTTGTATCATGCTGTCCTTTATTGTGTTAACTCCACCCAGAATTCTTACACCATGTTTAAAAACAATAGTTGTACTTCACATTTTGTGTGACGATGAACACTGTTATATGTTCATGATAGGTCAATTCAGTCACCTCTGGAAATTAGACCAAATGTAGATGTTACAACCTTTTTATGTGAAAAAGATTCCTTGACATATCACACAATATCAGTATTGACTGAAAACATGACACATGGTAGATACATCATCATGTACTATGCTGCTGTAGGATAACTAAGAAGAAGCACAATGAGATTCAACACATTTCTTATTTGACAAATCTAAATAGATGGAAAACTGATGAATGGTAAATTAGCTGTAAATGTAAAAAACAGAAAAACAGGACAAAAATAGATAGGTGTCAGTTGAGTCAGATGAACAAATTAGCTTAATCTAAAACACCAGACACTTGCAGTGCAGCAATTGCCTGGAAACCATGTTTCATCATCCAGAACCTGCATACTTCAGATCCACATCGGTTTAAGAGTGAGAGATCATTGGTCAAGACGGACACTTCACAGATATTAGACCAACACCAATGACAAACCAATATCTCCATTTCCAGTGCATTGTTTTGATACGCATCTTGGTCCATTTGACAGTCAAAGGACATCTCAGTTTGGTTTTGAGTCACTCACTACCATCTGTGATTTCAGAGCAACTGTGTTTACATTGATGTGATAAGACTGTTAATACAGATGCTGTGGCAGAAGTTGAACCAAATGCCTTTGAGCAAAATGTTTTATTGAATGCAAGCCTTAGGCCAATGGAGTGTGCCATTTGTCATTACTGTGTGGATGAAGAACCAATAGGCTGTTAGTGACACTCAACAAAACTGGTCTACTCACTAATGGGTAACAGGAGTGTTTCTAGAAGCTTCAGTCTGTCGGAGTCAGGTGGCAGAGCGGTCAGGGAATCGGGCTAGTAATCTGAAGGTTGCCAGTATGATTCCCAGGGCCATGCCAAATGGTTGTGTCCTTGGGCAAAGCACTTCACCCTACTTGCCTCGGGGGAAAGTCCCTGTACTTACTGTAAGTCGCTCTGAGTGTCTGCTAATTGACTAAATGTAAAACCATCCCTTACCTGTAGCTTACTACAACCATGGTGTCCTTGACTTGTAGGGTCCTCTACAGCTGCACTGCAGTGACACAGGTGGGAGGCTATGGCTCCTATGCTGAAAGACCCTTTCCTTAACTGTACAGCTGTTACCCAATTTGGCCAGTTCTTCTGTATTTGAGGGAGGTATAGTGCACTTAGCTTTGAGTGCTTTGGATTTACACAATACTTCACGCCTCATTTGGGTGTTTTTATCAGTAGCTCACATTAAGCTATCATACGAGAGACGGAGAATGGAGGGTTAGAGAAGTGAAAGGCAAATGAGAGAGACGAAGGGAGCGGGAGCGAAAACATGTTGAGCAGACCTTGGGACCTACTGTTCAGGCTTTCACCATGTGAGACACTTTCAGTTCAGCTATGACATTTGTGTTCATTTCCCAACCCTGTTCTGTTGGTATAAACTGAAGTGAAAGAGCAACACAGAAAGAGATTGGGGGCTAGTAAACTTGTGCATGTGAGTTATACAGATAATGAGGGCAGGAGGAAAGTCACAACAAAAACATAAAAAACTAAACAAATGTGCTTTGCCACAAACATGCCTGCCGGAGACCTTGTGAGCTACACAGTATACCCTAGTTGTCAGGGCAGTTAGAGAGGCACTAAAGAAATATGAGGGCATCATGGGAATGAGGGCTCATGGAAATATGATGTTGCTGTCGGTAATGCCGATGACATAGACTGAAGGGTATCTGACCTAGGTCACTATCCTACACCAAATATTTTCACTATGGCACTAAGCAAGTTTTTCCAAAGGGTATAGTGCATACTCAGGATTTAATTAAGAGTACGGTTAAGTCAAGTGTACTTCACATATCTATTATATCATAAACACATCTGCCCACGTCTGCAGAGATTCTTTCTTAACGGTAATGGTCTTGGAGGAAGAGCATGATGACATACAATGGTTATTTTAGAATTGGTGCATGGGGGAGTGAAATATTTACAGGGTCACAGCAAGACATCCATCTGCATGTACACAACAAGCAGCAGGACATGAAGAAGAATGAGAAAAAACACTATACAGATGCTCCAAGGTTTGTAAACAGACTTTATTATTTAATCACATCACTCTCCTATGCTCTAGGTATGACAGAATGTGGGACATTTCCATGAAAAACAATCCAAGCCCATGGCCTCGGTCATAATTTAACAGAATATTTCTTGAAACAGAAAGCACTTCACAAAGTCGCAATCAGTAATCCTAGTTTTTCTAGATGAGTCAAGATGTTATCTGTCAAATCAGTTGATAATCTTCGAGCTGCAGAGAGCAAGCCAATCAGGGTTCAGTCAGTATTCATCATGTCGGCTGGGTGAAGTAGGTCCTCTCAGTTTAGATGGCAAAGTCAAAGCTAGTTTGAGCAGGATGGCCAGACTCATGTCGAACTGAAATAACTTAAGGCCCTCTTGATAACATCTTGATAACATCTTGATAACATCTTGACAACAGCGTGACCACATCCCTCAACACTACACAAACCCCCTGGATCAGGAAGACACACTTGAGTCAAAGTTAAAAGAAGACGAGCACCATGCTTAAGGAGGCATATTAAAAAAATCTCAATTAATTCTGTCCATGGAAGATGGAATTTTTTTAACAGATTTTGTATACTATTTAAGACTGAAATGTGATGCATTCCTTTCCCCTCCTCAACTGTCGAGGTTCCAAAACGACACTTTAAATTATGATAAAATCAGCTAACTGACGTCAATGTTTTCAAATGCATGAATGCCTGCAGCTTGCTGACGAGGCCAGCGTAAAGACATTTTGTTTTTAATGGATAGTGAGCATTAATACAAAAACAAGAAGATAAGTAATGATATCAATGAAAAAGCACAGAGTTTCACATGCACTTCAGTTCAACAGAAAATGTATTGATAGCCAATGGCACCGTGTGTAGATTGTCTGATGGAGAGGCTGGTAGGTTTTGGTTGTTCTTTAAGGATTCACCATTTTTGTGTAAATAAAGAAAACATTTTAAACAAAACAAACTGAGCTATTTCAATTCGCAACATTTATAACTTCAGCTGTTTTTAAAAAGCATAAAATACCAACTCTATTTTGAAACAGCATGAACAATGCCTGATTACTGTTTCTTATTAAGCTTTCATTATACGAGAAGACACAGTACTAGTAGTCACAGCAGACATAGTACTGTACTAGAATAGGCACACTAGAAGAGTAGACATAGTACTGTACTAGAGTAGGCACAGTAGAAAGGTAGGCACAGCACAGTACTAGAATAGGCACAGTACTGTACTAGGATAGCAGAACAACAGGAGGGTTTCAAGCCCCTCTGAAAAAAAATAATAATAAGATCTTCAGTGCAAAACCTTTCAAGGCACCTTTCAGTAGTAGTGGTTTAGGGGTATGGTAGGTTTGGAGACAACCAATATCTGTGGCTTTTGCGGTAAATATATTAAGACACCCACCTCTCAATATTATGTTTTTAGCAGCCATGTTCCCAACTGACTCAGTCAATGTCTGGCATACAGTTGTACCACTTGGCTACCCTGCCATGCTCCTTGGTGGTGTGGGATTCGTCTAGCAAGCCATCCTGGTAGTTACCGTACTCGTTGATGGCGTCTTCCACTCGCGTGATGTAGAGCCAACTGATGATCACGCCGAAAAACTGCATACAAACGAAGACCGCAACAGTCACACCGAATTAACACCAAACCCCTAGTGCCCATGCACTAGGGGTTTTTCAGAAGCTATTTGCTTAGGTCTGTGTTGCATCATTTAAGATCAGATTGTGTTTTGTCATTTTTGTCTGACCTTAACAGACGAGTTATAGTTGACTAAAGATATAGAAAACGACCGCTGCAGAGTGTTCATGGGACTGAGACAGATATGCTCCAGAGTGGCAGTGCTTGCAGTTACCTGAGGCAGCAGAATTCCCAGCAGCAGCCCAGCCATGATTTTGTAGTTGTCTAGTAACCAGATGAAGAAAGCATCAGTGCAGCCTCTGATATAGATGATATCCTGTAGGTCCAGTCTCTGTGGGGCAAGACACACACACACACACACCAGCAGGTACTTCTTGATTGTATGAAACAAATTCTTGATTGTATGACAGACAGGAATGCAATGAGGTGACACATGATCCATTCATACTTTTAATGAGCCAGAATGATCCCACTGAGGTTAGACTGGGGAGAATCTTACCTCTTTATTCAAGACCTTGTATCCACACATTGTGTTCACCACTTCATTAGGCTGTAGTAGGGTAACGGGTAAAGAGAGAGGAAAAAAAATAATACAAAAGAAAAGGAACATTATATTACTAACACACTGTATAACAGTACCATTTGTAGCTCATTATCTAGAAGGGTAACAGAATTCACTGCAGCCCCAGGGCATCCATGGAATCTGTCTCCGATGTGGACAGTGTGTCACCCCCACAAACACATTACCAAAGCTGCAGTGTGGTAGCACGGATGGGCAGACATCCAATAAGGGACAGCAGGTATATTCAAGCCTTCCCCAGTGCAACCGGAGTATGGCATAGGGGAAATTGTGTGTGTGTGTGTGGGTGTATAAATGATCATTTGGAAGTGTGCGTGTTTGTGAATGCAACTTCAGCTATTTATTTCTGCAGGCCAAGTACCATTGGTGTCTTGGTTCAAATGCAAGGTTCACAATTAGTTGTAATAGTCTTTTCCTTTCCCAATCTTCTTTCAATCTGCTGCTTCATTACCAACATCAGAATCTACAGACTGACAGAGAGGCTGGATGAAGGAGGATAATTACAGTGCTTTCAAAATAACTAGAATGGGACTGCAGTGGTTGAGTGTGGCCACCTGTACTATCAACAGCCAGTAATAAGCATTCTAACAGTTCTCTCTGTGACAGAGATGTGTAGAGAGCGAACTCTGTCAAAATCATCTAAGGCCATAAACAACCTCCTAGTAAAGGACACAAATCCTACCATCGCAAACACCTCTGATTCACGAGCATAACTGCGGGTCTTGACAGAATAATGACCCTCTTCTGGTATGAACCTGAATTAAGGTTTAAGACACATGACCTGCACTGGAACTCCTGCAGCCATGACATGCTGATGCTAGTCTTCACAACATGTGATGCCATCGTGTTGCCAGTGGAAGCTACTTTAATCTCTAAAGGTTTGGAGAGGACAGGGGTCTACTAACTGAGATCCTGCTCTGACTTCTAACAAGAGAGAACGAAAGTGAATATAGAGACACGCACACAAACAGAGAACACAAAAGTCACTTACAAACTATGACATCATTGTCATTCATCTCTTATTATTTATAGTATTGATGTCACCGCTGAGCTCTCAGACAGAGGCTTTTCAGACAAAGAAAGATGACTTCCAAAATAAAACCAAGACAAACTCCCGCTGCTTGCTGCTGCAGTGAGAATGACCAGAAAGTACACAAGGTGCTTCTCTGTCTTGTGTACTTACTAGTGTAAAAACAGAGAGATAAGCTGGAACATGTGCAATATACTGATAGCCTCGTCCTTGTCTCCAGCGAAGCTGCTGGCGCTTGCATGTAGATACTTATTTTGAGCTTATTTTGGAAAAAGTCACTGGGCACAATGAATATTCATTCTGAATGGTATACAAAACAAAATAAAACCACACTTGGACCCCCCCAACATTCTGCTTCGCTTTCGTCAAACTCCCAAAATACTCTCCTTGTGGTGTATTTTTATCTTATCCTCGCTTCATACCCACTGTGTTGGCGATGTGATTAAGCCAAGCATGTTTTTTCCTTTTCTCCTTAAGGGAACCGGAACAGGGGGAGCCGACAGCATGGTGCTGTAGACCAGGGAGGGTGGTGTAGTGGGAACCCACCTTGGTGAGGCAGCAGGTGTGGGGAACACCACACGCCAGGGGGCCTGGAGCGCTGCAGTTGTGATACATGTTCACCTCCCAGTCCTTGTGCTCCATCCCGCCGCAGCACTTGAACTGGAAAACAACAACAAACCACAAAAGACCACTGTCAAGAAGCAGGACACGCGCTACACAAGCTCACAGTCGCAAGGGCGTCGACATGCAGGTAACCAATCACTTCAGCGCACCTACTCACATCTTATCTCGTGTTTTTACAATAGCTATAATTTAATTGTTATGTGACTGTTCAATAAGCTATTTGAGCAATAGAACCATTTACATAACGTAGCAGGGTAGTTGATCTGCTTTGGTATTCAGTCATTAGGGTGTGCATTCAAGGGAGTAAAAGTCATAAATAAACACCAGGCTTCTCCTATTTAACCAGACAGGGCGCATGCCACAGCTGTCTGTATCTGGTGAAGTCTGGCTAATTACTAATAAGTTGAACAGGGAGATGATGGGGTGAGATTGAGTGAGTAAGAGTGCAAGACTGAGAAAGAGTGAGGGAGTGATGAGGGAAATAGTTAGTTTGGCACACACACACACACACACACCAATCCAATCAGAGCCTGTTAGGTTTGGAATGCTGCCACAGGACTGACAGGTGCATGCAGTCCCACCACGAGTCAGTACATCATTAGAAAGCTCAATACACAGGGACATTTTCAAACTAACAGAATATGTAACTTAACTTTAGGAATCACAGAGCACTGCACTGCATATTACACGATGAGGTGTAAGAACCTTGGATTCCCCGACACCCACATCGTAAAACTAATTCAGTATAGAGAGTTTTCTGACAGAAACACCTGATTGTCCATTACTAAAATGGCTCTGCCGTAATTACTGTCATTACATACACAGAAGCATCAGCATAATGACTCAAACGGGCAGAGACATGTACCTAAATGGCAGGCCTGCTTTGAGTGTGGTAGACGTTAAACAGTAGAAAAAGCCCTCCTCGCAGTGAGAAATTAAACATAAATAGACATACTGTATGCAGGTGGACGTACAGCTAGTAGCCTTTAAGTTGTTTATCTTCCCTGTGGTGCCTGGTCTAAGTGGAGGTCTGTAACCTCTAAGTGACTTAAAAATAAATCACTTAAAAAGTACTATTTCGTCCAGCCCGACTCACAGAACCGTCACTAAAAGCTTTAAAGCAAGCCAATCCCAAGCCTTTGTTCTTAACAGGCAGAAGTGTGTGTGTCATCATCCTGTTCACCACTGCCCATTCCACCCTACCAAGCATTGCCCCTTCACCCAACATATCGTCTGGCTCTGCGAGGTTATGGATGGTGCCATGGAGCAGACAGCTAATGAAGCAGAGATAAGGACACATGACCACCAACACTCCCCCCCCCCCCGTCCACACCCCCACGTCCGTCCGCCCCCCTGGAAGACATGAAGACCACGGAAGACAAAAAGTCTCTGAAAAGCACATACAGTGTGAGGCATAGTTGATCACCTGCTGTGAATGCGAACATAACTTGGTGAGAGAAGGCGTAGAGAGACTACGACACTGAGGCACCTGGGGGTTTTAATGATGTCTTGGTGCTGCAGGGCTCTCGCCTGTGATGGAGAGACCATCTAACTGTATTGATCTGAAAGAATCTTTGCACCCGTAGGACCATGGCTACAGACACACAATTGAAGTGTCAGGAATTCATTTTCAGATCACATCCAGAGTAAGAAACATTGGAGGCGTTTTGCGTGTCTGGGCGACTTGGGTTGTCCTGTTTTGTTAAGACACTACCTCATCTCTTGTCTTCTTGGTTTGTAAAAATGGGTTGTACTGAACAGTGCAAATCAAGATGTTTACCCAACATCTCTTCCCCAGGCTGGGTTGTCAAGACACCCCAGTGTTGGATGTTGCTTCAGATACTGTATGTCTCACTGAGAGATGACAAGCTCTGTCATACTGTCATGACTGACAGTATGACAGAGTCAGACAAAGATTGGCAGACACACAGGCTGACAGAGGGAGAAATACAGAATAATCTCAGATTTTAAGAATGTTTGTCCATCTTCACACAGACACCTGTTTTTGCCAGGGGAGGATAATGTTATTGTTATTAATAAAAATACTAAATGAATAAGTGATTCAGTACTTATTCAGTACGTAAAACAGCACATATATTGTCCACAGTGGTGGGTTAAAATGTCATTTGCATGTGCCACTTTTTGCATAAGACAAATGCTTGTATTGACAAATACAGCTGAAATGCCACATCTCCAAGTCAAATGCGCATGCTGTGTGGAACTACAAAGGTCACTTGAGCCTGGCCGAACTCCCCAACCAACATCTGTCACTGGGCTAGACACTGAGCGGCAGCCAACAGTTATTTTAGCTCCTAAAACCCAGACACAGATTAATCTTGGATGTCAGAGAACAACCGGATTCTACATTGACAAGGCATCTTAGTTCTGAAACTAGGCTCTCTGGGTGTCTAGAAAGCTGGTCATTCCCCACATAATAATTGCCAATTGTCATTTCTGCTCCTATGTCAAACACATGCACATACACACAACACCTCAGTAATTAGCATAAGCTACAGAACGGTCTGAAACTGTTTTTGTTATCAGTACAATGTCCACCACCTAATTCATGTTGTTCAATCATCCAGTAAGGACATTAGCAGTGATACCAGGCCATTAGTCACCAGTCTAAGAATGACTGATCTTCTATGGGTACCACAGTTATTCTGAACTAATGTAAAAAAGCTTTTCACAGAGGTACTATTCTCAGTTAAAGATTTTACCCTTTAGACCAGGTTGAAGATTACTCTGTCATTTAAGTCATTTCATTAATTAACAGCTAACAACAAAGGAACAGGGAATACATTTGAATCCCAGCGTGGACTTTAAAGGACACCCGTAAATCCTGCAGTTTCCCAAAACAAGTGTAATTTACCTTCCTCTGTACAAAGTCCATGAGGTTTTTGAAGTCCAGATCATCGTAGTAATTGAACATGCCTTTGCGGATGTTCTTGTTTAACAGGTTCACAGTCTGAGGAGTAACAGTAGGTTAGAGGGAAACAGGTTTACACTTCACAGTCTAATGCAAACATATCCGAAAGCTCCATACATTTAGGCTCACAATGGTGGCTCTATCTGATTTCCCGGCAGAATGTGAGGACTGAGAATATCAGTTTTCATACAATTTACTAGTGTCAATACAATTAATATCTCATTCATCCCCGATTCACCCTTATTATGCTGGTCTACTGTGATGATAATGTAACTTATACTCTTCACTAAACCAGTCAGCAGCTTCCATCATAGAAATATATAGTTCCAGGAACAGTAAATTAATCCTATCAGAGACCACAAGAGTCTTACAGTAACAATGAGTCTAATGAGCTCACTGAAGAGGCTGACATCTTTATAAATTACACACACAATATAGTTTTCATTTAGAGTCGTTTTCCCTATGTTGATCTGTACAGGTTAATTCATTCATCCTTCCATGCATGCAATCCTGGGGATAGATTTTGAATGATAAACAGGTACCTGATTTTGGAACACCAGTGCCAGAATTCCACCCAGCAGCTCCAGGATCAAACAAATGGTCAGCGTGTACATGAACTGCAAACCAACCAAACACAAAGGCTTACACAAGGTTGCCAAATCATATTTACACATTCTAGGCAAACAAAACCTTCGCATACAGGGTTATCAAATCATCACTTGCACCTGCAAGTGGCAACTCATTAGCAATGGAGACCAACACCTAAAATGTGATTCATATTCATTTGATGATTAATTCCTGGGACCGTACTGATATTTCTGTAATGAATAGAACTTCCTGTGATCTTGCCGTTGCTGTCATCTTTATGAGGCTGACCTGGCCTGAGAGTAATCAGGGTTTAATTATCCGGCAGGCATTCATCAGAGGTGTTGCAGTAATTACCTTTTGACTGACTCGGACATGCACACACGCCTCTGAGCCACCTCTGCCAGGCTCCTGAGCTCCCAGGTCAGGTGACAGGGTCAGGTGACAGGGTCAGGTGACAGGGTCAGGTGACAGGGTCAGGTGACAGGGTCAGGTGACAGGGTCAGGTGACAGGGTCAGGTGACAGGGTCAGGTGACAGGGTTACTCACCACCTTGAGCAGCAGCAGGTTGTCTCTGAGGGCGGCCAGCATGCCAATGAAGGAGACGAGGGACATCACCACGCCCAGGAGGATAAGGATGATGGCTGGTGCCAGGAATACCCCATCCAGGGTTTTGTAGCGTTGACGCTCTACCTCTGCATAGATGCCGATGGCCAGGACAAAGGCTCCTATTAGCTGTAGAGAACAGGATTTTGACTTAGAGATGACCAAGACTTGTGTTACAAAACACCAGATTGTTGTCTGCATGCGACACATTTTGAATATGATTGCCAGTTTGTGAGCTCTGGTATATTGAAATAGAGATAGAGGACAAACCGGAAGTTACATAATTTAGCCAATGGCCTGGATGATTGCCTCTTTCCACTTTATAAAGGAATCACAGTGTACAGTATAACTTTGCCCTTGGTACAGGATTTCAACTTGGAACACTACTGAGACCATTACCACTTTTGCAGTAAATGTACGATACATTTAGCCACTAATATATTCGGAACTATCATCGTGATACCATGACGACTGCAGAGAGACCAGTGTGTGACCTTGCTCCTACCTTCTAACCTCACATTCTCAATACATTCAAACACACACACAAAGGGCTATTAGTGAAAGCTCTCCAACCAAAAGGGATAAAGCCTTCCTCATGCGCAAAAAACTTAGCTTGTTGCTGTGGTCTTGAAAAAACAAATCGAGTCACATACTATGCCGTTTCCTGCCCCGTATTTCAAAATCAGCTATTAAAATTGACTAAATACTTCCTGTCAACACTAATGGTATGTTACCTGTTAATAACACTTCAAACATGCATCCATTGTGTAATGGGTATTGATATAACCACCGCAAAGCTGTTCATACCCTGAAGAATCCCATAACTCATAAATTGGCATAAATGCTTGGGACTAATAAAATTAATTGCTGCTTGTCTTGCATATTGAACAGATAATCATGCTTAACATTCAACCCCTTTGATGAGCCAAATAGAAGCACCACATCGATTCCCCATTTCTGTATGCATATAGAACAAAGTGATTACTTATATTATACTTATAGAACAAAATGATTACTTATATAATGGTTTGACATCTCTGTTACAAATCAAGGTTTCCTGTACAATATAATGCCTAAAGCGTTGGCATTAATGTGTAAGTGTAATTCACCAACTTATCTCCGATACATCTCCAGACAAATACAAATTATAATTCTTAAATTATTTAATATTTATAGTTTTTGCTATGGCTTATTCCGTACAGTTGAATACATCGCTTCACCATTGAAAAACCTGTCAATGTGTGTATGTGTCTATGAAGATGTGTCCAAAACTATGCATCAACCCTGCCCTGCAGGCAGTTCCGGTCCTAGCACATTTAGTTCCCTAGGCAAGGTTTGAACCATGAACCATGCATTCACCACAGCCCTATGGTAAAAGGTCCAGTTTTCTTGCATGGCTTATTTCGTAAGGCTAATCTCACAAACCGTGAGGTGACAAGAGTATTGGTTGGAAATAGAAACATCAAAGTTCACCCCTTATAGATAGAATTGTGAGAAATTGTGTGTATGCAATGGGTTGTTGGTTTATATTGTCTAATCCACCTTTTTTAACCAGGCCAACCACCCCAATGTGGTAGTGCAGTGGTTCTCAACCCTGTCCTCAGGGACCCCCTGTCCTGCATGTTTTAGATGTTTCCCTGCTCCAACACACCTGATTCAAATGCATGTTTGTTACCAGGCTTCTACAGAGCTAGATAACGACGCATTCATTTGAATCAGGTGTGTTGGAGCAGGGAAACATCTAAAACAAGCAGGACAGGGGTCCTGTCCTGAGGACCAGGGTTGAGAACCACTGTGGTAGTGCATTAAAAGTCCTGACTGACAGTGACAGAGCCTGTGCTTCTTCCCCAGACAGAGTTACCAGAAAGGCACTCAGGCTCCACGGCAGGAGAGTTGGAGGTGAAAGGTCATCTTTGCTCCTTTGTTTCCATTTCCCATGCCGGCTCTTCCTTACATGTGTGGGCCTGTTAAAGAGAAAGCCCAAACTCCATACCACTACATACTCTACTAGAGCTCTAAACCCAGCTTATGTTGCTGACTTGATGTGGATGCCAGAGGCTACAGACTTAGCTAAAAAATGAAAACTTTGCTCTGTTACTACAAAAATGTTTCTATTAAAACTATAGTGCACACTGATAGGACAAGTGTGCAGATAAGTGTTGCCGTGAGACTGAAAACAAAAAGACTAGTCACACACATTAACGACAGGGGCACAAAAGCATGTGACCTCAGATAACAGCGTACAAAGTCAAACAAATCAACTAACTGAAAAAAGTTCCTTGTTTGCCTCTTTGACAAGTTCCACTTTCAAAATGAAACTCACTCAAAAAACAGCAACAAGGATTAAGTTTGGAGGAAAAACTACAAATTAGCAAAAGCAAGTGCACAGCGGGAATATAATGTGAAGTCTGACTTGACCACGTCTGTGTCACCAACTGAAGTCTAGAGTAGTTGGTTCTACCCTCCTGGATCTCTGCTTTCTCCTTATCCAGCACTTGGGGAGAGCACAGTCCCATTTTAACACCTACAGTTCCCTGCACCATCAAGCATGTCTCCTTGACACAAAAGGAGCTGCCATGTGCTCAAGGTTGTCAAACATTCAAGCAATTTAATATATACAAATAGTACAGTTGATGATTGAGGGCTAGTCTACAAGATAGGCAGCTAGCTCTTTGTTGTGGCGGGGCATAACTCCATGTATTGAGGATCCACATTAAAGTGAGACGCACGTTTCTTTGCAGACAGGGGGTTTGATTTTGATTTGACAGAATGCCAACTGAGAGAGGGTTTGGGTATTACATTGAGAACCTAAATGATGATTGGCCATTGAACAATCCTTGTGTTTGATCCTTTAAGAATCTTATTTAATTCCATTCATCAACAGAGACTACTTGGTGGTGCTATGATCACATAAACATCCCTTGAATGAGTCAAACATGTTATATTGGTATTATTTTGAATAAAGCAGAACATCTGCTATATTGAACTGTTAAGAATGAGATTTACTTGTATTTCTTGAGAGTTTTTCATTTGCATTAAAAAGGATTCCTGCCTAAAACCGGCTGATTTTTCATTCATTGAGATGAATAACCTCAACTTTGGAGCCTTGGCTTAATGTAACCTCCAAAGGGTGTGGCTACAGGATATTCCAGTCAGATACACTGCGTATGGCATCACGTAACAAGGACTGTTCACGGGCAATCTACAAGAACAAGTCGAGACACCTGTCGGTCAAACAGAGTTTGTCAAAAAAGTGGACATCGATTATACATAAGACGATGTCGTTTAAGTATGCTTTTTCGGTTTCATAAACACAGTGTGTGAGCGTGCGCAAACATAACTCCCGGCTGCTCTCTCAAGCCTCCCAGCGTTGAGAGCGTTGTCACCGTAGCCTGTTACAAACCAGTACACAAAAAAACTAAAACAGCGAAACACAGACTGGAAATTGGCTACTTACCCACCACACCATAGCATAGCCAATAAGCGTGAACTTCAGGACTACATAGGAAAACTTCTCGCAATATCTGACATCACTGGACATGTTTGATAGAATCTTCGCTACTCACACTCCAACACGAACTTCCTGTTTGTCATTCGTCACACCTGGAACGCACTGCGGGCTGTCCCACACGCAACGGCATTTGTTTTGACAGATGCATAAATTAGGATATTGGGATTTAATACTGAATGGAGCTCTAAAAAATACACTAAGATTGTAAAAAAAAAAATGGGTAGCATGCCATGGGTCAGTATTTCCATGGGTAGGACATGACAGTGTAGTTAACTCATTTTACATGCTGTAGCCTATACCCGTTGTTGTTTTCATAGCTTCATCGACATGCGAAGTTCAACTTTAAGCTCCACGGTGTTGTTTAGTCTTCAGTAATTTAATGCAATAGACCCATTATGTTTCAAACTCCTCTTAGGAATTAAAGCGTGCAATGTAAAATACTATGTTTTTTGATAACTGTAAGGAGATTTTCTTTCCCATACTATTACTGAACCTTAACATTGGTGGTTCTAAGGATTTTGTTTTGTCTAAGTAGTACGTGGTTGCACTAGGCTTTTCAAAGGCCGAATGAATATTCAGCCTGAAAGTAAGAACACTTATGCACTCGGCTAATAGGCCTACATTCAACATCCATTTGGTAGTCCATGTGATGGGGACACACAAATACCGTCAAACACACACACGTCCCTAGTTTACGGACAAAGTTAGAAGCGCGCAGCTCTCATAGTTGTGCGAATGGAGCTGAGGTGGAAGCTCCGTTTTACGCACGCGCCACTGGAGTGCACTTACCGTTACCGTAAGCCGTTATGAACATTCCATAAGAGCTGGCGTCCAGAAACAAACGGATGGTGTGTGTCGATGCATAGAAATGCTACTGAATTGTTTTCATTGGTGTATTTTATAAATATTTTTGCGGAGCGAAAAAGACATGGATACAACTTCGCAACCGCATTTTGCAACCACATTTTCTTTAGAGGATGAGGGTAACGAGACGACCATAAATCTATTTGAACAACCAGACTGGCAAGTTGCTCTCTGGGCCATTGCATATTCGTTAATAGTCATTGTGTCCGTTACGGGAAATGTCACCGTTATTTGGATTATTTTGGCACACAAGAGAATGAGGACAGTAACCAACTATTTCATAGTGAATCTCGCTTTTTCGGATGCATCTATGGCTATATTCAACACCGTTTTCAACTTCGTGTATGCATTACACAACGACTGGTATTTTGGGTTAGGGTATTGCAAGTTTCAGAACTTCTTTCCTATTACAGCAATGTTTTCGAGTATATATTCCATGGCAGCTATTGCCGTTGACAGGTAAGCGCATTTTGCATGGTTGGAATTTATAATGGTAATTTATGCATTAGGACATTATGAAACTGACTAAACAGATTATTCACTTAATTGACATGCTCACATTTCCATGATGTCATTGTGCTGCAATGAGATAAAGCCTTGGTTTAACATTAATTGCATGTAAGCATGGCACACGTCTTTACATTTAAAGGTCTGGCAAATCTATTTCTGTTGCAGTCATTGCTCTATGTCAGCTAAGGGAGTAATCAATATCGTTTTCAACCTGTTTTATTTATTGGCACGATTTCCACACTCTGCAATATTTTGCGTCTTTATATGATGCCATAACTTTACGCATCATCACATTTTAGTCTCCCTGTTTCCCTGGTGGGAGCGCTCTCAGACTAAGTGCGTGGAAAAGGGCGGCCAGTCCCTCACAATAAATGTTTTATTAATTGATGATGAAGAATCCTTGATTATGTTTAATAGCATATGACATGTATAATTCAAAATGACAATAAAACACAATAAAAACGATTACAAGAATCTACAATGAAGTTTGAATTTGGAAACATTGACCTGCTCCTTGTGAGATTGAGTTTATGAAAGGGTTTAGTAACCATACAGTTATATTATCATTATCTTGCTTGTCCCCTCCAATGTCCTCTTGTGCTCACTCTTGGTCACCAGAGGATTAGAATATCTCAGTAATCAATCCACTCGAACTGAACAGCAATCGTTCTCAGAATCCTGAACACAGTGCTCAATACAAAAACTTTACTTCTCAATACATTAAAAGGATTTAGTCACAAACGTGTACTGTATCATTTCCTATCAGTCCATTCTGCTCAAATGTATAATCTGGTACACTCAGCATACAGCTGTAAATGATTTAATCAATTAAAAGTTTATGGCAACCATCTTGCATTGAGTGGGTTTCCAGCACACATAGCTTTGACTGTTGTTTCCAGCACTTTTTTTGGTCTAGAGTACCTTACACGTGTCTTTTGTTGGAGAAGGAGTAACACCCTTCCATCTCTCTAACCCCCCATGACCCATTCAATCTGACCCCTTTCTTTCATCCTGACTTCTTCTTGCTTCTCCACCCTGTAGATATATGGCCATTATCCATCCCCTGAAGCCTCGTCTCTCCTCCACTTCCACCAAAGTGGTGATTGGTCTGATCTGGCTTGTGGCATTCTCACTGGCGTTTCCCCAGTGCTTCTACTCCATCACCAGGTTCTACTACCCCCGCACTGTCTGTATGGTGGATTGGCCTGATGACTACGGAGGCAAACACCACCTGACGTAAGATATACACACACATACACTCCACCATGGGCACAAAGACACAAACATCTGCAAACATGAGTGTTTGAAATTACCTGTAGTTCTCTGGGTTTCCCTAAAATGTCAAAATCCATGTTAGATTCTGAAGATTTGTTTTGCTATCATCCATATATATATTATTTTTGTAATGTTTGAAATGTGAAATTGTTGAACTTAAATTTAACGCTAAATGATATCAAGGCATATGGATTTTTTTCATTATGAAAAATGTCACATTGTGGGATCCTCCCAAACCCCAAAAACCTATACACACATACATAAACATGAACACAAATACTGTAGTCAGGAAGGTGCAGGCCCATAAATGAACCCACCGACATAAAGAACTACAAACATATGTAAACAAACATAACACTTTCTTACTACAGTGAGAATTTGTAGTGATCCGCCTTGCCTGTGTGCTTCTATGTGCATTAATATCATGTATCCCTGTCCACTTAGATACCAGATTGCTGTTATCATCCTGATCTACTTGCTCCCCCTATTGGTGATGCTGGTGACCTACAGTCTAATAGGTCAGACGCTGTGGGGAAGCAAGATCCCTGGAGAAGCATCTGACCACTACCAAAACCAGATCCAGGCCAAACGCAAGGTACACACACACACACACAAACACACACACACACACACACACACACACACACACACACACACAGGTTGTTTGTTCATTCAGTGGCTGCACAGCCACCCCATTATCAGGGACCATTAAAATATATTGACGATGTGTTGTGTTGGTGATTTGTTTGTCTTAAGGTTGTAAAGATGATGATGGTGGTGGTGGTGACCTTTGCACTCTGCTGGCTGCCTTACCACCTCTACTTTATCCTGGCCATCTTCAACAAAGATATTTACAAGCAGCAGTATATCCAGCAGGTCTATCTGTCCATTTTCTGGCTGGCTATGAGCTCCACTATGTACAACCCCATCATTTACTGCTGCCTCAACCAGAGGTAGGTGGTCACAGACACATGCACACAGTGCACAGGGCTGAAAGCATTGGCATACACATCCCCATTGCATGTACTCCAACACTTTGAGTAAAAGAAAGACAGACATACAGTACATTCAAGGCTCACCACTGGTGTGCTTTTCCAGGTTCCGTTCAGGCTTTCGCCATGCGTTCAGCTGGTGTCCTTTCGTCACCGTGTCGGAAGAGGACAAGATGGAGCTGCAGCACACGCACACCTTCAGGATGACCATGACACGCAGTTACCGCACTGACACTCCCTGCACTGTTGTCCCCCCCAGCACTGCAGGGCAAGAGGACAGCCAATACAAACTCATCAAGACCTGAGGTTAGCAGTCGGAAAACACATCAGGGCTTAACATTCGGGAAGTCCAAATGTTCTCAGTCATCAAAAATCCTTGACCACTACTTTATCTTTGTTGTCAAATTGTCCAAACATGAATGCTCAAACACAGTCAAGCTGACAAGATATACCTCACAGAGAGCACTGAACAGTGGTTAATGGAAATCGATAGGAACTGGGGTATATAGAACTGTCCCATGGCATGAGCACCCACCCTTATTAGCCTTGCAGCTGCAGTAATGTTGTGGTGCTGTTGTGTGTGATTAGGCTTTGTAAAATATAATGTATGAACTAGCAGGGCGAACTGTGGTTCAGGTTCCATTAGATCACTGAGATATAGATAGAGTCTGAAAGCTGCTGCACATTCTGAGCTGTACCACACCACAATATTACAGTTAGCCTCCACTGTGAGTTGAACAGCCTCCCTTACCGAATCTCCTAAGGGAAATTCTCCTGGTTTGTCTCCACTGACAACACCTCCTTCTAAAGTGTCGAGATCAAATTTAAAAACTGTTAAGATTGAATTTGTGCTGGGTAACACTAACCTGTATGACCTCTTCACAAAAGCAACTGACATAGGAGAGAGATAAACCTGTTTGAGATGGGGAATTCATAGTTCTGTCAACTAGTGAGCCCCAGCAGCACCTACATGGTAATAGGGAACTATTGGATCTTACAGTAATCAGTAAACAGTAAACAGTATGTGTGTTTCTTTGTTATGTAGTTGTATGTGTAGGTGTGTGGGGGTTGGGGGGTTTAGGAGGGGGGGGCGGGGAGGGGTTGGTTGTTAGCAAGGGGTGGGGGGGGGGGGTAGTGTCTAAGAAGGCATTCCTTTAAGTGTTTGTATGGAGATGATAAGAAAACACAGTTCAGGTCTACTAATACAGTGAATTGGCAGGATTGTGCAGTGTTACGAAACATTTGAACATCTATGTGTGTGCCATAGTAACAATACATGTGCTTAGAAGAATATACACTGTTATTTCTGTATTGCTACAATACAGGGCATTGCTGTTGTGTAGGTTGTGTACATTAAATATTGCTGTCTTTTTTATATATAGGGCAGTTGTACAGTTAACATAACTTTGAAAGTCATTCAAATCAAGTGTTGGTTAATAATATGTTCATACAGAGTAAGATATAGTGTTGTAAATTACTGTGAACTACTGTAGTATAAAAAGCTGGTTATGTGTAAATTGTACTGTACTGGCAAACAACCTTGTCAAGAGTATATTGTTTGTGCACAACACTCTAAAAAATAATCATTACCACTTAAATGTTAAGAGAAGAGGTGGAATTTAATATTACCAGGGTAAAAATGTAGGTACTCAATGATGAGTAGCAACACCCATATATTAAGTCTCACATCAAAATAAAATGTATTAAATTCCTTGGTATCATTTTTATGGTTCCTGGACCACGTGTAGTGCACTTAAAAAACTTTATAGTTTACATTTTATGACACCATATAAGGCATGCATTCATCCTGTGACATCATCAACTACAACAGCAGGTTGTAGCTCTCAGTCCTGTAATGGTTATGGGCTCGGGAAAGCTAACGGATGCTCGATGCATTACACACTTGTGTCTGGTTGACATTTTATTTTTGGTTGATAAACACATATAATTATTATATAACTTTTGGTTTCGCTAGATGCCACTGTGAAACCATGAAGAAGCTTAATAATTTTATATTTGGAATACTCAAGGTGCACTTTTGTGGACAATTTGATTGGTTCCATGTTTGCATCCTAACTCCTGCTTTAAAGATATAGACTTGCAGGAGTTGTTGAGCCAGTTTTGCAAGACTGCAGAAAGCCTGTTTTTGACATTTAAAGGTGTTTTCGTAACTACCCCAGTAGCGATTAAGCACATAAATTCAACATCATGAAAAAATATACATGGGGACCCCTTGTTGAGAACATATCTCACAGTTCGGTGAGATTCAGTGACATATCCAACCTTATCTAGCTGTCATGATGACAAGACATTAATGTGATTAAAAAAAAAGATAAATTACATACTGTTTGTGTACGTATATACTTGGGCAAGGAATTAGAAACTTTAATTAACAATATTCCCTTTTTTGCTAATATACATACAGAAAATAGAAGTTTTATGTCTTAAATTCAAAACTAAAACGCAGAACCCTCTGGTTCCCTTGTTACAATGCATATTACACACACATACAACCATACATACACACACACACACACACTTACTAAAATACTAACATATAAACAAACAACGCAGAAGACCGTCAGGAGCAGCAGAAGAAGCGACAGTAGTTAAAGCTTGATCAGTACAAATACACACATCCATGGAGGCACACACCCCGAGGTAATATATATGTTTTGATCAGAGGCGTCTAGGGTGTGCTGATTGATGGTCGACAGTCTGGCATAGGGTGAGAATATGTGACGTGTTTGCACGTGTGCGTGTTTGTGAGTTTGTGTTGAGTGTGCGTTCAACGCCTTCAGCTTCGCTGTTCCTGCTCCCTCATGCGACAGCCCACAGCAGTGATCAAGGCAGCTCCCTTCCCACTCCCATCCTCTGACAACAGGAAGTTCACATTGCACTGAGGAGCCAGTTCCTTCACTGTCTGGTGCATGATCTTGGAGAAGCTGCAGGTGCACACAAAAAAACACTCTCAATAACTCTCACTTCTCACATCCCTGACGTGACATGTTCCATGTGACAGAGGAACTCTCACTTCTGCCTTAATGGACCTGTCTACTCACTGTAGGTGGAGCTTGTGTCTGTGTGGAGTCAGGATGTGACTGAGACCTGTCTACTCACTGTGGGTGGAGCTTGTGTCTGTGTGGAGTCAGGATGTGACTGAGACCTGTCTACTCACTGTGGGTGGAGCTTGTAGAGTGTTCCATCAACCCCCACGGTGATGTCCATGTTGGCCAGCCCGCGGTTCTCTCGGATCTTGTCGACGACGGCGGCCATTCCGGCTCCGCAGATTTGAGCTGCGCGGTGAGACACGGCGCCACACACCTCCTTGACTATGATACTGTCATCACACGTGCTGTCCAGCCCCAGGTGCTGCAGGATGGACCTGACCTGCAGGAGCGCCAGACGGTCACTAGAGGAAGACAGATAGCCGATGTTAAAATAAAAACCAATGTGCGTCTTAATCCATAACTATGAGAAAATAAATAAGAGCACATCATCACTCAATCAATCAATCAATGTATATATATATATGATACCTCTCTATCTGAGAAAGAAACTTGGTCTCAAAGATGCCCCTAGTCTTCAGGGTCTCTGATATCTGTCCTCTGAACAGGAAGCCCCGTTTGGTCAGGTCGATCAGGATGTTCCTGACGATCTCCCCCAGGTACATCCCACTGCACATCTTCTCATACCTGACCCGCAAAGAGAGGACGTGGGGAGGATTCACCTTTGTTCATGAATCATACTTATCAACCATCAGGTAGATGGGGTGGTGGGAGATGAAGGATAAGGATGTGACGTAGGCACAAAGGCTCTCACCTTTGTTTGCCGGGGTTGAGAGAGAGTTCGTCCACTGCCCTGTCATACTCCGTCCTCATGTCATCCAGACAGCCGTTGTCCCCGAACGCGCCCCACTCCATGTTGATACACATCCTCCCCTCGTTGCCCTCCACCGTCTCAATGTTCCTCATCTCTTCCATGTAGCAGGCATTGCTGCCCGTCCCTGAAACACACACGCAACAGACACGGTTTGAGTGACAACAGCAGCGGGAGTTCTATTACTTTACTTCTACAAGAGATTATCAAGTCTAATTGCCAGATCAGACAGTAGATATAGTCGGCTACATTTTACATTTGATTCATTTGACGCTTTCATCCAAATTGACAAACAAATAGTGCATATAGATAGCACGGTATCAGGGATAAGAAGTTCACAGTTTTATGAAGCGGCTTGTATTTACCAAGATGTTGCTAGGATATTTACTGACCTGCAATCAGTCCGACCTCACAGGTGGGCTCCTCGTAAGCGCATGTCATCATGGTACCCACTGTGTCATTCACTATGGCCACAACATCCAGGTCAAACTCCTAGAGAAACACACACACATAGATGGATACTTCTTTGTCCAGGGCGAGTACCTCAGTGTGTTCTGACGGAGCCACTTCTCTTACCTCTCTCCTCTTGATACCTTCCCTTAGCAGACCCACCACATCCTCTCCTTCACAGTCTGTTGCTTTGAAACCCTTGGTCCATGTTAACAGGACGCCCTGTGCAAACAAATGAACCAGTTACTGTATGTTGTGATGTGTGAGACACAAACACACACACACTGTAACAACATGTCAAGATTCCCTCTTTACCCTGCACAAGTCACGGGAAATTAGTATCAGAAATGAGTATCAGACAGGAAGTGATGGTTCTTACAGCGTCCAAACGGGTCTGCTGACAGGGAAAGGAGAAGGTGAAGCCCAGAGGAAGACGAGTGTTCTTCATCCCCATGTAGTCCAGGAAGTCAGAAATACACTGAACTATGTGGTCAAATAGCTGCAAGGAAATAATCACAAAGATTTTAAAAAATTATACTGAGGTTGAAGTAACACATTCAATAGCTGCTATAAGAATGACTGTAGGTTTAGCAAAATATTCACCATTGGGTGCTTACAGACTTCATGTAGTGTCAGGAAATTAAACATTTCAATATGGTTTTGTGTGTTCAGGATTCAGTGACCTCTCACCTCTTCTCCAGTGCCCTGCATCACCTCCATGGGGATGGCATAGATCTTGTTGTGCATCTCCACTGTCCTCCTCTTTCCACTGCGGATCTTCACCAACAATACCCGGAAGTTGGTGCCACCCAGATCCAACGCCAGGAAGTCCCCATTCTCTATATAACACCATCAGAAACAGAATTAGGGGGGTTTGCGATTGGTGGAGAATACTGTCAATCACTCTAAGGTTGTCTATGTTAATAAATTAAAATAAATGGATGAGCGAGGGAGGTAGGTCCTGTGGTCCTGTCTCCTTAAAAACTCTCTGACCTTAATTAGGGCAATGTGAGTTAAGCCTGTTGAATGCATCATGTCATGTGCCTCTATGGACAGAGGCCAGGATTACACCACCTCACTGCGGACAGCTAAGAAGCTTTCTCGCAAGAAACTAGGTAAGGACCTGCTCTGCAGGTGGAGGTGATCCTGGGCCTCATCTACTTCTAAGACTCAGGTGATATAGCCGCATCCAGCCAGGTGTAAGGACCAGGCACATCCCTGCACTACAGATAGAGACCTCAGTTGCTATCAGACTACAGATCAATCAAAGCAAATAGGCCAGGTACTCGGTTCATATCTTGCCGGAAGTTGCCAGAGTCTCTCCCAGGCAGGAGATGTCAGCATTGGCTGATTGTGGGCTGAGTTTCGGAGCACAGGTCTACTATTGATCAGGTACTTAGGTTATTACCTGAGCCATCAGGTGTGCTGCGTACAAAACTGGGTAGCATCTTGACTGTGGCCTTGTCCTGCGTGTTCTTGCCCAGGCCAATATCCATCTCCGTCCTCATCCTCTTCTTCACCTCCAGCAGCTGCTCTGTGGTCAGTTGGAACTCCAACAGCGTCTGGGCTATCTGACGAGACTGGTCAGCTAATCGGTAGGCCACTGCTGTTACCATGGCAGCCCCTTTGCTACTGCCGCTTTCAGAGAGCAGGAAACGCACGTCGGTGTCTGGGATCAGTCGGCGGACCGTTTTGTGGAGTCGGCGAGAGTACCTGAAGGGGAGGGGGATTGTGGGTGGGGGTTAGGCCTTAATCATTGCAGCTTCTCAACAACTCACAGGACAGGTCTCATGTACTCTCACAGAGTTGTAAATACTCAAACTATTGATATTTTCGTGAAACTGGCTTTACCTGTGAGATTGATGTTCATACATCGACAAATGACTAAAAGCAAAGCAACACTAAGTAACTTTAGTCTGGTTCTGCATGGGAGATAAGACCCAAACAAGGATCCTCCAGATCGCTCTGGGTACCACTCACTGTGGGTGCATCTTGTACAGGGATCCGTCAATGCCCACAGTGGTGCGGAGGCGACCCACACCCCTGTTTTCCTTCAGCCGGGTTAGGATGGCGCCCAGGGTGGCGGCGATCAGGCTGGCGGAGCGGAAGGAGACGATGGCGCAGACGTGCTGGACGGCAATGCAGTCGTCGGAGGATGGCTCCACCCCTAGGCGTGTCAGGATCTCCTTGGCCTTGGTCAAGCCCTCCTTAGTCCTGCAGGGACAGAGACGCAGATCAGCTACCGTTAGACATCTCGTGAAGTATGCAAACCAGAATCCAAACCAGCTACATATCTAGATCAGACCACTGCAAAGGAGGAAGGTTGGAACGTACTTTTCGATGGCAGAGACGTGCTTGGTTTCAATCTTGTCCTTGGTGAGCAGCTCTGGGGTTATCCTCCCTTCAAACAGCAGTCCTTCCTTGGCCATCTTCACCAGGATCAGTCTCACCAGCTCCCCCAGGTACATCCCACTCACCATCTTCTCAAACCTCAAACACCACACACACACACACAGGCACCGTGTCACTCTTTCCCGTGGTGTTTAGGGATGTCTCCGCATCACGGCGTACAAGTCATGTCACACACTGTATTTACAGTAACCTATATGCTGCGGAACATACAGTTGTTTTCCAGGGTTGAGGGAGCCCCTGTCGATCTCTCTGTCAAACTCTGTCCTTATGTCCTCCAACATCCCATCATCCCCAAAGGCACCCCACTCTGTGTTGATGCACATCCTCCCCTCATCCCCCTCCACCAGGTCAATGTGCCTCAGCTCCTCCATGTAGCATGCATTGGTGCCCGTACCTGGGCAAACACACACACACAAACACACTTGGGTACTGTGTTCACTGTGCCTGCCTAGTCGTTTGCTCATTTGTGTCTTCTATTCATGGACAGTCTGAGGTTAGGTGTGTTTCGTACCGATGATCATCCCAACTTCACAACGCTGGTCGTCGAAGCCACACGTCATCATGGTTCCCACCGTGTCGTTCACCACGGCCATGATGTCTGCATCATAGTCCTAGAACACACACACTGGTCGTCACACCAAAGCTAGGCTATACATGTTCACCATTGCAAATCAAAGACAAAACAAGCTAACGAGCACTGTCATGCCACAAGAAGGAGGTTGTTAAATAATAGAGGGACTAATAGGATCGGCTCTTTCTTTTCAATGACAGTCATTGTCATGGAGAGCAGAAAGAGACAAACCCTACCCTACCCCTCGTTTTTTGATGGCTCTATTCAGCAGCTTGACAACATCCATCCCCTCCACACCACTGGCTTTGAAACGCTTGGTCCAGGACAACAGATATCCCTGTAGACAGACAAACCGACAGACAGACAGACAGACCGACAGACAGACAGACAGACAGACAGACAGACAGAAATGAGTAAATGGAAAGAGGTTGCCAATGCAGAAACACATGTACAGTGAGAATAATCCACAAGTGGGTGAGTTGTTCTACCTCATTCAGTTTGGTCTGTTGACATGGGAACGAGAAGGTGAAGCCAACAGGAAGCTTCTTGTCTTTGATCTTCTGTTTCTCCATGAAATCCCCAAGACACTCTGCTACGTGGTCAAACAGCTTTTGAGTGAAAAGATTCATAACAACGCGTTAGTGTTTGTTTGGATGTGACATTAAAAACTCGGACTCATTAAAAACGAACGCTGTATGACCAGTGTAATGAGTGTGTGAGTCTGAGTCTGTGTGTGTTTGAGTGCATGTGTGTACCCGCGTGCCGCTGCCATGCATGATGTCTTCAGGCGTGTCGTAGATCTGGCTCTCCATCTGCACCGTCTGCTTCTTCTCATCGGACACCTTCACCCTCAGGATGCGGAAATTGGACCCCCCCAGATCCAGAGCAATGAAGTCTCCCTTCTCTGTCACACACACATAGTACTTCCAGTTATTCAACAGTGAAATTATACTGTGAGGCTACACAAATGGGGGCAGAGTCGTAAGAGAGACTTTTGCCCATAGAGGTGGAATGGTGTCTGGTCAAACCAACCCTACTATGCTAGAATGTATATCTTTCTAAAAGTAATAATGGTGTTCAATATTGACCGATAGTACAAGGACAACAGCCATGGAGCTGCAAACAAACCTGATGAACTCTGCATAGTCCTTTTCACAGTCTTGTTTGAATAAGGTTCCCTTTGTTCTGTTAGCTATGTGTAGTGTGTCAGGTGTCAGTTGGAAAACCCTTCTGGCAGCTTCAGTGTAAAAACATGAACTTCTCTGTGAATACATTTTTATTTCTCTAGAATGAGGACGCAATTAAAGCCATAATTTAAGTGTGGAACCAGTTATCTTGTTAGACTTAGGAGGTCAATAATATTTAAGTCAACGCCTTTTACCAAATAAATCACATTTATATTTATCTCACACACACGGTCTCACTCACTCACTCACTCTCTCTCGCACACACACAAACACACACTTTGAGGAATTCCTTGATAGGCCTGATAATGGATTGTGTTTGGTCCAAAGGAGATAAGATTTGCCCATTAGCAGGCATTGATTAATCCACACTGTCACAGCTCCTGTGTGCCTTGGCAGCTGCAGTCTGAAAAGTCTCATGACTATGCTGGCTCTGATCTGCACCTCTGGGATGTAAATGTCTAAATTCTCATTCTTGCAGTTTATCAAGTATGTAAAACACCATAGTTGTGTTCGTAGCATGTTATTAACTGTGATATGGGATTAACACAACTGTATATAAGGAGCTCCAGGACAGCAACAGAGCACAGAGGGGTAATTCCGTCTCTCTAAGGGTTATTTAGGTACAGCTATAAACTCATATTAACCCAGCCAACAGTGACTGGTACTGATTTATCTTTGTGGGTGTGAACAGGACTGCTTGTATTTCTGTGTGTATGTTGAGGGGGGGGGGGGGGGTGGCTTGCAGGATTAGAAGAGCACTGGCATTGATGCATGTCTGTTACTGAGGTTCGAAAGACAGAATATAGACTTGTGAAACACTGAAGAAGGCAGATAGCTGACATACTGTCTGTAAGGAGCCAACTGGAAAAACTCCATTCATAGAATACACTGTGTTCACAGACAGAGCTCTGTTTTTCTGTTTCACATCTCATAAATCCACTGTACTGTTGATTGATAGGCTGCTAGCCAAGTGTGTTAGGGCAGAACTGCAGCGGGAGGACTAACATTCCTGAACAGGAAACACCTCCTACAGGAGAACATGTTAACACAAGCAAAGACAGCAAAGGCAAGAAGAAAGGTTCTGTGCACCCTCATCAGAAATGAACAGAGATTTGGGAGAGTGTCTTTCTTAATCGTAGGTGGTGACAGGTCAACTCTCAACACAGTTAAAATTAGACAGGTAACACAATCTAAAGAACGGGGGCCTCAAATGACTGTTGATCATTTGATTGCTGCTGACATACCCACATGCTGGCATAATAAAGTACTGACTGCTGTAACTTGATAGAGAACGTGTTTCTATGGTAACAGTGCTCGGCCTCAATCTGGATATAAAATATGTCACGTCACAAGAACGAGGCAGCTGGTGGACCACGGGGGTCCGGGTTCTGACCTGAGCCGTCGGGTATGGACCTGACGAAGGTGGGCAGCATCTTGACGGTGGCTGTGGGGTTGGTGTCCCCCCCCAGTCCGTTCTGCAGCTGCCTCTTGAACCGAGCCATGATGTCCAGAAGAGTCTCATCTGAGAACCGCATGGAGTACAGATACTTGTCAATCTGAAACACACACACACACATGCATCTCAGCATCAACAATAGCATGACATGCACACAATTATTATTCAAGAGATTATGCAAGATCTTGGTCATAGTTGTCTACAGCAGTTGGCTGCAGTTGTCATGGTAGTGTCAAGTCATGTCAGACAGCTTAGACCATCAGGGTCCCCGGACCCCGTGGCCTTCCAGACTGAAGACTGAGACTGCCCTCTGGAAAACATTTGAAATTTGACCAACAGCCAACAGTAATGTTAAGATGTCCTGTACCGTCTGCAACTTTAACACACATTACTCACCACACACGCAGTAATCCACCATTACTCAACATCAATTCGCTGTCAACATTTACCACAGAGGAATTTGGGCACTTCCTCCTCCATTGGTTACACATCAACCTGACATCCTGTTTGAGTCATATTACACACCATTGAATCAATGTCTTCCAAACACTTGTCTTACTAAAACCATGTCTTAGTACACTAAAAGCAATAAAGACAGGCGTAAAGAGTTATTACAGGGATATTGCCCTTCTGTCTTTGTATTACGTGTGTAAACTAGTAGCAGCAGCTACAGAGCTGGGTGCGTCTCTGTCTCTAGCCTTCACGAGAAGAGGCTGCTCGGTGAGGTGAAACATTCATAACGTAATGACTGTTGAATAGAAATAGACACATAGAGCTGACTAGTGGGTTTATGTGTCCCCTGTAAGACCCTCACATATCTTCTACATTATATGTTTCATAAGGTTCTGTAACGTGGTTGCTGGAGTGGAAAGAATCACCAATTGATTTGATGGCGATAAAAACCTGCCCCCCCCCCCTAGAGTGGAAGAAGGATATATAACATAACTATCATGGAGCAGCTAAGCTAAATCTCCCTGCTAGTTCCTGTCTGCTGCACTTCCTGTTTGACTGCACGAGTGTGGCCTATCAGCACGTCCTCAATGCTGATGTCCCTTACTCATGTGTCATTCTAATTAGTGCAAATAGACGAATGCAGGCAGGTGGGCAAGCCACCATGCAAACACACACACACACACCTTTTCTCTATACACCTTCTTCTTTTCCGTGTGTGCCACTGAGACTGCATCAAACTCACATGAGGAACGGGGTATTGTGTAAAACCAGTTTCAGAAATCTTTTCAAGGTTACCTCCAATGTCACAAGCCGGTACCAAGCACTAAGCTTTTGTTGGTGAACAAACACACTCCAAACATGACAGGATTTGTGACCTGGATGCATTACATAGCCCAGCCAGACGTGATAATTTGACTTTGAGAATTCCTAGTCTCGAAAGCATAGCTCCTATTTCTGATAGGACTGACCAGGACACACAGTCAGCCAGCTGAAAGGAGGATCACTAACATGTATACTGCGTACATCCATTTTATTTGGCCTGGGTTAACCATTTTTAAAATCTTCTTTAACTCTTGAGTTCATTCTTGATAATCTACAATAGTGTTATAGTACACGGGGGAATGTTGTCAGTAAGTAACGTAAAAGTAAATGTCCTTGTACATTTTTCCGAGTATTCCAAAGGGCTCTGTCCTGACCGTCAAAGTCAAGCAGAAGAGAAGATAAAAGCTCTGCTCTGGGGTAGTTTCAACCTCATCTCTGTTTGCATTCCTTCTCCCCTCAACAATGACAGACTGAAATTAAAACAGCAACACAGGCCCTGGAAGCACGCAAGGGGAGAGTGGGTGAGGTACAATGTCATTTAAAGGCTGAAACCTGACTCGCTCAACACATGCTGCTGGCTATATCTGGGGGGGGGGGGGGGCGTTATTGTCTGGGGCTTTCTTTGTGTTATGAACACACAACCTGGTTCCACTGAGCCATGGAGATTAAAACTCTACCTCGTCCCAGTGTTGATGTTCCCGGGCTGTGCTCCCTGTCACTATCACAGTTTCACACACGCATCCTGCTCTCAAGGACACTGCAGTGGAGGCAGGACAGACTGGGTAGAAAGGCCACAGGCTGGGCCAGAGGACTTGAGCTTCCCCACAAAGCTGCTGGTACATCATTTAGTCCTAATATATCCATTGGTTCAAGACATCTACGGCTAAATTATCTCCACGAGTATAATGTCTATACTTTTAGCTAAGCCTTAACCCGTTATCTGTGGTCACATGTCCAGCGTTTCAAGGCTCAAAGCCGGACTATTTTTGGAAAAGAGGATGGCAGTTAGGCAGGCATATAACCAGGAAGAAAGGTTCTGTGTCAGTCCCTGGCTCTGGGAGGTTGTTCCTCTGGCAGCTCTCACTCTACAACTACTCACCCTTTTGACCTGATCATCTTTCAGCTCAGTAAAATAGTAGGCCAGCAGCTGAGCAGCTATCATCCTGTCCCACCCAGGTACCACACACAAGTGAAGAACAAGAAAAAGAAAGAAAAAAAAAAGATATACTGATGTGTATAGTTCTCTCTGTCTTCGATGATGTATAAAAAGCTTCTGGGTTTAATCCAAACAAGGCCTAGAGAGATGTTGCGAACTCTGCGCTTCTGTAGCCTCTCTCTCTGTGTGTGTATGTGTGTTTGTGTGAGGCCAGGAAGTAGGAGAGGCAGTAAGTTGAGTCAGAGAGCGAGAGAGAGAGACAGAGAGAGAGAGAGAGAGAGAGAGAGAGAGAGAGAGAGAGAGAGAGAGAGAGAGAGAGAGAGAGACGGCAGTAAGAGCGGGGTAGGGTGGAGAAAGGGGGAGTGGTTGGAGGACTGGATGGGGGAACTGTAGCTAAGCCCTGCCCTCTTTCTCAGCTCTGATTGGACAGCTTGCCAGGGGCTGGGCCGAGCCCTGGTGTGATAGGCTAGTAGCTTAGAGCTGTGGTCTCCCAGGAGAGCTACCCCACTGAGCTCAGGAAGAGGAGGGAGGGAGACTAGGAGGGAGGAAGTGATGTTAAGGAGAGTGAAAGAGGAGTAGTTTAGACAATCCTGTGTGGTGCCTTATTTTACAATGGTTTTGACAGGGAAGCACACAGTTTCATCATGTCCCCTGTGAGCAGTGATGAGTCTCAGGTTCTTGGAATGAGGGCGTGTTAGGGAGCGGAAGAGACACTGAGAGGTCAGCTTAGAAACTGCTGCTCATGCTAACTGGGGCTCGTATGTCCTTATGTCACCTCTGTAAGACTCTCTCTCCCTCTCTTTCTCTCTCTCTCTCTCTCTCTCACACACACACAAACCCACACACATATTTCTCCTCCTTCTTTCCCCCCTTCTCAGCTTTATCTCCCAGGGTCACCGCAAATGTTGCTGAGTAATGGTAGCATAGCAACACCCTCATGTCCCTGATTAAGATAGGCTGTCTGCATGCGTGAAAGTGGCTCTGGTGTACAGCGTACAGTGTAAGGCAGTCTGTGTGAGAGGAATCGTGATAGACGTTACCTCAGCTGGCCAGAACACAGCAGCTGTCTATCATCATCACCCATGAATAAAACATTCACCAGAATCCTCTCCCCATTCCACACAGCCTAAGGAGGCTTCAGTACATACTTGTGGTATTGGCTATAGGTTGGTTTAAACTACCATTAATTATCATTAAAAACAATCAAGACATTTATAAAAGGATAGGTCCTGCCAGTGTTCAGATGTTCAGATGCAGAAACATACTAAATACAAAAAAAAAATGTGTTTTTGTTTATTTGTCAGGGACAATTCAGCCGGCGCACATTATTACATACATAAATAACGTTGTAAATGTGTTGCATGAAAGGTTTTTAGCCAATAGGCTAATTTGCAACCCGAGTCTCTAGGTCTGGTCAGACCTTTCTAAAAAGTTAAGCAAATCAGGTCAGTCAACATATTAAATACTTAATCCATCACACTGTTTTAGATTCAAGGTGAAAGTATGTCACCCCCAGAGGGAGTATGGATATAGTCCATTATAATGACCAGCTGTTCCCTCACCAATGTTGCATCCCAGGCAATAACATTTGCATAGCGATAACGTTCTGTATGTTGTAGTTACAGTCACCATAGAGACCATATGCATTATGTTGACACGGGTGGATTATAGTAGGAGGAATATTGTTCTGCACTTTATCTAAGATATTTAGGGATAACCAGTGGCTTGGATGTTGTAGCCAGATGTCGTTGGGTGTATTCGACTATCTGTTATTCTGGATACCTAATCAGAAATTACATGTTTCTCACAAGAGTATTTTCTACTCAACTTTTGGCGTGAAGAAATAGTACAGTTCTATGTCACATTACACTTATATTAGTGCTGAATAAATCTCATTGTTGCACAATGCTACAAAATACTTAAACAATAGTAATTAATCAAATGAAGCAGCTAGCACTACTTCCGATGAATTCAATGTAATTGAACAAAACACTTCTAAACGCAGTGTCCATACAGATACAGTGGTACAGTACGTACAGTAGCTTGTGGTACTGTGTCCTCCTCTCCCTCCATAGCTGGGCAGGCAACCTGCTCCTCCTCCTGAATATGAGGTAATCCCACAGCCAGTGGCGCACACTCACTCACTTCTCCAGTTTAGGCTTGATCAAGGTTTAAGAAACGGTTCTTACGTAAGCTGACTGTGACCAATGCTGACCACAGCATCGGAGCAGTACAGGTCCCTTTCTGCAGGCCGTCAGAACCAGTTATGCTCATGCCATTGTGATATCTCTGACTCAAAGCTTGTATTGTTGCCACATAACAAACAAGGAGCTTGAATTCCAAATGAATGGGAGAGATTGGCATTTTTGTTGTACACCTTGGAAAAGTACTGGCTCATTCGAAGAAATAGATGAGTAAAGAAAAATGACAAAATACCACAAGTTGGTTAGAATGTCGTGTATTTGTGTGTGTATGTGTGTATGTGTACAGACAGGTCAACCCAGCCTCTCCAGCATGGGCAATAGCAGCACTGGAGGATGTGTGTTCGTGTGGGTGTTTGCATGTATGTGTGTGCTTACATGTGTGCGTGTGCAGGCTGGGTCGCTGCTGCTTCATCTAAGGGGGATTATGGAGATGAGTCAGCCTACCACAGTGTGCCTGCTGTTGTCCTGGTGACGTCACCTCCATCTGGTCTGCTTGGCTACCCATAATCCCCCTGACTCAGATTAGCCTGCTTCCTAAATGCTGCTGGACTGGATGAAGCGTAGTGTAAATGTTGCTATCAGAAGTAAGACCAGCCAAAAAAGGAACACTGAGGATAATGTTCTTTCACAGGTATTTTAATAGGCTGGAACGTCTGCTGGTTTGAAAAATACTGTAGTGTATGACAATTTACAAAATATTCAAATAGTAAATATAAAAAGAGTTCCTTTTATGAAACTGGCACTCATACTCAACACACTTACACAGCCTATGAACTAGCCTATGAAATGTTTGTACTGAAGAATGGACAATTGTTCAATAAGTGGTTTTCCCCAAATAATATTTCCTGGATGGGATGGAGCGCTTGATTTTGACATCCATAACAATTTTATAACTAAAATAACATTTTCGAAACAACTTATCAAACAATTTTCTGTTTTTTTTTGGATAATCATTTCGAAAACATCTTTGACAGGAATGAGTTCGTCCAATTCCTCCCACCATACTGTGACAAAAGCTCAACAGTGTTATCAGGACATTCTAATCTGACCAGCTCTGATCCATTCCATTCCTCCACATCTTCCCCCACAGCTCCTGACTGCATCCACTTTTCTCTCTCTCTTCTCTCACTCAGCCTCTTTGTATCCTCCCTTCGTATCTACAGTATGTGTCCAGTCAAAATCAATGATATTTGAAGGAAATATAACAAGTGATCAGAATACATATTAAATAATCAACTAGACAGTCCTGGACAGCCCTTTGACAGAGAATATTGATCCCACGTCACACCTGTATCCAGTCATAATTGAACAGATTATTTGCAGTCACAAGTTGTATTTTGCTGGTAACTATGTGGTGTAACACAGTCACATAATGCAGTCTTTTGTTTTGTGCTATGTCTCCCGACAGGACTGACGCGCTACTGCGGTGATGAGGGCAGCACCTTTCCCACTGCCATCCTCGGATAGGACAAAGTTGACCTCACACTGTGGTGCCAGGGCCTTGACGGTCTCCTGGAGCACTCTGGAGAAACTACAGAAGAACAGAAGTTATCATTAGGAAAAAGGAGAACCTTTTCAACATGAATCCTCTATGCTGCTTTTTTGTGTGTCATGAATTACACGCTGAGTCTTTTGAATAACTCTGTGTCTGTGTGGAGTCAGGATGTGACTGAAACCTGTCTACTCACTGTGGGTGGAGCTTGTGTCTGTGTGGAGTCAGGATGTGACTGAGACCTGTCTACTCACTGTGGGTGGAGCTTGTAGAGTGTTCCATCAACCCCCACGGTGATGTCCATGTTGGCCAGCCCGCGGTTCTCTCGGATCTTGTCAACGACGGCGGCCATTCCGGCTCCGCAGAGCTGAGCTGCGCGGTGAGACACGACACCACACACCTCCTTGACTATGATACTGTCATCACACGTGCTGTCCAGCCCCAGGTGCTGCAGGATGGACCTGACCTGCAGGAGCGCCAGGCGGTCACTAGGGGGAGACAGATTACGGTCACTCTTTTAAGCCAAAGCCAGCGTGAATTTATCACATCTTTTACATTAGATTGAGTTGCTGAATTGCTGAGGTGGGGTGTAGCACATTCAGTGGTCAGCAAGTCTACCTTTCTATTTGAGACAGGAACTTGGTTTCAAAAATGCCCCTAGTCTTCAGAGTCTCAGTAACATGTCCTCTGAATAGCAGGCCTCTCCTAGTCAGGTCAATCAGGATCTGTCGGACAATCTCCCCCAGATACATCCCACTGGTCATCTTTTCAAACCTGGATGGACACACACACACACATACTTCTTAAACCGACACCAAGATGCGACACTTTAAAAAGAAGAGATCAGAGGAAAAAGGAAAGACAGGGAACAAAGTGGTGTCTTACTGTTGCTTCCCGATGTTGAGGGACCCCTTGTCCACCTCTCCGTCAAACCTGGTCCTGATGTCGTCGATGCAGCCGTCCTCCCCGAAACCCCCCCACTCAGTGTTGATGCACATCTGGCCCTCGTCCCCCTCCACCGTCTCAATGTTCCTCATCTCCTCCATGTAGCACACGTTACTGCCCGTTCCTGTAAGACAGCACCACACAAACACTGTCAGCAGATGCATGCCTAGACATTATTATGAAAAATATACTATACATTATTGCGATGTATGTTTTGTAGTGTCCTTTTTTTCCAGGACTTTCTTTTCTTGATTTTTTATTAGGATCCTAGGGCTTGGATTTGGGTGGGTAAGGTTTGAGGGTTTGGAAACTGAATTCAACTGTTATTTTTGTGTGTTTATTTTAAAACTATATATATATATATATATATATATATATATAAATACATATATATAAAGTCTACAAATGCCCTAGTAACTGGACACATACCAGCGATGAGTCCAACCTCACACCGCGAATCCTCGTATGCACACGTCATCATAGTTCCCACCGTGTCGTTGACCACGGCAACAATGTCCAAGTCGAACTCCTGCAGGAAGCATGGAAACACAGTAGAGATCAGTCAACCAATCAGCTGGCTGGGGACAAGGCGTCATAAGGTCTCTTCCACTCACGTTCCGTCTCTTGATGGCCTCCCTAAGCATGTCCACGACATCATATCCTTCACAGTCGGTGGCCTTGAAACCCTTGGTCCAGCTCACCAAGGTACCCTGAGGGAGCATACGTCACAATGGGAACCATTACAACCAATACAGTCACTCCCTGACTCAACGTCAAGTCAATCGGAGGCTCGTTGTGTAGACTGATCACCTTGTCTATTCCTGCCTGCTGACAGGGGAAGGAGAAGGTGAAGCCCAGAGGAAGACGAGTGTTCTTCATCCCCATGTAGTCCAGGAAGTCCGAAATACACTGAACTATGTGGTCAAACAGCTGCACACACCAAGGGTAAGAACAGGGACAGGTTTAGAGTTGATATACTGTATATTGTATGTTGTATCAAGAGTGTGTGTGTGAGTGTGTATGAACGTGTGTTGTAATGTCTCTCACCTCCTCTCCTGTGCCCTGCATGATCTCCTGGGGGATGGCGTAGATCTTGTTATACATGCGGACCGAGCGCCGGATCCCGCTCCGGATCTTCACCACCAACACCCGGAAATTGGTTCCTCCGAGATCTAACGCCAGGAATTTCCCTCTCTCTGAAACACCAACGCCATGCTTGTGACCAACGGTTTGGAACAGCTTTAAAGCACCTAATCAATCATACACGTGTACATACAGTACAAACAGCAGGATTGACAGTACCCAGTTTTGTAGAAATAAGACCAGTCCTGATGACCATACATATTTAACATAGACATTCCAAATAAACCTGGGGCTCTGTATTAAAACTATGAGGTAAACCCAGCATCCCTGATCTCACCTGTTCCGTCGGGGGTCTTGAACACGTATGAGGGCAGCATCTTCACTGGCTTCACTGAGTCCTGGCTCTCCCTTTTCAGTCCTTGCTCTAGACTGGCCCTCATCCTGTCCCTGACCAGCCCCAGCTGCTCTGGGGTCAGCCTGAATGGCTCCAGGGTGGCCTCCATCTGAGCGTGCTGCTCCGCCAGCCACTGCGCCACCGCCGTTACCATGGCAGCCCCCTTCCCGCTGCCGCTCTCGGAGAGCAGGAAGCGGACGTGACAATCGGGTACGAGGCGACGCACCACCTTGTGAAGCCTCCTGGCATACCTGTTAGGGGAGGAGCCTGCTATTAGGAAGCATCGAGGTACCAACTCTGTTCAGAGTCAATTAAGGACAGCTGCTTCTAGCCATCAACAGACTGCTATAAACACTTCCCTGTCCATGCAATTCATCTCTAAACTATGTTGCAGGCTTTTAAAACGATTCTGTTCATACTGTGGTGCGCCGTGGCAGGGGGTTACCATGACACTGGGGGTGCGTTTACGTACTGGGGGTGTGTCTTGTAGACAGTCCCGTCCATTCCCACTGTGATACGGAGTGTTTTTAGCTTTCTGTTGGTCCGTATGCGTGTGAGAATGGCAGCGAGTGTAGCTGCACAGAGGTTGGAGGACCTGAAGGAGACCAGGGTACAGACATGCTGCACAGCCAGACAGTCGTCATCAGAGGGGCTCAAGCCCAGGTCGACCAGCACCTCTCTGGTGTTCCTCAGGCCATCCTTATACCTGCACGAGGACACACACACATACATCACACACGGTGATGTACATCATGTGTTCTAAATGTCTGCTTCACAGAGCTGTTTAAAAAGAGTGTTCCGGGCTAAATGTGTTAACTGAGTGACTGAGCAGTGTAGATGAGACAGAGATGAGAGTGGTCTTACTCTTCCATCATGCATATATGTCTGGTCTCCAGTTTGCCTTTGGTCCGGAGAGCATCCGACAGCCTTCCTCCAAACAGCAGTCCTTCCTTGGCCATCTTCAACAAGATTAACCTCACCAGCTCCCCCAGGTACAACCCACTCACCATCTTCTCAAACCTGACACAACCAGATACACATCCAGTACACATCACACACACAAAACACACAGACAAGCATAAATGGGGGAATGTTATTTTAAAATGGAAGAGAGGAAAGGGAGAAACTGAGAGGAGAGGAAAGAAGAGGAGAGGAGATGCGTACAGCTGTTTTCCAGGATTGACGGAGGCGGCGTCAATCTCTCTGTCAAACTTTGTGATGAAATCATCCAGTCTCCCATCCTCCCCGAAGGCACCCCACTCTGTGTTGATGCACATCCTCCCCTCATCCCCCTCCACCAGGTCAATGTGCCTCAGCTCCTCCATGTAGCACGCGTTAGTGCCCGTGCCTGGGAGAAAGGGTTATTTGTCTTAAGCTAACAGGCAATATTGACAGTGGCACCACACATGCTGGAAGCACACAGTTCACTCATGCAGTAAGCAAAGCAAACACAATAGGCCGTTTTAAAATGTGGTGTCACCATAAATTGCACGGTGCAGGCATTATTTATATAAAGACTGGATTTAGTCAATGGTTTCTATGCAAAGTCATCTATGTTTGTAATGCATTTATTTCCAGTATATGTGTGTCTATCTGTGTGTGTAATAGTGTGTACTAGTGTGTGTGTTTATTTTCTAACCTACGATAACTCCCACTTCACAGCGCGGATCATCGTAACCACAAGTCATCATGGCTCCCACAGTGTCGTTGACCAGCGCAAGGACGTCGACATCAATGACCTAAATCACAAACATACACACTTAATTCATGCGGCCTGTTTCACCAATAAGCACAGATCAAAATACACTTGCTGTGAGCAGTGACTGTCTGGCAGTGTAGTTTGTGGAGGAATTGATCTAACCCCGGCTCTTTGGATAGCCTGTCTGAGACTCTCCATCACGTTGGTCCCCTGGACTCCCTTAGCCTTAAAGTTCTTGGACCAGGACAGCAGCACTCCCTAGGGCAAGGCCAGACAGAAGAGCAGGGTCTGTGGTCTGCATGCAGTCACATGATCCTCCACCATGATGCAATGAGCTATTGCACAGCAATACAAATCCTTGACATCATGGCAGAAGGAAATGCATGATATCGTTTTAAAGACCAATTGGTTACTATTTCAGTCGCCTGACAGATAAGTCATCCATTACGATTCTCAGGGAGAATGAGTCATCCAGGATGTGTGTTATCTTCCATTCAGACATTGTGGCGTGTTATGTCCTGTCCCCTACCTGGTCAACTGCGGACTGCAGACAGGGGAAGGAGAAGGTAAGGCCCAGAGGTTTCTTCTTCTGCATGATATTTTTCTTTTGAATGAAGTCCTTCAGAGATTCAGCAACATGGTCAAAAAACTGCAGAAGGGAGGGACAGAGGGATGGAGGAGTCAAACAGATGGATATATTCCAAAAGATTGATATTCACTACGGGGGATCCAGAGATACTAGGAAGTGACTCCGGTCAACCCTCTGGGTCTCACCTCACTGCCCCGGCCGCTGCGTAGCTCTGCTGGGAGTGGATAGGTCTCACTGTCCATCTCCACCTTCCCACCCCTGCCATCCTCACGCACCTTCACCTGCAGCACCTTGAACTTGGAGCCCCCCAGGTCCAGAGCCAGAAACTCCCCCTTCTCTACGGTGCAGAAGACACACACTGTTAGCTTTTGTAAGCTCACTGTAGCACCTGCTTAGGTTCAACACCCACCACTGAAGGTTGGACAGACAACCACAGAAAAGGCCCACAGCACACCTGATCCGTCGGGAGTACAGCGGACATGCGTTGGAAGCATCTTGACAGTGGACGTAGCGTTGCTCTCGTTGGACAGCCCTTTCTCCATCTCCACCATGAAGCGAGCTGAGATGTCCTTCAGCTGCTCGTCTGACAGACGCATGGCATACAGGAACCTGTCCACCTGGGGGCGCCAGAGGACAGTGTGGTCAGAAAGCTATTCATATGGGACAAAGAGGAAGTTAGTTGGTGTCTTTAGGGGATCTTAGGCTTTATGGGAATTGTCACCCTATCTTTTATTCCAAACTTCCATATTATTTTTAGGTTTGTGGGAAATGAAGAATCAGGAGGTTACAAAAAGGACACTTCCTGTGTCTGCAGCTTCACACTCTATATTAAAGGTTGTGTCTCGTTTTCTCCCAGTTCCCCAGAAGCAAACTTCAAACCAAACCAAACAAACAGTAGAGGTCAGAGTCAAAGAACAAAGAATTTCACCACGGTCACACGGGTTTAGCTGACGCTTCATCCATTGTGGTGGCAGACAACAGCATGTGAGACCACGCAGGGAGGGACAAACTACATGCATGCAGACATTTCTATCTCTAAAAAGTAGTCTGTGATGGTAAATCTCATCTGACATATACAAAATAACTGAGTTACTGAGTATCACATGATCAATTCCATCCATATTAATTGATTGAAAACCCCACCCATATAAAAGATGTTTCAGAAGATAGAGAAGGAAGTTTTTTTTTTTTGATATACCCTTCATCCTTTGCTATAAGCCAACACAATTTGTACATTCAGGACCAGTCATTCCAGCCAGGACACTCCCTGTCCTCTGTATCAGTGAAGGTGTCAACATTGATGCAAAGCTTGATCAAGAGGACAAGGTCCCTCTGTTACTAGTTTGATTTGAGGAGTATGACACAGGCCCACACACTGTGTTAATGATTACTCAGGTAACAGAAGGAAACAAAGACACGCAAATCAGTATATTCTGAACTAACTAGGGAGTCCACAATCACACAATCTTAATTCCCACCAACCAGTTGTCATTAAAATCAGGCCTTAGTAATTACCTTTAACACTTTCAAATCAGCATAAAATACAGTCAAATATATATTTGTGTTCATTAGGTTCACTTTTAAAAACGCATCTGGTCACCTTTTTTATTTGGTCCTCCTGTAGTTTGGAGAAATAGAAGGAGAGCAAGTGGACAGCAAACATCTTGACTCTTGCATGCAGTGGTATATTTTCTTGGTCAGTGGCACCACACCAGTTAGGTGGGAGTAATATCTGAGCTGTTGCCACAAGTTCTCCTCTTAAGCGTGTTTTCGCTCGTCCCCCCTTGAAAGATTGGTCTTCCTTTCCTCTCTCTCTCTCTTGTTGGCTGGGTGTTTGACTATAGCAGGTCTTGTTACTGTTTTTTTGTCTTATCCTGGGACAAGTTAAGGTTCCACTGGCTCAATAATTAAAAGGCCTCTCTCTCTCTCTCTAGATCCCTCCTTCTCCCTCTCACATACAAAGTTGCTATAAGCCCCTCCCTCTCTCCTTCCTCTCTCATTCATACTTGAGTTTCTCTTAGCAATGCCTTGATACTAGCCCAGGGAGCACTTCCTGGGGCGCCACGGGGTCTCCCCCAGACCATAAGATCAGCAGGGGTTAAACAACAGACGTGACATAGAGGCCACAGCCTGGTCATTCACTGGTATGGCTGTGCAGACATCAAGGGTACAATTTTAGGAAAGTAGAAATGATTCCCACCTAAATAAAACACAACTTGATTCAGCTCAGTGGTGTTTTGGTTGTTTAGTATCAGGGTATATCAGGGTATTGTGTTGGTCAAAGCTCTGGCATCTCTCCTACTGGCAGTGGTCTGGAGGTCTAATCCTCACAGGAGAGGAATGCAGAGAGATCGGTGGGGGCAATGGGAGGTAGGGGGAGAGAGCGAGAAAGAAGAGAAGAAACTGGAGTCTGATAAGAGGTGGAGAAAGAGAAAAATAAAAGGAATTCATGGTATCCCGATTTAGGGACTTTATCTTTCCCCTACTTTGTTGCATCACCTGAGTCCCAGTCAAATTGTTTTTTATTTTACAACAGTTTCTGTTAAATGATCCACTACAGGTGTCTACTCTACAAATATGACAACATTGAGTTTATTAACTCATTGCAGTATCCAATCAGTATTTTACAGCACATACAGTACAGGACATTGGTGTGTACCAGTGTTTGATGCTGAAATTGACCAAAGTCTTCTGTAACCATGTAGTTTTTTTAGGTATGTAAAAGGAACTAACTTTCTCCATAGTACTGTCTCAGATATTATATTTTTAGTTCAGTTCGATGAAGAGGTGACAAAATCCTCCATTTATAAAACTAAAACCTTCTCTGAATCCTTCTGTCAGACGCACACTCATTTCTTCTTCTTCTTCACGTTTTTTTTGTCTTTTCCTGTCCCGGCTGTCGTTATTGGGTTAGCCATCTCTCCAACGGAGGTGTGTTCTTTAGACCACTCCCTCTGCAGCTGTCTCAGGAGGTCAGAGGTCAGCAAGCCATCCTTGACCAGGCGAGACCCCAGCGAGATGTCCTTGCCCGTGCCTCCGCTCCCTGCAAGCTTGCGGCTCCGTCTGAGGGGGACAGCGTGCTTCTGCTGCTGGCCAGCCAAGGGGTCTGCAGCCTCGGTGGCTCTGATGAGGCGGGTGATGTTCCGGACGCCCAGCTGGATGATGTTGTCCAGTTCCTGCTGGATCACCCTCACATGGTTCGCGTCTGGGAACATGTCCATGAACCGGTAGCTGCACGCAACAACAGTAAATTATCGCTAACATCTCCTTGCATTATAGACTATGTAAAACCAAAGAAAAGTGACAACGTAAACATTTTATTTGAGAATTAGCAACTCTGGCCTGTCCTTTTTATCTTCGATATCAAGAACAGAACTGACACCTCAGCTAGAGATTGAGGTCTAGAATACTGAAAAGGTCTACAACATACCTTAGCCAGAGGTAGAGATCTAGAACATCATGCACAGCCTCCAGATGCACCAGGTCTTTGATGTTTTTGGGTGGGACCAGCGGCCAGTTGATTTGACGACACACCCACTCAAAGGTCAGGGGCTCATCTCGACTGAACTGTCTGGCGAACTGGAAACAAAGGACATCCTATCACAAAGACCTCACAGCCCAGACCAAAAAACCTAGACAAACACACCCTAGTCCTTATCATTGTAATAGCATATACAGACTATAATAACTGTTATCAATACTTAGAAAAGTAGAATCAAAGTCCCCATGACATGTGACAAATTGTATCAATATAGTTACTGTGCAATTAACAGTCATACCAATCCCAGATTATCATAAACTGTACCATAAAAAGCTAAAAAGCTGGTGATTATGTATTATCAGGACATTAATCATAAGATAGTACTTAGGCAGGTTTCAAGTCATGTCACCAGTTAAAGGCTGTCTGTGAAATAGTTTGACATATTATGAGGTGGAGAGCACTTCCCGTGACTGCTTAACCTGCTACCTACCTGTGGGTCAGTCTACATACCAACCTGCCTCTCTGTCAGTTTGTCTGACCGAAGCCCTACCTTGAGGAAGGAGGTGCAGACGAAGGGCTGTTTCTTGTTGATGGGTGCTGTGCAGAAGACATAGCGCGAGCGCAGGTTCAGAGGGATGTGCTGAATCATGTCGGCCAGGAACTTGAAGTCGTCAATGTTGCAGACGAAGTAGAGGCCGTCCACTTGAGAGAGACTCACAAAGATATCCTGAGGAGATCCAGACAGTAGATTTGAACTACATTTGAAACCATTCAAAAATGAGAAGTTATGGGGAAAATTGTGAGAGTTCTTACGTGGCAGCTCAAGAACTGTGAGGATGCATACTCACTATGAGGTTGGAGAGAGTGGCTTCTGGTAGGTGGTAGGCAAACATCTCAATCTGCTCAGCTGTAGGATGGAGACCTGCTGTCTGTGACCGAAAAATAATACAGGACGAAGCCATAAGCCATAACACTACTAAGGACATTAATAGAACACACCACAAATATTAATGTTTTTTTTAATAAGTGCATTTGATACACTTTCCTGCATGTTAAGCAAAACATTTTTTGAAACGTTAGCTTCTGGTTCCTCGCCATGAGGAAAGCTAAATCAAGGCCACTTCTAGAACCGAATAGAAAGGAAGAATCTGGATCCAGTCCTGACCTTGATGGGCTCAACACTGTGACTGAGGAGATCCTTGAGGACAACAAGGTCGTCTCGATACATGGTGGTGACCTGTCCCTCTTTGAAGATTGAGCTGAAGCGGCCAGCCCTGCCTGCAATTTGCAGGGCCTGGGAGGTGGAGATGGTTTCCATCTGCTTCTCCCCCTTCTCGTTAACGTTGGGCTTCACCAGAGAGTTGAAGATGATGCGCTTGATGCTCCTGACAAGGGGCACATGACACAGCATAAGGTAAGACACTGGAAATAGGGCTGACATCGTCATGACAGGGCACAGGATATGAGATTCTAAAGGAAATAGTGCAAACTAATAAAGATATAGAGTCCGTTTACGAGACAAATGAAGGAGGAAACGGTTTCGGCTCCACTCACAGGTTCAGGCCCATGCCAATGGCGTCTGTGGCCACCAGAATCTTGCAGGGATCGTCGGGGTCATTGAACTTCTTTGCCTGAGAAAGCTTGGTGCCTTGAGAAACCAGAGAGAGACCACAGTTCTAGAGAGATACTAGGCTTACTGCCAACATGCTTGCATCTATACCATTCAGGGTGAGGGGTCTTACCAGGGGGCAGACTGCCGTAGATGACCGCACACTCCAGTCCACGGATCTCAATCTGGCGACTGATGGAATAGATGTCGTTTTTACTGAAGCACACGATGCAGTCTCCAGGGTGGAGGTTGTCCAGAGACTCCACAGCATGGTCCATGATGGAGAAAGGTGTCAGGCGCTGGTAGTTACGCACCTAGCGTGACACATTAAAGCCCTGAATGAAAGCTGCTCTCCAGTCACTTTTAATACCCGTCAGATTTCCAGAAAGATTGAGGGTGTACCTACTCTATGACTACCCAGACTCACCTCTACCTCCTCTCCTGTAGTGTACATGAGCTCGGTGACAAAGTTAATAGCAGCAGGCTCGCCACAAACATGGATCTCCTCTGCACACAGTCCTACACGCACAGAAAGAAAGGACTAGAAACTGCCACCAAGTCTGAGTAGGGCTATATTCAGCCACTCTACACACAGACTAAAACCAACACTGCTGGCTAGGAGAAGCTTCATAGACCAGACTTCCTCATCACTGGAGCATTCTTACTGATGACTCTTGTCTGGGTAATTTCTTCTAGTCAGCAGTTCTGGTTTGATCAGTGTAGTAACTGCGAACTGTGAAGCTAATACGATTGCAGAATAGCACCTACCACCAGCATATACTCTGAGGTTATACAGTATAGCTGCTGTGGTTACTGACCTAGTAGTGCCCTGGTCCAGGCCCAGCCCCTTGACGAGTCTCTGATCATCTGGATCTCATCTATCACTGCAACCTCGTCTGCATGTCAAAAACACACACACACACAATAATTGCCATGCAATGTATTATCTGGTACAAATATGCGTAACTGTTTATTACTCATGTTGTTGTGATTACAGCTGCTGAGGTAATACAGTAGTACTGTAATGTCTACAGGTGTGTATGAGTTACCCTCATACATTATACATTTTAGGATAACAACTTACAAGGTGTGTTGACGCTGCACATCTCGATGGTACAGGCCACATGACAAGCTTGCCTCCCCTCTGGATCCACAAACGTCCTTTCTTCTCCCGTCACCAAGTCACAAGCCACTTCCTGACATCATGACACAAATATCACATTGTTACAGTTGCCTTTTAGATTCTAATAACTACTACTAGACAGTTAGATAATAGGAATAATAGGGAGTCAGATGGCTGAGTGGTGAGGGAATCGGGCTAGTAATCAGAAGGTGACAAAATGACGTTGTGTCAAGGGACTTCACCCTACTTGCCTTGGGGGGGAATGTCCCTGTACTTACTGTAAGTCGCTCTGGACTAGAGCGTCTGCTAAATGACTAAATCTAAATGTAGATAAGCGTTCCTACTTTGAGAAAACTTGTCCCGGCATACTTTAGATAGAGAACAAAAATACGCACTGAGTTGTTGCTCTTCTCAAAGATTTCATGGGCCAGCAGCTTCAGCGGTCCACAGTAGACACCGGACTTGGCTGCCAGGTACCTCTGGATGGCATGGTAGGTCTTCCCACTGTTTGTGGGCCCGGCATGAAATATGATCTTTCTTTGAATGGCCCTAGCCTCTGGGTACCTGTCAAGCATCAACACAAATCAAAGACCATCACACATCACAGCCTGTCCAGCAACCATAACTTTACTTATTTGCGGACGGACCAGCTTGAGGGGGCTTTCCAACAGGTAGATTAAACCCTCATGACATGTTGAGAATGATAAGATTGTGCAGCAAATATACCAGTTGGGGGGAACACGCAGATCACTAATTTTGCGAAGATCGTCCATGCAGTCCAACATAGGAAATATCTGCTTGGCGTGTCTCATGAAGTAAGGATAGATGTCATCAATGTGCCCTGGGGAACAAAAACACCACACAAACATGGATACAAGGTCAGTGAACTGATAAAAGGGCGGAGCCATATCTGATCCGATTCTGAAGTAGTTCCTTCTCTTACCTGCTCCACAGCAGATGTCATTGAGAATGATGTGAAGATCAGCAGAGATGGCAGACATCTCCAAAACATGCTTCCTAAAACTGATGAAGGCTTGATGAAAGAGACGTGCTGAAGATAAACAGAATGGCAGACAGATTTGAGGAAGGCTTCAACCAATACAGGATGGCTGGGTTGCAATGTTAGCCAATGATTAGTTTTCTTACCATCGAGACCATGGTCTGCTGCTAATTTTTGGATCTCTGGCCTCTTGTAGAATTTATTCAACACTTTTAGAAGTTCACCTGTCCAGATACATAATATTAACAACTGACAAAACCAGCAACTCTGTGGCTAACTCATCGGCCACATCCCTCATTTCCTATTGACTACTAGCTTGTGGTGTGCTGGCTAATAGGTTCATATTTACATATAGCTCAACAATGCTCTCAGTTATTCGTTATTAGATCACAACTCTAATTACATACTTTTATCCAGAGGCTGCGTAAGCTCCGCTCCTACACTAGCATCCGCGGTAAGGTCGCTTTTGACACTCAGTGGGACAAAAAGCGAGGTGTCCGGTGGTCGTGAAGAGCTGTTGGAAGAAACGTGTCTTCTTGGGGACAGATGGCCCGTCGAAGGATGTTTTAATAACGATATAGAAGCAACATGCCTAGCACGACTGTCAAGTACATTTCTGTTAGGCACAGATATCGCACGAATTCTGTGCGGCACCCGTGAGAAAATAAACACGCATCTGTTGACTGACATGATGGACAGTTTCGTTATTATTTCTTCATTCGGGGAGTGCGAACTGACACTTAATTTTGACTCATGTTATATTATTGTTCATTACAGTCTGTTACAAACACTCTCAGAGGACGGTCAACATCCTTTCGCTCCTAGCTGCAACACAACGTGCAGGAGGACCCAGGTATAGATAGAAGTCTAAACTTTGCCTGATAATTTTTGTGCACAAAATCTGAAATAAAAGCGAACTTGCTTTATTTAGTTAAACATTATACGTTTTTTATTGGGAGACAAAGTCAATTGTTTACCATAACATAGCGTTACATTTTATACGTAGAAAGAAAATGTAATTGTATAGACTGGCATATCTATAGGCATATTTAACTAACTCTGGGAAAGGACCCCAAGGGTCAAAGTGCGTAATTGGCATCAGACAGGAAAGTAATTTGCACTGGTCGCTCTTCTTCATACCGCTTTGGACAGACGTGTCTTCACCTCGGCCTAAAATGCCAGTAACTAGACAGGTTTCATACAATTTCGACAACCATGCCTATGAAAAATGTTTTACAAAAGCACCATGGCCGTTCATTGCAACTACAACTACATCAGACAGTAAATTTTAACACCACTCCAACGCAGTAACAATTTGCATCGTTTATTGGTAATGGATACTGAAGCAGGGTAGATATAAATGGGTTTTTTTTCACACCCATAAATCAATGATAGTACAGTATAAAGTTGGTGAACATGTAGTTGGGGTGGAAGCATTTGGCAAAAGGTTTCATAATTAACAGGCACTTAACTGAAAGCAAACAAACAACAATGCCTGTATAGTTCAGAAATAACTAAAGAGAAAAATCATTGTGACAGGTTTGGGAATTGTCCTTGTAACATGAATTACATGGTGCAGCACAATCTTAGGGCATCATGACTTACAGGTAGTGATAGTACATGAACTAATTATTTGATAATTAAATAAAATAATAAAAACTGTTCCACCATTTTATTCAAGATCATTCATAGTGCCTCCAGCCAATGCATAATGTAAAAGCAATTATTTATTATACAGTATATTTATCTTTGAAAATGAAAACAAACATAACAAATACATTGTCACATTGCTGCATGATAAGAAAAGTGAAATGAGTGAAACTACAGCTTCAATACTAAATAACTTAAGATATATAAATCTTTTACATATTTCAGTGGATTATAAATATGGCACCTCTGAAGCTCAAAGAATGCCTATTTTCTTACAGCTTGACCTTAGAGACGGATCCTACAGCCAACAAAGGATGTACTTGATCTAATATCAACTCATCACATTCTGGTGAACCTGTTCACACACACTGGGAAACATCCTTAAAATCTACTAGTGTATGACTATTCTCCCAGTGCTTGGCTGAAACAAGTGCATCAATTACAGGAAGAGTAGGGCCAAAAATTAGTGCTATAATATAAAATAAATGCAATCTCTTGTCCAACGGCTGTGTAAGAGGAAGAGAGGAGTCCATCCATTCTGCTATAAGTGAGATAGCAATGGCCATCAGAGGACCCGTAATCCATTCAGGTGTGGCAGGTAGCAACACCGACACCTGTGGAATTGTGGAAGGTAGGGAAAACATACAGCGGGCCTTTTATCTATCCTGGCGTGTAGAGTTGTTCCCCCGTCTCTTCTGGCTTAGCGTTCAGCAGAATCAGCATGGTTCAGCATGGTTCTCAGTGTCTGTGTTCCTGCCCGGTGACCCTGGGGATGCTTACATCTCGGGCTGCTCTGCGGGGACAGTGGGTCTGGGCTCAGGGGACTCGTAGCGTTGGTGGAAGTTGCGTTTCTTCATTTTTTCAGGGGCCTTCCTCCACAAGACAACCTCCTGAAGAGACAGAGAGAGGTTTGATCATTAACAAGTTGACCTTGCATGTTGACATTTCGATTATGGTGATTGATGTCGACTCGTGGTATATTTCTCTGCTACAGACTGTGGATTTTTGGCATGACCATATGAAAGTACCGCAATCAGAACATAGGGCTACATGATGTTTCAGTGTTGGGGTTAGTCAGTGTACATGCTGGACCTCTGTGTGTATACCTGCTGTTTGAAGTATCTCCTGTCCTCCTCATCAACCAGCACCAGGTTGAGGAAGTAGCGAACAGAAAACTTCTTGTTGACATCTCTCATTGTGGCTGTAAGGTCATAACCAGCCAGGAAGAGACGGATGGGAATTGACTCTCCTGAAGAAACACAAGCATTAGGGTTTGGGGGTAAATCGAAAACATCAACAGGCATTGAGACCACTACTCTAGTCTCTCTTAACCTCAACAGAACACAAACAGGACCAAAGGAGATGAAAGTTCGAGATGAAAATGTGATGCATTAAGTGTCATTTAATATATTGGATATTCAATAGGGTCCCAGCTGCTATCGACTTGTGCCATTTTACCTTTTACTGGGGCTCCGTCCATAATCTCATACTTGGCAACCGTCTCTGTTTCCGTGGTTGTGCTGGGCCCTGTGGGCATGAAATATGATCAACCTTTTGTTAGTTATTATTCTAAGTGGGTCCATTTATGAATTACTAACATATCCTCTGTCATCTCTGATGATCTCACCTATTCCAGTAATCTCCTTCTTGATTAGCTGTAGCTCCATGTGTTGGATCTTGATCCTGACCAGGAGGAAGTAGATTTTTCCTACAATCACATCCTTCAAATGGTACCTGAGCACACAAACAGAAGCATTCACTCAATGACAGAGGCCCAGTCTAGATCCATTTTCTCTCTGACGGGTTCTAAATAGAGCCCAAAAATGACATAATAATTTTATGAATCCCATGCCTGTGATGGAATATGAAAACTTACTTTGACTTGTTGTATTCAAACTCTATGTGTAAGCAGTCCTCAATGCCAACCTCCATTTTGATGGAGTTGTTTACATCAGGGTAAGTAGCCAGCTGGTGGACAATCAGGTCATACTCCTTGATCAGGTCAGAGAGGCGCCTCACTATCGTCACCTTCAGGAAATATCTGGAGGAAAACATGCAGAAACCCACAGAAAGAATCATTAGGGTGGCTAAAGACATAGAAGTACAATCAAGAAGTGGGTGTTGGAGAGAAGGGGTTGTAAGCCTACCTCAGTCTCACATTGGCTCCTACGTAGGATTCATAAGGCTTCTCCACCTGCATGAACTCAAAGTCGTAGCTTCTGTTCTGGGTCAGTTCCCCAGGCAGTGCCAGCTCCTTCACCAAGTTCACAAACTCATGGGTGTTGCTTTTGTCACTGAACAGCTCTGCAACACAGTATTGCACAGTGTAAGGAAGTATTGATAGTAGAAGCAATAGTACCTTCTGGACACAGACTACAGAAATAATCCTAACTTTATATGCCTATGCCTGTGTCTCAAACAGACTTTTAAGATATGGAGATTTTGCCATTTCACTGTTCCTTCTTTCAATGAGAGAAGGAACCAGTATTTCAAACATTTTGATTCATATGAAATAAGGACACAAAAACAAGATCGACTCTACCAATATTGGATCAATGGCCATACGATCATCGTGAGAAAAACCTGTTTCTTAACTAGAATTGGCTATGGTCTACTTCAGCAGTGCTCACATGACTAGCACATGCTCTAAGCCTTTCAGTCTGTACAATACAGAGCACTGGGGTTTAGAACCAACAGTTCCACATAATTTATGTTTGGAGTTTAGAATTCAGAACAGCTGTAAGGCTCTTCAGTGAACAAACCTATCTGTCCCACAAACTCAATGCGGATCCCCTGATGTTCAAGTCTTTTCCCAGTTTGCTTCACATTCAGATTGACCTGAAGAAACGACAGTCATTAGCAATTCAGACACAAATTTGACTAAAAGCAATAATAACATTGTAAACAGAATAATCCCTAACTTAACTCAATATCCAATTAACTCATATATATTTAAACAATGAACGTATATGTATGAAAACATTTATAGCACAATAATCACTGGGTTGAAAGCACTTGCATTGTTCATGCAATGATAGTGGACCGTCTTCAGTTTCATCCAGCTTGAAATTCCAAACAAGCTGAAACGGAGCTTACCTTCCCGGACACGGACTCTCCATCATAAAATAAATAGTTCTTTTCGATCTTCCCCTCTTCTGTTTTGAGTTCTGCTGTCTTTCTAGACTCAGCATCATTTAATAAGACATCAATTTCACACACAGGGCCAAACAATCCACCAAGGAAACTCTGAAAGACAGATGCACACGATTACATTCTCGTGTGCATGCCAAGAGTAACCTTCCTATATAATGCCAGCTACATATCAATTGCATATTACAGCTAGCTCTACATCTGTCAGGGACAATTGACCCTTCAGTTGTTGACTATCAATCAACGCAGGCAGGGATACTTGAAGACGGATGGGTAGCCACTGTAGTATACTGTCCTAAGGAAACCAGTCTACTACTGTAACGCTAGTTAACTAGCTTAGTACTAGTCGGCTAACTGACTAGATATGCTACAGTATGCCGTCTTAATCAAGGAGGCCGACAAATAATTGGCTAGCTCTAAATCTATTGACGGCTTTCTAGCGATGTAAATGGTTGGTTCTGAGGCAATGTGTTATGATACTATTTGGCTCTAAAACCTTGATGTGGCAATGAACCAAATGATTAACTTGCAGCTGCTGTCCAATAAACCAAGGCCTCCGCAGCTAACGTACCGTTGCAGTTAGGCTAGCTAACTTGGTTAGCCTAGGTAGCATACGGTTAGCCAGCCTATTTTTCAGTAGGCTACTGGGATTAGCTAGCTAGCTAATACAGTTTTAGAGATTGCAGGCTAGCTGTGTCTCTGTTTATGTTTCGAGCAAACAAACGTAGGTTTCTAGCAGACTCACCATTTCAGCTGTTTACTGACACAGTTAAGACAATCTCCGTTTCACCAAGCCCTGTGTTGCTTTGATGAAAAATACTATTCCGAGTCTCTGGGTTGGGAATCCCTCAGTCAGAGCTCCAGCAATCTTCAAACTGGATGGGCATTTCACAATAAAGGCCACTGACCAACTTGATATGATAGAAAGGAAACGTTTATACTGTTTATATTTTGTTAAATATTATTTGTCATGTATTTCGGTATATTTAGCATAGCCTAGGTTTATTTTGTCTGGAGAAGTATTCGAAGACAAAGAAGCAAATACTCCGGTGTTTTGCTAACTTTTATTTGGATATACATTTACATTAATCGGTGCATTATTGTTGCCAACTTCATACTTCCATAATCCCTGTCGTCATGTGACTCTAATGAGAAGTCTTGCTAAGACTCTTGGGCGGTCCATTCCTCATTCCTACTGTAAGCGATTTTTAGCGAAATTAGAAGAATTTAACAACTAAAATAAAGCGTTCGTTAATGTGTGTAGCCAAGGCCGATCCCTAACTCTATGGCCGATCACATGGTTTTGGGGATCCTAAACAAAAATTGTGTAAGGGGCCGTTTGATTGCCCTTTTTTAAATATATATATATATATATATATATATATATATATATATATATATATATATATATATATATACCAATCGCGGGGCCTTAAACAAATGTTTAGTTTGTTTATTGGGTCGGACATGGAGTGTAGCCTAGGTGCTCATAAGCCTAATGGTTTAAAGGTATTTACGTTTGTTTGTTTAATTTGAATTAGCCATCACACTTAATCACCTATAACAGCCTACCTGCTATAACGTAGGCTACACAACATCTTACTGATTCTCTATCTGTGAGTGGCGCACTCAGGCTGTTTGAAGGACAGGGGCGTGACATGGGCTCCACCAGTGTAACTGTGAATTAGTATTTTATTATTTATTTTTACTATCAAATACAGTTTACCTTACATAATGTAACTTAACCTAAAGGGTACATGTATTTAATTTAGAAGATGTTGCATAATTATTCTTTCTTACGTAACAATTTTTACAGCCCTTCAAAGTGTAAAAAACATTGATTGAACAGTTGTTTGGTTCAAAATGTTTCTTTATTTAATCCTCCATACACTTGTTTTTTTTATCCCATTGATAGAAATAAGACAAGAAAAGAGTGATAACATGTCTAATTGTGACCACTACAGATATTTAGTAGTAGCTATGCAGTCATGCACCTAATAATATGATAGGCTAGGTGTCAGGACAGAAATTAAGCCTGGTTTAAAAAATGTTTTAACTGAGATCTACATTGAAACTTTTAAATAAGGTATTACTTATAGGCTTTTTGGGGACGCAAAGGTGCTACATTGATTACTGTAACTGTCTCAATACAGCAAGCAAAGAACAAACAAGAAGAAAATCCCTTCTAATCCGTTTATGTGTGCAGAGTTTATGTATATAAAGGTCACTGGTTTAATCAAATGAATACAAATGACGATATAAAAAAACAGATATTCTTATCGAATTTTAGAAAATGAGGTGCAAATTAAGCTTATCCTACATAGAACAGCCCTTCTATAGGACAGTTTTATATACAGTAAATGTATCAAATCGGGCATTTACCCTTGTTCATATAATGTTTAGATATGTTGCCAGATAAGGAATCACTTAAAACAGTACAAGCCATATCAGAAGCATTGCTGTTCTCTGCAATAACTTTACAGGAGAAGGAGGTCTTCTTTCATCTCCTGAACTGGAGGTATGACCTGATCTATCATGACCTTTTCAGGGAAGACAAAGCTGGAGTAGTCTAACTCCCCAGAGCCCTGGTCATTGAGGAAAGGTCCAGCGGCTGAGCCCTCCCCAGATTGCTCCTCCACAGGCTCCACCAGAACTGGGTCTACCTCATACTGGTATTCTTCCTCATCAACATCCTCTCCTAACTCGTCCTCATACACGTCTTCCTGTTCCTCCTCCTTTGCCTCCTCTTCTGGTTCCTCCTGCACTTCCTCCTCCACATTCTCTTCTGGTTCCTCCTGCACTGCCTCCTCCACCTTCTGATCCTCCTCCTGCTGATCTTTCCATTCGAGGCCGGTTGCCTCCTGCTCGTCAAGCGCAGGGTTCTTATTCAGTCTGGAACAATAACAGAAGCACAGAGCTATTAGCCACTAGCCTCCACATCCTCCAAGCCCTTCCTGTGATTCTCCCTGTAGCAAAGAATTCAAGCAGCAGGCTACAAGGAGTAGGAACCCCCCTTCCTACATCCATCCTCTTTGACTCTGATTTGTCTGGAATCTCTTTATATGACTGAGTTTGATTTAGTCTTGATAAACAACATCCAACACAGCTAAAAAGCATGAGCTGACACTCCAATTCATGAATGTAACCGCTTGAAACAGTGAAGAGGAAGCTGTGATGATAACAAGTTTCCTCAGTGGTGAAACTTTCTAGAACATACTGTTCCAGCATCTACTGTGTAGTAGTGCCGTACTTGTGAAACTGACTGATCATTATCCATAGTGAGACTGAGATGATCATCCATAATCTAAACTCTGCATGAGTCATGACAATGTTGTAGAAAATAGGATAATAATGGTGGAAAGATCTCCAGCTGAAGTCACGTCATGGGACCATTTGGTTAATGGCCTGTATCATAGCACAGTCCCACAGACAAGACAGGCCAGAGACAAGTGCAGAAATGCAGGAGGATATTCAGGTTTTGTGCAAACATCCAGAGATGTTGACATAACAAAAACCAACAAAACCATTGTAGGGGGTTAGCATCAATGTGGTTAACAAGTTCTGTCCACTTTTCAGTAACTTTTGTAACTGCAATCAATTGGACTTTGGCCTTTTACACCTCAATGATGATGTGTAAAAACACAACAGAATACTTAACTCTGCTTGATAAATTACAGTAACTGCTAATAATAATGTACTTTAATCCCTGGCTGCATACCTTCACAGAGCAGGCCAAGAGGAACATAAGGCCTACAGTGTAATGCCCTGGAGGTTGAGAATATGCATGTTCATCGGGCACACACCACATGTTCATTCATCACTGATATAGGATCCTATTGTCACTACTGACAATCCTGACTGGTATAAACAGTGGTAGGCTACATACAATCAACAGTGATGCTACAGTAGCTAACTGTACTGTTACTCACAACAATGTGAATCAACAATATTCAAAAGTGAAACTTGTCAACAGAAGTTTATACATACAGGTCCTTGACAGCAGATGCTGGAAGTCTGTCTGGGAGTCCTGGTAGATCCTGCAATGGTCCTCTCTGTTTGATGCAGTTGGCATTCTGACCATTGGGACGACACTTTACCCACATGTACCTGCCTTTGCCTGGGCCAGAGGCTGGGGCACCTGTACAGCATAGAAAAAGGTGAGTAACCATTACATTACTGGAGGACCACATACCAGTCTTTCACTCTGTCAAAGTACATCATAAATATACAAGTTGTCTTGAAATTAAGGATAATCTTTATTAGGCTGGGATTGGCTCATGTATTTTGTCTGTTTTTAAATTGGGTTAGGTCGTTGAAGTGAGTATGATGATATCTGCCTGGTCATCACTGTCGTAGTGGCCTGTATGATAAGGTTGTTAAGGACATGCCTGCTGATGTTCATCACGACTGGACACAGTGGACAGTTATATCCTGTCCAGAACTTGATGAATTGAAATGAACTATGGATATGGGTCAAATTGTTATTTTATTATAAAACACCTAGGTCACTATAGGCTAACTTGATGTTTTGTGGCCAGTTAACAACTACCTCAAAGTCCTCTAAGAAAACAATTGCAACATGTTAACGTTGCAATGTTGCATTTCTGTTTTGTTATTTAATTTTCGGTTTCATTAGGCCTACTTCTAATGTCTTACTAGACAGATTTTGGCTATAAGTATTCTTAGCGACGACGAACGAGAAAGATGCGTGCAGATATTAGTTTGTGATGTATAGGCTACTAGTACTTTATGTTTTACTTATAGGCTTAAACATCAACGTTTAAACATATTCTTCACAGTTTAACCAATATATTGTCTCATGGGTTATCTCTGTTGCTCTGTCAATAACGAATCTGTAAAGCGGAAAGCGCATAAAAGTGGGCAGTATATTGACTCACCAAGTCCGTTATCCAAAAGAACGTACAGGACGATCAGTGATACGAACATCTTCATTTTCAGTAAGCTCGTCATTGTTTTCGATAGACGAAAACAAAATAGTACGATATATTCAAAATATTGACTGCTCCTGTGGTGTGTGGATATTATATATCAACTTAATGGCGAAATACTTTAAAACCCTGCCCATTTATGCGTCATTGTTTCCTGAAATAAGACGTCTTCGGCAAGAAGTTTAACATCCGCACTGGAGACTTTACACTACCATATCTGGCATAGCTCTTTTGTGCTTTTCACACCGAAGAGACACTATTGAGAAAAAAAAACATTTGTAACAAATATGGATGGTTGAAAACCATCTTACTGTCAGTAGACTTACAAAGTCTTTATTCTTTTTTTGATGTATCTTTTAATGACCCTATGACCGTGGTTTCATATACACATGTGGCGTACATAGCCTCCATAGTATTGTCTATCTGTCACATGAACTCTTCATGTGACCAGCATATACCTTGTTAGAGACCTGGACATGGAGAGGAATGTTGTGTGAGTCTAACATGTAATGTAACCTTGACTCAATCACATTTGAAATATTTAACCATTATGTTGAAATGAAAAATGGGCATAATGGGGATGTTATTGCCTTGGTGATTCTTGCATACTGGTATTTTGAGGTGTGTGGTCAGGAGCTTGAGCAGGCGTATACAAACAGCTAAACCAGAACGCAAAACAACATAACCAATGTCAAGGAAAACACAAGAAAATTAAAGTGAACTGTTAAAGTACATGGAAAGAGTGAAGTTTAGTATAATCTGTAGAATAAATGCTAATTATTCAGATCTAACAGATTGGACAACATTAGAAAAGGGAACATGCCGGGCCACCATGTAACCAACTAAGCAAAATGTTATACAGCCGTCTGACAAGAACTTGCCAAATATTTGGATGAGAGGTGGTGTACAGACTGGACAAGTCTAGATGAGACTGTCAAATCTGCTGTACAGCTCCCACATCAAGAAAAATTGGGGTAAGGCACCAATCCAAGTCTTCCCAAACTATAATCTCAGATTGGATGATGGGAAACAACCTAGAGTTAATTATTCTCGACGGTAATAATTATTGTTTTGACAGAAGTTCAAACTGTTGTTGATGCGTGGAGCTTCTGTTTACAGTAGCACAAGTTTAATGTTTTTTTATTTCCAACTGATGCAGAATTGTCAAATGAAACAGGAAGCGGTCGTAATTGTCTGTTATCGTTTGTGCCAACAGGAAATGACACATTTCTACACTATCTCCACTCCACCCCCCCCCCACTCACAGACACGGAAAACACACACACACATGCTTAACACTTCTGAGTACCCACTAGAGCAACTAGTTACTTCAATTCTGATTCACATTTCTCTCTTGTTGTTTCTTTGGATAGAAGCTGAATTCACTCGACATTGAGATAATACATAAAAGAAAATGTATACCTATCTAAAAGTGTACTCTTGTTAAACCATGTGGCTGAGAAAACTTACTCATCTGCACTTTTTTTTTTACCATGAACTGTTGCTGGAAACAAGGTCACTCACAGTCACACAGTGACTGACTGTCTGTCCGAGGTACCAGAGAGTGAGAGTGTGATAACAGCCTGAAGCGCAGTTCCTTACCACATTCAATTTGATGAGGAAACAAAGTGTTTGATGTGAAGATTTGTGACTTAGTAAATGTACTGTTTTAAAGACAGTCTGTCAGACTTATGTATGTGAGGTCAAAAGTCTGTAACTATGCAATGTGTGCATATTGGTATGCTGTACATCATGAAAGGGGTCAAAAGTTAGACAAAGCCTTATCCTTGGACTACAACAAAATGCCGAAAGAATATTCACACGTGTCCGTGTCTATACTCATACATTTTGACAAGAGAAGTAAATATAGTTTTATGGGACTTTAGAGGTGACAGGCTGAACTGTAATTGTCAGCCTGAGGTTTCTTCACTAACCACTGTCACATTAGAGTTAAGTTCAAGTCACAGTCAGGAGTGTCTCCCTTGATATGTCCATTGTTCTGCTCCTCTATTATGGGTTTAGGAGCATAGAAGGATCCTACACCCATCCAAGATCCTTTTAAGCTCAACAGAGGAGGGAATAAGGACATAAGTCAGGGGAAAGCAAGGATGTTATATAGGCTAGGAGAGGGAGAAAGATGGGGAGGAGAACTGGGTTGCTGTGTGAGTGTGAGGGATTCTGAACAGCAGAGTTGGCCCAGCGTACACACAGACTACGTTGTTCTGTGGTGAGAACCACATAATAGATCTAAAGTATATGGGCGGAGCGTTTGACCAGAACCTCATTGCATGGTCAAGACTGATATCAAATCACACTTATCTGATCTGAAACAGTAGAGGTCTGTCATTAACTTTCTTTTGTTCTATCTGTTTGGTGTGCAACTGGCCCTACCTCTGTTACAAACGGTTGGATGATTGTTTTATTCTCTCCCACGTCAAGTCTAAATTAAGATCAGTTGTCACTCACAAATGAGGCAGTACATCAAAGCATCAAACTAACCACATTTTTAAACAACCTTTCAAACTTGAATCATGTATTTTCAAAAACACAAACATAAAGGCTGTGGCCTAAACAGTAAACATACTTCAGATGATACTTTCACATATCGTCTATCTCACCAACATCTAAAGAGGAAGTGAGATACTGCCTGTTAAAACTTGTATCACACTCATGATTAGGACATGGGAAATGTGCTGTTGAAATACTATTTAACTCGGGTTGAGTAAAAATTAATTTGTTTTTAGTTTCATTGATGTGTTTGTGGTTGATAAGAACAGGCTTGCCTTTCTGACTGGCTTTCCATCTTCAGATGTGGGTTGGCAAAGGCCCATATTTACATTTAGTCATTTATCAGACGCTATACTATATTATTTATGGCTGCGTTAAGGTGTATATCTGTCCTGTCAGGACCATTTTCTTAAGAATTGATGACATGATGCAGTCATTGTGTAAACGTGTTCAATCTTGGCTCATAAACTCATCTTTCATGATAACATGGACCACATCTACGTAAGACAAGTCAGCACATGGCCTTCTTGGAACTGAGAATTCCCTATGACGAAAGTGTGCTGAACTTACTCACTTTCCTCTCATTTAGAACTGGGTTGTGGTGTGGACCTCTGAGCACGAAAAAACATCTACAACACTTTCTTAGACCTCCTCAGGATTGATTGTTTTCAATCCTAAAGAGGTTTAAAGTGGCTGTAAAGCAGAACTGAAAATTATTTTCAAGTTCATCACACCACAGGAGACTGTTGTTAACTACCCATCGAAATTTGAATGAAAAAAAAAACCCACAGACAAGTATGTTAAATTTGGATTTGAAATTGTGAGAAAATCAGCAGTCTTCTCTGAGACTGGGGGGGGGTGGGGGGGGCATGTCGCCGGAAGGAGCTGAAGCTCCATCCCCTCAAATTTATTGAATTTAGCAACAACTATTAACTAAGCACTTTTTGGGTTTCAAGCTGTTTAATTGTACTTGCACTTTTTCATGTTTCATGTTGTTTAATTGTAACATAAACTCTCAAACTCATCTTTCATGATAACATGGACCACATCTACGTAAGACAAGTCAGCACCTGGCCATCTCGGAACTGAGACTTGTTTAACTGCATGGCATGCTCTTATGGTTCTTTCCTTTGGCATTTATTTGGTTTTTCACAATGTATGCTTCATGTTTTTGCTGCTTGCAATGTTTGGGGCTACCTCGTTGTTATGATCAGTGACCAATGCTCTTTTGTAAAGCTCTCTCTTGGAAGTCGCTTTGGATAAAAGAGTCTGCTAAATGCATAAATGTAAATGTAATGTAAATGATTGATCAAATCTAGACATTCCCCCATTTCCAGCAGCTTTCAGTCCAACACCTTATTCTTGAGTAATCATGCTAAATTCCTACTTTGGTTCTAGAAAACAACCTCCCATTATATCAAACCCAGTAAAGGTTCATCATGGCAGTCACTTCCCTGATGCCAACAGTGACCTCTTCAGTCCACTTTACGCACTTACATGGATCTCACCACTGACACAACAACTTGATTAGAGTGCACAGAGGAATCTTTAAATGTAATCTTTACTTGAGTTCATCACTTGATAGAAGTCAAACAAACACAGTGCCAAATACCAGTGTCATGTAGCATTTTTCACAACATTTAGAATTATTACATATCTACACATGACAGTGCAGACTAAACAATCAGAAAATAAATAAATGTGAACTAATGAAATTGCCATGCATATTAGTGGTTAGTCTTAGTTTTTACATTGCATTGGTCCAAAGTTAAACGCAAATATCAAAGCAAAGATTTGCATATATACAATATATATCAAGAAACATCCAAAAGACTTGGTGTTTAGTTCTGCTGAGTACACTTCATGAGTCTTCAGACATAACAGGGGTTTGAAGCAAGCTGTGAACAGACATTAGGCTCTAAAATCCTGCCTAAATGTTTTAAAAATGCTTCCAACCTCCTTCACCTTCCTCCTCAGTAACTCCTGACAGTACGCAACTTTACCTTGGAACAATGGAATCCCATTAAATCAGGGCTTCCCACAAGGATGGGATTGAGGGAGGAAACATTTCAAGGAGCATTTCAATCAGGGGAATACATGTTTCTCAGCAAATAAACCATTCAGTCAGTCAGTTAGTTAGTTGCCGTCTTGGCTTTAATCCTATTGATTTTGAGCGGTAGCAGGTTGACCATCTCTTGACTGAGCTCCAGCTCTGTCTCCACAGCAGCACATGCCTCGGGGTGGTCCTTACAGTACTGCACCACCGACTGGTAGCCCTCCAGAGAGACATTCAGGTTCTCCAGCTGGCCGGAAGGGCTCGCACTTATCAAACGGCTATTAAGGCGTGCCACCCTGAACCTGGCAACCAGAGCTGGCCGCAGGACATCATCTTCCAGGCGATCAGGAACCTTTCCCTCAGGGCTACGGAGGGAGTCCAGGAACATCTGGTAGTACCTGGGGTCATATGGTCACAATTGTAACAAGTCACCAACAAGATGGAGGATTTAGGTACACACAAACATGCATCTGGCCAGTTGGCTGCTGTTGTTTTAACATCATCATGGTGAAAGGGGAGACAATTTTACTTCATAAAAGGTCCTTCTTACCTGATAGAAGAGGAACAGAGATGGTTAAACTTTTTGACGGTGTGAGCATCCAGCTGGTCCTGGCGGTTGGCCACGGCCAGCTTCAGGTCCATCATTTCATAGTGGGTCTCAGCCAGCTCAAACTGCAGCTGGCGGCAGATGAGCAGGTAATACTGGGCATTCAACTCCTTGCAGATGGGCTCCAGCAGGTCCACGCGACGCTTGTGCATCTTACAGCGCCGCTCGAGGTCCTCCTCAAAGAAAGCAAGGGCCTTGAACAGGGCGCTGTGGTCCTGCAGGATCTCGATGTGGTCCGTCACGTGTCCATCCATCTCAAAGTAGTCCTTGGCCTCGTTCACGTAGCTCTGGCCAACCAGGAAGACCGCTCGGGCCTCCTGGAAGTCCAGCGGAAAGGTGCAGCTGACCTTTTCTTCCAGGCCGCAGATGGAGTCGAAGGTGTCACTGGAGTCAAAGAGGATGGCACTCTTCCTCCCCCTCTCCTTCTCCTCCTCTTCTCCCTGCCTGGCCCTCCTCAACTCCTCCTGATGATCCACATCCAGCTCGCCGATGTTGTCCTGAAGATGAACGATCCAGATAGAGTCAAACACACACAGGGATATTTTAATGGTACATACAGTCAATGGCCATGTCATCCCAGAGTACGAATCGCCAGAAACGATGTATCAATGTATGTTACCTCTAAAGGCTTTTTGGCATCTTGTAGCAAGTTAAGGCAGTATTTGATCCAACACCTAGCAATCTCAGCCCTCTTTTGTCTCAGCTGCTCTCGTCGCTCACTCTCTGCTTCACCTGGACACAATGGGGAGCAGGCAAGACCAGGTAAGTAGTCAGGACGTTTTGATGGACAGTAATGTATGGAAAAATGCATCTATGAGCAGCACATTAAAAACCTACTTTCCAAAGCAGCAGCCTCCGAAGGGACTTCTCCAGCCAAACCTGCAATGACACTGGCTGCTGCCAGGCAATGTCTGCCCTCCATGTAGTGATTCTGGTCATGCGCACACACACATGTCAAAATACAGTAACACACAAAACTCTATCCTGGTTATGTTTCAGTGCTGGGTGAGTGTGTTTACCTTGGTGATGTAGTACTGTGACAGGGTGGCAGCATTGATGGCCCACTCCAGAGGAGAGAACTGGTTGTACTGCAACTGTCTCTGCAGAGTGCAGTGGCAGTAGGAGCCTGCCTTATCAAACTGCTCAAGGTTCTTATATACCTGGGCCAGGTAGTACAGAGTGTGTGTGTAAACCATCTCAAACCTGTTTCAAGAGACCACAACAATGGCATCATCAAAACCTCATACATTAGCTACTTGATGTGATCCCCACACTGACAGATAGGTCAATAAATAGCCTAGATGTTTGTTATGTTTTAAGTGGGTTAGTAATTAATAAAGAGGCATGTCCAATTATTTATCCATAGAAAGTGCTCACTTCTTACCAATCACTGGTGTATAAACATACATTATGTACAACTGAAGCACAGTTTAAGAGTGTATGCTCCTTTTGAGAAAGTAGCTTTTCGGCTGTGATCATGATAGAGTACCGTTTGGTTCTTTCTTGCTGTGACAACTTCTCCTCCTCTGCTGCAAAGTACTCAGTAATGTCTGTTGGAGGCAATCCATCCTATATCATAATAAAAAACACGATTAAACCAATGCTTTAACACATTAGACAACTGTCAAAAGGGGTTGTACATAATTAATCCATTACATTTGTCATGACTGTCAACGGTGTGCACTCTAACCTCTTTCATGAAACGTTTGTACATGGCTTCAGCCGTCTCTAGATACCCTTGGGCTTTCTCGATTTCATCTCGGCCAGCCCACAAAATTCCCAGTTGATTCTGTAAGGAATAAAACAGTTACAAAACAAATATCTGGTTTTACATCAGTGTTCTTGCACCCCCTTATTGGGGGTTTCGGGAAACAACATAACTACAGTACAGTAGGGTTACTGCAGAAAGGCATTACCCTGACTTGGACGAACAGCGACACGTTGTCTGGTGACATATTGCACTTCTCCAGCAATTTCATGCAGTTCATCAGATGTTCCTCTCCGGCAGACAACTCCTCTGTTTCTACATGGTTTACCCCCAAATAAAACTCTATTGCCCCGAGTTGAGCTGCTTGAATCCCAACAGGGGAATCACCACAGTGGCCTCGCCCAAAAGCATCGTCCTTTGCTCCGTCAATAGGTTGTTCTGTGGGGAGGTGGTCGGCTTCATTGGCGTTACTCTCGTTGTCATGTTCGATATAGAAGTTTTTTAAGGAGCAGTGTATTTCCTTCAGTAATTCCCTTGCGTTATACTTTGAACGAAAGGGATCATTCTCGGGGTCTTTTCGAGATTCTACATCCGAAAGATGTTGAGCAGATGTGAATTTATCGCAGATAGCTCTCCACTCTGAACTAGATGCTGTAGCCATGTTGGAAAACAAACTGGTCGCCGATGACTAGACAAGGTTGCCAGGTCGTCGAAATATCCCTCCGATCAAATGTTCTTGAAATGAATTATTTCTGACAAATTCCGACCATAAAATATTTTTCTTCTCATAAACACATGTGTTACTTGAAACCCACCAATAACCCTTTTTTGTTAGTGACTGAAATGATAAGAGTAGAGCACACTCCACTCCAGCTGAAGGCGCTGGTCGGCTTTCGCGAGTTTTCTAGTCAATGACGTAAAATTAGTCTCATGAAAATGAAACTATTTATTTTACTACCAAACGTGACACGCACAGGGGCAGTGTTAGAACCAACAAAACATAATTTGTTATTATTCTAAGCATATATGAAAAAAAGATTATTCACAAGAAGCCTCTCTGACATTCAGTAAGAAAATGAAAATGATCCTGCCGTTCGATTCAGGCTAGGTCTGGGTGTTGCATCTTTGGATTTGAATGATTAATTTGAATGACTCGTTCAGCGCATTAATACACAACCCGTACTAATATAATAATAAAATAACATCAAATAACAAATAATATACACTGCAAAGTCCAAATATAAGCTATAGTGAACAACTCGTTTTCATAGAATGTTTATAAATAACATGCCCGAATCGTTAGAGAACTGATTCAGTCCACACGGTTCAGTAAAACGAGAATCGTTCTCAATTTTCACATCACTCCCAGTCCCCGACTAAACTAGGTAAAGAGGGCACTGGGGAGGGAAAGTGAGAGTGGAGGAAAAAGAAGGACAAGGCAGCTGCAGCTGAAGAGAAATAATGTAGTCTGTTGTGAAAATGAACCCTTTATTATAGTTTTCCAAACAACATAGAACAAAATAGATCACATTATTGGAAATATTAAGGTCACTATTGGAAGCTTCGAAGAGGAGACACATTTCATTGGGAGCGTGACGTGAAGAGCAGTGTCAGTTTGCGCTGTCACACATTGGGAATCGCCTAGTTAGCTAGCTGACTTACCGGCTAGCTTTCTAAATTAACAAGGACTGGCCTTTTTGCTGTGTGCTTAATTTGGGACAACAGCAAACAAAAGGGCGCTTCTGGACTAAACTTCGTTGTAAAGTTTTTTTTTTTATCCAAAGGAAGGGTAAGGTCAGTGATATTACGTTAGCTTTAGCTTGTGTTAGCTACTAGCTCATCTAGCTCCATATCCCAAAGTAAACATGCGAAGCCTGCTCGACCTCGCTAGCATTACAGGCTAGCTAATTAAAATGGGCATATGAACATGCTAACTTTACCGCTACGGTTTACTAACGTCAGTCCAGTTGACTGTGATAGCTAACTAACGTTAGCTTCCCAGACAGCAGTGCACTCGTCCAAACTGTTGTCCCAGGCTGTGTCAAATCCGGGGCGTTTCTGACCATAACACTACCATGCATGTCTCATTGTTCGCTAACGTTCATTATATATTTATTATAGTATTAAGTACCAAATAGTTTTAAGGTGAAATAACACCAGCATAGGGCGTTTTGTCCCCTACAACAAGAGAACAGAGAAGCCTCAAGTCCATCATCGCTGGGTTGGAACCTTTTCTGCTCGCTTCCTCAAGCTGACAGTGCATTCAAATGAATATTCTGTGATCAGTTCTGGCCACTCTTACAGTGAGAAACATCCGTAGAGTATGGACAGAGATCGGATCCAACAGAGATTGGAGCCCATACAGAACACAACGTTTTTGTTGATGAAAGAAAATGGCTTTATGAAATGTTGACTGGTTCCAGTCCAACTTCAGTGCTTTGCCTGAGGCGTTGTGTGCCCTCAAAATATGATGTTGAATCTTCCTTATCAATTGTTTTTCTGTCCTAGAATTTGCCAATTGAATAATCTATTTGAGTTTTTTTTTTCTCTCTCTTACAAATATCAATAAATGTATGTGTAAGAGTATTGACAGTGTCCTTGAAACCCCAATTTGTAGTCAAAGAAAGCCATCTTTATTTAAAAGTTTAACTGTGACTGAGTTTAACTATCATAATTCTTTCATGCTCAACCCCTTGATTTTCCTTGTAATTTTGCAGTGATATTTTGCTGGTACCTCAGTGTATGCTGGGCCTGTCAGGCAGTGAATGTCACAGCTGGCCTATGTCAGCCTCAAGTGTTTATCTTATGCTGTCTATTAGGAGCCAGACATCAGTGACTGACCACGATACTAGCCTGTTTGTAGAAATGCATGTCACAGTCCAGAATCATATTCATGAATGGTGTCTCTATTTTTTGAATGTTATATATCTATGTAATTTTTAGGAATAATTTGTTTCTTACTTGTTGTTTATTATCAGCCTACTGCCCCGTTGCTGTCGTCTGCCCCTAAGCGTCTTGGTGGAGTTGCGGTTGTGCTGAAGTCATGGGGACACCAGGGTCTGGTAGAAAGCGTGCCCCTATCAAGGACCGGTTCTCAGCAGAAGATGAGGCTTTGAGTAGCATTGCCCGTGAGGTAAGTTAACTGCACAACCCTCTCTGTGTTCACTTTTGATGTATCTTTTACAGCGTTGACCTATATCTTCCAGATTACAGTCAAAAAAGGTCAAGATAATGGAAATGTTATGATTTCAGAAAGGATACAAGCCATCTTGATTTTACAGTTTTAAATGTGTGGCTAATATCATTTTTACAAGGCTGAAGACCAATAGAGGTTAATGCAGCAAACATCCCTCTGAGGCATAAACTGACACATGTTCACACATAGCTTTACTTTGTATGAAATGGGTCTATGTGGATCTACAGGTTCCACCAGTCAAATCATGTCTCAGCTGCAGCGTGTAGAGACAGCTGGTTTGGGTTGCAGAAGGCTTGACTTGTAGCTATTTAGTAAAATGGAGGGCAGAGGAGAGAATCAGACAGCCTGGCCTGCATTGACTTGTCCTGGGATTATTCAATTTTCTCTCAGCTACAGTTTTCATTCCTGTGTGGTTCTTTATACTAGACCAAAAGGGAAGCCTAACATAAAGCTCAAGAATATTTACAGAAGGGAAACTTCTGACTAATTTCACCTTAATTCTTAACAAAAAAGGAAGATGTGTTCATTTTCTTTAGAAGTAAATACCTCATAAAATTGATGATTTGATTCAGTAGTCAGGCTTGTTGTGTCTGAGCCCTGTGTAGTCTGCAGAGAGCCTCATGGCACTACCCAAATGCACAAGGCTACATTTTCTCTCTTTATAGTCATGCAAGCCTGTCATAGAAACATGAGTCATCTGACCCACCCAGCCAGGTCCTAAATGAATCACAGTCTTTCTTGACTGAATGAAACATGCAAACAGAGGCAAAGCCTGTGTGCAGTTTGTCACTCAGTCAGTTAAGTTCACAAGGCCAATCTCCAACCTGTCACACATCACCACCCTCCCAGACAAAGCTCTAAAGCAGCAGTCTCCCTCGGCCACATGGCAACTGTGCCTGCCTGGGAAGGAGAGCCAGCCAACCTGTGCTTGGCACAGAGCACTGCTGAGAGGGACTGTGAATTTGAGCCTGCACTTTCTCCGGCCCATTTTGGAGGCCACTTGCATTACTGGGCAGACAGTCACTAAATATCAGCAGCTTGCTTGCAAGTCGTGACATCAGCCAAGCATTAGATGATCACCTAACATACAGTTGACTAGTAATGCTTTGGGTCTGAGGGAGAATATGGGCATGTCTGATCAAGGCTGTCATGTTGCTAACTTTGACATTAATGGACATTGGATGGAAGCAGGGGGGCGAGTCATCCTAGTTCATAGTCCATGCTGTTTCTATGCCATGCTGGTTAATGATAGCTGTGCTGCAAGTAGGACTATGGCACAGGCACACTTTCTAGTTTCTATACTGTATAGAGGCTGGCCAGTAGCTTAAGAGATGGGTGACATTAATGCTGCTACAGTCAATAAATTGTCAATAAGTGATCAGTGCTCATGGACTGCTGCTGCGTAAACATGTTTGCACGTGTGTTGACATGTAGCTATGGCCTCATTGAATAAAACAACCACAATAAACACATTGTATGTATGTTAATAATTTAATTATAACTATTTCACACCTTATTTTCAAAAATGATTGTTATACAGTATAATTAGCCTCATCTTAATATATCATGCAGCATAGATACACGCAAAAATGGCTGGTTAACAAACTATGATTCTAACTGTGCTTATATAATCAAACAAAGGTTTAAGGTGTTGCTCTTGATAAGAATTTTATTGAATTTTATTTATTTCAAGACAGGGACAGCGCACAATAATACATTAATCTTGTACAGCAAGAGAATATGCATTGTGCCAGGTTCTAGCAGATTGCTATTTTCCACCTGTAGTCCCTGGGCAAAGTAAAATAACAGAGCAAGGCCAATAATGATAGAGACAATGTATAAAATAGATCAACAAAAACATGGAAGCTGATTCCACAAGACCGGTCAAGCAACACACACACAAACAAACACTGTCACAAGAGCGTCTGCTAAATGATTTAATGTAATGTTGCAACACCCCGCACTTTGCCTGGTCTCGAAGATTCGTTCCTTGACGTGTGTAAGTTGTCAGACAGTTTGACGTAACCCATACTGATGAGACTGTAGGAGGTGTGTATGATAGTGCACTTCTCCTCCCTGCTCAGATTCCCCCTGCCCTCCTCTCGTCTCATGATGTGGGTGCTGCTGGAGGCCTGGGGCTGGGCGGGCACTGCTATAGATAGGCCAGAGACACAGACCTCAGCTGTGCTGCTGTGCAGGTCATTCTGTCAGACGGACCAACAGGTGCAGAGCACAGGGGCTAGCCTGCGGATGTGTGTCTCCACATGCTCCCACTCGATCTCAATGGGCAAACAAAGCCAATGTCAAATCTACATCTATGTTATAATCCTACAGCCGATGCCCTATTAGACATTATAGAAAGTTTGTCATTGGTTAGACCATGGTTTCACAGTCATAACTTTACCTGATTTACAATGACCTTGATCAGCATTGTACAGGGTTGTATACATTTGAAATAGTTTTCTCTTCAATACATCAGTAAACTTTGTCTGCCTCAGTTAGTGACGTGTCCATGCATGTATACGGGGGAGGTATGCAGATATTTGACCTGAAGAGGATCTCTTTTTACGTGCTTCCTTTAACCCCTCAAGGTTTCCCTGGCTCATGGTAACTTTTCTCCCTCATTGACCAGGAATCAACCAATAACAACGTCGACAGGTCTTACACACACAACCTCTGTTTACTAATGATAGCGACAGCCCTCACAGGGCTGCTCATGACTTCTGAAAGATACCACGCCGGGAGGTACAGGCAGCAACACCCAAGATATAATCAGTTAGGAACAGGAGGGACATGGCATACATGTTTGCACAACAAAAGGCTTTTTTACCCCTGCAGTGCTATTTTGTACCGTGGAGAGGAGCAGACCCAGAAGGCAGCCCTTTCTGACTACATGATAAGCATGTACTGGAATGTTGACTATTTGTTTGCGGTGACACTGTGTATACGGGGAGATAAACGGCTGAGGCCTGTCTATTTAAGAATGAGGGCTAATGCTATAAGTTTTTGCATGATTCCGTTTGTTTAATTCCTGCCAGTCAGGAGTTGGAAGGTGTGTGTGTGTGTGTGTGTGTGTGTCAGTCATGTTCCTCTTAAGGGGAGTGTGGGGGGAGGTGTGGTCTGCTTAAATTAGCCACTGCTGCTGAGGCACCCAGCTAAATTAGCCCATATTTCACACTCCGTACTGTTAGGGGTACATCATATTAGACTAGTGAACATTGGTACTTTTTGATTGGAAATGTATTCATTTGGTGGCTTTCAAAGAGAAATGTGTGGTTGTTCACCATCTACTTTCCATTGTAGGTCATATGTATAATTTACCATCATGTTCTGTCATTAAGTTATAGAACTTATTTACTTATACCTTTTATTGAATTAAATGAGTCACACTTAGCAGCAACATGTAAAAAAAGTTTACAAATGTTTAAAAAGTATCAAAACTAAACTAATCAGTTGAAGCCGGTTTATATTCCGTTTCCTCTGTGTCAGAATGTTTGTTCACCACTGACGTCTCTGTAATTTAAGGTCCTTAAATTAGCCTTCCTGAAACTGATGGTTAGCACATGTTGTTGGTGATATGGAATCCCAAGAACTCCCACAGAACAGTATTAATGAGCTGTGACTCATGGGTAAAGTGGTCAACCAGTCCAAGATGTGCTGTAGCTCTGTCCCATTGAGCTCACAGCAGACTTAACCATAGGTCACCCACCAGTGTCATTCATCTCATTTGGATCTGTTGATTTGTTTTGAACTGGTCTCCATTATGGTGCAGACAACCCCATGTTGACATAGCAACAGCCACGTTGTACAGATGGTATTCAGTTTGATGTGTGATGTCAGCTGTAAGATTTACATGTTCTTAGCATAATTGTAATGTTACTTTTAAGCCAACACATGCCTTGCCTCTCATCATCAGTTGTAAAGTGCCTCGGGTTCAGATTGCAGACAGTTTAAGGCCAATTTTGAGTGCTTGTGTTCAGCTAAAGTAAACATCCCACTGGATTACATAAACCGCTCCCTCCTTTTTCCTATTAACAATGATGTCAATCTGTAACTTCAAGTATAAAAGTGCCATTGTGTGTTGTATTTCCGTCCTCTTGGTTATGTTTTTGTTCCTCTCACACGTCGGGTGTGTCCCCTGGGTACAGTACCTGCCAGTTGGCGTTCACTCCTCATGACTGTGTGTGTTTTGTGTTCCACAGGCGGAGGCCAGGCTGGCAGCGAAGAGGGCAGCACGCGCCGAAGCTAGGGATATCAGAATGAGGGAACTGGAGCGGCAACAGAAAGAGGTATAAGATATGTACCATGTCTCATGTCTACCAAACTACAGCAAACCCCACAGTGAATCATGAACTGGAGTCTTCCCAGACAATTTGGAAAGGTGTCCGTCATTTATCCACTTCATCATGACACTTGTCGTGTTTTGATGAGGGGTTGTTCCTTCTTCAGTGCCTGCTCAAGTGCCGCGTGTTCACAGGTCTAACCCAGACTCCATATAGCCCCCCTTTGACACCATTGTACACACTTGGCTGGATAATCACATTTGAAAGAAGAACGCTGTCCTCCCTTCTACTGTCTCTCTTCTTATACTAATACAGGGCATTTCAATACCTACCTACGCGCCTCATCGTCACAGTGGCCTCTGATGAGAGTGTGTCTGTGTGTTTTCTGTGGTACTCCTCCCTCCCTCCCTCCCAATGTTCAGCTCTCTCACCACTCAACCAGCAAGAAATGGGGGTCGATCCACCAGTGGATGGTACAGTACTGTAGACCACATCAGACTGCATGGGTTTCTCTTTCCCCCTCTCTGCTTCTCACTCTTCCTCTCTCACTCTTCCTCTCTCTCACTCTCTCGCTCAGCACACTAACTTACAGCCTGGTGTGTGCTGTGGTGTGTAGCTCCCTTATTGGACGGTTGTTACCTCACTGCAGAAAAATGTTGGTTCGATGTATTTGCTTTGGAGACACCTTAATCTGTGACTGTGTTTTTTGGCCTGGGACTTGACCTCTTGCCATAAATAGGCCTACGGAAACTTGGTGTAATGCATCTCGGCGGTTTTATTAATTATTTTAACCGACTCAGCGTTTTATTGTTTATAACAATAATGAGATTGTTGCATCATGGTATTTAGAGTATGTTCTATGAACATGATATACTTACATTTTTGTGCCTTTTTTTTGCAAACAGTTGACTAGTTTGACTAATTCTTCAAAGGAATAACATGGTTAGGTGAAGCATGGTGTGTCCAGGTGTATATGCGGTCGGTTGTGTTTGAGCCACACAGCGTGTTGGCGGGATGTTTGATTTTGCGTTGCTGTGACTATGGTGGTGTATCACCTCCTCCCCTTTCCTGTTTCTCCACTCCTGTGCTCCAGGCTGACGCAGAGAAGGCCAGGCACTCTGGCTCGAGCAGTAGATCCAGCAGCCATCAGCGTCGGGTCCGTATCCCCCCCCCCATTCTCTCTCTATCCTATCCCTCTCTCATCCACGCTTTTCTCTCTTGACCTGGTGTGTTCTGTTTGCGGCTTTTTGTTTCTCCTTCTTGACATGAGCAGGGGCTGGAGGATGATGCCCTGTCAGTCCGCAGCAGTGCAAGCTATAGGGTGTGTACACAGCTCTGTCTGATGACGACATGCCTACTTTTGGCTTGCTGTAGAAGGTGCTTTTTAAAGGCCTAACTGTTGGCACTGAAATGTCCATGACTCCTGTGGGTAATTTGATTTTTTTTCCTGGTTTTCAAGTCCACAAGTTCCACATTGAGAGACCTGGGCAGTTCTCACAATAGCCGGGCAAGCACTTCTCGTAGAAGAGACTTGGCAGTACGTGTGCGCGCGCATGTGCCAGCGTGTGTGTTTTGTGCAGATAAATGTTTATTGACTATATTAGACTGGTGTATTCAAAGCAGGGCATTGGGATGACACTAGGCTATTGCAGATTATAAATAGTTCATATAAATTATATAACACTTATGAGGTGTTAAAACAGCACTATATTAGTTTATTAACTTTGGCTTGAAGTTCTTATATACTATAAGTGTTGTGCACACTAACTCACAGCATGACAGTCTTCTATCGTCGTAATTCCCGCGAATCCTGTTCTTTCCTCAGTCTGACATTCTCGCCAGTAGCTCCTCCCTGAGGAACAGTAGCTCCTCCCTGAGGAACAGTAGCTCCTCCCTCAAGAACAGTAGCTCCTCCCTCAAGAACAGTAGCTCCTCCCTCAAGAACAGTAGCTCCTCCCTCAAGAGCTCCCGCTCCACTGTACGTAGTCCACTTGTGTGATGGCATGCATATGCATACAGATACTGGACAGTTTTGGTCTCAGCTGTGTGTTCGTCCATAGACGGGCCCATAATGTTGGTGTCTTTTTCTGCTTTTGGTGTTTCTGTGTATCGTGGGACTCACAGAGCTCTGTGTACAATGACCTGCAAGGCTATAAGAAGGCTCCGACATCCAGCAGCTCCAGGAAGGACCTGCTGGTCAGTTTTAGACCCTGAAATCAGGGAAGACGTGCACCGTTTTCACCTCACAGCTTAAGCTGCTCTGTGTCTTATTGTATGTGGTCATGATCCCATATCCCCCCTCCAGACTGGGCTCTACCATGATCAGAGGAACTACAGCAGTCTGCAGAGCATCAAGCCTCCTCCCTCTACTTCCTCCTATCAGCCTCGGGTTGGTGTCGCTCTCCCCTCCCTTTCTCCCCTCTCTCTCTCCCTCTCTTTCTCACCTGCTCTCATTCAAACAGAGCTATGACAAGTTACTGTTGAACTGAAACTAGTTAAGGAGCTAAATTCTTATCTGAGCTCAGGTTTATTGGAGGTGTAAACCTCATTTGAGAAGATCCCTTTGTGAATTGTTAACTACAATGAGGGTTTTGGCTTGGAAGCTTAGTGAGTAAGCACAGTGATTCCTTCCATTTACCTGCTGTACCAACTATGTTTGTACAGCAGTTTAGAAACTATACTCACATACAGTCAGCATTTTACTCCATGTGTCAGGTTACAATAAGAGGCATTCTGTGGAAGGATCTTGATATACAAATTGTAGGCATGGTTATGACTAGCTGGGCACATGCAAAGTGTCTACTCTGTCAACTCTTATCTAACCAACTCTGTCCAGACATCAGGAACATGCTCCCTTCACTTCCCAGCACCACTCCCTTCCCTTCACTGGCCTCTTCTGGTGTTCAAGGCCCCAAGATCCCTCAGAGAAACGGGCTTCACATGATATGCAAGATACAATTCAGGGCTTCTTGCAACACCCACACCTCCACCTTGTTGTGGCTGTGGTTGTCCTTTAACTGTCCTTCACTCCTCCTTTATCCCCCTTCCTTCCTTCCTTCCTTCCTTCCTTCCGCTACAGGCCACATCCTCGGCCTCCACCACTACTGGTTCGGGGCTGGCGCGCAGCTACAGCATGGTCAGTTATACTCACCAGCACCCCTCTTTCTGCGTGCCTTCACTCCACCTTCAGTGTAGTCCAGGTCCCCATGGATGTATGTGATTGGGTGGCCAGAGGCTTCCTGGGAGAGCTATATTTAGGTCTAAGTGGGCACTTGGTGGGGCCAAGAATATGCTCTGGACATTGGATAAGACAAAACAGCCCAGAGCAGTAAGAGAAATGGCATGATACAAGAAATAGTCTGAGGAGGATGTATGGGGATGGATCTTGTCAGTTCACGTCATGTTCAGTCAGTCTGAGGACGACACATCTTGTGTCAACACATGCTGCTGAGCTTGTCACACTCACTGACTGACTGACTGACTGACTGACTGACTGACTGACTGACTGGGATGCCTCCCTGTGCGTGCTATGCTGAGTTGTGGATTCTCTTCCCCTTGCGTCTTTAGGCCTCTATACATGACGACCCTGGTCTCTATGGCTCTCACAGTACCAAAGCTGTAAGTGTTCATAGTGTTTGCTGGAGCGGTGGGAAATTATGTCACCATGTGGCAAGGCCAACAACAGCAGCAGCAGCAGCCCACTGTCTTGTGTGTGTGGCCTGTCTGCTCTCTGTCCCCATGTCAACAATCTGTCTGTCCCATTCCACTCTGCAGCCCTCTGAGTGCAGCTGGTACTCCTCTGGAGCTAGCTCCACCCGCAGCAGCCCAGCGGTGAGATCTCCATACCCCAAACCAATGCACCCCATTCTGCATGTCGTCAACTTCAGTCACACAGCCATTACTAAAATGTTACCCCTTTCCCTAACAGCCTCCCCTCTTCACTTAGGGATACAGTAGGACATAGTAGTAAGCCACTAGATGACTGTACAGCAGTATCCTGTCTTGATTTATTTAAGTGTGTGAGGCAGTTTACAGGGTTCCATCAATGCTGTGTTTTAAGTTACAGATGTAGGGCTATTTTGGTGATATCTTGGATCAGATAATTGCATGGTGCTGCTGAATTTGGAAACTCATGGTTAGTCCAGTAATTCAATAATTCGTTGGCAGAAAGTGCTGCTAGAGAACTATATCGGTGAGGGCGTGCCTTGTCCTGTGCATGTGGACTTTCCTCTTACTAAGAATGCGTCCTCACTGTGTGCGCGTGTGTTGACGTGTGCGTTGACGCGTGTGTGGCCCTCCCTGCCAGTCCTCCTCTGATGACGACACCGTCAGCACCGTGTCCCAGGACCGCTTCAACCGGGGCAGGAGGGACAGCGTGGTGAGCTCCTGGGCTGGCACCCTCTGACATTTAACACCACCCAGAATCCTCCTCTGTCACTCCATTACTACGTCTCTCGACACTACTCATCCCACACGCTCCTCCTCCGTGTTGTCCTTCTGACCTGTCCTGTCGTCTGTCCCTGTCCTTACTGAATGTCTCTTTCGTCTCCGTCCCTGTGCCCTCTGCTCTGATCCGCCGGTCAGTCGTCTGACTTCTCAGACATCAGTGAGACGGCCGCTGACTATTTCAGCCGCTCCAACCGGCGGGGCAGCATCGTGTCCGACCTAGATGACCTGAGCATCCCAGACCTGGACTCTGTAAGTGGCTCCACACTGGCTGGGTCAGTGGAAGCTGGTCTGGCCTCCTCTAACGCACAGCGTTTTTTTTGCGAGTCGTCCAGGCTTGGGTTTGACAGTCTCACCGCCTGCGTTTTGTGTGGGAGATGTTGTTTATGGATGACGTCGAGTGGTTACGTCTGATGTCTGAAGTCGAAGCGCATGGTGTGAAGTTGAAAAGACAATAAAATGACATTTGTGTTTGGTGTTTTTACTTACTGATTGTGTCTGTGTGTTTTGAGTGTGTGTTTACTAGCCAATGGGACTTGATCTGTGAACGTGCAGTAGTTTCAAATGTTGCTGACTAACTTCTTAATTAACAGGATCAACCCCATGCATGGACCAAAGAGGATAAGCCTTCAGTTGATTCTAATGCGTGCATATTAATATTGACTGAATGTTTCCTTTTTCTCAGCTGGATGAAAAATGCAACAAGCAGTACTCAGATTTCAGCCGGGTGAGTGCACATCGCAGTTTTTTATGCTGTCATATTAGCTGCTGATTAGATCAATGAAAGTCCTCCTTATCTGTGTGCTGAACGTTGCATAAGTCTGATATGCGAGTATCTACAACCTATACCTTTGGTTCTGTCAGTCAAATGACACACAAGAGCTAGGTGAGTGGAGCTGTGTGGTGTCAGATGGCAGTGTTGAATGACAGGCCCGACGTGCTGTGTGCTGACTGGAGTCCACCGACTCTTCTGTGTGTCTAGCCGTCGTCGCGCTGCACCACCCCGGGCCTGTCGGCGGCTACCCTGGCCTCCCTGGGAGGCACCTCTTCACGACGTGGCAGCGCCGACACTGGGAGCATCGTCGACCCAGACTCCAGTCTGAGTGAACTGAGGGTGAGCTGTTTGCGCACACTCTCATGCGCGTGCAGTCGCGCACACACGGTGTCTGCCTAAAATGACTAAATGTTACAGCAGGTCATTTACACATTTTTTGCTTTGAGGTTAGATTTTGTAATACTATGAGCAGTTTTATTAAATATATAAAGATATTATAATTTCCTGATATACTATTTCAAATCATAGTGAACGTTTTTTTTTGTTTGTGTGTGTGTGCTTTATCTTGATTTCTTCTTTTACTGTGAACCATCTCGGTCTTCCTTGGCTGCCTACCTTTTCTTGGGGTCTCTTGTAAAATAATATATTCATGTGTGTGCACGGGAATTCTGGATGTGATGTCGTTTTTGGGGATGAACTTCCTGTAAAGCTGTCGTCCTCCTTGTGTGTCTGGGCCTACCGGTCATGTTTCTGCCAGGTGAACGGGTTTGAGCTGGCAGCAGCACGCGGGGCTCACAAGTCTGTCCTTCATTCTCCATTGCCTGTCCTTCAATTCACCCCGACCATTCCTCCCGTCTGCTCTACAGGATATCTATGATCTAAAGGACCAGATTCAGGATGTAGAGGGGCGATACATGCAGGGGCTTAAAGAGTTGAAGGTAGAGGGGCCTGAGCTCGCAGCATGCCTTCTCTTCTTCGTCCTTTCCTGGGAGCCTTGTGGCAGCACTAACCCCCCCCCCCCCTCCCTCCCCCAGTCCACCTATAATAGCCTAACCCTCCAGTCACTACTTTTGTGGGCTCCCAGTCAGATGGCATGATCCTTGCACGACCTTCCTATGACCGTACCCTGCTTCCTTTTAAACTCGAGCAAACACACTTATGACAGTGGTGATGGTGGCGTAGGACCATGGCGCTGCCTCCACGTGTAGTGCCCCAGGGGAAAGAGCATCAGACAACCATCAGTTGTTTTCCTGCTCTATGCTCCCAGATTCGATCCTTGTGGTTTGTATTGTATAGTTTTCCACCCCGAGCTGTCATCCACAGATGCTGGATGGCCCTCAGGTTACTCTTTTGAAGTGAACATGATTAGCTCACTGTTCTGAGGAGTCTGAGGAGTCACAGTCCGCAAGGATAGCTTACTAACACACCTGGCGCCTGGCATGTCTACACTGTGGCCTAACAAAAACACTCAACAGTTGCTGGTCAATAGTATTTTGGTCCAATACTGAATTCAGTTTGTCTGAATTGTATCAATTGTGTTCCTTCATTCCTCCTGATCAGTGCACTTAATATTTTAAGTATTGGTTTCACCACTTGTCAATCTCAGTGGAATCCATTGTGAATTTATGAAGTATCTATACTCTTATATTTACCATGCAAGACCCTCATTAGGACATGACATATATACAGTAGGTAACTTCCTGAGATGGACCAATGAAGAATTGCTTGTTATTGCTTGTTAACTATTGCTTGTTATCTATTGCTTGTTATTGTGAGTATGAAAGTTATTTGTATATTTCAGTAAAACGTTCCAGAGTTATACAGAACCCATTAGTAGACGAAACTGCAATTTCACAGAGGATCTCACACAAGTCATGGTAAACTGGTTGGTATACTGATCGTCATCCAGCAGTGTAAGCAGTCTGCAGGGCCGGGTCAGCATGGTGTTCCATGTTCGTAAAGACGAGCGTGTGTTTGCCCCATGCCTGCCAGGAGTCTCTCTCGGAAGTGGAGGAGAAGTACAAGAAAGCCATGGTGTCAAACGCACAGCTGGACAACGACAAAGCCAACCTCATCTACCAGGTGGACACGCTCAAAGACGTGATCGAGGAGATGGAGGAGCAGATGGCCGAGATGCGGAGGGAAGTGGACGACAAGTCAAAGGTAAAAGGGTTTTACCTTCTGTGGTCGTCTCGTTTTGGGTTGGAAAACCTCTGAACAGTTTGCACAGCGTGATTCATTGTTGGTGTGACAAAGGTCCTGTGTGGTTTCAGGAACTAGAAAGACAAAAGCATACCTGCACGGTCCTGCAACACAAACAAGAGGAGTTGAAAGAGGGGATCCGCCAGAGAGATGAGCTCATAGAGGTACGGCCGCACTAGCAAAACACGTCGACTGGACTCCACCAGTTCACACCTGCATTCTTTCAACACTTGTTGCTCTCCAAACACTGAGTGGGCTGCAAGAGGTCTAGGGGGTTGCTCTGTACTGCAGTAACCCGATGACGATTGAATGGATGGGCCCCCAAGGAGTCCTCTTTCACAGTGTGCGTCTGGTCTATGTGTCCTCCTGAGACACTGTGTCAGTTCCCCTGCTCCTTCACTCTGCTGTCTCTGTCCTCATCTGATTTGATCCTGTCTTCATTGTGTCTCTTCCATCATTGTGTTCATCTCCTGGCGAGGGTCTCTGAACCATCTCTCACAGTTCATATACGTAAAGTTATTTCTCTTGTAATTTCATCTGTTTCATTCTGCTTCTCCTGCTTCTTTCCCTTTCCACTCGGGGATATCTCTCCAGGAGAGCCAGCGAATGCAGACTAAGTTAGATACCCTGACGAGAGAGGTGTTTGACCTGCAGGAAACCATAAACTGGAAGGACAAAAAGATTGGGGTAGGAGGTCTCACAGAGGGCTCTGGTTATAAGAGGCAATAGATGGAGTCACGTTCAGGCAGCGAATACTCTTGATTTGTGGGCTTGACTTCATGGAAAAGCCTTATGCAAATGTTTTTAATGAACTGAAAGTTCAGTGGAAAAGGTCAGCGAAAGCAATCAGATAAACACCAAGTCTGTTGCCTCTCATACAGTAACTGCATGACAGAGAGCCTTAAAAGCTTGTCGTTGGATCCATTCTGATTTCGCACTCTCACAAAATGTGCATGTAATATTGCCATCGTGCGTTCGCTAACTTGATTTGAAGACGGAATGCTGTGCTCATAGAATATGAACGTGCTAGCCATAGAATAACCACGCTGGTCCAAGAGGGAGAGATTTGCACTGCCTTTTCGCGTGCGCACCACAAAATGAGAGCTTATGAAAGGTATTAGAAAAGACTCCACTACACTTAGATGGCAGCATGACATCCGTTCTCACGCCATCTGCTGGAGCTCCCGAGTACTGCCTGTGTGATGGCAGTTGATGTTGATTATTCGTCCCTCTAGCATTCCCCTTTGTTAGCGTAGTCTTGCGTCGTGTTTCGTTTGTGTGTGTGTCGTGACTTGGTATTCCCGTGTCCAAATGCATAATGCAGTATCCCAAGTCCTCCTGGTCAGTCATAATGTGCTGTCTGCATAGCTCACTGTGCATGGAAGGCATGCGTCACTGTGCACGTCTGCTGGTTCGCTCTCTCCGACGTTTGCTCCTTGCTTCTTGTTTCACTTCTTGTTTTCTCCTCTTGTTTCTCCTCCCCTGTGTGGCCAGGCACTAGAGAGACAGAAAGAGTACTTTGGTTGCATTAGGAATGAGAGAGATGAGCTCAGGGATGAGCTGGCTGACATCAAGGGGAAGTCCAAAAATGGAGAGGTAGGTTACTGGGGAACATTTTGGCACACTGCAGGGTTACAGGAATGAGCTTTTCATGTGTGACATGAAAGTGAAGACAAGCAAAGTGGTTGGTATGATCGTACATCCACACCTGTTTCTGCTGTTTCTCTCTCCTCGCCAAACGTCTTGAAAACATGTTGGGTGTGTTAAGTATAGATGGAATCTACGGACTTCCCGGTATTTTGAGTACCCAAAGCTCTTTGACAAACACAAGGATGTAATTCCTATACGCTAATACATGTCCAGAGTCACAGATGTACACGTTGTGCGGCTCCTTAGTTCTGCTCCTCTGCCTCCCCGCCCCCAGAAACATGGCCTCGTCATCATCCCGGAGGGCACGCCCAACGGAGACATCAGCCACGAGCCGCCAGCCTCGGGGATCACCGTGGTTACCCAGGAGTCCGCCCAGGTGCTGGAGTCAGCAGGAGAAGGGCCACTGGGTGAGTGGACAGGCCCACCGGGCCTGATGAGGGCACCCTTTCTGGGTCAGCGCCGTTGGTCTGTTCGCAGTGTTTCACATTAACAGCCGTACCTCTTGTTTCGTTTGTAGATGTTAGGCTACGAAAGCTTGCGGATGAAAAGGATGAACTCTTAGCCCAGGTAGTTGTTGCTTTTGATTCTTTTTTTAATTTTTTTATAAAGCATCATATAAATGTTTCCGTGCTTGGACGAGCGCCCTTCCTTCGTCAGTAATGTTGAGGTGCGTTCTGTGTCCTCTCAGATCAGGAAGCTGAAGATGCAGCTGGAAGAGGAGAGGCAGAAACCCTCCAAGATGGATGCTGTGTATATGGACGGAGAGAAGATGGAAAACGGCACTGACCTGCACTTTATTGAAATGCAGAGTAAGCTTTTTTAGTTCTCTCATTCAGTGACAAGTACAACATAGTACACACAAACTACCTCACTTGCTTTGTTTCAGTAGTCCCGGATCTGGTTTCAGTTATCACTTGGACTTGTAATAAAACTTTTTCCGGCATTGCAGGAGATGCCAACAGACAGATCAGTGAATACAAGTTCAAGCTCTCAAAGGCAGAACAGGAAATGGGCACAATGGAACAAAACGTAAGTCATGGAAAGTGGTGCGGTTCTTTCCAGGCTGTTTATGAGTTCTGGCTGACAGCTTGCCAAGCTAACCACGGGCCACATTAATAATAATAATACTAGAATCTAAAAAAGGAAAATAAATCATGACGGAGAGATCTTAGTGTGTGCGCGTGTAATGATGTTACTACTGTATTATTCTCCTGTCCAGATTAACAGACTAGAAGGACAGGTGTCTCGTTACAAGGCATCTGCAGATAACTCAGAGAAAATTGAGGATGAACTAAAGGTTGAAAAAAGGAAAATTCAAAGAGAGGTAAGAGGACAAGTCAAAGTCCCTCTGTGAATATGCTCAAGGTTTATCCTTGTCTGTTTTCCCTGCCTTGAGGAATCTACATAGAGGGTCTTGATGTCTATTTAGAGTATTGAAACAGGCCAAATGAGAGATCCATGAGCTGCCCGCATAAAAAGATCCAACCTTCAGCCTCTCTATCTCATCCTCTCCCACAGCTGCGAACAGCCCTGGATAAGATTGAGGAGATGGAGATGACCAACAACCACCTAGTAAAGCGCCTTGAGAAGATGAAGGCTAACAGGAATGCTCTTCTCTCTCAGCAGTGAGGCGATGGATTGCCACAAACGCCCTTAAACTCGCACCTCAGACTGCCATATTGTGTCTGGAGCACATTTCCATTCTTCCTTGTTAACACTTGTGTTGTGTAGCAAAACCAAAAACACTTATGGAGGAAAAAAAAAACACTGGTAGCCCAGGCAAAGCTGTACTTTTTTTTTTTTTTTTGGACTATGAGCATTGGTTTGTCATGGTGTGTGTGCACGCCAGTGTCTTTGGAAGGGAGCCGCAAAACATCTATAACATTAAGAGTTGCTTGGGGAGATTCTAAGGTTACTTCTCTACCCATTACCTTATTTTTCAAAGCTTTGTACTATATCATGTCATTCATAAGGTTTTATTTCTCTGGCTGGGTGCTTAGCTATTCATTGTTTTGTTTATTTTTGATAAGTTGCATGAATGAGTGTAATAGCGCTTTTAAACTGTTAAGCCCTCACGGCTGCTGTAGCCCTGCACCTGTTCATGAACCCTCACACAGTGAAGTGCCTTCTCACCTGTATTCTGAGGGATTTTTAACGTCCTATAATAATAACAAAAACAGGTACAGAATAATGTATTTAAAGGTGCGGTCATGATTTGAAAATATAAACGAACCATTGTCTGCTGAGGTTTTATTGAGAATTTTTGGAAAATGATATTTAAGAGATTTCTTGGAAATAAATGTGTAATGACATGAACTGTAAATACTAGAATGTTTTTTGCATGGGTTATGGCACATTTCCTGAGAGGTATTTTTTGCAACAAAAGTACATCCACAGAAACAGCACTACATACCACTTCTTCAAACTGTGTTTGCTGCTTAGAAAGCATTACAAGTCTCAGGACCACACAACAATTGTGACTGGGGCAGCTACTGCATTGATATATTAATAAACTTTACCAGATTTACACTGCCTTTTTCATTACTTTTTATTTAACACAAACACAGAATGACACTTCACCTTTACCATGTACAAAAATGATTTGTAACATCCTTCCGGAAGTGTTCTTTCTATATATTGCAAACTTGTACAAAAATCAATGTTTGTGGCAGACATTATTTACAACACAAACAATAAATGTGTCTGAAAGTCATAGCAGCAGATACACCTTACTCCGGTATTCATTTACCAGTATTTTCCATCTAGTTTCAGCACCTCTCAAACACTTTGTAGAGGTCTGGCAAGTTGGCTATCTGGAGCACACTGCCATCTTCACTGAAGTGCTTAGGGGGGCTGAAAAGGTTGCGGAATGCTTTAAAAATGATGTGCTCAACCTTCCAACGCCATGAGTTCAGCTCTGTATCCTGCAACACAAAGCAGAAACTAACAAATCATTATTTTAGTCCTCGAGGGGATATGTTTAGCATCTGCATAACTTTTGAAACAAGGGGTCATTTGCTACAAGGTCTTCTGTGATGACAAGATATTCTGCAGTTGTCTCAAACCATCTCTGAGGGCCATATTGTACCTGCTCCTCCTCTTCTGGCTCTGGCTCCAGGATATACTGCTTTCTGATGGAGTAGAACTGGCTGCACTCCCGGCTGAAATCTCGGAAGAACTCCTTCTCATCATCCCAGTTCACCTAAAAAGGCACCGCACACATCTCCATAATAAGCCTCCAACCCAAGAGGATTTCCCTCTGAAGTTCTCTCATATTTAGAGCATTTGTTTTTACCTCAGTGGCTAAACGTAGGACAAACATGGGCAGACCCTCCATGATAGGAGTGTACTTGTCTAGCAGCAGCGGCAGCCCAGTTAGGTTCCCCTCCTGTGATGGAGAGCATGCTAAACGTCACAATGTGATGACAAGGTCTGCATGTACCAACTCACTGTACCGAGATAAAATAGTGAGACAGACCTCGTCAATCTCAAAGGAGAAGTAATCCTCCAGCATCTCTGCCTTCTTCTTCAGGAAGTCCACTATGTACTGGGCCAGGCCCTCCTTAGGCCCATCCTCCTCTGTCCAGCCACTCTCCTCAGAGTCCAGTGCCAGCATAGCCAACTCATACAGCGGCGCTGGAGTCTGTAATAAAGAACACACCCCACAAAACCGGCAATCAGAAACTCCTCTTTCTATTTGTCCACCCTTTTTCATTTCCCAGTTATGTGGTGATACTCACAGACAGTCTCAACACACCAAAGTTCCCAAAGTCGTAGATCAATATCTGGTAGAAAAGTTCCTGGCTGGAACACAGGAAATGTTACAACTCAGTCTAACAGGCCCAGGGCTTCATAGCTTCACATTGGTAAATGCTGTGACACCTGTATGTGTGTTTCTGACCTGAGTTTAGTGGTATTGAGGAGGTACAACTTGGTGTGGTGCTGGATAAGAGTCCACTGGGGGTTGACACAGCCAACAAACGAGAGGTTCTGAAGCATCTCTTGAAGACCTGAGAACACCCCAAGAGGTATGGTTTGAGCCAGCCTTTGGAAACACTCATACATCAAACTTGTTCTTCTACGCACTACTGCACAATCAGTCAAGTGAGTTGAATACCTGTATGTGCCCGTTCAGTAATCTCGTCTCTTAGCTCCCTCACACTGGTTAGCTTGATGACTCGTCTTCTGGGAGTGGCTGCAGCTGTTAGGTCCTCCTGCTTCTCTTTTTGGACGACACGAGGCCTCTTCCTAGTCCACACACACACACACAACTAAATACACATTTCAGAGATGTATATTTATAACTTATATATAAAGTATATCACCGAATCTTGATCAAACTCCAACCTCACACCCTTACCTGGAGTAATCATCTAGTGTGTCTGAGCTAGTTCCTGGACGGGCCTCTGAGGGGTCACTGGTCTCTTGTTCCTCCAAGGCTTCCAGCATATCTGCATCGTCCATCTCATCTGTGTCTTGTGCAGGAGGCTGCGGTCTGGACACGGGCTCCACACTGGCCTGACCACTAGAGGTTGGCTTCTCTTTAGGCAGCAGGAAGGCATCCAGTTTCTGGGCTCGACAGTCAGTCCTCACCATCTGATGGGCGTACGTTCGCTCGCTGGATTCTGCAGTGGAGCTGGTAGAGGGCTTCACGTCACTAGAGACAGATGGCCTGGGCAGCAAGGTCTACAGAGGGGAAACATCAAACAACTGAGTTTAGCTCACGTTAACATCATAGGCTGTAAAGCCTCGCTTGGACATTAAAAAATATCAATCATTTTCATGCTTGGACTTTCACAATAGGCAACAGGGGTGCATTACCTGTGTAAAATATGTACGTGAGGAGTTGGAGCCCAGCAATTTACTCTCTATGTGTTTCTGGACACTCTCGATGATGCAGTCTTCATGGAGAAAGTGCACCTCATGTTTGGTGGGATGAACGTTCACATCTATATTGTGTGGTGCTATCTCCAGGCTATGGCAATGACAAAGAACTTTACGTGAAACCAACATCCACCCAAGCTACTTTCCAGTTCTTATTCAATTAAATGTACATACCTGAGATAGAGGAAAGGATGAGTATTCTTGGGAAGGTAGGCAGCATAAACCGTTTCTACTGCTTTTTTCAAGGCATTTGATTCTACCAGACGATCTGATAAGAATTGACTTGAATTATTAGCAGTATTTAGTATTGGTAGAATAAATTAAAAGGGATCAAATTAAAAGAGTTTAGCTTTCTGTGGTACATACGGTTAATGAAGAGGATGAGGATGCATTTCTTGACTGAGTAGTTGGCATTTGAGATGTAGCCATTCAGCTTGAAGGTAAGCTTCTGATCCTCACAGCCTACTTCTAAAAGCTCCCTGTGAACACACAACAAGAGTCCCACATTCAGTTGAAAAACACTATAATCATCAAATCTGGCATTAAGAGATGTCACATCTCTGTCTTTGAATGGGTACTACCTGCTGACTGCATTACCAAACACTACCCGGATGTTGTCCAGTATGGAGGCATTTGGTAGGGTCCTGACATCAGCCATGGTTTCCCCTTGCTGGAAAAACACACAGATGAATTATGTGAAACATCCAAATGGCCACAATCAGCCCCAGATCACTCAAATCAACCCTCCAACTACCATAGATTTATGGTTGCCAGCCATGTCTTACCTTTTTGACAGATAAACTTTTTCCAGAGTTATGTATGGCATACCTGCAAAACATAGTTATGAATATGACAAAACATACTAAACTAACCTTAACCCAAGAGGTACAATAACACAGAACATGGCTACAGACCTGCTCACCACCTCTACAATCCTGGCGTACTCCTCACTGGGGCTCTTCAGGGCTTTCCTTCTGGTAGACACATTGTAAAACAGATCCTCCACCTGATAATGCAGAAAAACACCAATATTATAAATGTAATTAGTTAGTCTGTTCGCTTTCAGTGGCTGGTCACAACTCACAATTAAGGGCTGAATAATAACCGATTAACTCACAATGATTTGTGTTCCCTGGTTACCAGCACAGGGTTTGGGTTGAGTCTTAAGTTTCCCATCACAGTAAGTTGCTCTGGAGAAAGAAAAGAAAATACCCTGAGACTGTAGTAGAGTACTACAATGTACTACAATGTAGTAGAGCCATACTAATTGACTTACCTGTAAGCGCATTTGGCGTCAGCAGTTTTGGTTGTTATTGTCACATGGGCCACATGACTTATACTGGCCAGGGCCTGAAAAAACAAAACATATCAAAAAGTTTGTATGTGATAGCTAACGTTGATAATACAATATTCAAGAAATTAAAAGTCAAGTACTTATCACTGTCCCTACCTCTCCTCTGAAGCCATACGTTGAGATACCTGTGAGGTCTTCAAATGTCTGGAGCTTGCTTGTTGTAAACCGTTCGCAAACTATGTCCATGTCGTCTTTCTGCAACATAAGACACATTGAACCAGGCCATAACACACATGAAAAATAATTGGTTGTGTTGCTAATCCTGGGTCAACATCTCAAAAAACACACCCTGATGCCAGTGCCATTATCCTGAATCTGGATCAGTTTCAGTCCTCCCTCCTTGACAGCAACCTGTATGTTGGTGGATTTTGCATCCAGACTGAAACATGATGTAAAACAGATTCGATTAAAAAGATAGCCATTGTGTAAATGTGTCCGTTTTTACAAGTTTACGTTTGGACCTAGTAGTATTGTTAGTTACTGACAAGTGGGGCGTAGACTTGTGTAGCAAACGTGTACAGTAAAGTCTGTAGACTATTTTGATAGGCTAACGAGGTCGCTAGCAATCTTACTGTTGTTAGCTAGCTAGCAAGCTAGATACAACCCATCTGAAGCGGTAGTTACAGTAGCTATCCATCTTTATTTGTGGTTAACTTACCAGTTCTCCAGCATTTCTTTGATTGCATTAGCTGGACGTTGAATCACCTCTCCTGCAGCAATCCGATTGACAACTGTCTCATCCAGTCTTCGAATAACTCCGGCCATGTTTACTTTAGGTACTGGTAATTCCTGACTTGTTCCACGCTTTTGAAGCTAAATCAACTAGCATATCTCGCAAGTTGTTGAGCGTAGCTAGTAGCTACTGGATCCCAGTATATGTATTTGTTTGGAACTGTAGAAAACTTGCTAGCTGGCTGCAAAGGAAGACAGTGCTAGTGTGGAATGGATTTGTCCAGTGGCCACTAGCTAAGTGTAAAACTAAAGCGCGGGTTGATAGTACAGGTACATGATTGGCTATTCCTCTAACAAGGGAAATCGTCATAGGTCGGTAGAAAGGAACACGTAGTGACAGACACACTCCCAAAACATGCTACTTAAATGTATCCTTTTTTTGCAGAGCAGACATAAAAACTCCTGGGGCTTCTTGACAACAAATTCACAGCACAGGTTTGCCAGAAAGTTAAAAAGAAATAGGCTATTTGATATAGGTTATACACTCTTCATGTAACTTTTCAAGCCACTGAATCATTAGAATAGTTTGTCATCAATCCAACAATGAGTGAAATGTGCGTTTTATTAATATAACTGATGTACACACGTTTAGACATGTTATGATAAAAAATGCATTTAAAAATACAATTTACTGCAGTGTGCTGTATGAAATTGACAATTATATTACAGTCTTGACTCAGGCAACATAACCTCAATAGGATAGAAAGCTGTGAGCAAGAAGTCCGAGGGGTGGCGCTGTTTTGTCACCAGAACAAGCCTGAACTTCTCAATCCAGTCTAACCTGAACTCAGTTTTTGCATACCGGGGTCCGTCTGAGGACTGTACTAGACTCAGGTACCTGCAGAGACAATTTGAAGAGACAGTTATCATGACAAGTAAAGACAAGTTTGTGACAGAAATAACATGAGAACCAAGACTGAGTCGGAAATATATCTGCATTTGATTATTAATTTAATTTTGCAGAGATGTCTGTCTTGTGGAGATGTATATTTCATGTTCATGACCGGTTTTATTATTGAAGAGTTGAGCAAAAGTTGCACTTGGATTACATAGTTGCATTTTAAGTTATGGTAGAGGCTGGACTTGCACTTGTCTACCTCTCTTCCTGTAAAAGCTCCTTGTTCATTAGCTGTGCACTGAGCCCTGGCTTCACACCCTCCAACTGGCTCTTCACAGTTTCAAACAAGTCCACGTCCATCATATTTATGACCAGGTGCTTTCCAAACCTGTAAGACATAACCACCATATATCTTATTAGCCTCTTCATCTACATACCTCCAGACATTTATCTCCCTCTACCTATCTCTCTTTCTTGCTCTCTCTCTCTCTATTACCTGATGGCCCCTAACAGAGCCAGCCTCAGTTTCTCAGGCTGCATGTTTTCAGGGTTCATGGCATCCAGGTAGTTAGTGTCTCGGTACCTCAGAAATGTGGCAGCCTGACCAGAAGGATCCACGAGCAGAGGCCACCTTTCCTCCCAAACAGAAAGATTTTTTTAATTACTAAAACATGCAGGTGTATAATGTTACATTTACATTACATTTAGTCATTTAGCAGACACTCTTATCCAGAGCGACTTACACTAAGTACAGTGACATTCCTATACTTAGTGTAAGTGCCTTGCCCAAGGACACAACGTTAGTTGTAGGAGGAGTTAAAAAACTATTTTAAACTCATGTTAGATGCACAGGGCAATACAGACAATGCAGGTACAGGTAAAGGTCAAGTCTGAATCCCATAATAACAGTTTGACAATGATCCATAACCTGCCATCCTGTTTGATCTTGTCTCCCACGTCTTTGAGAAGAACGTCATTAAGATCACGAACCAAGCAACAAGTCCTCCCACGGGCAACAACAGCATCTGAACTCAAAATATCACACAACTCTGGGAAACGGTCTTTGAAAATGACTCAAAAGAGAAGTGTTTGCATGTACATGTATGTGCATGTCTTTGAGACAGAGATCAAGATTGGAAGAGAGAAAGATGTGTGACAGTACACACCTCCACCTGACTGCTCTCTCAGTGTCAGTTTAGCGAGGCATAGTTGATCAGCAGCCAACTGAGCAGCAATTTGAGTCTTCATAAATACATCCTCTGTGTCATGAACCACCTGTTCACAGACACACACACACACACACACATACTCAACATGAGTCAGTCCAAAGGCAATGAGATAAGAGCTATTTACTCAAGTTTTAGAGTTACCTGCAATGTGACTTTTGCTTGTTCCATACCCTTCCTCTGACATTTATCATGCTCTGTAATCCGCTTATTCAGCTCTACATAAGCCTTCTGCGCCTTAACATGCAAATTAACATGCAAAAAAAAAGACAGTAAAAGAGTGATGACAGATTCATTATTGTGTTAACTTGGAATCATTGGCTTCATATGTTACCTCTCTCTGGGATCGCTCATACTTTTTCTGGAGCTGCTCCACCTCTTCTTTCAAACTGGGGGAAAACACAGGCCATTGTTCCTTTGCACAAAACTCCCTATCAGTGAACAGTAGGGGCAGAAAAGTCAGCTATCCTCCACTGCTTTATCTTTCCAGGACATTTGACAGCAAAGAGAGAAGAAGACGTTCAGAAAATACTAAATAGGAATGCCAGGAGATTAAGCTAGATGGACATGCTTGGGAGCTGGACATGCTTGGACACTTATGTATTTCTAAATATATGTTTTGTTTGCAATTGCTCATCTAGATTCTAAAAGGATCTGCATGGGTGGAGTTGTGGTGGAAATGTGTTGTCTCTCACCAGTCAGTCTCTGCCTCCTTCAACTTTTGCTCCTCTTCAGTGCTCCTCTGTTGTTTTGCCCTCATCTTTTTTAGCATGCAATCAGTGATGCTCAGGTCCCAGCCTTCTAGGATTGATACCAAGGCCTCACCAGATGCCACCTTCAATATAAACACAGAGATTTAGCCTAAAACACACAGTCAACGCACAAAATAAAGTAAAATAGGCCACACACACGGGACACATTAATGCTCACCTGCACTGGGGTGCTGCCATCATCTGCGTGGATTCTTGGGTCCGCCCCCAACTGCAAAAGGGTTTGCACTGCCGCAAGGTGACCCCCAAAGGCAGCTCTAAAGATGGGTGTCCGTCCAAACGCACCCTACATACATCCATACCCATACATCATTGCCTGAAACAATTCCACACCTGCCCCTCTCCACGTGTGAAAGTGTGTCTGGGTGCTCTCACCTGTGTGTTAACATCTGCACCTCTCTCTACCAATAGAGTGATGACCTCAGGCTGACCCCCTGCTCCTGCCTCTGACACAGCCGTGTTGCCATTGGCATCCGTGATATTTGTCATGTGGAGCTGATTGAGCAGCTGTTGGCGTTTGCTTGTTTTCTCAACCCCAAGGCCACGCTGTGTGTCCCTCTCAGATGCCTATAGCAAGTCAAAGAAAAGGATAATCATCTTGTCAGATTCAACAACTGTCACCTACTGTTCAGAAGTAGGTTAAACTCACCTCCTTGAGAACTGTTAAGACCACTTCTGTCTCCCCATCAAAAGCTGCTTCCAGAAGGCGTGTTTGAAGGAGCTGCTCTTCCTTCTTCTTCTTTCTCTCCTCCTCCTCCTTCCTCCTCTCTTGCTGTGCCTCCTCTTGTTTCCTTCGCACTATTGCCACAAAAGCCTTCAGAAAAATAAAAAAACATTGAATTTAGGGTTCACACAAAGTTAAACAAAACGTTATGTTTATCGTAATCAGCAATGACTTTCCATGACTCTATTATATTATACTAACCTCTTTCTCCAAGCGTTCCATTAGATCCTCATAGTCCTGCTTCTTTTTCTGTTTCCGTACTAGTTTCCTCTTGGCCAGCAACCTCCTTACAGCACACTGAATGGTCACTGCAGCTTGCTCCTCTCGCCTCAGCTCCACATCTACCAAAAGAGTAGGTGTGTAATTGTGGCCAAACCATTGTGCAGTATAATTCAACACTACAGTATCTAGTGTAACCTCAGTGCAGATTCTTTGAATAGTTTACCAATGTCTAAGATAGGCTATATGTCTTGTAACACTCATTCCAGCCTGGTGTTTTGCTTGCCCTGAGGAGTTTGTTTATTACAGTGATTTTAGATTCAACTACATACCAATACTTGCACAGCCAAAACATTTATTTATTTAAACATGTTTTAGTGTGATACAGAAAGAGTAGGGAAGGAACTTTCTTGTTGATCTAATAAAAAAGCAAGAAGGCAAAGGTGTACCTTCCCCTTTGGCCCTATGGTATGTTGTGAGTCAACATATGAACAAGTGTATGCCATTTTTCATGCTGCTACAGTTTTTACTTCTCTATGTGCACTGGATGGGTGTTGCCTAGGGGGAAACAATGAGGGATTGTTTTCAGGCCCTCACTTGAATTACATCATGTCCTTTACCTAGTTACACCAGACTCCTCCTTGTTTCTTGCAAAGTGTAACTAAGGTTTATGAGCTAAGTAATGTCCAAAATGTACACACAGTGCCAGTAAAGAGGTAGGAGGGATGTTTACAGAGACAGAGAAATACGGTATAAACACAAATCTAATCTAATGTTGTAAGATAACACTGGGTGAAGATCTACTATCTGAATAGAATCCACCTCAATTAAAATAGATCACGTGTTTTGTTAATAATGGAAGATGGTGAATACATCATATAGACGGAGTGATGCAAAACTGTACTTTTCTTTGACAGTGCTGTGAGCACTGTCTCTGTTATGGGGGTAACACCTCTGGACTTGTCAGCTGTGCTTTTGGACTGGCCACCTTGTGCCACCTTTGTGCTCATTCTGCTTTGTGGAGATGTTCCTTTTTCAGGGGTACACAAAGAGACATATTGAACATCATGACTGTATGACAAACGGGATGTTTGCTACATGTTGTCATGAAATTTCCTTGAGAGTAGGCCTATAAGAAACTCACAAGGAAGAAACGTATCCAGATAGACATATAGTGTAAATACAAATTACAGTAATCCATATGACATGGCCTCCTACTGATTATTTATAGGCCTAAAAGTTCACAAAAATTGTTTAATTGGTCACCCACCCAATCCAGTAGGCACCCATCTCACTGTATTCAGAGCAGTGCTTGCATACTGTACCTGTCTTTGAGGTTTGAGTTGCTCTCTTAAAGGGTGCCTTGGCTCCAGCCTTCCCAGAAGATGTCATTTTTCGGGAGCTCATGTTTAGGTAATTAGAAAGAGGGTGGGTTCTGGGAATGGGGGAAATGTTTTTAGGCTACCCAAGCTAGCTAGTTAACTTGCATAATAAGAAGAGCCAGAACTTGTTGCTTGGCATACAGGAACACTGACGCTCACTGGTCGCCGTGGTAACACAACAATCCTCCCTCTCTCGCACACTGCCAAATCATCTGAAAATATGGATAAGAGAACGGCTCTGGAATATGGGCATTTTGTGGACTTCTGAAAATGTGATATTGCATTGTGCCACAGTAAAGGCCGGTATCACATGACATGAGTCAAAACGTTTGCTAATGATTAAAGAACTGTACAAAAAACATATTTTCTGTATTTCCCTAGCCTACAGTCTAGCGCTATAGTTCGCACTCGACTCGGTCAGGGACTCGCTCATTTCGGGAAGCCTTGGGGACATCTAACTTGGACAACAGTGCGCAAGGCGGGGCAAGATTGACGACAGTGTCTTGGCCACAGAGTCTTCATTCTTGCCTTAAGCATGAACATAAACTGGTTTGGCCTGCGAAGATGATAAAACTACGCAATAGAGCTCTTTCACAAGTCGTTCACCGCTAGGCTGAGGATGTGGCTGTAGAAAATTAACTGACGTGAGAAACTTAAACGAAAATAATCTTTACATCGAACTCAGAGGTGAGTACTATTTACACTTTTGAGGAAAACTAAAACAAACATGGCAAGTTTTTGTACAAGACGAATAGCACTTAGTTTTTTCAACCGAAAGACGTGTTCAATACAGTAAGGGTTAGGCTAGCCATAATGTTGTCAGACTGTAGCTTCAAGATAGCATTTAGACAGTTTGTATGGATTAAATGATATATTTTTTGTCCGTATAGTAGGCCTACCCAGCTTATTGTACCAAATGTTATCTTATGTTGTTCCATACATTACAGACTTCTGGGTAAACTATTTTGTGTTTTCCCCCATACTAAAATATTAACTTACTGGTGAATTTGATTCAGTTTGGACAAGGGGAGGTGCATTCGTTGGTATTATTGTTTTAACCTTGTGACACAATCTTTTCAAGATTTTGGGTCATGGGTTACTTAGGGACAGGGTTCAGAAAGTGATTTTAAACGTGTTATTTCAGTATGCCCGTCTGTGACCAACTCAATATCGTGTTTAATGTGGTATATTGGCCCATGGCATGCAAGAGATGATGTTCCAAGTGCAGTGGCGAAAATCTGCGATACATTTTGGGGAGGACTATGACATTTTCTCAAGAGCAATTCCTGAGGGGGACACCAAAATGACTGCTGTCACACATATCCTACATGTTAAATGTATGTTATTATTATTATTATTGATCATATTTTTCCTAAGATGGGGGGGGGGGGGGGGTCGTGGGGACACCCCCCCAGGATTTCCGCCTATGTCAAAGTGTATATCCATGTAGTGAAACGTTTTTTATTTACATTGTTATGTGTATTTGTATCCTTAGATCACTATGGCCCACCGCTCTCAATGCTCATCAGCTGGAGATAACCCTCTGGACCCTCATTATCTGCCTCCCCACTATCGAGAGGAGTATCGCCTGGCTATTGATGCACTTGTAGAGAAGGACTTGGAGGGCTATTATGGCTTTCTCAAGAGTGCAAATGTGGTTGACTTCCTCTCCAGACAGGAGGTTGAGTACATTAAGCACTCAACACAGATGCCATATCAGAGCACACAGCCTAAGCTGTGTGCACATGAGCTGTACCTGGGCCCTGGGGGTGAGGGATCTTCAGACACATACTGGCCCATGCACTCTGACTTGGATGCACCTGGCCTTGACCTCGGCTGGCCCCAACAACATCGCTTCATCGGCCCCACAGAAGTCACCACACTGGTGAACCCATCTGAGCCTGATATGCCCAGTATCAAAGAACATGCTCGTCGACTTATTAAGAATGCTCAACAAGTAAGTGTTTAAAAAAAATTATAACATGCTTATGCAACTTATTCCTCAAAGGAAAGGCAACATTTCAGTCTGATCTGATATAGATAAGTCTGAAATGAAATGAATGTGTGGGGCTGATTAATGAGTGGACTGCATTGTGTTTAAGACATGACAGGTCAGATCAGTGTCGTCAGCTTTTTACTACAAACTGTGTGCCTATATTATACTGGTTTCTAATTAAATGCTCATTGGTTCTCTGCAGCTGGTAGCCGTGGTAATGGACATGTTTACTGATGTTGACATCTTTGCTGATATTCTGGACGCTGCTGGGCGAAATGTTACAGTCTATATCCTTCTGGATGAACATAATGTGCACCATTTTACTAACATGGTTTCCAATTGCCGGGTAAATTTGGAGAATATTCCGGTGAGTCTGTGTATATAATGATTTCTTGTTTTTGTCAGTTAAACTCCTAAAATGTTACTATTTAAAGGATAAATGCATGGACATTTTATGGAATTTATTAGGGTGTGTTGCTGCCACCTAGAGAAAATAGAGGCCCATGTTCTTATATTTAGCACTAAAATGCCCCGAAAATGATCTGAAAAAATGATGCATTTGTGGAAATTAAGGGCTATTTTTAATAGTCATTGTTCCTGGGATTGTTTTTATACCTCTTTTTTTATTACAGTTTATGCGAGTGAGAACAGTGTCTGGCTTGACCTATTATTGTCAAACTGGGAAATCCTTCAAGGGCCAGATGATGAATAGATTCTTGCTGACAGACTGTAGGGCAGTGCTGAGTGGAAACTACAGGTGAGGCCTCAGAAAAAGAAAAAAAAAATCTGAGTAGAAAGGATATTTAATTTTGTTTTAATTGCATTACAATCAAATATTTTATTTTTCAGCTTTATGTGGTCATTTGAAAAGATTCACCGCTGCATAGCTCACCTTTTCCTTGGACAGCTCGTGACTACTTTTGATGAAGAATTTCGTATTCTCTTTGCCCAGTCCCAACCTTTGATATATGAAAATGTGCTAGCTCCAATGCCAGACTTCAGCTGCTTGTCTGACAGGCTAAGCAGCACTGATCAGACACCATTATTCAGAGATCCTAGGAAAGTCCTGCCCATAGGAAGCACTGGCTCTATGGAATGGGCCAGACATTCCTTTGATGAGCGATTGTATGTAGATCAGAAACAGATGGCTCTTAGGAAGCACAAGTTCAGTGTCCACAGGTCACTAGACCAAGGCCAGTTGGAAATGTACAACTCTTCCCAGCATTTGAGAATGGATCCATCTCTTATTGAGCAAGTTTACCCTATGGTCCCCTCTCCCAACACAATGGACTCAAATGAATTTAAAAGGCACAGTTTTGCTGAGGGCGCTCATGGCAGAGCCCCATCATATCAATTCATGCAGCACCAGACCGTGCAGGGCTTTGAGACACAGGGGAGGCAGATGCACAGAGAACAACAAAGGGAACACCCTATGTACCAGAGAGCAGGACCAGAACCAGGTTATGCTGGCTATGATAAGTTCAGGGGTTATGGGTATCCTTCGATGGATCAGTATACACAAGCTGAATACCCACCAGAAATGGAGCCTGAGCCCTATGACCCAGTACTCAATTATTTGTCATCCACTAGTTCTGTAGCGATGAAAGACGACTCAGTCAAAGCAGCTTCAGGAGAGATTTCACTTGGTCTACCACATCCAAAAAGAATAAGTATTGGACAGCCATATGCCTGTCAGCGCTCCCCAACACAGAAAATTCCTTCTGGACAAAATGAGTTCTACCAGGGGCCCAACATAGATCACGAAACACCAGACCTTAATGCCAAACAGGGTATGCGAGATTGGAGGATCAGCTCATATCTCAGTGCTTTTGATGATACAGATGAAGATGTGTCAATACAACCACCCATTGGGATTGACCCTTTTGAAGAGCCTCTTAAACATGTACAAGTCGGGCCCTCCGGTACAGTGCTGTCAGACTCCATGTTTTGTAAAGAAATACCTAAGTTTCAAACAGCACCTAGAGTAAGTAAACTCCCATATTACACCAAATCAGTCCTCCCAGAGTTTAAGAAAGTGCCCAATATTATTGTCACTATGTCATCAGAGGCCGATACAACACCATCAGAGTCATCATCAACTACAGAAGGGGACAAGACAGAGGAGGTGGAGGTTAAGGAACCCAAAGAGATCTGTGTTAAAAGGGAAGAGTCTTTCCGCAAGAGTTACAATGCAGCAGTCCAGAGGAGTTCTAGGCTGAGATCCTCACTAATATTTAGTTCTCAACTCGAGCAGCATTTCTCCCAAGACACGCAAACTACCTCTGAACAGAATGATGAGGAAAAAACCAAGAATGACAATGACCAATCCAAATTACCCTTTGCCTCTCCGATGCTGGTAAAACGGAGATCCTTTACCCGGGAACCTTTTGAATGGAGCCATTACGTAAAGTCACTAGGTACTGACAGCACAATCAAGTCTTCCAAATCTGATGACTTAGTCCATGATACAGGTGTAACACAATTACCTAAAGTTCTTCCTGATGACAAAGAGATAAAGAAACAACCAAAACCTACTGAAGGAGAGCAAACTGTTTTACCGTCAGTAGAGCCACCCAAGCGCTCTCAAGATGAGCAACTGAAAACGGTGGAAATAGAAATGAAAACCGAACAACTAACACACTCAACCAAGCCATTTTCAAGCAGTATGACCTATGTAGACATGAGTGATCCAGATAGTAGACTTATGTTTTTCAAAGAGTTAGCTGCCAAGCGAAAAGCTGAAAAGAATGCACTACTGGTGAACATCGCCAAAAAAGCTTGTATAAAGACTGATCACTCAGTAACCTCAAGTGACCAAAGAATCGAAACCACATCCCAAAAGGTAGAGCCTGGACTCTCTGAAGTTCCCCAAAAAACAGTAGAAGCTGCCATCAATATATCAGCCAAGCCAGCAGAAATAGATAGAACACCTGAGACAACACCATTTTATCAGGAGATAAAGAGCGAGATGTCAACAGTAACATGTGGACAATCACATCTTAATCCCAAAGAGGCATTTAAACTTCAGGAGCAGGATCCAAATCTTCCCCAAAATGTCTCTCAACCCCTTAACAGAGAGGGCATCTCTAGTAATGAGGGAGTACTTCCAGGTTCTACTGATGCTGAGAAGATTGAATTGAAGAGAAACCAGATTGTAAGAGAAATAAAGGAAAATGATCCTACTACCTCAAATAGTGCATTGGTGGGCTCAAACACAGTTGAAAAGGAGTGTAGACCACCTGACAGCAGTTCAACAGGCTCTTCAATTAACCCTGTCTCTTTAGTATCATCACCCTCTCCTAATCAATCAACACAAATTGAAATGTCCTCATCTCATCCACCCACACAATCCAATATGCTATCATCTATTCACCCCTCTCCAGTTTCAAGTGACTCAGCTAAAACTTTAACCTCAACAAAATGCAGCGAAAGTCTCACTAAAGGGACAATCGTAGATGATACACCAGCTTTGAATGAGCCCAGTTCATCAGTTTCACCCCAAACAGACCACTTATTTCCATCTAATTCATCTCCTCAGTGTGTCCCAGCAACAAAACCATGTCCACCAACTATTCAATCTGAATCTGGCACCTCAACCCTTTCCATTCCTTTGGAGTCCAGTCAGTCGGCTAGTCCCGATGAGTCTGTTTTGCCAATCAACCCTGAAGAAACTGAAGCCAATGAATCTCAAAGTTCCCTTCCAGTCAAACCACCATTTAAAACCAAAAAAGGAGAATCCAGCTCCCCTACACCACCCCATATAGAACACATCTCTGCTCCACAGCCCAGTTTAGGAACATTAGAAACCAGTTCTACTCCTCATCCTGCTCCCTCATCAACAAGTTCTACTCTTCATCCTGCTCCCTCAGAAACTTGTTCTACCGCCCATCCTGTTACCCCAGGAACAAGCTCTACTCCTCATCCTGCTCCATCAGCAGAAAGTTTGACTCTTCATCCTGTTACCCCAGAAACAAGTTCTACTCATCATCCTGTTACACCAGGAACAAGTTCTACTGCTCACCACAATACCCCAGGATCAAGTTCTACTCCTCATCCTGTTACCCCAGAAACAAGTTCAACTCCTTATCCCGTTACCCCAGAAACAAGTTGTACTCATGCTACTTCAGCAGCAAGTTCAACTCCTCATCCTGTTACCACAGGAACCAGCTCAACTTTCCACTCTGTTTCCTCTTCCACTAGCTCCAATCCACATCCTGATTCCCCAAAAGCTAGCTCCACTCTACATCCTGTTGCCTCAGCAAACAGCTCCACTCCTCATCCTGTTCTCTTTTCAACCAGCTCCACTACCCCATGTCAAAAAAATACCCCTGAATCACAAACACAACATAGCTCTCTGTCAGAAACGACTCAGATTGAATCTCTCTCTCCAATAATGACAGATGTTTCTTGCTATACTGCAACAGAATCATGTTCTTCCCCTGAATCTCACTCTGACACTGTCTTAGTTGCGTCTTCTGAGAATGACAAAATAGAAGTCACCACTCCCAAGATCAGCCCAACCCCAGACAAATCCAGCTCCCGTTCAGACCCCACCTCAACAGAATCAAGTGAATCTCCCTTCCCCACAGACATAGAATCATGCTCTTCATCTACGCAGACTAATTCTACTTCCTCATTCAATCCAGTTCTAACAGAGTTCAACCCAAATCCCAACTCTACTTCAGGTGAATCCAATACCCCAAATCTATCTATTGTTGTTGAAAACAGTTGCCTGAATAAGGAGCCTTTAAATAAACTTTGTGGGGAGTCAAAACCTGAAACATCTCCTGAGGAATCTGTTTTCCATGAATCACAAATTCATCAAGCAAACGTTACCGCATCAGCTTCAGAGAATGCATCCGATCAAGTCATTCCAATTTCACCTCAGTCAAAGAATTCAAAAGTAAGCCAGTCCCGCTACCATTCATCTACTTGCAAGGTACTTTCAAGTAGTAACCTCAGAGATGATACAAAGATTTTGTTAGAACAGATATCTGCAAACAGCCAAAGCCGAGCAGAGCTCACCAAAGAAACCGCTGTCACAGATGATGCAAAAGAAGATGAGGCTCACAGGGTGGGGAGTGTAGAAGAAGGGACTCTTGAACTATCACAGTCCAGTGGGCAGTGTAGGACTGATCAGGAGCGACAGAATCTGCTTCAGAGGATCAGAAGCATGCGAAAGGAGAAGAAAGTCTACAGCCGGTTTGAGGTATCTATTTTCTCTGTTAAAAAAAATACTTGGTATAAATTGACCAAATGTAGTTGAATGCCTGCCTCCTTGTGTCAACTCATGTCTTCTTTTTTGTTGTATGTGATAGATGGCACCTTAATGGGTGAAGAGAGCACAGACAAAGGCCATCACACTGGGCTGAAGAAAACTGTTTATGCAGTTTAATAGGCATCCTATGACTATCAGTTGATTTAAAAGCAACTGTGACATTTGTTGAAAGCATTTGGAAAGATGGACAAAAATAAATGATTCAGAGAGGTCCAGGCTCTGCTGCTCCAAAGGATCTCACACATTGTGGGCCTGACACAGCGATTCCTATTCAGCTGAATGAATGACAACCACTCTTATAAAATATGCATCGTTGTAATCAATGATTACTTGTTATTGTCTGTGGGGGAGTATTATGGTTGTGGGTGTGGTATGAATAAAATGTGACATAATATTTTGACCATGTGAAGTGTGCTCAAACCAAGAGTTATTCTTGAGTATTCACATCTAGATTTTGACAACAAAATATCTACTGTTTGTAACATTTTAGTATCAACTCAAATATAAGGGAAAGTGTACTAGGAAAGTGTTAAAGTGCCCTTTAGTATCTATAGGTGCTGACTTGTCTATAAAACTTACTGCTGTCTTCTTTGCTCAAAATAAAGTGAATGTTTATTATAGAAGCTGTTTTAAGCCTTCTTTGTGCAATCAGGGCCGGTCCTTCCTACAGGCGACATAGGCAGCCGCCTAGGGGGGGGCGGCATTTTCCCAAGTGCATCCATGAATTAACCCTCCCGCACAAGCAGCAGAGGGCGCCAACCGCGCCACGTCATATCTCCGTGTTGCGTTTGGGGAGGCGGCCCGGGGGGGGGGGGGGGGGGGGCTGTTTATACATTTCGCCGAGGGCGCCAGATGTGCTAGGACCGGTAATGTGTGCAATCTCTTGATTTAGGATGCACCTTCCGATTGTGTGAAAATCATTCAAAACACACTGTAATAATGTCTCCCAGATCTGGCAACCTCGTGGTAGAAATCAGCAGACACTAAGCTCATTGACTACCGTAACTTGTTACCCTCTTGCCCTTTAAAGTATTTGTTTTAAAGTGAAGCACCAGCGTTGAGGCAATTTCCCATTCTGAATCATATTAGCTTTATTTGACGAGGCAGCCATTCTGATGCAGCTGATGTTAACACAGCCCTTACTGCAGTATACTGGTGCCTTCCCCCATGGTGTGCTGCTTTTGGCCATATGATTGCCATATCTGTAAAGTGGGACAGATATCAAGAGTCGGATCAAAGTGTAGAACAGATTTTTGATAAGCAGGTTACAAAAGTACAACGGGGTTATCCAACTTTGTGGTCAATATCATCAAGAAAAGAGGGGCAAAGGAAATCCATAGGAGAGTGTTCGGGAGCAGGCTACAGCACACAGAAGCAGAAAGGATGATCCAGGTAACTGGGTCGTGATGCATAGAAAAGAGTCAGGAACTGGAACACTGGCTAAGGTAAATCCAGGGACATGAGGTGATCTACATACAGGTGGTGATATCAACTTAAAGCAGGTGTGTGAGAAGTAGGGGTGTGATTAGACTTTGGCAGATTATGACCTCTGGTGGTGAACACGGTGAAGGTGACACTTCCTGAACAGAGAGTCCCTGGACAATGTCAATTTAAGACAATGTCCAATTACATTAAAAGTACACTAGGAACTTCCTGGGTGTGTTCCTGTCCTGGTCTTGTCTCACTCTCTCATGGCTCCCTGGCCTACACCTCCTGATTTTCGTTCCAATCAACCAGCTCTTGTCCATGTGTGATTACCTTGTACTGTATGTTTGCTCCGTTTGTCAATCCCTGTTGGTTCCTTGTTGTGTTGTGAGTATTTCCACTGTGAACCTGTTTGAGAAATAAATACTTTGTTTCTTGAAAATCCTGCCATGACAGATTGTCTATCCATGCTTGTTTCTACCTTATTGCATCTTACGTGACAGTTTGTTTAATGAATATGCACATTTTCTTAATGGGAGGGGGCTTCTTCTTAAACAAACTTGATATTTTAACATGCTGAGATGGTTTGGATGAATGGATTTCTTTTGTAAATCTGGGCTAAACTTGCGCATTGACTTGTGTAGCAATTCACAACCAACCTTTGCATTTTCAACCTTTGCTCTGTTGTTCTTGACTCACATTAACTAAAGTTGACCATTCATCTATCAGTCACCACTCCAGTCAGTGTTTTTTCCAGAAATGGAAGAGGAACCACTTAAGTTTAAACCTGGATTACTGTCTTATAAAGGCTTAAATCTTATTAGGAATGTTCACAAGGAAAGTTATCTTGATTCTCTGCAGGAAATAGAAATCCAGGACAGTGACATTTTTGTCATTACCTATCCAAAGTCAGGTAAACCTGTATTTTTACTTGTTATCTTAAGATTCTTGACTTCATTAAATATTTGATAGGGCCTATACATGTGTGTTACATGTGCATCATGCTAACCAAATTCCAATAAAAAATGTCATTGTGTGTCCCTGTAACATTCAACAGGGACAACATGGATGCAGTATGTTCTTGCATTAATGTTCCACAGTGATGAATTGGAGGGAGTTCACAATAAACACACCATGAGTATTGTACCATGGATAGAGGTTGAAATGAAAGAAATGGATCACAGTACAACACGTTTACCAAGACTGTTTGCCTCTCACCTTTTACCTAGTCTTCTACCCCAGGGGTTAAGAAAGAGGGGAAAGGTACGTGATACAGTAGTTATAAACGTGTTTATATACCCTATGATTAGTCCTTCATTGCCTTTTTGTCATGACTGACAAATGCTTACTCTGTGTCTTAGATTATCTACTTTGCAAGAAACCCCAAAGATGTGGCAGTATCATTTTACCACTTCCACAATGTCAGTAGACTCCTGGAAGACAAAGAAGATTTCAACACATTTCTGGAAGAATTTGTGGAGGGAAATGGTGGGTTTATTTGGCCCTGCACACATATTATTGGTCAGTAATAATCCACAAAAATACATTAATAAATAATTTACCAGCAGTTTATCACTTGTTCTCATCCTGAATATAGTTTTTGGCAGTTCTTGGTTTGACCATGTAAAGGACTGGTATAGCCAAATGGACAACTTTGACGTGTTATTTCTCACTTATGAAGAAATGAAGAAGGCAAGACACATACAAAGCATTCTTCAAAAACATCAATGTTATTTGATTTATGAATTTCAAAGATTTGATGAGAAAAAATATTAACTTTGAATATTGTACAAAATGTAAACAGTGCTTCTTGACTATTTAATTTCAAAATTTGAAACAGGACCTCAAAGGAACAATTGTAAAGGTTTCAACCTTTCTGAAGAAGTCTTTTGACGAAGAAACGCTGAACTTGATTGTTGAAAAGAGTTCTTTCAGTAACATGCAACTAACTCCAAATGCCAATTTGGACACAGTGTCTCCAGACATGTTTGACAGTAGTAAAGGTCGGATGTTGAGAAAAGGTGACTGCACACAGAAATTGACATTCCTCCCTTAAGTTAATTTTAATGCAGTTGAAATATGCAAACGTGACCTGCCCATACAGTTTTTGCATGACTAGATTGTTAAATTCTAAATATTTATTCTCATCACTGTTCTGTCTTCCCAGGAAAAGTTGGAGACTGGAAAACCATGTTCACTGTCGCCCAGAGTGAGAAGTTTGACAAGATATACAAAGAAAAGATGAAAGGTCTCTCTCTGGAGTTTGTTTGGGACCTATGAACAGTTTTCAATCAATAGTGCCAAACCCAAAGCTAAACAAAGACAATGCGATGAAAATGATGGATTCTGCAGTTATTTGTTGATTAAATGTAACTTTTTGTCAACAACATTGGATTGAATGCATGAAAAACTGTGCTAGCTGGTTTCATGGCTCATGAATTGAAGCAAGCACCTCTTCTACATAAGATATTCCGTACTGTCTTACCAAACAGTTTGCAGTGTGTGAACATGACTCCTAATCACATGCCAATCTTGACTGGTTGTGAAAGTTGAAAGCCCCATACGTCATCAGGAACAGTGGGCCTCTTGTCTTGGAATGTGCTTTTGTAACCCTGCTGCTGGCGAATGTCTTTCTAAATCCATGCTACATCACACTAATCTTTCAATAAAGGGTCTTTCTTAGACAACTCATTCCCATTCACTTTTACTGGCACATGTAGGAGTAGTGAAGACATTGTATAATAACAGCTTGCATAAATTCAAAATATTACATTTTAATAAATACATTAATATAACCATAGATTAACATGAGCGCAATGTTGAGAGCAGTTTACCACATTTTGGCTTTCAGTTGGTATGCATTTGTCATTCAGTCCCTCGCTGCCAAGGATGGAGAAGAACTACCAGCTGGAATATTTGTTTATGGTGGGCCATGGAAGTACCTTACTTTCTTAAATTTGGTAAGATCTTTCATTTAGTTTCAGAGGCTGAAATTGTTATTCTATTTTATTTAATATTAACTATTTATCTTGGCAGCTTCCTGTGTTTTTCAGTTGGTTCAAATAATATATAAAACAAATACAATAGATATCACAGACAAAAAAAAACTAATTCCTCTTGTTAATCGACATTTAGATGTTGAGGTTTGTGGCACTGGTCATTAATGTCATTAATTAGAGAAATTCTTTAAACTTTATGTTCTGTAAACAAAATTTCAGATATTGCAGATGGTGTTCTTTGGGTTAGCTACTATAAGTGACCTTCAGTCTTCTGCGCGCAATGGTCTTACCAGATGTAAAGACCTCCTCTTCTCTGTCTTTGCCTTCCCTGTAGGCATGGTGAGCAAACTCTATGACTTTTAAATGAAAATGATCAGAAAGATATCTTCAACACACACAAATATTGTTTTCTCTTTTTTCCACTGTACTCAGTTTGTAGTGCTTCTTTTTGGGTGATCTTTGCCTATGACAGGCAGCTGGTCTACCCAGCTTCATTGGATGCCTTTTTCCCCCTGGATGAACCATGCTATGGTCGGTATCCTCTGACCATAATCCTCAGTAATTTCACATAAATGCAGTGCCTAGTGTACAGTATATCCCCAAAACTTTGAAAATACACAGTAGGTGTTGCAAAACATCAACGTAACTACTTAAAAATTATGTTTTCAGCACTCATTTGTTCTGCCGATTCTTCTTGGAGAGATACTGGTACAACCCCACACATACCCAAAGACAAAAAATGGCCTAGCTGCATTAGGAATTGTGGGTGTGGCTTACTTGAGCTGGTAAGTAATCATCAGCATGTAGAACAACTGATAAACAATATAAAACTGGTCAGTTATTAAACTGAAGTTACACCTCTGTCCCCAAACTTGTTTTTCAGGGTGATATGGGTGTACTTGTCAGTTGGGATTTGGGTGTACCCTCTTCTTGGACTCTTTAGCACTACTGGTATTGCAGGTCTCTTCTTCTTCAACATGTGCATAGTGACACTCTTCTATCTGCTCGGACAAAAAGTGAACAGCAGAGTCTGGGGTAAGTGATATGGCAGGATCAGCAAAACAGTCAGACACAAAAAATAATATTTTTATGAACCCACCCCCACTTATTTCACTTTCTTTCTTCTTCATAGGTAAAGATAAGATGATGCTTAAGACAGCATGAACATTTTCACTGTGTAATCTTTTTCATCCGAATTCAGACGTATGAATGGGATTGTGTGTTTCAGATTCCCACAGTAACTAAGAATTCAGAGAAAAATATGATTAAGCATAACTTTGTTTGCTACTATTCATGTACTGTAATGTAACAACTATGTGTCACTAAATTGTGGGAAACAGTGATGGTCTGACACTTGACCAAAGGTATTTTACTACGATAAATAAATACAGAAGTCCATGATGATTTAAATTAATTTAATTATAGTACCCAAATCAATATCAGAATAAATGAGAGGAATATCAGGGTACAATTGCATAATCATAGCAAAGTCAATAGACGTTTATAAGAAACAAAGTAAATGCAAACATGGGGAAAAGGCTTGTTCGATGATCTTGGGTTTTTTGTCTTGGGAGGGTCCTTGTGCAAAACCGCTTGCTGAGAACTACTGTACAGTGAATGCATGTTATCTCGATCTCAATCTTATAGTAATCATGTTAATTTCTTTCTAACGAAATATACCATAGTCTTCTACATTTGTATTATCTGTATCCTCATAGTAAAATATAATTAAATAAATACATTTAAAAATTATTTGATAGACCTGCAGTATACCACAAGTGCCTCCTTGCGCAATCACATAATGTTATATATTTTATCATCTTAATAGTTAACATGAAATCAGAAATAATACATATTTTGGTGCTGATTTTTTATAAAGATTTCAACAAAAACTGATTTTTGTAGAGAACTCCATCTTGCAGAACCCTCGCTCAGGTAGAGGCTCCGCGCAGGTCTCGGTACCCCTTGAGATGGTGGAGGTAATTGGGATCTGCATCCACCAATCCAACTGACAAGATTTTGGCCAGCAAGTGAAAATCTTCATCACTCAAGTCTTTCTGCTAAAGAAAATATCATACTGTCATTATCCAGTTTATACAGGTGCAATGTGAGCAACCACACTTTAAAAAGATAGAAAATCAACAACAACAAAACTCCACCTTTTTCTTGTTGGACAGACTTTCAGATGATTGAGGAAGACCACCTCTGCCTTGACATTTCCCCACCAAGGCATTTTTCTGCTAAAAAACAAAGGTCAGGAGGTTTATCAGACTGTTCTGATGATCTACTTGTTGCCATGAGTGGGCAAGTTTAAGGTCCCAAGTTTAAAGTAAACTTATGGACATATGTTATGTTTCATGGTAAAATGCTCAGGACTTTTTTTTTCTTTCGGAAAGACACCCTCTATGGTTTTGTCATAAATATTCATATGTTTAGGACTATATTTAGTCCTTCCATTTACTGACAACTTATACTATTTTGTTTATTAATATATTTCTAATTCATGACAACACAGTATCACAACACAACAATATTCAAATCATTAAGTAAACTATTAGGAGGTTTACTCACCTCTTTCAGGCCATTTGAAAAGCAGTAGATTATAAAGATTAGGCCAATGATAATCTGAAGACATACAAATACACAATTATGCTGCTATAAAATGAATTTGTAAAAAACTGAATACAAGAATCAAAATAGATTACGTACAAAACTGATGAAACTAATATGATAGTCCCCTTACTGATCAAGTCTTAAGATGTCCCTGACACACATTAAGATTTGAACTGAAAAAGTATCTTCCCAAAGTATTTTGATTCCACACCGACTCTTCTGTTTTAGGAAATATTTTCTTACCCCAAACATGTACAACATAGGTCTCTTTCTACGTGTTCTTCTCTTGTACGTGTGTTCCTTTTTTTTTGTATGTGGTAAAGTCTACTGAGAGATCATTAGGCCTACTGACGCTGAACAGAACCTGCAATACAGGTTTATCAGGAGTGGTAACCAAAACTGCAACAATGCCAAAGTCACATGTCACAAAAATAATAGAATCGATGAAGTACGTCTACTGTATATGAGGGTTTATGTTTGCCAAAATACCACAAGAAGTAACAGTTCAAATAAGATAGATCATTATGACAGATTATGGTAATTACACCATAGAATTAGGCTAATGTTTTCTCTATAGGATTTGGGATAGCCCTCTAAAAACTCAAGAAGAGCACGATCAAGCGTGCTCAAGTGTGATCAAGTGACATTTATTATGAATGAACGGGGGAACTCCGCCCCTGTGAGCGTTATCCATAGGGCTACACCGTAGAAAATCGAGGAACTGTAGTCTAGAAAATTACAGTCAATTCGTGTGTGTTCCTTTTAAGATGACCGTGCACGACTGTCTCTATTTTGGTGCAAGCAGTTGCCAGTTCCAACTCACAGTCAGTGTTCACAACAGCTAGAGTAGCTAACGTTAGCGTAAAAGCTTGTTAAAAGCGTAATCTAGCTTGTTAATGTGGATACATTTTATGTGGATAAATATCTGACGTTGGTTACCTTTTTACTGGCTTGCAGCAACAGGTAAATGTGATCCATTCTTACACATGTTGTAGGAGGGCTAGCACTAGATCTCTTACTAGTACTAGCAGTGATGTAGCAATAGCTAGTCATGCTACCTCAGTAGTTATGTAGCTCAATGCTAGGTCGCTAGCTAAGTAGCGACCTAGCGTAGCCAATTGTATTTCTAGTTACCTGAGGTATTTATAACTAGGCTAGTCTACGTGACTGGACATAGCTAGCACCTTCTGATTGTAGATACAGCTACTGAGTATAGCTTGCTGGTTAGCTCGATCTTGATAACGTAGATGGTTAGCATCGGTACTAGCTAGTTTTGAAACCAGGGAAGACTACTGTATCTAGCTAATTAGCTATAAATACCAAGTGTGTCTGTCTGATGTGTATCTATTGACAGTCTGACAAGTAGCTAGCTAGCTACTGACAGCTTAGTAGCTATATCGTGACGAATAATACTTTCATCCTAGCTACTAGCTAGGGTGATTAAAGATAGTTATCAGTTATATTCCTCTACTTAGCTTACGTGTGCAAGTAATTAGCTCTAGGTTTTGAAAGAAAACTGACGTGTTTACGTGATTTTGTAAAGGACAGTCATGTGTGAGTGTTAATGTGTTAGTGTGGTTTAAGAGGATATTTATTTGAGTTCATGTTCCTTATACAGTAGCAGTTTAGCACATCGAACGATTTTTGTTCAAACTAGGTATATTATCGAAATTTCTGTATATTTTAAGTACGGACGCTGTTTTCCTTAATACTATTTGCTGATGTCAGCATTCAGCCCATTACTGTTTCGGCTAGAGTTTTGACTCATATGCAACTTCTACAGGAACTGCAATCCTGGTGACCTGGCCAGGAGGGGGCAACTACAATGTTGTGTTGGGGAAATGCTTCCTTTGGTCAGCTAGGTTTAGGAGGAATCGATGAGGAAATTGTGGTGGAGCCAAGAAGATGTGACTTTTTTCATGGAAAGCATGTTTGCGACGTAGGGTGTGGCAGAAGGCACACCACATTTCTGCTTGGTGATGGGACAGTGTACACCTGTGGCTGCAATGACCTAGGGCAGCTGGGACATGAAAAGTCTCGAAAGAAACCAGGTAAAATACCATACACATATTTGACACTGCCTACACTCTCATAAACACATTTGTGTTAAAGGTTCTTTGTTTGACAAACAGTGCAGTAGGAATGACTTAAACACCTGTTTTTTTTTTACTCCCATAGAGCAAGTTGTGTCGCTAGATGCACAAAACATTGTTGCAGTGTCATGTGGCGAGTCTCATACCCTTGCATTAAACGACAAAGGACAAATATTTGCATGGGGCTCGGGATTGGATGGACAATTGGGCCTTAACAACTTTGAGGAATGTGTCCGTGTGCCTAGGTAAGTAAAAAAAAAAAGAAGCATATGTGCGTGATGGTGAGAGCACAACATGTATCAGCATGATAGACATTTTTTTTTTCTTCTACCACTCAAATTGAAGCAGCAACATAACTTCCCTTTATTTTCTTCCTTGCCCTATAACATCAGAAACATCAAGAGTTTATCAGATGTACAAATTGCTCAGGTAGTTTGTGGATATAGACACTCTCATGCTTTGTCCAGAGGTAAGTAAGATAAATATGATAAATGCCTTTTTCATCAGTTCCTTCATATTCCCCAAAATATTTTATTACCAACTAAAACATTTTTCTTTGCTTAGGAGGTCAAATTTACTCTTGGGGACAAAATCGATTTGGACAACTAGGACTGGGAATGGATGGTCAAGGCATTTCCAGTCCCCAAATCATTCAGTCTTTACAGGGAATTCCATTTGCTCAGATATCAGCAGGGGGTGCTCACAGCTTTGCCCTCACTCTCTCAGGAGCTGTTTTTGGTTGGGGTCGTAACAAGTTTGGTCAACTTGGTCTCAATGATAACAACGGTAAGGCAGATTAAGTGACAACCCATACGTCACAATTTATTCACCATCATGTCATAATATCTTGAATGCATTTGTTGCGCTGAATGTATTTGATTTACCACGGGGCCCAAAACTTTCTAACTACCAAAATGTGCACAGACACAGTATTTAGAGGACACTGTCCCTTTTAAGGACATAATTGACAGTTATAAAATCCATTTTTCAGATCGACATTTTCCAGCCCTTCTTAAGTCCCTTAGGTCACAGAGAGTCATTTATATCTGCTGTGGCGAGGACCACACAGCAGCACTAACCAAGGTAACTAAAGGTTTCATGTCGATGATGATTTCTGATTCTGCAACTGGCTAGCACCATTCATGCTCTGCAACAATTTTAGTAAAGAAAATAAAGTGTCTTTGATATTGTTTGTAGGAAGGAGGCGTGTTTACATTTGGAGCAGGCGGGTATGGCCAACTGGGACACAACACTACAAATCATGAGATCAACCCCAGGAAGGTGTTTGAGCTCATGGGAAATGTAGTCACACAGATAGCCTGTGGAAGGTAATTTCTTTATTTGTTTTAGGAATCTTTTATTAACTTATATAAACTTAAGTAATCTTTTCTTTTTTGTATCCTTCTAAGGCAGCACACGTTGGCTTTCATCCCTGCATCTGGAAAGATAGATTCGTTTGGCCTTGGAGGAAATGGGCAGCTGGGTACACGTTCTTCATGCAATAGAAAGAGCCCTGCAACTGTTAAAGGCCCATGGGTGACTTGCAATAGCCCAACACCTTCAGACACAGGTTTGATTTAGCATAGATTACCACAAAATATTTCATTTACCTCTACAATGTATATGAATGTGGTTATAAAGCATTAGTAAAACGAACCCAATCCTTGTGTTGCAGACATTGAGCGGGATTGTTATGTGGTAAGGATCTATGCAGGAGGGGACCAGAGCTTTGCCCACTATAGCACTCTAAATGTAAGGATCACACCATGTGACTGTGTAAAATCTGTGTATCTTTGTCAACTCAGACACACTACCAGGTGTTAGAATATTAATTTTGATATACAGTACATGCATACTATATGTATAGAAAACTGTGTTGGGGTTAATAAAAAATAACATCAACATGTTTGAGGACAGCATTTCATTTTTATTGTAATTATTTGTAGGGCCCTAATGATGTAAGGACAGAGGACCCTCGCAGGCACATCTACACCTTGACTCCAGATCTCATCCAGAAGTGGCTGAGCCAAACACAAGGAAGACTCCAACCAGAGATCTCCAAGTAGAGTTCTCCTTACGTTAAATATGTTTATATTTGCATAAGTAGAATTGAAAGATTCTAATGTTGTCTACTTAACATTTCTTGCAGTGAGATCGACCTTGTTTTCTCCTCAGCAAGTTGCTTCAACGGGAGTTTCTTGGCTACAAGGTTAGGATCTTGTGTCAGTTGAAGGTTCATTATAAATAGTTTTAATGTCATACCTCTACTTTTTGGTGGGGAAAAAATAGTTTTCATAGAGTTTGCTGAGGAGTGTTTTGTACTCATATTTTCAGTATTTATTTTTTTATCAAAGTTTTTAGCTTAATAAAATTATCTTTGCATAACCATAATGAATGTGTGTTCTGTACAGCCATCCAGATCACTACTGCACAAACGGTAAATGTTCAGGGGTGGACATGAACTTGGCACGCCTCTTATTTCACAGAGTTGTTCAACATGATTACCCAGAAATAACTCAGCAGGTTAGTGTTTAAGACCATACAATACCAGCTTAACACATAACCTTTAACCTTTTACATTGTAATGGTTATGTCTCCCCTTGTCAGATTGCAGCCAGCCTGGAGAAGAATCTGATTCCCAAACTGAGTAACTGTCCTCCAGACATAGAAGCTCTGAGGCTCTACCTCACACTGCCTGAATGTCCTCTCTTCAGTGACCCGAGCACATATGTGACCCTCGCAATCCCCTTTGCCAAAGCCCTCATCAGTCTTAAAGAGGCTCCTTTGAAAGTGCTAGGTGAGGTTACCCTCGAAATTCTTCCTATTGTCATCGGTGATAACTATAACATATGAGATGACACATTTTAAAGAAGAAAATGTATCCCTTTTAAATTTTACTTCACAAAGAATAAATTCATAAACAAAAGACTAATGGATAGTCAGAGAGCTATGTTAGAGGTCCAAACATAGTAATGCATGCCATGTGCAGAAACTCAAAATCTGGATTTTCTAAACAAGCAGGCCATTAGCCCCACCTGTGGCCAATTTGGACACCTCTGGAATTTTTGTTAACCAATAATAACTAAAACCAGTGACAAAGTGACTAAAGACTCTTAACAGCTGACAAATGTGTTTTTTCAAAGTTTGCTGTTTTTTAAAGCTTTTTTGGGGCAAATATTTTCAATAGATGCAAATAGTCCCCTCTTTTACAGCAGTCACTCTGCTCTTAAAATGATCAGAATGATAGTGATTTCGCCTTGCTTGAACTAGTTCACACTTTCCCCTGTGCTGATGATATGACTTACTGAAATTATGTTAGCAGTCATTTTAAGCCAAGGCCCAGCAACCTTTGCAAACATAAAATGTATGTCGCTCCCAATACTTTTGGCCACCGCTATATAAAAATAGCTTGCAGTTTAGACATTACACATAATGAGACATTATTCATTGTACAAAAAATATCACTATTCTAATTTATTTTGAATTTATTTATTTTTTGGTCCAGGTAATTGGTGGTCCAAGTTTGAGTGTCCAGACTTCCAGAGGCTTGTGGAACTGTACAAAGATGTGGTGGTGTACCTGCTCAGAATGCACAAGGTTGGGATCCCACACTCAGAGCAGAGGGTCCTCACCTGCTTTCTGGACACATCCCTCAAACTCCTAGAGGTCTTACATGCTGTGAGTATCTAGACCAATCAAATGTATCTAGTGCTCATGTAGTGTGTCAGATATCGTCAGAAGTACAGTTTTAAACAGTTTTTTATTTATATTGTAGGTAAATGAGAAGGCTGGCCATATCATACAATATGACAAGTTCTACATTCATGAGTTGGATGACCTTATAGACATCAGAAACGACTACATCACATGGGTGCAGCAGCAGATGTATTCCGTGGTGAGTGGTCTTGCATTGTGTGTTGTAAATTCTTACTAAGGCAAGCGATAATGATCCACAGGAAGGGTAAAGGTTCTACAATCTGTCCATACAGATTTTTTTAATCATTAACTGAAATGTTGTTTTGGTGTATACATTGATAATGCTACGACATCTAAATGATTCTGTCCACTAAATTTTTGCTTCTCCGTCCTCAGGCTCAGGATAGTGCTGTCACCCTGTGCAGGTACCCGTTTGTGTTTGATGCCCAGGCAAAGACCACCCTGCTTCAGACTGACGCTGTTATACAGATGCAGGTAAAGAGCATTGAATAAAGAGTGGAATCCATGTTTATTTAAAATACGCAGTTATGTATCATCTGTTTCTTTCTCTTCTTTTGGTGTGTTACTAGATGGCAGTAGACCAGGCTCAGCGACAGAACTTCAGCTCCATGTTTCTGCCAGTGGTGGAGTCTGTCAACCCGTGCCTCATCCTTATTGTGCGCCGGGAGAACATTGTTGGAGACACTATGGAGGTCCTGAGGAAGTCCAAAAATGTTGACTATAAGAAACCCCTTAAGGTTTGCTAGTTTTGCTTTTGTTGTCACATCGCAAAACTAAAGATCAGAAGAGAGCTCTCAGTTGAAGCTACAGAACGGTACTTTGTGCTTTTCTTAGGTGATCTTTGTTGGAGAGGAGGCTGTTGATGCTGGTGGTGTGCGGAAAGAGTTCTTCCTTATGATCATGAGGGAGCTTCTGGACCCCAAGTACGGAATGTTCAGATACTATGAAGAGTCCCGTTTGATATGGTTCGCAAACAAGGTATGTACATATTCACTTTGCTTTGAATGTTGACAGGATTCCAAGTCAAATGAAAGCATGATTCAAAGTATTTATTGTGTGCTTAATTGAAAGGGTGTTTCTAATTCTCATCCATACACTGATTATGGTTTCAGACTTTTGAGGACATTGACTTGTTCCACCTCATCGGTGTCATCTGTGGTTTGGCCATATACAACCTCACAATTGTGGAGCTCCACTTTCCAGTGGCCCTTTATAAGAAGCTCTTAAAGAGGAACCCAACTTTGGATGATCTTAAAGAGCTAATGCCAGATGTAGGAAGGTTAGTCCCAACGTCAATATGTAGCTTTGTTCCACAACTAAGTGAACCCACCACAAATAAGAGTGATCATTCAGTAGTGTGCATTGTTTACTTTCTAAATATGATGCCTTCTCCCCTGAAAATTAGGAGTCTACAACAGTTACTGGACTACGCAGAAGATGATGTGGAAGACGCATTCTGCTTGAATTTCACTGTGAGTGTATAATTATTAACAAAGAATCGCTTTAGTAGAAATTAGGTGTTGGGATTTGTTGATGGTACACCTTTGTTTGTAACTTGATTCAGGTTACTGAGGAAAACTTTGGTGCCACTGAGGTGTTGGAACTCATTCCTAATGGCATAGATATCTGTGTGAACAACACAAACAGGTATATTTCACATCTCTTAATACACGTGTATTTTTTATACATCTATGCGGATATGAATGGGGGCTGTAATGACTTGCCATGAAAAAATAGATAGACAAGACCATATATATATTTAACCCCCCCCCCAGGCTACTTCGTTGTCATGGTCCTTTTCTTGTGAATATGTTCATGTTGAAGAAATGTTTCCCCTCAGGCCGGAGTTTGTGAATGCATACGTGGACTACATCTTTAACCGGTCTGTGGCTTCACTTTTTGAGTCATTCTTTGCGGGGTTCCACAAAGTGTGTGGAGGGAAGGTTCTGGAGCTGTTCCAGCCTAATGAACTGCAGGCCATGGTCATTGGTAACACCAACTACGACTGGAAAGAACTTGAAAAGGTGTCAACAAAGATTTTGAATATTACTCTTTATCTTAAGTTTTACAGCCTTTTGTAAGATGGTACGCTAACAAAGACTAAACAAAACCGTTTTTTTATGAGTTTGTATTACGAAGGATTCATGTCTCCCTTGTTCTGCAGAGCACAGAGTATAAGGGAGAGTACTGGGCTGAGCACCCTACCATCAAGTTCTTCTGGGAGGTGTTCCATGACCTTCCTTTGGAAAAGAAAAAGCAGTTTCTCTGTAAGTACTGTAGTACAGTACCTACATGTGGACACTATTAGTTATTTTAAGATCTGGCTTAATTGTAACTGTAATTTGAATTGTCTTCAGTGTTTCTCACAGGAAGTGATCGCATCCCAATCCTTGGCATGAAAAGTTTGAAGCTTGTGATTCAGCCCACGGGAGGAGGGGAGCAATACCTGCCAGTGGCACACACCTGCTTCAACCTGCTGGACCTTCCCAAGTACAGCCAACGGGAGACGCTATCTGAGAAGCTTCTCCAGGCAATAGATCACAATCAAGGTTTCAACCTCGCCTAATGGCAAAGAAAATGCCTGTAGCTCTTCCCACTGACTTATTGTGATGATCACATGCACAGTTGTCATTGCTGACTGATCTTAAACCGTTTTGAGACAGTAGCAGTCCAAGAGGTGTGTAAAGGAACAAACCTACAGTAATAGTGCTGTACTGATGCAGATTTTGATTTGAAGACGTATTGGGTTTGATATCCAAGTACTTTTCACACCATCACAGTATTTAACACAGAGCTGGTCCCAAGATCAACCAACAACAATCACATTATTTTATATTTATACTTGTATTCATGTTTGAATATAAACTAGTGTAAATAAGCCAAAGCACTGGTTGATACTTTAAACCTTTGAGCTCAGATGATGAAAGCTAGCGTTCTTCATGATCAACATCAGTCTGTATTTCTTAATGAAAATACAATATGAATATGTATGAGAGTTGACTTAGATGTTGAGTGATTTTACTTGGCTGTAAGCCTTAAACTAGCCACAAATAAACCTTAATTACAGCTATGCACTATTGTGCCATAGTGTAGTGGTAACATTTATTTTCATAGCAGACTTAATTTGTATGTGTTCTCATGAGTAACAATTGCCAGACCAGACCACTCAGGTAAATAGTGTTTTAATTATGTTCATCAATGAACACACAATATTTGGGGTGTAGTACATGAAGCAGTTTTGTCCTGGTCTGGTGACAACAAGCTTTGTCTCAGTGGGGCAACTCGTGGTGAATCAGCTGGTAGTGGGACCCACAGGAGGGACAGCGCTGGGCATTGCCTTCGTGAAGCCAGAACCACACAATAGCGGTGTTGTCTTCTTCACCTGTTGATCAGGGGGTAATCATTTATGTAATCTAACTGTCAGACTTATTGTGAAATATCTACTTTGATATGGAATCCTTTTTCAAACTACATGCTGCTTGTCAGTGATACTTACATAAGCAGCCAACCATCCTTTTGTTGCCAATGCTTGGAACAATATGAGGGTCTTCTTTAGTTCCAGCATACACTTTAGGTTTTAGGATGCTGTATGGATCCTGCGTTTTGACACATTTTGGAATTAAGTTGCAAAGCCTTTCTATTAGGAAAAGTTTCCTGGGAAAAGTTTACATTTTGTAAAAACATATATTTTGTAAAAACTTGTTACTACAGCATAAGCACAGTACTATATAAATCCATTACATTATTTATATCAAACTACATTATATGTTTAGCATGATTCGTTTTATTACATTTCCTTTTTTTAGTGCCTGTAGGGCGCGTCTCTCCAGACCAGTCGCCTGCTCCTCATCGGTTGGAATCCCTGAAAGGACATGACACTGTGATTTTACAAATGTTCTTGGTAATTACGCATTTTAAACCACATTATGCACTTTACATATTATGCACGTTTTTGCAAAACTCCAGAGTCAAGTACAGTGTTGGTATAAGCTGCACATATACTCATGCCCTCTGTTGAGAACCTTTGGCACAAGCGAACATGCGAAGTGCCAAAAGAGGTGGGTCTATTGAACGGGCCTTCAACGAATTAAAATCCAAATGACCTTGATTAGGCGTATGTAACTACAAATATATACATATATATATATATATATATTAATATTTTTTAACGAGGCTACTAACAAAGCAGTGGTTGGGGACAGCGACAATAGCTACTTTGTCGCAAAATGTACAATCATAGATATTTTCAGTGTTGTGTGTACAAGTTAGTGAAAGATTTAAGATAAATCTAAGCCTAAGAAAATGTTTCCCATCAACTTCTAATACCCACTCACCTTTCAGAGTGCCCATGGTGCGGGGCAGTGGTCTGGCCACAACATTGTATCTTGTTAGTTGCAATGTTGCGGTACGAAGAAATAGTCGGCCTGCCATTATGAATTCACTTTCGCTTACTGCTTGTGTCCTGATACAACCTGCTGGCCTTAAACTACCCAGTAGTCTATATTTTGTTTGTGAACTGACTGACGTATCAAATGGTCCACTCGTTACTTACAAGACGGATATATTGACCAATGAAATGGCAGTGGTGGAAGATATGTCCGCACTTTACGTCGCATCCGGAATTAAAACAAAAATAAATTCGACGATGCTTTACTAAGGAAATATAAAGCACAATCAGGAGGAGCATATCACATTACATTTATTACATTATTGACAAAACATTCAACGCAATATGCACACCGAATACAAAATACTGAACAAATAATACAGCATGGCACAAAATTATGAAAAACACTATATCCCTGGGCCAGATATATTTGCGTTTTAAATTAAACTTATTTACTTTATAAACATGGCTACAACAACCAATTAGCCTATTGTGTAATTAAAAGACCATAGTACTGAACAGTTACACAATATACAGATTTAAAACCAATATATTATATGATGAACCCTAAATACCATACAAAAATAAATGGTAATGTTTGTGCAGGCTATGCACTTCCATGGTCAGGATCTGTATCTAGGGAACCACAAACCAATAATTGAATAGACATTTAATCTTCAACTCTGGCTATGAGAATGTAACATTTGTTGTCAGTGTTAGATTTCATAATTTCTGAACTTCTGTAGAAGACTGGAAGGTGAATCAGCGGCCCAGCGGAAACGGCGATGGCAGCAATTACCTAAATATAAGACATGTGTTACAGGTACAATAACTGTTCTATACATTTCCAGAATTAATGGGAGATGATATATCCATATATATATATATATATATATATATATATATATATATGAGAATATGAATAATTCAAAATAACATTTATTTTCACTATTTTGTCTACTCACTTTGGGATGGCAAGGCACCAGGTGAGGGTATCTCTGATGATACAAAGTGTGTGTCTGCCTCATCTGAAGAAACAGGAAAGGTTGACTTGGAGTCCTGTAACATTGGTTCCTTTTTGGACCTAACAGCCCAATGCATTGACTGAAAACACAGTTATCAAAAACATACTATTAATCAATTAAGTATTTTTAGAGCATCACTGATAATGAATGAATTGAATTCACCATATTTCTTTGTAAGGGGCCCCTGTATGCAGTTTCCTACCGTTTTTACAGAGTCTTTCAGAGATTGCCAGTCATGGAACGATATAGTAACTCCACTTCTGCTCCACAAGTCATACATTTTTCTGCTGCTCTCATTACACAAAATCTCTTTGGCTTCCGTCAGCTTCTGAAAATCTTCAACTAAATAAAGTGACACAAAGTTGTTTGTTAATGCTTTAAGAACCGTATTTACGTTGACACACAAAAAACACAGGTCATACTAGCAGATCTATTAAAAACGGATTACCCACAAACTCACTCAAAATGGCACAGACAGGACAAGATCAAACAAAACCATACACACAAATTATTAGTTAGGCCTACCTGCTCTTGGATTATCAGGGTGCTTGTCTGGATGACATGTCAAGGCTCTGACCCTGTATTCATTGACTATCTGTTCCATCTGAAAGACAAAACTTTTTTTAATCTAAGTGTCAGCCATCGCTGCATTAGAATGCATGCTAAGCAGCCGACTTTAGCTGCATAACTAGCAGTTCGTCTAATTTACAGTGCCAGCAATCGCTAGCTAGCCAGACAGATCAACAGGTCTGCTAGCTAAAAGCAAACAGGCAAGCAAATCTTACCGACGATAACTCATCACACCCTAATAACCCGTAATAATCCTCGTTTTCAGGCTTGTTATTCAAAATGTTATCCATTTCAGAAATATGGGTCCAAATGAATCCGTCTAGATTCCCAAAGTACGTAGCTGGAAACTCGGCTGGTCTTACTGATTGGGCGGTATTTTCATCTTTTGACCAATTGAATAGAAAAAAATTGAAAAGCTCCGCCTGTCGGGGCTACCCAAGTGTCCAACACATGTGAACCTTTTTCCTCCCAGCATTTGGAATCTATAATTGGGATATCGACTATATCTACTCTATTATGTGTGAAAGCTGTCACAGTTCACATTTTAGTATGCTAGTTGTGCCTGCAATTCAAATACTAAGAGTTTTGCACACAAAAAAAACACACACAAAATGTGAATTATCACCACATGACATTATATTGTTATGGTTGACGTCATCTGCGTAGGCTACATGAGCGCGACTCGAGCAGTGAGCACAAGTCGAAAAAGACAAGTGAATTACCGGGGTGCCCCGCGGTGCACATGGTTGCCAGTGAATTTCAGGAGTTAGGAAAGGTTGGTGTCCGCTTTTGTTCAGTTAATGATTATAAGTATGGACGGGTAGGCTAACATCTGCAAGTTAATACCTTTAATTCTTTAGTATCAGAGATTTCCACTTCAAATTATTAGTAGCCTATATTATTGCAATCATTATTGAAAGTACGTGGCCAAATATATTTACAGTTATTAGTATGATGCTACCTGAAGTGATGTTATTTGTTAATTGGATTCAATCTTCCCATGGGATCCATTACAATGTACCACCAACACTTTTTTACTTCGCCGCCCACCCGTGCCGGTTTTGTCAAGCATGTGATTAACTCTTGCCCCCTTGATCCAAAACGAATGACTTTACTCATGGAGAGCGAATCACATGCGCCATTTAAATCATCCAGCTGTCGACCGCGGAAGAATTTTTCACCACGGTCCACAGCGGCTTTATGAGCTGAAGATGGCGGACGGGGAGAATATTCTTGTTGGAGCCTGTTCTAGCACTCCTGATATGGACGAACCAGCCTCTAAAAGATCGAAAATAAGCATGGCAATTGAATGTGGGCTTAAAATCAGAACAAGTGATTTGCGGAGCAGAGACTGGTGAGCGTCGGGCGGAGGTGGCTCTTGCGCGTCCAGAGGAGAGGGGGGTTGAGCCGGTGATGGCGGTAGAGCAGGCCCCAGCAGCATTACTAGGCGCAGACAATGGGCAAATGGTCCTGGAGCCTCACGGAAGAGTTGCAAAAGTGGACAAAACATCAGTAGATGGTCTAGCTGAGGAGCAAGCAGGCAAGTCCAGGTTTTTTACTTACTTATTTCTGCGAATTCGTTAGCATTACAATAATTGAGCTAGCATGTAGCACTAACTAAATTGATCTAATGTTAGTTAAGATTTGTACTAGAAACGCATGTATGTTGACTGAAGTTAAATAAACTAGAATTTGGCTGAAGTTTCATCTTTGATCAGTTTCTCCTACTTAACTCATTTAATGGCATTTTCCGGTTACGCTATTGCTGGTGTACTAATAGCTTGTCTTGATGTAGGCTAGCAAGCAAGCTTCCTGGGACGGAGCATCTTGCCACATTTTCTACTGTAATCACACACTGAACTAGTTAGATGGATAGGATCTATAAAACGCCAATGCACCATTGCACTTGTCACAGTTTCAATAACAGATATCTTCATTCTGGGAGCAGAACCTCTTGGTCAAGACGGGACTCTTTCCCCCAACGGGCATGCCACCTCCGACTGTGCTAACGAGGATGATGACAGGTCCTCCCATGCAAGCTCCAGTGATTGGACCCCGCAACCTCAAATAGGTAGACGTCTGTTAAGTAGACAACCAAATATTACTTGTAACATTAATTTCCTTGTTGAAATGTGTCATATTTGGCTCATGGATAATTTTGGTTTGAGTGAAAAATGTGTATGTGATGTTGTTTTCATCAGGGTCCTACAGTTTTATTCAGCAACACATCATGAGAGAGACTGATCCAAGAACCATTCTCAAAGACCTGCTTCCTGAGACCGTGCTTCCTCCCGACCTGGATGACATGACTCTATGGCAAATCATCATCAACATCTCAGAACCTCCTAAAAGAAAGAAGCGCAAAGATATTAACACACTGGAGGACGTGGTCAGGTTACTTCACGAAAGCAAAAAGATCCTAGTGCTTACTGGAGCTGGGGTAGGTAGTCTAATCTTGTCTCATGGGATTTTTTGAATGAGGATACAATACGATGTATGCCATGATGTTGAGGTTTATTATTTGTTTTGTCTCAGGTGTCTGTTTCATGTGGAATACCAGACTTCCGGTCAAGGGATGGTATCTATGCAAGACTTGCCGTTGACTTCCCTGATCTTCCAGACCCTCAAGCAATGTTTGATATTGAGTACTTCAGAAGAGACCCAAGACCTTTCTTTAAGTTTGCCAAGGTTTGCGGACTTTACGTAGACACATTAAATCTGTAACCAGCAAATAATACATTTACTTCTATACTGGTTAATTTGAGATGATTAAAATTTGTTATTGCAGGAGATCTATCCTGGACTGTTCCAGCCATCACCCTGTCACAAGTTTATATCTATGCTGGATAAGCAGGGGAAGCTTCTACGAAACTACACCCAGAACATTGACACCCTGGAACAAGTAGCTGGCGTTCAAAGAATTATTCAGTGTCATGGTTAGTTATGTGGCCTTAAATTGGTTTACTTTATTAATGTTCTATGGACCATCTTTTTGACCCCCCCCCCCCCCACAACTGTTTTCAGGGTCTTTTGCAACAGCATCCTGTCTAGTTTGTAAACACAAAGTTGATTGTGAGGCCGTAAGAGAAGACATCTTTAATCAGGTACTGGCCCAATAAATATTTCTGAAGAAATACATATATTCTGTGTATGGTGGTATTCATCCCACTAAATCATCACTGATTGTTGAAATCTTCTTCCAGGTTGTCCCTCATTGTCCACGGTGTCCTGACATCCCTCTGGCAATCATGAAACCTGATATTGTCTTCTTTGGAGAGAATCTTCCAGAGTTCTTTCACAGAGCAATGAAGCAAGACAAAGATGAAGTAGACCTCCTTATTGTGATAGGGTCCTCACTTAAAGTGCGACCAGTTGCACTCATCCCAAGTAAGTATTATTGGTATTAACCTTAAGGTTTGGAGAAATTATTTTGATTTTATTTGTGGCAATTAAATTCATGGAAGAAGTTAATGAAGAACATTTTAATCAAACAAACTGAAACTTAAGTTTAACCAAGAAATAAGAAATACACAATACACATTTCTCTTACCTTTTAGTGCTCTTTATCCATCTTTTGGTGCTCAAAGGGCCCGAATATACAGTTGAAAAACGGTATAGCTATGTCTCCTTTCAGAAAGCATGACTTGGTTACTCAAGATAATCCACATACCTTGTTGTGAGCAGTTTCATGTAGGAAGTTAGGTAGAAAGAAGTGTGTTCCTACATTAAATTGTTTACATTTTTATGTGAACTGTACATCTAATGATTTATTAAAGTCAGAGTTTAAAAAGTATATTTTCCTGTATTTAAAACCATGTGCCTGTAACAGACCATTTCTTGTTTCTGTCTCCATTCAGACTCCATTCCTCATGAAGTGCCTCAAATCCTGATCAATAGGGAGCAGCTGCCTCACCTCAACTTCGATGTGGAGCTTCTTGGCGACTGTGATGTCATCATCAATGAGCTCTGTCACCGACTAGCAGGAGACTTTGAACAACTGTGCTACAACACCTTAAGACTCAATGAGATTACGGAGAAACCCCCTCGATTACCCACCTCCACAGAGCAACCACTTTGTGAGGCCTTGCCTTCTACACACAGTGAGCAGATAGAGGAACAGAAGCAACAAAATACAGACATCAAGTCCTCAGAAGACAGTGGAACACAGAGTGGCAAAGACGTTCTTGAACGATCACCAGGACCTTGTCCAAAAACCCAGAGTCTTAAGGCTGACACGCTAGGCAGGTCAGAGTCACAGACAGTCGATCCACAACCAGAAGAAGTGGAACAACAAGAAGGACTAAATGACCAAAACCTTAACCGTGAAATTCACAGACGATGCTGGATGAGTCGAGTCAGTCGCAGTCCAATCAGCAAGCGCCTTGAGAGTAAGATTTTCTCAGTAATATTAAAAACTTGTAACCTTTAGCAATGTTGTTTTAAACTTAAAAGATAAAATATAAGGCTGTTATAGTTCCCATCTTGTTTCCATTAGACGTAATACATCTTCATTACATTTTCATTCTCCTTTTAATCCATTAAAATATGATGGATGAATGGATGAATTTTTGGCCAAATTGTTAGTTGATGTTCAACCCCAAATTCTTGTCTTTTCCCATTCAGAAAGTCAATATTTATTTCAAGCACCAAATCACTACATCTTCCACGGGGCTGAAGTGTGCTCCGACTCAGAAGATGAGACATCTAGTTCCTGTGGAAGTGATAGTGAGGATTCCTGCTGCAGTGCTGATGGGATGGAGGATGAGGAAGAGGATGAGGAAGAGGATGAGGACAGTGAGGCTGAGGAGCCAAGTATGCCAGCAGTGGAGGGAGAGGGCTGCCACAGAGACACACTGCCACACAAGCAAGCCAATAAGGACACCTTAAGTGTGCAGACAAACAGTACAGCTGAAAACGTTAAGAGCACCACAAACCTTTAAATGGAAATACCATGTCCACAAAGCACTAATTGTCTTTTTATATGTTTTGTATGCTTTTTGAACCCCCATCCCTCCTTTTCATTTTTCATAAAGATGAAATTGAGTGACAACACTCCCCATGGGCAGAAAGTAATTGCTTGGATAAATTCTGTTGTCTCCTGATGGTTTGATTGGTAAAGGTCCTTGTTTTACCAGGAAATGAGCTCAAGTTCAACTCAATGAGCCTGGCCAATTCATGTTAAGAACGCCAACCAAAACCAAAGAACACCATCTATACAGAAAGAACATTATTCTCTTAAATAATCTGACTGTCTTTCAGTCACTTAAACACATAATTGTAAAAAATATATTTAACAGTGGCATTGTTTTCTTTATGACATTGGCAGCTACTTTTTACAGTAATGTCTTGTTTTTTTTATACTTTGTAACCTGTGGGACATATTCACTGAGGAGTAAGTGAGGGTTTTCTAAATCAAAATAAGCCTTAGAACTATACTGATGAATTTATTGTTTAAGAAATTGCACTTTTTTCTTTTCACACCCCTAGACTGCATGGCAGAGTTTTAGTTGTCTAACTTTCTAGCGAGCTGGGTGTGACTGATCTAAGATTATTTACCATCCACCATATTGAGAGGAGCTTTCTGGCCCTAGTATCTTAAGCGTAATAAGATTTAGAACTCATCTCTGTGTTTTAGGGTGAGCTAAATTTAGTGTTTTAATCATTTACATCAGAACACATTTAAATGACATTTAATTGAAATATTATAAGTGATCTTTGTCTGTGTTGTAATGGAATTAGAGACGACTACTTTCGGGTGTGTGTGTGTGTCTCAAAGTCTATTTGTAAGTAAAATTAAGTAATTGCAACACCATTGGTTTGCATTTCATTATTAAAAAATATTAAGTTACACAAAAATTCAGATTCTCTTGAAGAACATCATTTTTAGGTAGGAGAAAAAATATATGTAAACATCAAAACACACCGTTTTGTTTGAAATCCCGGTCCGCCATTGGGGCAGCACCAGAATACAAAACGACCGATGTTTCCCTGCACTTCATTCTAACGTAAAGCAGTGTTGAGAAGTGTCGCACAAACTTGTGAGAAAACCACAATACTACGAACCTGACAAGCGGGTGAGAATACTCATAAATTCGTCGCTTTCCCCAGCATTGGTAGCCATCTCTATGTGGATTTTCTGTGTATATCCTGTAAGTCTACAGCATGGAGGATATGGAAGAAGACAGCTTTAACCTACTTGATGACCACAACCATAACTACTGTGAGAACGGAACCCACTTGTATCTCAGGACCAAAATGTCAGATGCTCCCCTGCCACAACCTGTCTCACCGGTGCCTCTCATGCTAAGGGACCATGAAAAGGTCTGTTCCAGCAGCACCAGTAATTCAAAGTTAATGGACTTAGATTCGAGCAGCGAGAGCAGCAGTGAGATCAGCGACATTGACAGCCACGCTTCGTCAGCTCTTGCTGGAGCACTGACTCTGAACTCAGCCTCAAAGTTTCGTAAGTTTGTAGCTAGCACAGACGACGGAATTGCATCCAAAACCACGTCTTTTCCAATATGAGTAGGAAAGACTGCTAAGACCTGCCGCTATGGCTCATACACTTTGACCCAGTAACCATGGTGTTAACATTGCTATACCACTGCAGGCCCACCTTGGACCATGGTCTTGGTTGTTTGACTGATTCTATTTTGTCATTGTGTGGTTCAGTAATGAATGCTATGACGGAGGAGGATTATAGGAGCACATACTGGCCAAACCTGGAGAAAGCCATTGACCACCTACTCATCCAAAATCCCTCGGACCACATCTCTATTTCATATGAGCAAATATACAGGTGGGCATTTTTTTGCAAAAAATAAATCCATTCTCGGGGTACCCTGGTGGCTTACCAGTCAAGTCATGTACCGCGTAGGTTAATATAATAATAATAATAATAATTAGACTTTATTTTTATAGCACATTTCATACAATAATTGCAGTTCAAGGTGCTTTACATAAAATCAATAATACAAGTAATAATAATATATTAATAATAAAAGCCATCAGAGATAAAAGTAGTCAAAAGCTATGGTAAAAAGTCTTTTGAAAATGTATGTTAAGGGCTTCTGCAGGGCCCTTGGTTCCAATCCAGCTTGGGTGTCCTCCAATCTATCTAACCCTTCCATTTCTTGTATCTCTTCACTGTATCTGTACCATTAAAGCAGAAATGCCCTCAAAATAGAAAGAAAAGCTATTCCATGTTTGATGGAACCATGTTATAGGCTAAGGGTGACTGTGTCCCTTTAACTTTTTCAGTTATGTGTACAAGTGTGTGTGTCAACAACACTCAGAGTTGCTGTACAAAGACTTGATGTCGAAGATTACTATCCACCTCCAGCAAGTATCTTCAGACTTACAGGTAAGAAACAAGGGTGTGGTTCTAGAAGTAATGTTTGTTTTGGATTCTTGAATGACCTGTTGGGTGATGAACAAAGAATATAACTGTTATTTATTGTCTGTCTTTAGATTTGTCCACCAGAGAATTTTATTGAAAGTTTCAACCTTGCTCTAACTCAATACACAGCTGCTCTTCAATGCATAGTTCCTGTATTCATATACATGGTAAATATCAAAATATTAAACATTTTAATGCATGTTCCTTTGTTACATTACACATTTGTTAATGTGATGTTCTTTTAAAAATCAATAAGCTACTTTGCTTCTGCCACAGTTCTTGGCAGCTCTTGAGGGCAAGACCAGTGTTGATGGCATACTCTTTCTCCAAAGCAGTTGGTTGCTTTCTGACAGGTTAAACTCCATCTTCCTTAAATTTGCTCTTTCAGAATAAGTTCTACATTGAAACAAAGCTAAATAGAGACTTGAAAGAAGATCTTATGAAGCTGTTTACTGATCATGTTGCAGAAAAACATGTGAACACATTGATTCGTGAGTACTTTGCTCTACTTTTATAACACCTTGTAGTATTAACCACTAAACATGACTGTGCTGCGTATTACTTGCGGTTACAATATGTTGTTTTTGCTTTCTTAGCTCTTCTGATCAAAGCCCATTCCATGCCCTTTCAAGTCAGACCATCAACTATGGCTAGTGTGGTTAAAGGCTTGTATTGTCTCAAACCAGGTCAGCCATTTATTTAGTAAAATGTGGTTTTGAGATGGTATTTAAATGTACCGGATGTTGTCATGTTATAATGACTGCTGAGTCTTACTGTTTCAGAGTGGGCCCAGTCAGCTCCTGCCCTGTTCTCTGGATTCATCCCTCAGATCAACCCTCCAGCAGTGGAGTCTCAACTCTCTGACTATGCAGCTCATGACCAGAAATTGCAGATGGAGCTCTCTCTTAAGGGCTTTTCCAGGTCGGTGTTTCAAGATTGATTTTAGTACTGCACGTAATGGTCATGACCACAATGTATGGTGGCCAGATCATGTTTGAATCCCAGCACATTCATTAATTATGTATGCTATGAAGGTATTGGATGACTTCGGGATGGCTTTTTGAGTGTGCTTTTTCCCCTGTTCCAGAGGTGACCAGTCTCGCAAGAGGACCAGTGAGGATTCGCCGTAGAATAAGGCTAAGGTGTACTCATCTCGTCATACACAGAAAAACAATATCCAGTCCCTTTGCTGCTTTTTTTACTTACACATTTAAATTAATTTGCTGAATGATGAGTAAAATAGCAATGTATTGTTTTACTATGGCTCTGTCATCACAGGGGTGGCCTGGCTCAACCCAAACGTAAAACACTGTGACTAGGAATTCATTAGCTGATTGGATGAGCTATTTGGGTGAGCCCAAGGTCTGTTGAGCCATAGTTGTGGTGGTGGACAGTTCTTTTTGCCTCCTCTAAAAAGCACAGTGATTTCACAACGGTGCTTTTATCCATTTGTTGATAGATGCATGCACCATGATCATTAGTGAGGTGCTACTTGAGATGGGTCTGTGTATGTGCCTTCAGCTCTCCTCTGTTAGGTTTTTCAAGTAGCCTGCGTAACAACATGAACATGGATGACAACCATCCTGAGGTCTAATTCCTGATTTCTAACCAGGAGTCCTGATGTCTAGTTGTGATGTCATCAAGACTTTTCATTGCTGCTAAATAGTTTCTAACATTTTATTGTACAGATCTGGATTTCACTTTCTGAGTAAGGAGACATAAACATTGATTGAAATTTAGTTGTATTGATCATTCAATTGATTTGCAAGATTTTGCCATGATGGCATACTATGAATCTTACTTGTGCTAGCTAAGTCTTAATTGCCAGAAATCTAACATGCCAAGTAATCTGGTTATTATTTACGTAACTTTTACAACCTGATTTTCATACATGCTGGTCCTGTGCTATAGATAGTGAATGCAAAGAGTTTTGGGTATCTCCCTGTGCTGGCTTAAATGATGGCCATAACAACAAGTGTTTTTGCTTGAAACTGAAACATTGTGTGAGAAAAATGGTTGAATGTGGATATTCCAAAATTGGCACTTTCTAATCCTGCCCAATCCTATACTAAATTGTATAAGCCTGTTTGTTCTCTTGGTCTGAAAATGTTGTGTAAATTGTTTTTCTTTACTATTTTAACTAGGTTGTACATTCAAAGCATGCCAAAGATTATTCACAGTGCTTTTGTTTACTTAATGCATTGGGATGAATGGTAGTATATTTTTTAATATCAAATTCCCTTTGTTGCTGCTCTATCTATTGTAGTCACTGAGCCAATTAATGATCCATATTGATGAACATTTTTGGTACATCCTGAGTTTGAGAAAAACTGTGTGTAAGCTTGTACAGTTGGTTGATGTAAATGGTTCTTGTCATAGCAGTATAATCATACAGTAGGCTAGCTACTGTAAACAATCATTGTTACATGTTTAACTTGAATGAAAATGTTTGATACAGCTTTTTGCACTGTTTTAAATGTAATCTGATGCTCAGACTTGATTGTCGTTATTGATTGCCTCTGGCAATTTATTGATGGCTCACTGCATTGTCTTATGTACATATTGACTCATTTCAATAAACAATCTTGGAAATCCCTGTAAATCCATTATTTTGTGCACACCATCTTCTGGAGTGCTTTGTTATTCTTGGTTGCTAGCTCACTATGTACTGCAACTAATGATAGCTTTTTGATGGGAAGCCACTCATTGTAGAGGTCAAGTACTATACACAACCATATTTGCAGGGGTGTGTGAATGTCCTGGTGAACTGTAAGCAAGGACTCACCCTGAGGTTTATCTGCTACAGTCATTTGCTGTGTTAACATAAGTGTTCAGGAGGCTCAACGAAAGGCTTCTAATTCTAGAATGGTGGGTTTTGACAGACGACCGTAAGTGTTTCTCCGCTGGAGGAGGAATCCCTTTACAGAACGCCCCCCATGGCCAATGAGATGGGCCAGGCAACCCCAAAATAACCTGCTACCAGTGGGCTGACAAATGTTACTACTTTTACGGGTGACAGGTTGCCCTAGCTGCTTCCCTCTGTATTTCCCTGTAAAATCCAAGGTTAACTAGAAAACTAGGAAACCTGGGCGGCTGCCTGTGTCCAGATTGTCCCAGGTGGCCACCACCACAAGACCGGAATCTCCCTCTTTGAGCACAGGTGCGCTCCGAGGATTGACAGATCCGAACGGGGCCAGCTGGGTATATTTGAAGGTAAAGCACCCGCCTGTTACCTGGTTTTAATTGTATTTTACTGGCTCGTATTAGTCACAGAAACGGCCCACTGCAGCCCAGTCTCTCAATGATCCATGACGAGTGGTTCATTATGTGCATATATATCCTCTCTTTTTCAACTACAGTTACAATAATTCATTTTTGTTGGGAGGCATTGACTTTTATTAGGGATTGTCTATTTCTAATCTGGAAGGGGCATTACCTCGTGTTATCTTAGTGTCAGTGTCTGCCCCCAAAAACATCAAAATATGATTGATAAAATGTTGTTGAGAACTTGGAAGGATGAGTGGGGACTACTTTTTCTTGGTTTTCTTCATGTAAACTGACTCCTTGCTAATATTAGATATGACTTGGGGGGGTAGAAAGGGTGTGGGGGGCGGGGGGCCAGAGAGGCTGTTTGCAAAGGATTAATGTACACAACAGCTGCAGCTGCAGGTCTGTGAGAAGGGCATTGCTGCTTCTCTTAATTGCGCTGATTTGAGTGTCAGTAGCATCTGGGTGTCCTATCCCATTTCTGGATTCAATAACTACCAAAAGCTAGTGTCAAAAAGCTGAATTCAAGCTGGGTGTTCTGGAATAAATACACCAAACTGAACTTTTATTAGTATTCATTACTTCAATTAACAAAAAATATAAAATGTATGTCTTGGGTTGCATTAAAGCTGTCAAATATAAAATAGACAAGTCATAATAGTCAATAATAAGTAATGTTGATGTTCATTTAACAAAAATTTAGTTTTTTGTTATGAAAATGCATTAGTATTTTTTATGAGATCATAGGCTCATTTAAAAAAAATATTTAGTTTTCACGTTAGTCATTTTAATTCAACATACTTTTCAGAATGTACAAAAGGCTATGTTATATATGTATATAAATACATATATACATATCAATAAAGTAATTACAGATGACTGTTTTTCTCCCACAGCATGACTGAGAACAACGTGGACCAGCCAACTTCAGTATCTCAGCTCTTAAGAGAGAACTACCTAGCGGAAGCACGAGCACACCAAAGACACAGCGAGATGAGTCGCTCTGACTCCTCCTCCTCACGGCGCCTCGTCTATGGGCCTCTCAAAGGCAAGGCTGAGGATTCAGTGGGGCATGAAGACCCCCAGCTCCCAGACCTCTCAGCCTTCCTGAGTCAGGAGGAGCTGGACAAAAGTGTCAACCTGGCTCGCCAGGCCATCGGACATGAGTCCTATCCGGAGAGGGCAGAGGTCAAGTCCCTCACCGCCTCTGCCACCAATTCCGCCACCTGCTCTGCCACTTCCTCTGCCACTTCCTCTGCCACCTCCTCCACCACCCCTATAACCGCTCCCCCCTCCACTCCTCTTGGTGCCCACTCCACCCCCTTTGCTGCCCCTTCTTCCACCCCCTTTACTCTCCCCTCAGTCTTGCCAACCACACAGTTAGCCCCAGAAAGAAAAGAGCATCCACTGACACAATCTACATTGTCAGCAGAGAGACAGACACAACTGCCCCCAATGCAGGACAGTATAATGAGGAATAACAAGGCCCCCAAGGAGGGCTTTCAAGACTTCAACGTGTCAGCCAGGAACACACCTTACGGCCCGGAGACACAGTCCAAAAAGGAGTTCCTCAACAAGGCTGCAGACTTCATTGAAGAGCTCTCGTCTCTCTTCAAGGCCAACAGCTCCAAGAGGATACGGCCGAGAACGTGCAAGGCCCACAGGAGCAGGCATCAGAACAAGAGCCATTCGGAAGGGGCTGTGTTCGCCCTCAACACAGAGGACAGGGAGAGACCTATTCTACCTCAAGAGATGGAGAGGCCTGCTCCTGCCTTCGGCTGCCAGCCTGAGAACCAGATGGACCCAGCTGAGTTTGACCATGCATCGCCCGGGGAGCTCTCCATGCAGGACTGCAGGACTACAGAGGATCAGTATGAGTCTGGGGGGACGGAGGTGGAGGAGACCGAGAGCCCTGTCCTTTCAGAGAACACCTACAGAGCAGAACCTGTCTGTGAACCGCCTTGCTTCATCCAAAAACTGAAAAGCAGGGAAGTTGCAGAAGGCATCAAGGTCCAGTTGGACTGCATCGTAAGAGGACTTCCCATGCCTGAAGTCCGGTAAGGCAAAACAAAACAAAACAAAAAGTCTGCAAAACCACAAACTACTTGTTATAGCCAAGCTATTTGGATTAGAAATTTTACATTGTACCTTCTACACCACGGTAGCTATAATTATTCACGACAGTTTGAAATGTTACAGCTTCTCTTAGATTTGTTTGTTTTTTTAAATGACCTCAGGACACTGAGCTCATTGGTATAAAATGTGCTTGGTTAGAACTTCACTAAGGTTTCTGGATATCAAGATGAGCCATGTGTGTGTTGTTATCATCAACCAAGATTAACTTAGATGTTGGTTTTCATTTCAATATGGCAAATATAGCTCCGAACATCCCTGATGCTTAACAGAATACTTTATGCGTACCGAACATCCCTAACATCAATAGGAAATAGAGTTAAACAGACATAAGAGAACTTCTAAAAAGGCCATTTTAGTTTAGTCAGATACATTAATTGTGAAAAGTTATGAGGTATTATTTTTGTTCAGGTAAATGTTGCTTTTTTCTGAGTCACTAAGAGTGCAGTCTGACAGGTGACACCAGCAAACAGCTGACACTGAACCCTGTGTATGTGTGTTCTAGGTTGTGCCTGGAACATTAGATCATCCTAGTGTCTTGTCAAAGTCCTGCAGCGTAAAAATTAATTTGGATAAGAGATTCTTTAAACTGTCAAATACTACTTGAGGTGTAACTACACGTAGTCTTCATAACCCCCAATGTGACCTATTTGCTCAAAACATCAGAGGAATGTGAAAGGTTGAACAGTTGTCTGGGTTGAGAATGAATTCTTGCTTGAACAGAAAGACAAACACAGTTGTATGAGCAGAGTGGTCAGTGTAAGGCTGCTGGTCCCACTGGTAACGATTCACCTACTGACATGTTCTTGTCAGTGAAAATTTAGCGCCCTGCCATTTTTAGATGGCACTGGCACTGAGCACATCACTTGGGTTTGATAATGGAATTGACAACATTGTTGATGGAAACATGGACAAGTTATTCGGTAAAACCACTGATATGATGGTAAGTGTGTATTTGTGTGCAGTTTTAACTTATTTTTACTTAACTAGGACACTCATGTTCACTACAAATTGAATGGTCCTGTAATGTTTTTAGTCATATGAAACGTTTGTAATATGGTACTGAATGTAGTTTTGAAGTCATTTGAGTTGCTGTGATGTGAATTTGTGCCATCAGCCTGCTTGATATCATATCTTTGTATCACAGGGTTTAGTGTCTGTGGTGTCAGGAGATAGTATTGTACATAATCTTAGTCTATGTTTAGTTTTGTGCGTACGTTGTTGGGACACCCAGTCACAGTGGTAGGCACCACAAGGCTCTGCTGGGGGGGCTTTCCTCAGTAGTGTTGGAGTCCAGAGACAAAATAGGTCTGACAGGTGCAGAGGACGGCGTCTGCAAATACAAGCCAATTCCTCTGCTACTCATACTTTCAAATTAGAGCCTTACACATTAGAAATGACACGCACTGCCAGATGGAACACGGGCAGTACATTCCAGTAATGTCGCCTACATTGCACCCAGGGATCAAACTCAGACCTGCAGAGTGGCACAGCAGAGGGCCTGGTTGGGTTGAGGTCATTTTGAAAACTAGACCAGAAGACTTGGAATGAGCCCAGATATCCTGACCTATGAATATCTCACTGAAAACACCTACAGTATCTGGTGTACCATGGATTACATTTGCTCACTTATTTCAAGGTCAAATAAAACATACAAAATTCAACTTTAACTGACATGATACAGTATATGTTGACGAGAGGGTAACATATGAACTCCTATCCACATGTTTATAGGGGATTCTTTGACAGCATGATAACCTCACCCACCTAGAATAGAGTCATAGATCCAGAGAGGCTGGGAAGACACCCCTGAGAGTGAAAGCTTAACTATTGATTCAGTCATAACAATTGAGTGGTTCTTATCAAACAAGTGTTCCCATTCACATCAATTATGCTCACCATAGTGCATGATTAGTGGACATTTACTGGCACTACAGACTGGTGTGGCTTCTTTTACAGGGAAAGGCATAGCTGTTCCCCTGAACTGGGTATAGTTTTACTTACTGGCAGTCAGCCAGGGAAACAGTGAGCATACTGCAAGACGCTCATCATCACCCAATAGAGGAAAGTGCAGTGCGAGGTGGACTTGTCAAGCATATTTGTATTGTGTTGCGCAGATGGTTTTGTGAGGGGAAGGAGCTGGAGAACAGCCCGGATATTCAAATCATCAACAACGGCGAGCTACACTCTCTGATCATTGCAGAGGCGTTTGAGGAAGACACTGGGCGTTACTCCTGCTTCGCCTCAAACTTCTACGGCACAGACTCCACCTCTGCAGAGATCTACATAGAAGGTGACCACTGTTGTGACCTTCAAGACACCTTGTTTCAAAAGTGCTGTCCCCTGTTAAGTGACATAAGCTTTTGTTGATGTTTGCAGGAGCCTCCTCCACAGACTCTGATGGGGAACAACGTTTTGAACACGCAGCACAGTGAATACTTTTTCTCACTATAAAATATTATTGAAAGATTAAATTTTAAGATAAAATTATACTGATGCATTTAGAATACTATTATAATGAAGATGTGTTTTTTCCTTTGTAAACCCAAAGACTGAAGAGCAAAACAGCCCAACTGGCCCCATTTGTACCTGTGGTGGCCAATACAGGGGTGTCTGCTGATGTGGAAGACCACCACTCAGAGAATCCTGAGGAGCCTCAACAGGAAGTCTCTTCAAAGCCATCTGGTCTCATGACCACATCCTCTCTACCTCTTCAGACAACAACCACTGTGATTCCTGTTCTGGAGATACCACCTGCAATTCCTGATCAGGAGGGCTTTGCACTGCCAGACGCCCCAGAAGTGACAGCACCTGTCCAGGAGATTCCGACACTGTCATCTCTAAATACAGAATCTACACTGGCACACGACAAGCCGAGACCTTTAGCTGCTTTGGCAACGTCCATACTGCTACCTGTGCTTACTGCTACAACTCTACCACTGACCCAGGTGGTCTCCACTGCACTGCCCATCCAAGTGGCTTCCTCACAAACAACTCCCCCTGAGGTAATTTCTTCTCAAGTTCTTATAGTATTTGACCAAACACATTCAAAAAATGTCTGTTATAATGTATTAGTGTAACCTATTTGTTTTATTCCTGCATCCAGAGTCAGAATTCCAGCGAGATTCACCTTCAAGAATTAGACTTGAGACCTATTATGGCTGCTCCTGTATTCACAAAGGTAAACCTCCACCAATAATCTCCAGATTGTTTTCAGAGATATAATACAACAGATCATATATAAGGAGTTACAATTATATAAAATGTATTCACAATATCGATCTGAAAGTGAGGTTTAACCAACAGTTTTGTACCCCCAGTCTCTGCAGGACCTGTTGTCGTTGGAGGGCCAGCTGGTGGTGCTAGAGTGCCGTGTAAAGGGGGTGCCCTCCCCCAAAGTCAGCTGGTACAGAGATGGAATTGCTCTGGAAGACTCCCCTGACTTCAGAATCTTACAGAAGAGTAAGTTTACAATGTGTTTAGGTGCCTATGAGACACTACTACCTTATATTTAAAAAATCCTTCCATTTGTGGGGGAATAAACCATAGTTAATACCTGTGAATAATTATACATAGTACTTAATCCATATCTAAATGCTTAAATTGCTGACACTTAGTAATTCTTGTGGATATCTAATATTTTCCTTGTTTGACTTGCGCTACTTAAAAAACATATTATCTCTTATTAATACCCATGAATGTAAAAGTTGTATCCTGTTTTCTTATTTTCAGAGCCTAGATCCATGGCAGAGTCAGGTAAATATAGCATGAATTATTTCTCTTGAACATGATTTGTGCACCTCTCAGAAAAAGCAGCTCATTTGCAGTACATGTAAAAGTGCACTTTACAACAGTGCACACCCTCACTCTCCTGAGATGTTTATAGAGAGTCTGGTGTGGCCTGTCTCTTTTCTAACCCCCCCAAACATACGCCAGAGTTGTTTGTCCTGACTTTGGACCATATAAGGCAGCTTGTCAAACGGGGTCTTAGCTAACGGCAAGATCTTGTGATTGGAAAGAACTGCTCTGTAGCGGCTCTGACATTTTATGTTTAACTTCCTCTGAGTGTTAAAATTCCACTGTTTATTAATGTTTTTTAAAGGCCAGTATCAAAATGTTATCTAAAATGTCTCTCTGCTAATTGTATGATGTCAAATGTGTATATCTCATTTGCATTCATTCTAGAGGAGATATGCACTTTGGTCATTTCTGAAGTTTTCCCTGAAGATTCTGGAACATTTACTTGCACTGCAAGCAACAAGTATGGAACTGTGTCCAGTATTGCTTCACTGAGATTAAAAGGTAATGTCTCTAATATACACTGAAAATGATAGTATTTGTTAGACAATATCTCTCAGTATTTGTTGCAATTTATTTATCTATCTGCCTGCACTTCACTAGGCAATGGTAATAACAGCAATCATGTGCAAGCCAGTCAACTCGCAGAGCCTTCACTATCTGAACTCCTGAAATCTCAGTCTGAGAGCTCTATGAGCATCAAGCCACACTCCAGCACCATCCGCTTGGACCCTCTCAACTCCAGTAGCCTACGCCTGGACCCTCTGAGCACCAGTACCCTGCGTCTAGACCCTCACCGCTCCAGCATGCTGCGGCAGGACCCTCTCAGCACCAGTCTCCCCAACCTGGACCCCCTTAACCTCAACTCCCTCCACCAAGACCTGCCAGGCTCCACGATGGTGCGTCCAGACGCCCAAAAGACTCACGAGGGGGCCTCATTTTACAAACCTCTCACAAGCCCACTGACGACCGAATCCCAAAGCACAAGCTTTAAAAATGGTCAGGAAGATTCTAGACCTAAGGCAGCCACTGTTGGGTCATCTAAAGGGGAGGGGATAGTCAACCACCAGAATGTTACCCCGACTGTTGTGCCGCTGCCAGACCCCCCAACCTCATCCTGCCTGAAGTCTGGGGTCCTGGTAAACCACAAAGAGCCTCGGTCCGGCTCCAGGGTGGGACTACGTGTTCACTTCAAACTGCCAGAGGATGAGGAGGATGAGGATAGTGACCGATCCAACAGCCAATCAAATGAGGATATGGATCAGGCATCAGCCAACAAAGAACCACCACCAGTACTGGCCAAACCAAAGCTGTGAGTGTGACCAAAGTGTATAAAATGATGAAGTGAGCGAACAGACATCAAACTATTTGCTCTTCTACTGTTTATGTCTGTGTGAGCATAGGTTGTCTTGGTCTTGTGGTTCTTATTTTGAAATACGGTAGGTAGGGTTTGGTGGGTTGTTTTTAGAAAAGTAAACACTGAATGTGGGAGGAAACTTCTTGAGAATTTTGTTAGAGCAGCTATACTCTGTATCACTGGTGGAGCAGCTATAGTTTGAATACTACTGAACACATCTCGGCTTGACTATGTGGAGTTTTCAACTGCATAAAAGAATAGATGGGACATATTATATGTAAGTGCAGTGTTATGATTTTGTGTCGATATTTCAATATCTACACAAATTTTAATATTTGAAAGTTTGGTGCAACAGTTACTATCGGATGTTTTACATGGCATGCAAGTGGTAAGTAATGTAATTCAAACTGGATTTGCAGCATGTTTATCAGTATGGTACTGTTGTGGATTGACAAATCAAACAATGTTGCGTGTTGCCTACTGTTATCCCATAAATGGGCAGGAAATTGTTGTGTGCTTTTCAACTGTGTGAAGATCACACTGAATTTAAAACTTTGTGCTCAGCCTGCAATGCTCATTTACATATCTGATACCTTTGTTTTCCATCCTTATTTTGACCATTACTCAGGGACCCGGTCCAGCTCCAGCTCCTCCACAATCAGGTCCTGATGGAGCAGCAACAGGAGGGTGAACCCTCGAACCAGAAGGAGGCCTCAAACTGGCCAGCAAAGGCACACCACCACCACCCCCACCCACAATCAAAGTCCCAGGTTCAGCCTCTGCCCCAAGCAGAACCCCAGTCTCAGATCCAGGTCAAATTGCCATCCCAGCCCCAGCCTCAGCCTCAGCCCCTGGTCCAACCTCAGCCCCTTGTCCAGCCCCAGCCCCAATTCCAGCCTCAACCTCAGCCCCTTGTCCAGCCCCAGCCCCAGTTCCAGCCTCAGCCCCAGCCTCAGCCCCAGTTCCAGGCCCAATTCCAGGCCCAGCCCCAGTTCCAGCCTCAGTCTCAGCCCCAGCCTCAGCCCACAACACAGTTCCAACCCCAGTTCCAGCCTCAGTCCCCATTTCAGCCTAAGTCCCAGTCTGAACCAAGCCTACATCCTCCACCCATCCCCACATTCATGCAGACATCTAATGCACCTGTATTTACCACAGCCCCCACATCTTCACTGACCTCCATTCCTGTGACCAGACTACACACCACCACTGCACCGCTAGTGAGCACTATGCCTGCACCACTGCAAAGCATCACATTTGCACCTCACTTGAACTCCGCCCCTGCTCCACCTAAGAGCACCCTGCCATCCCCTCCCCTTCTGAAAACAGCTCCTCTCGTGACATCCCCTCCCCCTGCCCCTCAACTGACAACAACTCCTGCACACTACATGAACACAACATACACACACCCCTTCAGTGTAGCAGCTGTTACCCAGATGAACACAATTCACGCATCTCATCTGAATCTAGCCCCTTCGTCCCTGCCTAGGACCCTACCCACCACCCCCCAGTTTAGCTCCCCCTCCACCCCACATCTGAGCACAGCCCCCGCAGCATCACTCAGCTCCATCCCTGCTTCTCTTAACAAAGTCCCCACCTCCCTTCAGGATACCTCCCCCTATCCCATGCTGAGAAGCACCCATGCTTCCCTAATGAACTTGGCCCCCACATCCCAGAGCTTCAACTACGCTAGGCCCAAGGAGTTCATCGCTGCCCAGAGCCTCTCTCCAGTCAGGAGTCCCTCTCCGACAGAGTCCCCTGTTCCCCTGCTCAATGAGCTTGCCGCTAAGCTCCTATCTTCCACAGCCAAGTCCCCCACCTCCACTCCCTTCTCCCCCCGCCTAGAGTCTTCCCTACCAGGGTGCTGAAGTCCCCCACCAGCCCAACCAGCCCCACCAGCCCCCTCAGCTTCATGTCCTCTCCCACCCTGGTACCCTTCCTCAACTCTGTATTTGCTCTACGGTCACAGTCGCCCCCCCAGGCCTCTTCCCCCACCTCCAGCAGCTCCACCCCCAGCCCCATTCAGAACCCCGTAGCCTTCCTCAGCTCCGTGTTGCCCTCTCTGCACACTTCACAACCCACCAACTCCATGGGCCTGCCCAGAAGCGCTCCAGCAGGGTAAGTTCTCTTACCTTTTAGCCAACAATCATCAACTGAGTATTCCCTAAAATGTCACAATGTCATAGTGGTTGATTGTACGTACAAACTTGTTGTCCACAGGCCTCCTCAAGGCATACTGAAGAAGGTTCCCAGGACTCGTTTATTGTCAGACGATGAAATTCGAGACAGCAGAGAATCCCTCTTTCAAGATATAGAGAAAAAGCTTCGGTTCAAAGATGACGCCACGCGTTTTGTACAACAGGTAGTGAAGATCTCTGGAACAGTATAGTTATTCAAGCACATCGTATCTCTAGAATAGTTGTGATCTCGCAATATGCATCTATTGCATACATTGCGGATGTGGCTTGGAGTGTAACCAATGAATGAACAAAACAAGTGTTTGAATTGTACAAGGCATCAAGGAGAAACAGCATGATGCATTCTCTGTTTTTATTATTTTGTTTTCTTAAACAAGGACTTTTTTAGTTTAATTCAGAAATCTCAGTGAAACTGAGAAAATCGTGAGGGAATATCTGGATTAGCTAACCTACACCCAACAATAGCAGAGTATAGGCAATCACTCCTCTCCAGATCATTAAATTCCCATAATCATTCATCACCTGTGTGTCCCTGTAACTTCATGCGTTTCAATCACACATCACTCATTAGTGGTACCTAGTCACTAATAAGTGATCATGTGTGAGTGTGATCTGTATGCATCACAGTGTTCATCTGCGCGTGCGTGTATGTGTGTCTACATTGGTGTTCATCATTCATCCCTATCCTCTCATAGAAGCCGACTAATGAGGGGAAAACAGCAAGCAGACCCCTTGGACCAAACATTCCCGCTACTGTCTTTAACTATGATGAGGTACAATGAACTACTCTCCCTCACTAGCATTGCTTTGCTTAACAAGCAGTCATAAAGTATGGATACTCGACTTTCAGTTGATATATGGTTAATCATTCTAATTGCACATTTAACCTTTTGTCAATAAATCGCATGTAGTATAAAAAAAAAATAGAGAGTAAGTATATTGTTAGTGTATCAGAAACAAATCTTACATTTAGTTATTATATACATCGAAGACATTTCAGCAGATTATTTCATTTCAAGTCATGTCCAGTTTACCAGGCCACCTGCTGATTTCCCGTTTACTACATTAGAAGCCAATCATATTCCCTGTTCATTTCATTTCTCATAATGCTCCTACATTTAGAAACACCTCAATATCTTCATGTATTTCTGTACTTAAATCAAAATCAACCCAAGTACTTAAGAACAATAGTACTTTTTATTTGGAGTCTTCACTGTAAATAGGAACCTGTAATGTGTAAATGTCCCAAACAATTTTCTATAGTTTGGTGTTTCCTTGCGTTATAAAAAACTGGCCAATGCTAACACAATTGGGTTTGAGTTTGTAAGTCTCTAGTTCTATGGAATCCTGTTCTGGCAAATATTTACATTTTTCAATGTCCTCTCTGTTAACTGTTCCATCCCTCAAAGAATGATAGTAGGAATGCTGCTGCATGGCTATTGTGAAGGTTTAAAGCCACAATCTGTAATAATGTCCAGTCGGCATCGACCATTTGGGCTATTACAGAACCTACAGGCTGTGGCTTTAACACTAATGGGTGTTTTCCTAGACTGATAATGACTCTCCCTACAGTCTGACAAACACTATATGAGTATTTGGTTCTAGGATCAGTTCAGTGAAAACCGCCCCAATAAGTTATTTTTACGATGTGACGGTGTCCTGGTGATTCTTGTTCAGACCTCATTATCAATTGAAATTTTATTTTTTGACACAGTGAATGTAAGATTTCACTGTGATGGTGTTACCATATTTTTTTTGTCAAATCACATATCTGCCATTATTGATTGGGGATCCTTTAAACCAAATCTGAAATCATTCATGTGATTTCCATTCATGCATGTATCTCTTAGTTATCTCAACTAACAATATCAGCATGACCGTGAATATTATGTTGACAGCATGGACTTCCTCGTTCTAGGAGTACAAAGTGTCCAACTTTGAGCATAGACTGATGAGTGAGATAGAGTTCCGTCTGGAGCGTACACCAGTGGAGGAGTCAGACGACGAGGTGCAACACGATGAGATCCCCACAGGGAAGTGCATCGCCCCCATATTCGACAAGAAGCTGAAGAACTTTAGGGCCATGGAGGGTGTCCCAGTCACGTTCTCATGTAAAGTCGTTGGCATCCCTGTACCTAAGGTGAGGGAGTGATACATCACAGAGTAGCACTGCGTATAGTAGGCAGTATTTTATATAGATTTTACAAATGACAGCCAGTAATGTTAAACACAAATTTACTCTTGTTCTTCATCCGTCTGTTCAAGGTTTATTGGTTCAAGGATGGAAAGCAGATCCTGAGTAAAAATGATCACTTTAAGAAGATCAGAGAGGGGGATGGAACTTGTGCCCTCCACATAGAGACCACCATCAATGATGACGACGGCAACTACACTGTCATGGCAGCTAACCCCCAGGTATAGCACATGTACGACTCATGCTTAGCAAGCCACCTGTTTCACTTGGATCCCAAAGCTTATTCTGGCATGCTGTTTAAAACCCACCAGGGACGAATCAGCTGTTCCGGTCACTTGATCGTCCAAACCAGTCCCGTACGAAACCGTCTGACACCCATGATTCACTCTCAGAGGTGAGCAGGAGTGAGTGTGCAGTGTGATCAGCAGGGGTAAGAATGATCCCTCTGCACCATGAAGAGCAGGCATGTCTGCAGCTCATACTGTTTGTTACTAATAATGGCTGCACCAACAACAGGATTTATTTTTAATTTATAACGTGCGTAACATGTTCTTCTCGTTCTTCTCTCATGGCTACAGAGTACGGGCGCGTGTACAGGAAGTGGAGGAGGGTGAGCAAACCCAGGAACGCTTTTTCCGACCTCACTTCCTCCAGGCTCCAGGAGATATGCTGGCCCATGAGGGCAAGCTGTGTAGGTTAGACTGTAAGGTAGGTAAGATAACAGACATTAGTAATTGAAAGAAGATAATCAGGAAGTGCTGTTGAAATCCTTTTTTATTTTTATTTTTAGGTGAGTGGCCTTCCAAACCCAGAGCTGATGTGGTTGATTAATGGAAGGCCCATCTATCCAGACTTCTACCACCGTATGCTGGTGAGGGAGAACGGTGTTCATTCACTGGTCATGGACCCCCTGACACAGAACGACGCAGGGACATACACCTGCATTGCCAGCAACAAAGCGGGACAGAGCTCATTCTGTCTGGAGCTAAAGGTTGTTGGTATGTTGTCCATATAAAGGGTTAAGAGGTTGATTTGATTCTATTTCATAATGAAGACCTTTCAAAAATGGCATAAAAATCACATGATAGTTTGGTCTAAAGTGCTGTTGTTCTCTTTTTCCTTCAGAGAAAGAAATGAAACAACCACCCCAGTTTGTTGAGAAGCTCCAGAACACTGGTATCCCCGAGGGAACTCCGGTCAGACTGGAGTGCAGGGTGGTGGGCCTGCCCCCTCCTGTCATCTTCTGGAAGAAGGACAATGACAGCATCCCTTGCACAAAGGACAGAGTCAAGTCAGTCAATTACTGCTACTATACTCAGTATAGTCACTATAGGACAAATGATAACTTTGGTGTTCTGACATTGTTATGTCTCCTTACAGCATGCACCAGGATGCCACTGGTTATGTGTGCCTTTTAATTCAACCAACCAGGAAAGAGGATGCTGGTTGGTACACGGTGTCAGCTAAAAACGAGGCTGGTATCGTATCATGCACAGCTAGGCTAGACATCTATGGTAAGTTTTATGTACGTATCCCCTCCCTCATCCCATGTTCTTGCTGCAAAGTATTGAGATGACAGAACGTCTAAACACGTTCACTCAAACCGCTTTTTTCAAATCTGTAGCCCAGTGGCACCAGCAGGTCCCAGTGCTCATGAAGAAGTCTCAACGCCCTGGAAGCCGCTATGCTGTTCTGACAGGTCAAGGCCTGGACATCAGGTCTGCCTTCCCCACCACAGACAACAGCCCTATCCTGTTCTCCAGCTCCCCTGTGGAGGCCACACTGGAAAGTGAGGAGCTGTAATCCGGACAGGAGACATCTTACTGCAACCATAGAGACAAAGACACCACACACACTATCCCTACCAGCACTGGCTCCATCAATCTAAACCACAATCATCTGTAGCCTTCTCACCCAGTGTGTACTGTGGCATGAGCTGTTATCTTCTACATCTGGAATTACATAACTATACATCATATATCTGGGGAGGTGAGAGGGAATACAGAGAGAGGATTACCATATGAGAAGAATGTCCTGTGATTTGTGTGGTTGTCAGATGTGATATATAGACATTAGAATAACAGAGAATTTTTGTTTCACCGAATCAAGAATCCTATTTGTTAAACTGTCAACCTAATGGTGTGGCCATTCCTACTGAACTGCATCATTTGTACTGTCTTATTCACACTGTCTCACAAAGCAAGTGCAAAGTCTTAGTTCATGAGTCACCTCTGGGGTCCTCTAAAAGTTTTGAATAATAGATAGTTCAGGTTTTCTACTTCCTTGTAGCATCATCGTGAGATTATAGATTAACAATGAGTACAGACTTTCATTAAGCACTTCAACCTGTTTTTATGGCATCGTTTTAAATACATAGTTTTACTATTTATATGGGTTTCAGACCACTTATTTTTACTGTAAACTTAGAGTATATTAAATTACAGTGTATTGAAGTTAGTATTATGTAGTAGTATGAACAATTTGTGGGCTGATTCACCAATTCTATGTTTGCTAAAGAGTAGATTGTGAAAATATATTTACAGTTATTTGAATTTAACTATACTTTGACTATACTATATCTAGATTCCCTTTTATATTCAATTCAAGAAACATTATTGTTAAAACGTCACACACCTTTACACCCCATTGTTGCATGCTTAAGTAAATGAAAACAAGCCCACTGAAGACAGGCTCTGTTACTTCTCACAGCCATACAAGCACAAAGTTCTGGTCATAGTAGTTCTCCTTACTGCACATCTAGAGCCTCATTCAAGGTTTTGCATTTTAAACATTCAAACACAAACATAATGTTTACTTTACAGAGTTGAGTTTTTAAAGTGAGGAACTTTGGCTGCTCTGTTATGTCTTTACAGTAATATCGTTTTTCTTTTTAAAGATATACATGTGTTTTACAATTTGTCTACTGATTTGGTATTTTTTGTTAGGCTAACAACTAATAAATAATAAATTAAATGTTTAAAAGCTTCTGTTCAAATAAGTTGCACCATGTAAAATAGTTATGATATGTAAAATATATATAACATGAGAATAAAGTTGTATTTATTAAAACAATTCAGCTTTGCAGAATTACAGTGTTACTTTGCCCTTTGAAATTGTACATGGATTATTATTTATTTAGTATTTTCATGATACATAAAAATTACAAAATGTTGACTGTCCAATTAAGAACAGCAAAGTTCAAACAGGCATGAAATCACATTCACCTTACTTGACCTATTTACACTGCTAAGCCTCATTTCACCAGCTGCTACTTGTTGTTAGATGAACGTGTTGCAGACTGATAGATTTCTATTTGATTGTAGGAAGGTTCTAAGACATATTTGAACATTTTAGAAATATATCCAATCATAATATCATAATGAAGGTCCAGAGTTTATGTTTATAAGAGTAGTAGGTAATGTAGGAAGCCCAGTGTTATTCTCATGGAGGTTTTTATGACTTAGGCCCTTAGGTCTCTGCCCCATTTTCTGCACCATAATACATCAAGTGTGATTAGCCAGAAGTGATCGGTTTCCATTTAGTGTAGGTGAGAAAACTGTCTCTACAAGGTGAATGTAATGTAATATTTGAGTCAAGCTCAATCTTGACAGTCACAGATCATAATTTGAAAATGTACCCCACTAAAGGGGTAGAATGACATTCACTCAAACCTAGACAAATCATCGAAACAGTACGTAGTACACTTTCCCCTTTTGTATACCATACGCTTCATTCCTAATCTCTAAACAGATCTATCATCCATCAGGACATTGTATGATACTTGACACCATCAGAGTAGAAGGGTCACTGCTTTAGCGTGACATATGGCTTTTAGCAGAGAGGGTTGCCTCACCACCAGACAAGCCAATCATTTGTGTCAGTGGAAAAGCAAGGCTGGAGGATGTGGTAGGTCCAGGGCCAGGGCACTGTCTGAGACAGTGCCCACAGACACCACAAGCAGCAGCTGGCCACCTACGCCAATCTGTAATCAATGAACCAAACTGGTAGATGGGATTATATGCCTAATTGCACAGACCATCTCAAAATGACCAGACAGCTCTAGTTTGTGTCCATGACCCAATATTGAGGCCAGGCATTATCTTGAGCATCTAGTAGTGATTAATGATTTATGTGCTGTAGGCTATTACATACTTAATACTTTACGATGACATTTGTGGAATAAAATTCACAAAATTGCTGCAAAAAGTTAGATCATATTACTCCAGGAATTAAATGCTGTAATGAGACCCATAACTAATACAAGTCAATAAAGTGTTGTAGAATGTGATACTATTGTTAACACAAAATTACAAATATATAAACATTGGGATTGAACTATTAGATGAGTGCATTGGAAGATGTTTACATGTTAGGTGCATGTCAGGGTCTATGTGAAGTTGTGGATCTTTTGGAGAGGGGAGAGAGGGGGGCGCTAAAACTGTGTGGAAGGAGGGGGGATGGGTTATTGACCTGCTCTGATTGGGCCCCCCTGATTACTGAATTCACTGGTACCAGATGGAAAGGACAGACAGTCAAACAAATTATTCTGTCTGTCTCATTTCCTCGGACCACTAGACAGATCAATTATTTATTTCACATGTGGTCACCAGTATGTTTGGTACATTAATGTGTACCACATACTGTGCAACCAGAACAGATAAACTGCTGAGAAGAAAATAGAGCCACTTCTTGTATCTTAATATCTATCAAAATCTGATGGATCTCATTCTATTTTTCAATAAAATTGAGAATTGTGTCGACCCCATGTTTTACATGAGATTATAAAATATTCCATGTGTCTACCATATTGAGCTCAACATCTCAGATTAAAAAAACAATAATCCAAGCTAATGAAAGGAGTACCCAGCAGGCTGACGTTCTCTTCAAGTCCCTGGGGTTATGAGCCGCACTTACACTTATTTTCCCTCAGGCTAATCTCAGATTATCATAATTAGCAGATGAGAAGATAATAAAAGAGCCAGTGGATTATGGTAAAACTTTCCATCACAAATGTGTGGCTGAGGACCTGCTTGGCATATGCCTACTTTGGTCCACAATCCACAACTTTTTCCGTAACCTGCTGTCCAAATACAAGATAATTAGTCATTAAAACACGGAATTAAGCAATGTCTTTTGTGATAAGGACCTGTCATGATATCAAATTAATAACTAATAAAGAAATATATTACTTATGCTGTTTAAAACATGTGTTTTTAAATATTGTGTTAAACAGAGTGTGATTCAGAAATGTCCTCTTGTTTAGTTCTGTGAGTTTCAAGCATCATCATCATTATCAACAAACTGCCTTAGACAGATGGTACAATTTCTGTGTTTGCAACACATGGTTCTCAGTGAAGCCAGGGCTAGATAGACCAGCCAAAGTTAATTGGAATTTCATTAAGGGTTGTTTGCATGTGTGTGTATAGAGGGAGAGTATGTGTGTATGTTTGTGTGTCAGCATGGGTGTGTTCTCCAGCAAGCAACATTGAAGAGGGGGGCTTGGGGGAGGGGATATACTGCACCTGCCACCACCTGTTCATCTCCTTGTTCCTATAAAAGACGACTCCTCAGTCTCCCCAGGAGCAGAGACACTGAAGCCTCTCCATCTAAACAGAACAACCACACCTGGATTTACCATCAATTTGAAAATATCGCATAGCTCAATTGAAGCACTTTCTTTTATAGTTTGAAAGAAAACAACTGTGGAAAGAAAACATTGGAATTGTGACTCAAAAGTATGATGTCCTGTCAGCAAAGTTGTTCTGACTCTGGATCTGGATCTGAGTCTGATGTCAAGAGCCCAGAAAAGTATGAGAACACCACAAGGAGAAGGATGGCAGCCAACGCCCGTGAGAGAAAGAGGATGCAGGGCTTGAACACAGCCTTCGATCGGCTCCGTAAAGTGGTCCCTCAATGGGGTGAGGACAAGAAACTATCCAAGTATGAGACGCTGCAGATGGCCCTCAGCTATATCATGGCCCTCAATCGGATCCTGACGGATGCAAGCAGGCACACTGCCCCCCACAGGCAGTGGCTGGATCTCCAGTTTGACTGTGTCCAGCCTGAGAACTATCCTTGCCTTATGAGGTACAGCTCTCCAGATGAAAATGAATATATGCACTCTTCATTTCCCTACCAGTGTGATGGCCTCCAAGTGCCATCCTGAACTGGATGGATACATTGGAAAACAAATCTGTCAAGCTCTTTGAGGTGAATGACCATGTATGCTTGTTAATGATACAGGCTTTGCTCCAATATTGGGGTTAGTAAATACATCTGTATTGATTTTATTTATAGATATATTTTCTGAAAACTTTTAGTTGTTTTTTACTTTTTGAAAAAACAGTTGGATTTTGTCTTACTTTTAAACTTTCAAAGTTTGTGTCAACTTGTATACATAATTTATTGTGCTCATAATTTAAACTTTGTGTATATATTCCATATTTGTATGAACCCTTCCAATCAGGCCTTGAAAAGATGTGGTGCAATTTTAGATGGATGGCAAGTCATTGTTTTCACAATGCATTTGAAAAATAGTTTGATTGTTGTTATTTTTTATCTACTGTTGAACCAGGAAAAACATATTGTCAATGAGTATTCAACATTCATTTGTATAGTTTGAAATACCTAAGCATGAAAATAATGATTTTTGTACAGTGACCTAAATAAAACTCTATTTTGTTCAGTATAGTTTTAGAACTGAAATAAACATAATTTTTTAATGAAAAAACTAAAAACTTTTGTGCTTGTTTATCAACTCCAACATCTCACACATACTGCAAGTGTGGATTGTTCCAATGTATGAAATAAATAACATCATAAATTGTGCGAGGACATCCTTCAAGAATCCCCCAAAGGGTAATCATCAATGATTCAAGTTTTCAGTTCAATAAATGGGCTCCCAGAAAAAACTGTAACCATGGGCATGGTTGTCACCCAAAGGGTGATCTAGGAAAACTAGAGGTGTTATGCTTGTCTTTTGTTTTGATGTGTCATATTCTTAGTAAGCGTGATGCCAAGTCAAATATGTTGCTCTGTCTTGCCCTGCACCCTAATGGGTGTGCTTCCCTTTTGTCCTAAGCACCTGTGTTGTGAGATAAGAAGGAATTACGTCAACTGTGGACCAAAATATATGGACCCAAGTGGTGCACTAGATGAGAAAGCTGCTGGCACTAGTTTATGGAACACGAATGAATTGGACACAGAAAACTTTTTCTTAACGTAATGTTATATCATTTGATATTATCACTACTACTACTACTACTATCTGACCACACTTAAATTTGGGCTGTATGATCATTCTGATGTCACGTAACCCTGCATTAGGTCATAAAACAATCTGACAGTACATTACAGCAACAAAAAGAAGATATAATGCCACTTCAACATCGAATACTGATGTGTGGACAAGTGTTTGTAGGCAAATTAGAAAAGGTTGCCATTGTGGCACAAGCTGCAGTTAATTAAAAAAAAAGTATTTGTTCCAGACCCTGCCAATGCTTCAGTGAAGAAGGAGGAATTATACTCTATTGTTGAGCAGGGGGTGTACATAATATCTCTGTTCAGAGGAACTGAAGCGTGAATTTCCATAGCTGGACAAGATGCATCGAGGATAAGACATCTCCATCAAAGCGACAATCTACAACAAACCTCCTCGCTACTGTACCTTTAGCACTTCATATTTTGTGTTTTAGTAAGGCACGTGTTTTGTATAGTACAGTCAATAGTCCCCAAAATGAGTTGTTTCACAAGTTTTCCCCAACAAAAAATAATGAGGTGTGCCAAACCTGCTACATTATATATCCTACAGATGGCCATCCGTAGTTATATGCTGTGTTGATTGTTTGCATACTTAATGTATGCTTTTTGACAATTGGCTCATCATCAATGTATGCAAAGCTAGGTCAGAACTAGTCAAAATATGTATACTAATGAGATGGGGCCTATTATATTGGTCTTTGGGAAGGACATCAGAGACACTTAACCTTCCCTCTGGTTTAGCCACTACAGTCACATGCAGTCAAGAGTTAGGTCTAGGATGGAATTGAAATGTAGTTAATTAATCTTCTCTGCAGGATAATTTTTGTATTGAATGAGTGGTTATACAATGTAACACTGCTTGTAGACTGTGGGCCTACCTCGTGTCAGCAGATTGTATTACATAGGTATATATTTCTCTACAGAAGACATAAAATTGGTCTGAATGTGTTGTCTACAAGAGACATTTTAATCGTGTCGCAATTTTTGGTAGCTTTTTGGTAGCTAACATGTGCAATCATTTTATGATTGCACATGTCATCTTAAACAGACAAACACGGTTTACAAAAGCAAACTTGACGCAAAAAAAAAAACGTAAAATATTTTTTGCACCTACGCTTAGAAAGTGTAATGACAAACTTCAGGCTGTTCACTGAAAATGCTGTGAGTGAAGATTGATAGATTATGTTGGCTGGCTAAGCATACCTGTTCAAGGGGAAATTGCCACAATGGTTAGTTTAGACCTTACAATTTAAATATTCAACCTACCAAACGCTATGTTTCGTTTTGAGACAATGCTTGTGATAACTCTGTTGCATGTTTTGTATCTGGGTCAATTTAAGGATATATTTGAGAGGATATATCTGAGACAAAGAGAAATGTGTCCTCATAAAGAACATATTTCTTTGAGCCTCTTCTCAAAGAAGATATTTTAATTCAATTTTAGGATGTGGCACAGTAACATATGTCGACTTCATAATACAGTAATAAATAATATAATCTAGATGCAAAATATAAAACAATACACAACGGCCATATAACTGTACCAAAAATGTTATGAATGATATAGGCCACTTTTCTGCCTTTTTATTACGACCCTTATCACACATTCGTTTTCATTACACAATGCATTAACGTGCAGATGGTGCTCAATAGAAATACACCGCTCCTCCCTCATCACTGTTTATGTCCTCCTCCCTTTTTGTCACCATCCCTTTAAAGCCATCTCGCCAACAGGTGATGTTCAAATCTGCGTCTGCCGCACTGGGATCTTTATTAGTGTATCAACATTCTCTTTCCCTGATTTCAAGTTCATTCCTAGCATGAAGCGACTAAATAACCGGGCAGAGAGCCACCTGAGTGGCCAGGTGGAGTGTGAACTGGATAGTCTAGGGAAAGGTTCCTGGGTAAACCAGGGCTACTGTGGCTCTCCTCCACCCCTGCCTCGTGTCATCAGCACTGTCTACAATCCTCAACCCCACTTCCAGGGCTCCTTCAACAGCATGAGCAAGCTGAACACCCCAGACTCTTTCCCAGTCAAGCCTGATCCGCTGGACGTGGGGGTGGATAAGACAAGGCCTGGCTGCTGCTCTTTCTTCAAAGGTAGGAACTGGTTCAATGGTTGTTTTCATTTGCGTTTGTTAAATCCCTGTGTAGTGTGATGTTATAGGGATCAGGTTTGTAATGGGATGTCTTTTAAACACCTGACATCATCACATTACACCATTTAACTTAAAAAGGACAATTATCAATATGCAAACTGAATAACTTACTCTTGTATGTAATTTGTATTTATATTTGAAAGGGGTAATTGACCTTCTATCACTTCTCAGACTTTGATACAGCCTCTTGTTTATCTCCATTCCTATATTTTGTTTGACCACTGTTCTGTTTGATGTAGGATTGTGGGGTACAGCTCTGACTGAGAACACTTCAGGCAACAGAGAGCTGTTTATTAGGACGACCCTGAGGGAGTTACTGGTCTATGTGTTTTTTCTTGTGGATATGTGTCTCTGTAAGTATATCAGCAATGTGTTTTAACCAAGTTGAGAAATGTATTTGTATGCAATTATTGTCCTGTTATGTTTACTTTGGATAATGTATAGCTTGAGTACAATTACAAGGCAATGTAATATGAGATGAAAATGTTGAAACGCCAGTAGATTTTGGAAATTTATGATTTTAATTCATGTTGTTATAATGCACAGATCAGGTAACATTTTTTCCTTAATGTAGACTATTCGTAAATACACGAGAAATATACATCACCATGACCTTTTTGTGTTTTCTCAAACTGTTACTGTCATGCGAAATGTTCATTTATCATGATCGGTTTATGCTTTAGTGCTCATTATAAAATGCCCACAACATCCTCGCTGGCTGAAAACCATTGTCCTGCTAAACATTTTCTCTAAAAGGAACACACGCACTGCCCCTGCCTTTCACTGATAAGAGCATTGGCTCAAGCCATTGTTTCTTTGTCTGTGTTAGATTTACATTGTTTGATGAGGGTATTTGTGTCAGCCAGTGTGCTCTCTCTTCAAACAAATTACCAGGTAAATCTGGCCTCTTTGACTCCTGTGATGTGAACAAGGCTAAAGGACAAGTGCTGAATGAGGAGCGTGTCTCATTCTTCCTTTTCTTATCTTGAACATTTGAATGGACAACATTTTAGCCAGAGCCTGTGCAAAGGTTGATATGCATCACTGGCTGATAATAACAATGTAGTTGTGTTGTCTTTCAGTGACATATGGTATGACCAGCTCCAGTACCTACTACTATACTAAAGTCATGACAGGCCTGTTTGTGAATACACCCAGCGACAGCGGGGTTCAATTTCAATCCATTAGCAGCATGGCTGACTTTTGGACTGTGAGTAGTAATTCTCGTTGCTTATACGTATGACTAAAATAACAGTGTTTCACAATCGATCAATTATCAATTAATCAATCAGTGTCTGCATAAAATGTAATATTCATTGTTATTTTTCAAGACAACTATAAAGCACAACACCGTGAGTCCATTAATTTTTCATAATCAGTTTCACAGCTTCAGTTTTTCCATAACCTCTTTGAATAAAACAGTATGCCCAGGGCCCTTTACTGGATGGACTCTACTGGACCAAGTGGTACAACAACCAGTCCCTAGAGAATGGAGACCAGTCCTTTATCTACTATGAGAACCTGTTGCTAGGAGTGCCCAGGATGAGACAAATCAAGGTAAAGAACAACTCCTGCAAAGTCCACAGTGACTTCCAGAACGAAATCACAGGATGCTTTGATGTCTACAATGAGAAGAAAGAGGACAGCCTGGACTTTGGCCTGATTAATGGCACAGCGTGAGTTTAACATTTTAATCGTTTTTATGTTTTGTTTATTGTTTTGAATGTTTGGTGGGAATTGTATCTTTATCAGAAGCCATGTCTAGTATTGCATTCCTGGTTTTGCAGTTGGCAGTATCACACCGAAAAAGAGATTAAGGGGTCGGCTCACTGGGGGCTGCTGACCACCTACAGTGGGGCGGGCTACTACCAGGACCTTGGCAGAACCAAGGAGGACACGGCTGCAGTCCTGGCAGAGATGATGAGCAACCTGTGGTTGGACCATGGGACTCGGGCAGTGTTCGTTGACTTTTCCACATACAACGCTAATATTAACTTGTTCTGTGTCATCAGGTAAATGGAAGAATGAACAGTTACATCATTTCAGATATTTTCTTAATTGTTCAGAATGGTCTAAACAGTGTTGAATTTTTTTTCTGCAGATTAGTGGTTGAATTTCCAGCCACTGGTGGAGCGATACCCTCTTATCAGATAAGAACAGTCAAACTGATTCGCTACATCACCTACTGGGATTATTTTATAATTGGCTGTGAGATGGTGTTCTGTTTGTTCATTTTCTACTATATTGTGGAAGAGATTCTTGAGCTGCGGATCCACAAGTTTTCCTACTTCAAAAGCATCTGGAACACTCTCGATGTGGTTGTCATCATGGTAAATTGAGTAGATAAGGAATTGCAAATGAGGGACAAACTGACATTTCATGTTCTCTATAAAAATAATAAAATATATATTTTTTCTTTTTACAGCTAGCAATTGTTGCTATTGTCTTCAATGTTTTTCGCACCATTAAAGTGGATAAATTACTTGGCACACTATTGCAGAATCCGGATATCTATGCAGATTTTGAATTTTTAGCATTCTGGCAAACACAATATAATAACATGAATGCAATGAACTTGTTCTTTGCTTGGATAAAGGTAGGTCTGAAAAAAGATGCATAAAGATGTTATATTGTGTTACAAAAGTCGTGTCCAAAAAACTAAATGTCCTCTCTTGTTCCTGTAGGTTTTCAAGTACATCAGTTTCAATAAGACCATGACTCAACTGTCCTCTACACTGGGGCGTTGTGCAAAAGACATCATGGGCTTTGCTATCATGTTCTTTATTGTGTTCTTTGCCTATGCTCAGTTGGGTTATCTGCTCTTCGGAACAGAGGTGGAATCCTTCAGTACCTTTGTCAAGTGCATGTAAGAGAAGTTTTCTGACAACATATTTGAAAAATGTCTTCAGCAAGATAACATTAAAATAATTGATGCTTTGTTATTTTCAATCTGTAGTTTTACCCAGTTCAGGATCATTCTTGGAGATTTCGATTACGATGCAATTGAGCGAGCCAACAGAGTCCTTGGGCCCATCTATTTTGTCACTTATGTGTTCTTTGTCTTCTTTGTGTTACTTGTAAGTTACATTAATACACTTTCTATTTAGCTACAGAAAAAAGTGAACAGCGTTTATGTATATGCTATTGATTTGTTCCCCAGAACATGTTTTTGGCCATCATTAATGACACCTATTCTGAGGTAAAGGAAGAGCTTTCATCCCAAAAAGATGAGCTGCAAATTACTGACATAATCAAACAGGTAAATTGTAATATATATATATATATATATATATATATAAAAACTATAAATGTATATATATGTATGTGTATATATGTATGTATAAATGTATATATACATATATACACACATACATGTTAAATATCAATATTTTACAGAAATATTTGACAGAAAATATTTTTACATTATATCTGTTTTTCAGAGTTATGCAAAGACATTTATGAAACTAAAACTGAAAAATGAGAAGATATCAGATGTCCAAAAAGCCCTGAATTCTGGATCCAAAGAAATAGAATTCAAAAACTTTAGAGAGACTCTTAAAGAGTAAGTCTTCACCCTGAGTGAACTAACACTAACCTTTCAATTATGGTATTCAATTTGATACTACTATGTTAACCCCTCAGGATGGGACATGATGATCATGAAATATCTGACGCTTTCTCCAAATTTGACTGTGATGGAAACAAAATTCTGGACCAAGAAGAGCAAGAGAAAATGAAAAGAGAACTAGAAGATAAAAGGGTAAGTGCACAGAGAACACTACAGAATACAATAATAAAAGGTAAATTCTGGATCATGTAAAAAGATCATGAATGTTTGATGAACCAAATACATACATATTCCTCTTGTCACACGCAGGATGCTCTTAGTGCTGAGCTTAACAATCTTGGACAAAACTATGTTAATGGTTCCCTGGAGAAACCTGACAATGAGCAGAAAACAAAAACAGTGGAGCAGGAGGATTTCCAAAAGTGCGATGAGTTGAACATTTTAAACATTTCTTCTTATTTAAAGAAAAGGCTCTAGACACATTTGACCATCAAGAGTTTGGCAGCAAGTTTGACATAGTATCATGCAGCAGCTGCTTTGACCTTTTAGCACCAAATATCATCAGTTTTCTCAGACCAGACCAGCTTTCTGATTGCCATATAGACAAACAACAACCAATCTCTTTTAGCACTGGATGCACATTCACCTGTGGATACATTTTGTGGTGACCCATACAGTTTGCATGATAGTAAAGTTACTGAATAGGCAATTTAATACCTATGGAAAAAATGTATAAAGAGTTGGATGCTATGATGTAGTACTGTATACGTCACGCTGTAATTGTACATAATGGCAATGTACATGTGTGTAAAATCCTTTCTAGGGACCATCATTTCTTTCTTCTCCTATTGTAGATTGGTCAGACAGGTTCTTCATCTTGAAGGATTTGTAGCAGCCATTATGGGGAAGCTTGACTTGGTTGTGGAGAAACTGGAACTGCATGGGTGGAAAAAAGGCACAGAAACAGTGATTAAGGTAGGTGTTAAAATACAGGATGTGTGTATACGTATACATTGTGTTGCGCAACCTCACAATTGAGTATCAAACTTCTAAGACTTTGTGTCAATTTCTAGAGTGAAAAGACTGCTTCAGATGGTAAAATTCAGGTACAACTCAACAGAGGAATACGCGCAGAGACATCATCACCATGGAGTGCCACTATTCCTGTTGGCCAGACCACATATGATGGTCAGAATCCTGTCAAAGGCTGGCCCAAGGCAAACAGCCATATGTAGCTTAGTGCCAGAACAACAATTGTGAGAAGAAAAGCACAACATAACCAATAACACTTAGGAACAACGGTGGCATACTAAGGTGAGCAGTATTAAACTCGTATGCTGTACTCTTACACCGATTACTGTTGTAACGAGACAAATTTTAGTTAGTTTAGTATCACTGTTAAAGTAACAAATATTTACATAGAATTAAAATTCGAGAATACCCTCGATAACTAATAACAATACATAAAATTCAACAGAAAATCATACATAAATCCAAGCAATTATATTAGTCCAGATAGAAATTGCACAATACTTGCATCATATACTTGGGCAATGGGAATACTATGAATTATGATGTACTGTTAGAATAAGATAAAATATTTGCATACTCATGTATATTAAGTGTCGACAACATTGTCAATATAATTTTCTTAACAGATAGTTTGCAGCACTTAACAAATTATTATAAATTACATCTGTGTATTTTATTTATGTTGCTATTGCTAATCCGTGTTGGGCTTTTAAATAATTATTATTGTCAATTCAGGCATTGATCTCTGTGGTTGATGTTAGGTCAAATTAAGTACAATATTATCAGTGGTTCAACCGAAAATCTGACTCAATAGACGTGTTTAATGTACTAGTACATTAGGTTTAAATGAGGCCAGGTTTGAGAAAATAATATTAACATTGGAACATGCAGTTAAGATCTAAATTGCTGTTACTATATAGTGCGTGGTGAAGCCTAATTAAGACACTGTCTTTTGTAGCACGTGTTGTTAATAAAATAAGTCTGATCAATGATTGTGTGTGATACATGGAATTAAAAGCGTATATTTTTTTAATCGTCACATGAGTATCAAGATCTGTCAACAGACTTCTAGAATTGCAGAATATAAAACCTACACACACACACACACACAGACACTTGGTTAGACATAGTTTCAAATCATTGTTTTATTTCAGATCAATTTCCATTTTTATTGAAAAGAATTTACTTACACCTTTCTTAAAAGCAAACTTACCCAATTACATTCAATGCTTTAAGCAACCAAGATAATACAATTCAAAAACGTGCAATTCAAACTCAAAACCCACTTATCTCAAGCTATTATATGGAAATGGCACACAACCTCATAGTTGGGACAACCCTTATTGGAATATAGAATCTTGTCTTCTAAAGAGCTTGAGGTAAAAAAAAAAAATAATGAAAAAAAAAGGTGGCTGTAACTGACTTAAGTTAAGGCTTCATTATAAATCATACAGAACATATTTTATAAGCCTGTTTACACCAATCTACCGTCTAAGTACAGTATGTACAGCGTTGGGTTTGTGAAACTTGTGATTCTATAAAAGAGCACATGCTTAAAAACTCTTTCTACATACAGTACGCAGCAGGGGTTATATACATAGTTGGCCTTCTTGACCTGTCCCAGAAGTGACATTTGTAGATATAAGATGATTAAAGAATTATACTAGTATTTGCATGTCAAAAAGGAGCGCAAAGCAACTGATTGATTATTAGGCTATACATGATGGCATAATTTGCCTTATTATTTACAAAAGAAGATCAACCCCAAAAGAGACATTTTTAAAAATTCACTCAGCAGAACAAAATGCTTGAACTAAACTTTATACTAAAAACAATTTACACATTAGAGCATTTTCCAGCTCACAATTGGCTCCTGTTTTCTGAGGATGAAGACATGGAAAATATCGACTTCCTCACTTGCATCATATGTCATATAGGGACATGTTTTAATAAAGCATATTGCACCTTAATACATCTGATAAAACACCCTCAATTGGGAAGGAGAGCGATTGTTCATTATTAAAATAATTTACCAAACACTTTAAGAAAGTTTCTAAAATGTTTACAGTGCTATTTCACACTGAGGGTACAAATACTTTTAAATCTGTTTTAGGCTACATTAAGTGGTAAACGTAACTCATCAAAAACATGATGATCTCTCCTATAAAACACATTAAGTTAGTCCAAGTTCTTGAACTTACGATTTGTTGAAATCTAGCCAAAACATTAGCCAGGAAACCCCCCACCCCCTCTACACTACCCATCCATATAAATAACTTTGTTTCCCTCACATATTAGAGATAAGACACTGCCTCTGATCTTTACTGGGTGGGAGGCGGTTCCAGATTTACATACGATGGGTTGTCCACTGATTCCCTGGAGCAGAAAGACTGTGACTGATGTGAGAGCCTGCTCACTGTGTCTGGTAGCCAGTCATGCTGAAGTTGGCCTGATTGGGCATCACAGGACCAGGCTGGGGTTGCGACTGTGGGGATCCAAAACCTCCCATCCAGCCTGGAGACTGAGACTGCCTGATAGGGAGAATATGTGCAAACACACACACACACACACACACACACACATCAGAACACAATACAGAGAGAGAGAGACAGACAGAAAGAGACAGACAGACAGAGAAAGAGAGAGCGAGAGGGTGAAAGATTTGCTGGAAAGCTGAGATAAATAAAGTTGTCACCTTGAAATATTTTGTGCGGCTGCTGCCAGAATGGAGTCCCTGTGAATGATATAGCATTTTAGTGTGGCCCTGACATCAAACCATTGTACAGTACTAAAATTGGGCCTTGATCGTATTGTATACTGTAGGTGAGGTATAGGAAGCTAAATGTAAAAAATATTCCCCAATGAAAATTTGGGGACATGCAATCCAATCAATTTTTTGTTATTATATTTCTACATGGTTTAGGTTGTTCAAGCTTTATACTAGAAAAGTTTACCAAAATATATTGGTAATTGCATACATTTCTCTTCTCTACACTAGCAGAAACCCTGGTCAGGAACTTGGTCGAACTTGAATGAGTCAACTTGTGGTGTATAATCAAGTCTGGTATAATCACTGTGTATGATTAAATAAATGCTCCAACTCACTCTACACCAAATCCTTGTTGATTCCATGTCTGGCCGTACACACCATAAGAGGGCACCTGCCACCCATTTGTAACATACTGTTGGCTGTACTGCTGGGGGTTCCCATACATTTGATTCCACTGTCCCCACTGACCATATTCCATCTGCACAAAGACAAAAACGTTTTGTCAACAAGAATAAAACTGAAGCAAATTAAAAATTAATAGCTTAAGTAACTTTAAGACCCCTTTTGTAGGTGCTTCACACTACCTGCTGTACATTCTTGGACATGTCAGGAGATTCTTTGCCCCAGTAGCATTTAACAATGTGACCTTCGATGGTTGTTCCATTCACTGAAACAATTGCATGGGCAGCACTTTCGTGTGACGAAAACCTTAAAAAGAAATATGCTTTCAGCAGGGTTCTGTAATCGCAGTATACCATCAGCACAAAAAAGGAGACTACATGCAAACTATATATATCCGGCAACTTTAGCCCATGAAAAGTATTTGCTGATTATTAATCATTGAGTCCTAAGCTGTTGCCACCTAGGGGCAAAAAATGACTCTACATGCTTTGGAAGATAATTACCTGATGAATGAGTAACCTTTCTCTGGGAAAACTCTGATTTCCATTATCTGACCAAAGGGCGAGAATGTCTGTCGCATGAGATGTTCTTTAAAAAAACAAAAATAAATAAATAGGTAAGGTCATTGCGAGTGTAGAAAGGTTATTAGTATAACATATACATTTTTTATCAAATTATTTTGTTTTACCTTTTGTAAAACAGCACTGTTAGCACACTAAATACAATTGCCGCAGCATTATTCTTACATTGTTAAGTAGACAAAATGTACTTCATTATCAGTGTCCAAATGAAAAGGGTGTCCAAGTGAAAAGGATTATATAAAAAAAATATAGGTTTCTCCCAAAAAATTACATAATCAATGTACTTATTCAGCGCATTATACCCCTGAATGTAACTAAATTTCAAAATGACAAAAGGAAACACTTACCTGATAGTCCTGACTGGATTCCTCCACAATACACAGTGCAGTTCTGTGGACTAGACAGATTGACCACATCTTCAAACCTCAGCTGCTTCGAGCCATCTGACAATCAAAAATGGAAGAAAAATGGATGACAAACTTACTTCTGGCAACACTTTGAGAGTGGTAGACTTTTCCTTGTAACTTACTATCAGGCACACTTTTGGGCGCTGGTGGCTTGCGGGTGGCCCAATTAGTCCTGATCTGACGCCCTCCTAACCACTGTCCTCCCATGTGCACTATGGCATTTTCAGCATCCTATTAAAACACAAAAGACAATGTTTCTTTTCCAAAACTATGAATCACAAAACGTACTAGAGACCTCTGATCTGTATTCTACAGTAATACATCAATATTACATCGATATTTCCATTTCAATAGTTAATGCTTAATTGTTTGCATATAACAAATCATATTTGATATTATCTGATAAACATAACTAAAGTCAAATTTGTTTGTGAATCTATGGTAGTGTATTAAATGACATGTGATGTACTAAAAGTAGGATAGTAAACAGAAATAACCTTCATTTCGTGTTCCTGTACTGGAGCCTTACCAGTTTGTTATAGAAGGACACAAATCCATACCCCTTAGATTTCCCTGTAGTCATGTCCTTCACAACACGGGCATCCCTGCAAGAAAACATCAAAGTAGCTTCAGAACACTTGCTGCATTACACACGTCAAACTAAAAGAACCACACGCACAAACACCCACACAGAGGCACACACACACACAGACGATCACCTATACATGTATTCTCCTATGTTAAAATCTACCGTAAAACCTATACTGGCAACTTGAAAGCAAAGCAGCATTTTAAAACACCATTACAAAGACATGCAACCTACACTGCTGAGTTAGCTGTTTTCATATTCATTTTCAATAAAAGGGATCCCTGCCATTAAATAGTTCATTAAAATCAATATTCACTTATTTTACAGTCTGAAATCAGCAAGTCAGAAAGCAACAATTTTTATGTATTACCATGCATTCCTAGCAGTTACTGATGGTATCCTACCAATAGAAATATATTAAAATATCAAAGAGAAAAAGGAATTAAAAAGGCATACATGGCCTGTTAACAGATTTCGTTATTTTTCCTGGTCAATTCTTTACCACCAATATGGAGTTTGGGGAGCTGCAAATTTTGAAAAATTGAAAATTTTCAGAACTTTAGGAAAGGAGCATTAAGCTATCAACAATACTAAGCAAACCAAAATGAGACAATTTACATTGGCTAAATCTTGAAAGGAATACTCGGAAACTGGAGTGTATTAATAAGTTATGTCATCACAAATTATCTGCAATAAATGGAAGAAACAGAATAAATAGATGAGGAAAAAAAAACTACATCTGAGTTTCAGGTGTGCACTGTTCCTTGCTGTTAGCCTTCAAGCTCCTGTCCAATCCTATGAGCATTTCTGTAAAATAACCAGAGTGCTATTACTTTACTTACTCAAAACTTCAGAAGCTGAAAGCTTTTCATTTACACACAAGCTTGTTCTGCCACTGCAAATTGCACATTAAAAAGTACTTACCATTTCCTAAATATATCAATAGCAAAATAAAGATGTCTGGTGAAAAAATTACAATGTGATTTATCCAAATGTGTCATCTAATGCCTAATTTCTCTTTACCAAAACTGCTTTTATATTCTCCTGTACATCTTGTAAAAAGTCCTGCATTACTGTAGGTAGAAAAACATATTAATGAGCAAATTCAAGTTAAGTCTTCCCATTTAAAACTTACGAGATTTTCCCAAAAGGTGCAAATGCGGCTTTGACATCCTCCGTGGTGATCTCAGGGCTCAGATCACCCACAAAAACATGGAAATGATCTGAAATGACCAATACAAATTTGTTAACCATTAGTGCTAAAGCACACTTGCATTTCTGAGTGAATTTGACAAATTACAGTAATGGCACTTAATAACACTTGCTTGCATTTGGCAAATCTATATAACTAACGGCCTCCATAAGTTGTATGAATAGGTCTGGAGGTTTAGTACTGGCCAACAATGACTAGGGCATAGGACACTTACTGGATGTGTCCTTCTTTTGGCTACTTGGAGTGGTGGCCCAATTGACCTTCACTTCCTGGAAGAAGAAAAAATATTTCACATAATCAAAGTCTATGGCCAATAGATATTTTAGGAGTAATGAGGCAGGTGTTAGAAAGTGTAACACCTTCTTACATTTGTATTTCATAATAAATATATATATATATATTACCTTTCCTAATATTTTCCTCCCATTCATGGCTGCCAGAGCAGCAGCAGCGTCTCTATGTTCGTAGAACTCCACAAAACAATACGGATCGTTACTTGTTTGCTGCAAAACGGAAAACCCGACAGAAGAATTCATCCTCCTGCTATCGGGTTGCTGAGAAAAAAAAGCCAGGAAAATATATTATAGCCCAAAACATGATCACTTCTGCGTGTTCAATTTTATCATGTCCCAGGTCTTGATCAAATGTAAGAAACAACATACAATTACAGTAGTGCAAGATAATGGTTTTTAATGACCGTGAAATCCAAAACAAAAGGCAGTTAGTTTACATATTTGACATGACAAACTGATTTTCTTACCTCAGTGATCATTTTACAACTTTTGCAAGGGCCTATCTGAGTGAAGAGTTGGAGTATCAGAATTTCTGTTACATCTCTGGAAAGGTTGCCAACATATCTAAGAGAGAAACAAAAGCGGGTGGAATGAATTAGGTGTGATTTTTTGATCAGTTTATGACATAGAAAGTACGTACAGGTAGGGTAGCAATAAATATATGCTAAGTGAGGTGTACTTTGTTCCGCTATTGTAGTGGCCGTCTGTCTTGGTGCTAGCCACACTGGCTAGTTCCAGCAACAAGACCAAGATGACAAGCTAATGTCGTTGGCATTTGTAACAAGAGAACGAGTGATGCTTTGTTCGAAATTACCCTAGTAGCTGGTTAGATAGGTAAAGCTGAGGCTAGGGGTACATTTCCCTATAAATATATAATTCCGATAGTAGCAGGCTAGCGTGTGTGGCTCTGACTGGTTCGTTTGACTCGCATGGCAACCTAGCTTGCTAGATTAGCTAGCTAGTTACTTGGGTTAGCTACTAATATTCCAAGAACATTGCAGGGTGATATACTAGCTAGTTTGCTAGCTAGCTAGCCAGCTGGTTCCGTGACACTGACAACAGTTTTGTAAGCATTACTTACAGAGTTTTGGGATGGCTTTCGTCTTCCATGCTCATGCAGAGATATTCAGCTGTGTCGACTATTCTGCTAATAACAACTAGCTAGGTGATCCTGGTATTAATTATTTCTTAGAAGCTAGTCCAGCCAGCTAGTAGAAAATGGCGCAAATCAGGTAGGGAAGATATGACGAACGTGAAAGTGCCATTGCGCATGTACAATGTCTGGAATTTGGAGTTACTACACTATTACTATTATAATAAGTCTACAAAACACATTCCAGTAACATCGGATATACAAGTTATGAAATGGGTAAAGCGTGTAGGTATTGTGCAGGACGATATTGTGGCCTTAGATTCGAAGCGGTTTTGGTGCACGTCTTATAAACGAAACGTCTGTTGACACGATACAAGATTTTTACGGACCACCACAAAATACCATGGCCATTTGCGAAATAGCTTAATAATACATTCATAATACAATAATACATTAATTAAATTGTAGTTTAGCTGCATTCCAAAGAGTTATTTTGTGAAACATTGTAACATGTTACAAGAAGGACCTGGAACTTTCCATGTATAGGGTGAAACACATGTCACTTAGAGCTTTTTCCACGTTGACCGTGCTATTTCGAGAAACTTCCAGCCCCTTTTCATACGTCACCGCAAGGAATCTTTAAAGGGTCCCCTTCTGTATAAAATGGCACAGTACTAAGGAGCGGGTAGAATGAACAGCATGAAGACGCACTCACCGCTGGCAACAATGTCAAATGACGACCCTCTACCGCTTGGATGGGAAATAAAAATTGACCCACAGACAGGGTGGCCTTTTTTTGTGGATCACAATAATCGCAAAACAACATGGAATGACCCAAGACACGATCTCAAAAAGGTAAAGTAGCCCCTCACTCAAGTAATCTAGCTTTAACTGTATCAATGTTTAATGTAAGACTGTGAAACCTGCTAATGTTATGACAGCGTTTGACAGCCAGTGGTCTGATAGTGCTGGTTATGATATCTCACACTACGACCAAGTAGGTAACGGTAGCCTAATGTTATTGCCTTACTTGCAGCTACACAGTGTAGCCTTTTTGATAGAAAACTGTGTATTTTTATTATATTTGAACAAACTATTGCCAGTTGATCTTCCAACGCAATGGTATGTTTTCCGAGCACCCCCGCCCCACTTTATAATAATGGTTAACTAATAGCTTGCCAGTTAGATTCTTGTGTTATGATCTAACCGTTACTGGATTGTAGTTGACGCACTGCAGTCATGTATTGCCATGCCTGTGAGATTTGGACACCTTCATAAGGTTTATTTAAAGCCTTTAGGCCACGCCAACCATGTTTGTTCATCTCATCTTTATACCTCGTTGCTAAAACTTTTCCTTACAAGGGGTTTCAGCGGGGGGGGGGGGGGGGGGGGCTGCGCTAAGGATATTAGTTGAGTTAGATATGAGTCATATTGGTGTGATTTAGTATTTTCTTTGAAATACTGTAAAACGTAGGCTAAATCTTGAGGGGGTAGGTGAGTCTGCCAGTTGGCATCTCCCTTTAGAAAGATCAACATGGTTGCTGTTGTCCAAACTTGGTGTAACGGAGAATCTGCTGGAAAGACAGCTGTCGGGGGATAAAATTGGTGCAATGCTGGCAGTGAAGCGTCCATGCTAAAATGGTAGAGGGCAAAGGGTCGTTCAAGTTGTTATATTTGCTTAAAAAGTTTGAATGAAGAACACCTTAATGAGTTATAATAATTAATTAATTATTTTACAACCTAATTGTATATATTAGGCTATTCTCTCTATTTTTTTATATGGTTACCATGGATTAGGCTATACGTTTATGCTGTATTCTCATTTATTTATGACATATATTTGGAAAACTCCGCTAGAATGATGAGGATAGGTGATTTATGTATTTGTATCTGTCGAAGCTGCTTTTTTCATGTAGTCTGGTTTCTTAAACGTAACTTCACGTTATCCCAGTTGTGCTACTCTGTTACTGCTACAATCAACACTTGAACTGTGTGAAAACACAAGACAACAAAGGAAGTCAGTGTAAGGGCAGTCTTTCCAGTTACATTAATTCACCTGTTAACTAATTAATTGGTATATTAGTGTTGCAAGTATATGCCTATATTGGATGTAGGCTTCACTGAATTAGGTGATATTTTGGTGCCAGTGACTTGTCCAGCTTACTTTTGATTTTACAGCAACCTGTAACACTAGATCAATAAATATAGAGATGCAGATAAGATGGACAAAAAGTGGTTTCCTACATTTGAATTTAGTTCTGTCCCTTACACTATGTTAATAATTAGAATTTGAATAATTAGAATTATAAAACAGCTTTATTTTTGAATTGTACTGAGTAGTTTCCTCCCTCAAGTGGTCAGAGAGGTGATGTTTTTAACATCTCTCAGGGATATTTCACATATCTAACTAATGCTTTCAGGCTGCCAGAATAGACTGAAACAATTTGCTTCAGCGTTTTGTGAACCATTTAATTTTGCAGTATCCCTGGATGTGAATCAGCTCCTTAGTTTTAAGACAGATGTGAAAGCAGTTCTTTCCTTTCATTTTTTTAGAGCTCCTGTCAGGGAATTACAGCCTTGCAACATTGCTTAGGCTACTGTTTCGTCCTGTATAATCAATTCCCTAACCAGCTCTTTTCCATGTATTTTTCAGGTCAGCCAGTTATCTCAGAATGGCCCCTCTGTTCCTCAAGAGCCAAGTCCCCAGGAGACACAGAAAACATATTTAAGGGAGATGAAGCACCCCACACTTCGCCAGGGTTATATACCCATCCCTATCTTCCATGAGGGTGTAGATCTCCGACAGCAACATCAGCCATCATGTTATTCCTACATCCAACCAGCCTCTTCACAGAATGTTCGGGCAGAAGGACAGACACCTTCCCCTGCTCCTACACTTCACTGCCGACCTAGATCTCCATTGTTGGGCCCTTCAGAGAGCTGCCCCCCAGAGCCCTGCAAAGCATGTTCTCCTGTTTCACAAGGACCTGAGGTGAGATTTCAGAGCAGAAAATGGGAGTATTCATATTTGGAATTTAGTGCTTCAAACCATAATTTAGCCTATTTCTAAAACTGTAGCTGCAATTCCTCAGTAGCAATATGTCTTTTTTTTCCCCACAGATTCATAATGCCCCCTTCCACCAGTCTTCGAGGCCCAGCAGCACCAGCCTTCAGACAGGTTATATCCCCATCCCAGTGATCCACGAGGGAGCTGTTGGTCAACAATCCCCAGTCAACTCCTCAATCTACTCCCAACGCTTGCCTTTCTCTGAGCACCAGACACCTTTCCACCGCCTACAACCAGAGGAGTGGAGCGGTCATCGTGGGTCTACACCCCCCCCACGGGATCGGGCCTCTCCAAGTATAGTGTCCCAGCACCGTGAGGCTGCCCCAATCCACCTCCCTCCCCACATGAGAAGTCAGTCTCCAATTATAGCACAGTTTATGGGAGAAAGGCCACAGGTAATTAATCTCATTATTACATCTGTTAATTGATGATAATACTGGTTGCTATACTTTGGCCTGGTTTAATTTAATAGGGTGTTACAACTATGACCTAACTGCTAAATACAAGTTTATAGTGTAGGTGGACAATTGAGTTTGCTCGTCCCCGACTGAAGGACTGTTTGATTTGATGGTAGAGAAATTGACTTGATAATATCTGATTCCAACTACAAAAGTGCATATACTTTACCTGTAACCTTGATTGCTAAACGGTTAATAACAAATCTCCAACATAATTGAGAATAGTTTCTATGCTTTAAACAGGACACCAAACTCAATACAAGCATATTTACTAAACAGCCAATACTATGGAGGTGTCCACCATCACAGTATATAAAACTGACCCCCAGAGGCTACAGTGAAGCTCGGAGCATGGAAGGCCCTACTGAAATAGTGAATCAGAGGCCCCACTTTGACCTAGTTCAAAAGCGTATGAACAGATAATGGCTTAATGCAACTTAACTCAAAGTATTTTCTGCCTTAGTGTGTGAAAGATGCGTACGTGGAGAACCAGTCATTTTAAATGCATTCCTCTTATGATCCCCAGGTGCAACACCATGTCCAACAGAGGGAATCACCTCACAAAGTGGAGCAGGAGGAGCAAAGCAACATGCCAAGACCCGAGAACCTTATTTTTTCACAGCATGTGCAGAGAGAGCCTGATGCACCAAAGCCACAGCAACCTCAACAGCTTCCACAGTTCCAACAGTCTCCACAGTTCCAACAGTCTCCACAGTTCCAACAGTCTCCACAGTTCCAACAGCCTCCACAGTTCCAACAGCCTCCACAGTTCCAACAGCCTCCACAGTTCCAACAGCCTCCACAGTTCCAACAGCCTCCACAGTTCCAACAGCCCCAACAGCCTCCACAGTCCCAACAGCCTCCACAGTCCCAACAGCCTCCACAGTCCCAACAGCCTCCACAGTCCCAACAGCCTCCACAGTCCCAACAGCCTCCACAGTCCCAACAGCCTCCACAGTCCCAACAGCCTCCACAGTCCCAACAATACCCACTGCCACAGCAGCCTCAACAACCACAGCAGGTGTCCCAACCTCAGCAACAGGAACAACCCCAACAAACACAACCTCAGCAGTCACAGCAAACATCAAACATCACAGTGCAGATTCCTCCAAAATCCGAACCCGAGGATTCTGTACAAGAGGATCCTGGTTCTAAAGCTGATGAGGCAGACGCTCAAGCTCCAAGGCACCCAGGTTTGGCTAAGGTACAGCAGATAGTAGAAAGAGTGGCAAAACTGGAGCAAGATGTGAGATGTTTCGAAGGGAAGAAGAATGATAAAAAGTACTTACTGTTGGAGGAGATGTTGACCAAAGAGCTTTTAGCATTGGACTCAGTAGACCCAGAGGGACGGCTAGATGTGCGGCAAGCTCGACGTGATGGAGTCCGGAAGGTCCAAAACATCTTGGACGAACTTGAGCAACTGGATGAGCGGCCAGCTGTGCCAACCAGTGAGTCTTCAACGGAGGGTGACAACCCACTGCAGAAAAGGGAGCCTAGCATGATCAGCCAAGCCAATGTGGAGATGTCTAGGGATGGCCAGGGAGTATCATAGTGACATTATGAAATAGACCATAACAACCCCACAGTCATCAATTTTACTGCAGATATCAGTGAATTTTGCATGTTAATTAACAGTATTTGTATTTTCTGGCATTCACCCCTTATGTGATAACTGAGTGAAATCATGTATTAAGTGATGTTAAGCCAGTGTTTCTACCATTTTTGTGCTGTGCACCAATGTCCTTGCTACATGATCTTTGTCTTCAAGTTGTTAGAGACAGAGGTCACCCAGAAAGAACATTAAACAAGAGGCCTTGATTGATGAAGTGATAATAACAGTCGATATTTTGTATGTGTATGATGTAGTTGCCTTTCAACCATGTAATGTGTAAAGCTTTTTAACATTATTTGAGAAAGATACTGGTCTGTAATCTGTTCAAGAAAGGGCTTATACATGATGTCAAATATTGCCCTCTTATTTTAAATTGATTGCTGTACTTGCAGTATTTATCTCAAATACATTAAGACTAATAGGTAGGTCAAACAGGGAAAGCCATTATGCCTCAGATGGCAAGTGCCAAAAAAGTATAATTTCCACTCCATTCTTTTAAATTGCCTGTTTCAATTCCTAACAAATTTGTAATTGCTAATCAGTTACAGCTTTACGGTGTTGGGACTTATTTTGCCATTCTTAAAAGTAAATAACTATTCCAATAATATTTCAAACAAATTCAAAGTATCTCTACTCTGTTTAAAATAATTTACATTATTATTGGAATGATTATTGCTTTGTTAACTTGTTTTAACAAGCCATGATAGTTATATGTTTATTTCTAGTCAATGGTTGTATTTTGAAATCGAGAGTTATGAAGGTTACAATAATGACAGAAATGGATGTGAGCTGTATATCTCACAAAATGTGAGATTATACCAGCAACTGCTGCTAATTACGAGTCACAGTTAAAAAGGTTTGAGAATGTAAAATGAAATATATTTGTTATATCACAGCTTGTGAGTTGCAGGTTGTTTCAGTGTCACAGATTGTTGAAGTCACGTTGGTTGCAAATAAAATTTATTTGACATTGTCTTTCGAGTGAATTATAAAGCACTGCATTCATGAAGTTCATCTACATAACATAGCTTACTAATTGCACATAATTTTCCCTCTGTTATGACACAACCTATCTAGACATTTGATTATTTTACCTATATTGGCTGACAGTTCTGGCTGTTCAGCGAGAAACTGAAATATGCATACTGCAAATGTTCTGAATTCTGGATATGTCTCGATGTATGTAGCAGTGTGTCTGAGAGTCAGCGTGAGAAAGGAGCTTGGATCGTCTGGAAGTGGAACATTACCATGAATGACGACTGTGGTCACGTGTGATTGTTTCTGCAGGAAATTGACAGTCGGTCGGTCGACTTGGAAATGGTTAGCTAGCGACTGACATTTTCGCACATTTAAGAACTGGAGTCATGTACTTACAACGACATGTCATTGGAATGGAATACTAAATCTGATATATAAAGAACGAAAGCTAACGGAGCCAGATAGTTGTAGATACTCAGTGGCAGGATAACAATAACATAAAGCTAGACAGCTAGCTTCTTGTTGGTATTGAGACCTCACCTGGTGGCTGGGACTATTTCTCAAATATTTCCTCGCTACACGAGTTGGACTAGCTAGCTAGCTGGCTAGCTAACGTTTGCTTTAGCAAATAATTACCGTTCTATGACATAATGGAGTTGTTTCAGGCTAAAGACCATTACATTCTTCAAAGTGGTGATCATGCTCTGTGGTGTAGCCGAAAAGATGGGACCATGAACGTCAGACCGGGTAAGTGCAACTTGCTGCCATCTAACTGTATTCAAATACCGTTGATAACATGCGACCATCGAGAAATTATGTTGCCGTTTACTGGAAGTGTTAGCACTCCCTTTCTTTTTGTGGTTTCATGCAGAAATTATCCACGAACATACTTATCCGCTACTAGCAGCTATAGTAACAGTGTAATTGATAAGTTGTAGCTAAGAAGATGAAGTGTAACGTTACAGGTTAGGACTGAGGGTAGATTTCCCATCTTAGCTCGTTTACAGTAGCTGCTTTGTATATGTTTCAGTAGATCTATATCAGTTTCCTGTAAACAATAACTAGGCTGTCATATAACCGTCAAGTAAGTCAACCCATGTCTTGCTGGTGATCGTGTAAGGATAAATGTTTTCTTGTGCTGCTGACAAAGAGGAGAAATCAGTGCTTGAAAGGCCTTCCCACTTTCCTGACTGTACCAGGCACTAAGCTTGAGAAATTCTGGGCACAGCCAACTGTCCTAGTAAAGCTAGCTCTAGTATTTTTGTTGTGAGCAAAAGCAGTTGGTTAGGGAGCTGTCTCGGACTGTATGAATGAGCTATCCTGTTGGCTAGCTGTGGGCTGGAGTCACATGGGTGTGCAGCCAGCCTGAACAGGTTTGGGTTGCACCACTGTTCCATTATTTAATTGGAAAAGGATTTCCACTACTCCCTCACACTGGGCCTAAGTAGCACTTGAGGAATTTCCACTATATTATCCCCTTATTCAACAGGCAACTATGTCGCTATGTTGTCCCCAGCTGTATCTGTAACATAAACAAAGTGGGTTATGTGGGGTATTTTCTCAGACCATGTACTCCCAGTCCCTGAGCCCCCTCCCTGATAGGGTTCCAAAGCCAAGACCTGTCTTGTACATTCAGTTCTCTTGTTCCATGGAACAGGAAGAGTTAGCCTATTGTCTGAGGTTGCCTACAGAAATGCTCTACACCCTCACTCACATAGTTTCCCACTCCTGCATGTTGGTACACACCCCTGACATTGTTTCTTTAAACACATTTTGAATCAACATTTTCATAAGCAAGGTACTGAGCATGTGAGCATCAGATGGGTTGTCAAAGTCCAGTCTATCCTGTTGACTCAATTTATAATACTACTCAATTAACCATCAATCATTTGTCATTAGCGGGTTTCTTCCCACATGAATAGTAATTAGAAAAGTTATTCCGTTATTGTTCTTAAATTAAAAAGATGGTTCTATTTCTTAATTTTAGCAACAGACCTGTTGTTAGCCTGGAACCCGGTTTGCTTGGGCCTGGTGGAGGGCATCATTGGAAAAATACAGCTTCACACAGGTATGTGAGATACTCTAACTGTATGGAACACGGATGTGCCAGTGAGTGATATAAGCCTATTTTCAGATCAGTGTAGGACTATAGCTGGAGACAGCAGTCAGAGTCTAGTTTTTAAGCTAGAATCTATGTTAATTGTTGTGATTGTTTCATGTGGTTCCTGTTGTAGTTGTTATTCTAACAGAGTGTTAATTTTGAAATAAATTGTTTTTGGTAGACAATGTAACTGACCCAGGTTTTGAGTGCACAACTTGCCAAACGGAATCTAAGTAAGCAGCTGGTGAAGTCACCCTGTGGAATGCATGGAACTTCATGTGTGGGACCACGACTCATTTTTCTCCCAAATCCTGTTGTCAGATCTTCCTCTGGGTCTGGTACTAATCCGCCAGAAAGCCCTGGTTGGCCAATTGCCAGGAAACCACAAAGTCTACAAGATCTTAAAGATAGCTGTCATTCCTCTGTCTGAGGAAGAGCCCCTGGATCTTGAACTTGAGGTGAGCCAAAGTGTTTATATCTCCAACTATATGTGGGAGATTTATGGAGTAGAATACATAGTTTAAACATTGATCAGCTTGTACTGTCTTGATTGGTCCTAACCCTTGTAGACCATGTCAGTTATATTAACAGCGAATTGTCTCTGATAATAGACTGGTGTGAATGAATTTGGCTTCAGAATTGTTTCCCATTTCCTTCAGTCCCTTTATCTGGGAGAATTGTCAGGGACTAGTCCATGTTTTGCCAAATGATCTGATAGGAATCAGAGTATGACTAAGATGTCAGTCTTACAGGTGAGCTTCATGGATTAAGAAGTGATTTTCAAGTAAGTAATGCTATTCCAGAGAAAAGATGTGTAGTGTAGCCTAGTCATATTCGGGTATGTTTTAGAACCAACACGTTCTCCTCTCAACATTAAATGATATCGCTGTCTTGGATAGGTGTCGAGTAGCCAATGTGGTAGATAGTAAAACATGTATCAATGTACTAATGTTTTTACTGTATTTATGTTGCGTGTAGCAATAAATGAATCCAATTCATGTAGCATTCATAGACTAGCTTATGCATTGTGAATTCACAGGCATGTCCCTCTTGGAATTCTCTATACGTTTTTTATATAGTTCACACTATATAGAGGAATATATTTGTAATAAATCAAAAGTCAAACTTGGATATTAGTTACAGATTACCTTTATTTCCCATGAGGCAACATACATGCTGACATTTTCTTGGAAAATGCGAACTTGTCTTTTAGCTTTGCAAGAAGCATCATTTTGGAATCGACAAGTCAGAAAAGCTTGCCCAGTCTCCAGATGAGTCCAAGTTCCTGATGAAAACTCTGAGTCAAATCAAATCCAATGTTGGTCAGCCCATTAAGAAAAAGGTACCTGTAGTTTCCAATATTATATATAATATATGTATTATGTCTTTTGTTTGGTAAAATATGTTCAGTCTACCTTTTTTTCTTTTCCTGTGTAAGTTGCTTTTCGAAATTACCGGCTTTTCTTTTTGAACATTGCCCATCCTGCCAAATTTTGGCCCACCCTTTCCCACCCAGTATTCCCCTGCCTTACAGGTGAAGGAAAACAAGGAGAAGGAGCGTCTGGAGAGGCGGCTCCTGGATGAGCTCTACAAGGTCTTCATGGACTCCGACTCCTTTTACTACAGCAGGACCTATGACCTTACAAACACTGTACAGCGACAGGGAGACTCAGACAAATCCAACCTGCCATTATGGAAACAGGTCAGGGATTGCTGAAAAGAGAAGTAGCACAAAATGAAACCCCGCCCCAATGACTCATCAAACATGTCTAGCTGATTCTATTTATTCTCTTCTGCTAGGTGGATGACCGATTTTTCTGGAACAAACACATGATCCAGGAGCTTATCGACCTCCAGGTAATTGACTTTTCACAAAAATGTTCATGGTATTGATACGTTGTATAGTAACATTTGTTTCTGAGTTGCCAGTATGGACAAATGATTTTGCTTGGTTTGTAAACAGAAATGTGTGAAAACAGTCAGGCACGTGATGACAGATGGTCATGATGAGTTACGGTGGCAGTTAGAGCTCCTGCCAATCTAGAAATATCTATCTGAACATTTTGAAAATGCCCTGGGACACAACCATCACAGACAAATGACTGTGCTTTCACATTGCATTATTGACCAGTTTCTGGCCACATATTGATAGACTTGTCCTCCCGAATCTATGTCAAATTACATTATTTTATTGATTTACCCATATTTTTTGTGTTGTAGGAAAAATGTAATTGGGGGAAACTATTGTATATAAAAAATGTAAAGTTTTAAAATCGTTTTTTTGAGTTTATTACTATGAAATATTTATGGTGTTGCAGGTCCCAGAAGTGGACTTCTGGGTGATGCCCATCATCCAGGGGTTTGTGCAGGTGGAGGAGCTGGTGGTGAACTACAATGACAGTTCAGACGAGGAGAGGAGCAGCCCGGAGACCCCGCCTCAAGAGCTCACCTGCGTGGACGACATTCATCCTCGATTCACTGTCGCTCTCATCTCCCGACGTAGCCGCCATCGCGCAGGTAAAGTCTCATGGACACACAGCATGTCAGCATGGTCTTGGAAGTGAATCTAATTTGGTTTGAAAAAAATATGATTTCCCTGATGAAAGAGTTTGATCCATTATATAACGGATCAAATCTATTTTCTCTTAAGCTTACTTAAAGTAAAAGTGTAACTTGTTCTGTACGGTCCACAGTAATATCTGTTACTTCTCCCACAGGGATGCGCTACAAACGGAGAGGTGTGGACACAGACGGTCACGTGGCTAATTTCGTGGAGACGGAGCAGCTGATCCATGTGCACAGTCACACTCTGTCCTTCGTCCAGAGCCGTGGATCTGTGCCTGTGTTCTGGAGCCAAGCAGGCTACCGCTATAACCCCAGGCCTCGACTGGAGAAAGGTCAATATGACCTACATGATCCTCTACACCTTACTGTCCTCGGCATGAAACATGACTCCCGAGGTTATACACACAGTTGCTTGGTCATTTTGTCTGCAAGTGATGCTTACAAAGTTTGTCTGACCTTTCAGGAGAGAAGGAGACCATTCCTTTCTTTGCTGCTCACTTTGACGAACAGCTCAGACTTTACCAGAAGCAGGTGAGATGCGTCTGAGGAAATTGATTTGGCAATTGCACTCGCTAATGATGTAAAGATAGTTTGATAACTGTATTTATTTCTTGATCTTTGCAGGTCATAGTTAATTTAGTGGACCAAAGCGGACGTGAGAAGATAATTGGCGATGCATATCTCAAACAAGTTCTGCTATACAACAACCCTAACCTCACATACGTCTCTTTTGACTTCCATGAGCACTGGTAAGTAATACCCAGCACATTCACACTAAAACAACTCTGGACTGCAGTAACGATGCCTTGAAAAAGGAAGTTATAATTCTAAATGTAAAGTATGAATTTCACTATGAATGTTGTGTGAACTCCTTTAGTGAGCTGTTTTCTTGTGTTTTTTTTTCTACTCAGTCGAGGTATGAAGTTTGAAAACGTGCAAACATTGACAGATGCCATCTCTGATTTAATCATAGACATGAAATGGGGCTGGTAAGTGTATTAGAAACATCACTCCATAGAAAGATGAGATGATAATTCACTCATCTAAGTGAAAGTTCTTATTCCTCTCCTAGGGTGGACCAGGCAGGAGTCATCTGCAAGCAAGAGGGCATCTTCAGGGTCAACTGTATGGATTGCCTGGACAGGACCAATGTGGTCCAGGCGGCAATTGCCCGTGCAGTGATGGAACAACAGGTGAGGTTCTATCAGACATTTAAGACAGGAGGGATGTTCTAAGTGAAATATTTAATTCTGTGCCTTTGACACTGTGCCTCTGTATGTTTCTCTTGGTCCAATTAGCTCAAGAAACTGGGTGTGATGCCTCCAGAGCAGCCCCTGCCCCTCAAGTGTTACAGGATTTACCAGGTCATGTGGGCCAACAACGGAGACACCATCAGCAGACAGTATGCCGGTACTGCTGCCCTCAAGGTAACAGGATTAGGAAGTAATCTGATTTAAATATAGTGGAACCTGTACAGATAATGTGGAATGTTTTATTGACACCTTGGAAATGATCCATTTTAACAGGGTCAGATATAGAGGGAGTTGCTTCTCAAAGTCTTCCAAAATTCCAAGGATGCTCATCAACATAATTTCTGTAATCCTCTAAAGGGGGACTTTACCAGGACGGGGGAGAGAAAGCTAGCTGGTGTGATGAAAGATGGGGTGAACTCGGCTAACCGCTACTATCTAAACCGCTTCAGGGATGCATACAGACAAGCAGTCATTGGTAAGGGCAAATATACATACATTTACATTTAGTCATTTAGCCGATGCTCTTATCCAGAGCGACTTACAGTAAGTACAGGGACATTCCCCCCGAGGCAAGTACGGTGAAGTGCCTTGCCCAAGGACACAACGTCATTTTGCACGGCCGGGAATCAATCCGGCACCCTTCTGATTACTAGCCCGATTCCCTAACCGCTCAGCCATCTGACTCACATACAACTCCCACTGTGTAACAACTCGATTAACCCTCCTCAACAAAACACCTTCTCATTAACCTGTCTTGTGCTTCTCTGCCTACAGATCTGATGATGGGATTACCAGTAACCGAGGACCTGTACTCCATCTTCAGCAAGGAGAAGGAGCACGAGGAGAAGGAGAAGGAGAACCAGAGGGGAGCTCAGGAGCAGGTCAGCCTCCTGCTGCAGACCTATATGCAGCTGCTGCTACCTGACGACGAGAAATTTCATGGGGGCTGGGCCCTCGTCGACTGTGACATGAGGTCAGTGTAGCTGTCCGTCAGCAACATGATAGCTCACCTCCACTGCATCTGTGAGCGACGATGTAGAATCTGCATTCAAAGTGTTGACTTATTTTCCTCTGTTTTTCAGCCTCATTGATGCCACCAACAAAGATCAGGATGTTCTTCTTCTGCTATCCAACAATGCTTATTATGTCGCTTAGTAAGTTAAATGTATTAATAAATGTACTATTGTCAACCATTGTTGACTTTCTTAGTGACTTCGATTTTGGTTAATTTGCTTCATTACAGCTATGATGATGAAGCAGACAAAGTGAACCAGTACCAGCGCCTCAACTTAGAAGGATTGGAAAAGATTGAAATAGGTAAAGATGGTGCCATGATACCTAGAAATGAGCGAGAGGAGAGGAAGAGAGGAGCCTAGGCTCCAGTGTTCTGGAGACCAGGACATTCAGACTACGTCACTCAATTTTTTGTTATGGTTTTATTTTTCGGACTATTGATACAGCCATTACAACTTTGCGTCCCGTATTTTCTTGCAGGCCCAGAGCCCACTCTGTTTGGAAAGCCAAAGTTCTGCTGTATGCGCCTGCACTACAGGAACGAAGAGACAAGCGGGTACTTCCATACACTGAGGGCAGTCACACGGAACCCTGAGGACGACGGGAAAGGTAAAGTGGAGATGATTTTAGACACCGGACTAGGATGAGTAACATGCATGATAAAGATTCAGTTTTGACTCATTGTCGCTTTCCTTTTGGTTCTTTTTCAGACACATTGCAGTGCATAGCTGAGATGCTTCGTATAACTAAAGAAGCAATCGGACTTGACCTGCAGGTGGTTGAAAAGAAACTGGAGAGGTGATTGTAATGGTTATATAATCACGTCATACCTACAGTACACTGCATATTGATCTCCATTGGCTCATTTAATCTTTTTCACAAGTTGGGTCTATAATGCTAGCTTAAAACTTGATTTGTTTCAGGCGGCACAGTAAACCTCATGAGGACATCATGGGTATGCAGACAAAAACTACCGACCAAGTCCTGGGCAGCTCTGGTCTAGCTCAGGGCAAAAGCTTCCTGCTCAACAAGTTCTCCTCCCTCAACCAGAAGGTGAAGCAGACCAGGGCCCTTGGCAAGCTGGGCACGTTCTCCAAGCCTGATGTCAAAGTCAACTTCTTGAAGCCTACTATGCATGTGAACCTTTGGAAGTCCGACAGTAGTCTGGAGACATCAGACAGCAACCCTGGTACTGGAGCGCTCAAGAACCTGTGTGACGACCACTCTGAGATCTCCTCAGACTCCGACTCTTATAACTCGGACCCGGAGCACCCTCCGCCCCTCGGCTCCTTGGAGAACGTGGACTATGTGTTGCCCAGCTGTGGCATTGTAGCATCAGCCCCACGCTTAGGCAGCCGCTCCCAGTCCATTGGCAGTGTGGAGCTCAATGTCCCCTCCGTTATCAGGGTCACTGGTTGTGACAATAAGCAGGAGGCTAAAACCAGTCCTGACGACCAGTCCCCCGGAGCTGCTTCAGAAGCTGAGGAGGCTATTCTCATTGACTTTGGAACCCCAATCGATGCCTACTGCCACCAGTTTGTACAGGATGCTCAGACCAAACCTGTCGAGGTATTTGGAGAGGAACATGTAGTCGTGGCACCTACGCAGAACCCACTGGTGCCTCCGCACAGGAAGGGCCCTGGAGCCCCACAAGGGCAGCCAGGCCACAACCAGCAGCAGGAGCCCCAGCTTCCCAGGCCGTCCCAACTTGACGTGCAGCCCCCTGCTTCTGGCCCAAACCACCTGACTGTCCAGAAGCCCTACTCTGCTGCCTCGGGTGGCTCCCAGAGGAGCCTGGGCTCACATGTGGAAGGCAGCTTGGGTCCTTCGCCTGCTGACAGCAATGGCAGTCGGGTGGTGTCCCCCTTCGCCAAGATTAAGAGCTCCATGGTGCAGGTGGCCAGCCTTACCCAGGCTGGACTAACCCAAGGCATCAACTTTGCCGTGGCAAAGGTCCAGAAGAGCCCTGAGCCGGAGGCTGTCAATGAGACCCAAGAAAATGAGCTGAAGGCAATGTTTACACAGTGCCAGACCCGGATCATCCAGATCTAGCTCTTCCCTTGTAGCCTCTAGCAGTTCTTTTTTTGTTGTATGTGATTTATAGTACAGTAGCAGTAGCATATGCTTGCACAAGGGGCCCACCGGTATGCTAAGAACCCCAATTCCCCTGTAGTACATCTGACCAATGTTTACAGAGTCTTGTGTGAATAAGTCCCATAGTTTAATATGACAATGTCATTCAAAGTCTTTTGAATTGGTTTCCCCAATACATTTGCATGCTAGCCTGTCAGTTTGAACTGAGTTAGTCGAGGCAGATTATTTCAAGCATATGTTGAGAGACAAGTTCTTAATTTACATGTAAAGTATGCAATCACATTATGTGCAATGCACCTATTGGCTTTTGTGATATAGGCATTGTTATAGCTCTGTTAAAACTAGTGGAAAAGTCTGACCAAATTCGTATCTATATTTCAGAAGGGCAGCTTAATGTTTGATATTACCCTAATAAGAAAACAAACAGGATACTGAATAGTAGAATGGATATTGTCAGGTGTAATCCTTCCCAATGTAGGAAACATACCATTTAAGAATGAATTACAACATTAGAAGTTCAGTAAGATAGGTATACTGTTTGATATGTACAGTAAGTATTGTATGTATTGTAAGTATCTATATCTGTTCCCTGAGTAGCATATATCCATTGACAAACATATTTATGGACATGGGTGATCTTATGCTTTGGTTTTTGATCGTAGTGATGCGACATGAGTGGATGCTGTATTTGTGCTTAAGGTAAAGGGGTATGATTCCTTTTTATTGATACAAAACCCCAGTTCTAACCCCAATACTCTCAATGTCAGCTCTATCTCGATAACCACAGAAATCCTTGTTGGCTTTGTTCATGGAACCTATATGATTCTCCTACAAATGTTTGCACTGTTTCTGATGCTATATTTGACCGTCAAGCACTCAAATAGTCCAGAATTATACAGTCATGTGTTTAAGGAAGAGGAGACAGTCGCATATTAAATATATGCAATTAGCCCGTCCTAACACTGTTCGATGCTTTATACACTCCCTGATTCTGAAGCATACTTGCCTTAACAGGAAATCTAAGCGGGAGATGTTGTATATCAGGTATTTGCAGTATGGCAAATCTACCTTTTTAAAAGGAATTCACCTTTTAAAAATAGTTATATTGTTTGTTTCATCTGCATATGTACTGTACACAAGTTCCTGTTCATAGTATTGTGTGCTTTAACTTGGGATATTCCGTCCTCCAGCCATACATGTAAATGACATGCTCAAAAATGATCAAGACTGTAAGGAATACAAGGTGCGTGTGTGGTGTGGTGGGGTGTTGTGTGGTGTGAACATGTTTGTTGAGTGGAGGGGATTTGGTGTGAGTCCTTTCTAATAGGTCTGCAACTGTAAAAACGAAACTGTACATGTAAGATGTAACATGACTTTTTGACTCCCAAAAACATTGCTTTGCTCTGTCTAGTTGTTGAAGAACTGAACCTTTTGGTGGTTGGTCAGATTTAGAGGCAAATTCAGGGTTGTTAAAGGTTCACACCAGCAGGATTGAGTTAAGGTAAGTGCTAATTTCATGAAACTTTTAACAAGACCTCTTGTTGTGTCCATATACTGATGATGCCCTAAAAAGAATATAATAAGATTGTGTGCATCAGAGTTGTCCTAATATCTAATCAGGAATATCCCAAGATAAAGTCTAACTACTCTGCACTTTTTTTGTTTTTATATACAGATAATGCCTCTCTTTTCAACAGTTAATTGTGTACAGTAGCTATTGTACCACCATGTTGAGGCTGGGATAGCTGCATTCTAAACTGTTCTGGAGGTAGACGTTAGAGTGAGACTGTAGCATGTCCGGTATGGTGCTAAATTGCACATTGTCTGGCTCCTCAGTTTCTGAAACCTGCTGAACTTGTCTGGCACTGCCAAAGGTTTAATATGATGGGTATAGCGCAATAGTTACATTACTTGGGAAAGAGTTCTTGTTTTATTCTATTCAGGAATAAATGCACTGGGTCAGTTCTCAAACAGAGTATAAACTATTGTTACTAGAATTAGGTACATACTGTAAAAAATAAATAAAGTCTTAAGTATAAAACATTCCTTTTAAGATAGGGATTGTGATGTTGGTAGAGGGGTATATTTCTTTTTTTTTCCATATGCAAAAGGCCTTTTATACAGTATGTTCTTACATATTCTCAGAGGGTTTTGGTTTGCGTCTTTTGTTTTTACACCAAGTGCTTTTGAAACCACATCTCATTTTGCATCAATGGTTTACCTCACCTTTTACCAATGTGGATCCTGCTCTTATATGTACAGTTATGTTTGTCATTCTCATGTGATTAACCTCTATACATGATTGCACAGCATTTAAGCACATTTTCCAACATAGTATCATGTTGTCTAAACGTCTGTGGTTGTAGTTCACCTACCAAATAACTATCGTCATGTTCTCATGTTGTACTAAACTTTTATTGAATAATAAAATACTATTTATTCTTATTCACACCTGTGAAGCTTGTTTCCTTTCCAAAACAAATAGAATGTAAGTGCATGTTATGGTCTAGGAGGTTGCAATGACGAGCTTCCTATTTTACTGTCCACATCCTGTTATGGTTTTACATCAGTTAGAGACACATCACTATGTATTATAACCTCCAGGAGACCAATGTAAAACACAGCACCATAAACCATTCTCTGATATGCAGAAGCATTGAGATATCAAGTTATCACTGGCTAGGTAATAATTTTTCTTTCACTTTCCTTTTCCCAGCTCTACCTCTACAAAGACCATGTTAATCATCAAATCATCACAGGTACAGCAAAATACATATATTTTTAAAGAGACCAATAACCATCTTATACATGGAAAAAAAAACAAGTTTATTGCAAGATTTTGTTCTTTGTATCAAAATGTTACTCCAGGTTTCCAGATTAAGGCTCATTGCCATTGACACTCTTCTGCTGTTCAGTCCTACTTGTTCGGAGCACCTCTAAGTGCTTGGCTCTCATCCAGCAGTCTCTTGAAAGGGTGGTCTGTCCCAAACTGAGAGACAGCAACCTGAAGAACATTGACCAGAGTGAGCTACTTTAAAACAAAAACTTCCAATTAAAAGCTGCAACAATCCTTTGATTGTGATTTTTCATTGGTATCATTACCATTACTATTCTAAAACCAAACATTTGACAAATGTTGAGTAATCCCACCTTGCCACAACAAGCAGCCTGTGCAGGTCTTCAGCTGAGATACTCTGAGGGTCATCTTTGCGCATGTCTACAAAGTCATCCTCGACTGCCTGGGCAACACAAGATCAGTAGAAAGATTTCACCAACATGCATATGTACCGAGTAGTGACCATGTTACTCCTTCTAGATCACTATGCACAGTGTCTCACCTTGGTGACCTCATCAGAGATGCTGTAGTCCAGGGTTCGTGCCACAGTCAGGTACACACGGTACCTGTTGAGCTGAGATGACATCTGAGCCAACAGGAAGGTACTGAAGTACTCCTCCATGTTGGATGGGGTCACCTGGGGTTGTAGATGCACCTGGCAGTCCGACTGTTGGAGGGGGGTTTACATGGCAACCAGAGGAGAAAAAGAGAAATATAAATAAACTCAGGCAACATAGTGGTCCAGTCTGTCTCGTTTCAGAAGTACGTTTCCTAAATTGAGTTACTAACTATGGCAGCTACTCTGTCAACAATGTGTCTGTATAAGATTTGGATCCTGTTTCATATACTTATGCAAAGGGGAACTGAACTTTTGATCTGCCCTGAGACCTTTATTCCACACTGTCCTTCACTGCAGCCAAACAGGCGGCCTATTCTGACGCCTCTCCCTGGATTGTCCCTACGGCACAGCTGCGCCCATGGCAACACATTAGACCAGCACACAGGAATAGCACACGCCGCATTCCTCAGGCTGTTCGCAACAAAGTGAAGGCAAGTCTAAAGCCAGACCACGCGGACAGCTACCAGGGACCAATGGGAAGTGAGACAGCAGCATGACACTGAATGGAAACAACCCACTGTGAGTGTCCGTCTCCTGAGGGCCCTGGCTGAAACCAAACACGGCCTCTACTTTGCAGGGGTGTCGCAATCCTGCGCCCTCTTGTGTTCACAGGGCCCCATGTTCTCACCGGTAGCAGTGAGCGGCCTTCTGACGAGATGAGCACGTTAATATTGCAGGGGAATTCCATCTGGTGGTAGTTGAAGTCATAATCAACCTTCTGCCAGGATATTAGGTTCCCTAGGGCAGTGACGTTGCGTACACCTACAGCAGGACATACAAAAGTCAATATAAAATTATTAGCAATGTTTAAATGACACTGAAGTTAATGTTCAACCACTGCCATTAGCAAACAAGCAAAACAAAAAAAGGCCCACCATGTGCATTCCTAATGCCACATCTATATGATGTAAATCGGAGTCCGTTTCAGAAAGATTTCAAGGCGTCTGCTCCACAGTGCCGACCCACGGGTCCTGGAGCGCTCACCTGAGGTGTCTAGTTGCCCCTGCTCCAGCTGCGTCTCATCAAGGTAGAGGGAGGTGTTGTTTGACAACTGCAGCGCTCCACTCACCAGCCTGTTGGCCACATAGTCTTTCCTAGGCACCAGTCGCAGTCTGTTCATGTTCTGTAGGCTCATACATAAACGATACGACTGCCGAGGGGATGGAATGGAAAAACAAAATACGTTAGCACACTGATTTGGAAGACCAAACTAACTCAAAACAACAGAAGACACAACGGATGTTGACTCACACAAGGGACGAGCTGTTGGATGATTGTATACAGTTTCTCTGTGTACGGAGAGGTGGTTGGACAGCCACTCAGATTCAAGCTGAATTTGCCCAGAGGAAGAACATCCCTCCTGCTATACCTAATAAGAAACCAATATGAAGAACATTTAGCTTTGGGGTAAAAAGAATATACAAAGTCTATGGTTGTGGAGGATACACATGGCTAAGGATTAAAGATGGCCTGGTCCACTCACACACTGGATATGAGATGCAGTATAAGGTACTCTGCGGCCAGTCCATCTCCCAGGAGGATGTGAGTCAAGTATGCCTGCAGCTCAGCTCTCACCGAGGTCATCTCGCTTAGGAACGATGAGAAAACTGAAAGAGAGAGGCCTAAATTAGACCCGACACATTACGGCTATATACATCTACGCTTTTACACTATAGCAATAAAAATAGACAATGTATATGCTAACTAGGTGGGTGGTCTTACCTGTGCTGTTGTCTTCCAGAGGTGCAGAGGGCAGCAGAGGGTTGTTGTGTTGCAGACGTTTGGCAAAGAGCATGTGGAGGCGAGGCACCAGTGATGCAGGTGGGCTGTGGGCTCGCTGCTCCTCTACGGTCTCCATACTCTCCACAGGGTCCAGCAACGATGAGGCCAGGTCTCTTTTTATAAACAGCGACGTGCAACATCAATCCAACAAACATAAAAAATATACACACGACAGGACAACTGTGTGGGACAGGGATGTATTCTAAAAGAAGACCCTTACTTTTCCTCTGGCACCCCGCTCAGGACAGGACTCATGGAGAGGATCCCATAAACCTCAATCGTGTCATTCAGTTTGAAGCTGTCCGACTCCTCGTAGACCTGGAAATCCATGAGTAGTACCACATAAATACCGATGTGAATCGGTTGCCTGGGCCACAGAAACACTGGGGAGAAAGCGTCGACAGGACCCTACAGGAAGATGTACTACCTTCACTAGACAGGCTGGGCCCCTCTCCCCTGGCAACGGGAAGTTGAGATCCAGATGAGAGGAGCAGTCTGACGGGGTTGTGGTCTGGTTGGCGGGGGCCTCCGTCTCCTGCCTTTTGGAATCCCCGTTGCCATGGTGCTCTGCAGAAGGAATGGAGACGCGTTCACACAAGTCAAACGGTCTTCTTCGGTGCCAAGTACCTAGTAAATCTTCATCTCAATGTATGCTTGAAAATCTTCTGTACCAATGTGTGATTCCCTTTGCTTCTGGGGTTGTGTGTCCATGTCATCATCCTCTTCGTAGCTGCGCTTTTGTCTGCTGGGGACGTAAGAGGTGGAAGGGACCACTCTTGCTTGGCTAGAGCAGGCATAACTGTGTGACAGTTAAGGGAAACTCAATATAATGGCCACCTAGCAATTCGTACCAAATAATCAATCACCTGTAAAATAAAAACACAGTTTAGGAAGTGTTTTGATTACATCAAATCGAAAGGATATATCTTTTGCCCATTGGCTTTCTCCTGGGACAGGGACACAATAGAAGGTCTGTCTCTCGGAAGTCACATTGTTTCTGGAATTCAAATCCACCTTTAAAAACACACAGCACAGGTTAAGAAAGTCATTTTAGTATTTTAAGTCAACAGGTACTATGTCGTTGTTACGCCCCCTCCAATGGCTCAGGAAAGGAGGAGCGCGCAACTGCCCAAGGCCGCACAGTGGTGAGGGGAAACAGGAGGATAGTGCCAATAACTGAAATGCCACAAACAGCAATGCCGTGCACACAGGAGCTCTCCTGATTATATAATATATACTGATATAATAATATATAATATAATAGCATCACATTGTTGTATTACATTCAATAGTAGAACAAAGCAGTACAATTAACAAATTGTAATTGTAAAATTAACAAATCAACAAAATAAAAGTATAATGGACTTACCCCACACTCTGTAACATCTTTATACTTTCCACATTTCAAAACCTGAAGTAAAACATTTTTCATGTAAAATATGTCTTGCATGTTCATTTCAATTATCTACAGTAATGCAAGTCCTTTTTTGTCAGCAATGCATTTCATGTTGACGTATTATTGAGAGACTTGTTGTTCTTGTTGGCTCGTTATAACGGATTTAAACTTTTTGAACTCGCTGTGAAATATTTTACTGTTGATTGTTCTTCTACAGGTTCACTGTTGCACTTTTCATGTTTTGGCTGCTTGCAATGTTTGGGGCTACCTCATTGTTATGATCAGTGACCTATGCTCTTTTGTAAAGCTCTCTCTTGGAAGTCGCTTTGGATAAAAGCGCCTGCTAAATGCATAAATGTGAATGTGATGTAAATGTATTTACTCTAGAAATAGAACTGTCAGAAATACTTACTTTGGCATTGTTAGAGGGCTCAACAGTCTCATACACCCCCATATAGAACTCTGGGTCAAACATGTCTTGGATTAAACAACGGAATTTCACCAGACTGTCAGGTTTCAGGTAATGCAGAGGGACATCATTCAATGAGGGAACCTATATGGAGGAATAAGAAATGGATAGTAACATGTTACAATAGTTCAAAAAGGGAGGCATAGCCATTACATATTTGTAATGCACAGCAAATTCAATGGCATGTTAATCTGGTTGAAAACAATAACATTTGTGTTAGGGCATGACCTTACCCAGGTATGGGCCTCTTTTTCTTTCAGCTTGTCTTTGAAATACTCCACAACTTTTGAACCCCATTGGGGGTTTGAGTTTCTCTGGGCTGTAAAGTAACAAATGATATAGTCACAAATATAGAAACATAGGATCTGTGGTATCTCACCGTGGGTGAAGCTGACTGACAGTAACACTCACTAGCTGCATTCAGATTAAATGGAAAGTGAAACATTTGAAGTGTCATTGTCACTCTGGACGCGAACAGGGTCACTCCAAATAAAAAGGTTAACGTTTTCCAATCTGGCTTCATAACGTGACAAGAGTTTGCAAACGTTTACAGTACGATCTACAATTATCCAAATAACAGTCTTAAAACATTGCTGTGTTGGTGGGTCAGCTAGCTTGCTAACTGGGCATTGTGATAAAAAGAACTAGTCTAACAACATGTGTGAACAATAAAGTTGTATTGTTCTAAAATAATGTACGTTTTGATGGTTTGAAATCATCATATCGAACAAAGTTTCTGAACCAGACCCTAATCTAGCCGAGAAGAGGAAGAGTAGCACAGCCAGCCAGCGCATGCTGTTCTAGCTAGCTAGCTAACTATCAATTTTAGCTTTCAGCGTTTCGTTTGTTTCTTACCAAACATGCCTTCGACAACACCCATTGGGTTGTTTATCCAGTCATGAGTAGAAGGCATCATTAGGCAGAATCAGTATGATTAATCGGTAAAATAAGTGTCACAACAACGTAAAATTATAGAGTTAGCTAGTCAGACACCAACTTTGTCCAATTTGACTGTCAAGGCAGGACCACTCTGTGGCGGGAAAATTACGTCATGAGAACTTAGGCGAAACTTTCACTGTACGTCATCATATTCAACACGAAAAGCTCAGGAAAATGTGCACACAATAACAAAGAAGATTATGTGTCCTTGGTTGTGTCATGTTGTTAGATTCAAATATTCAATATATTTAACATGAACGTTGTACCAATAAAAATATATTTGAAGGGAAAGCACCAAAGTCAAATGTACCCTGACTACCCCGGCTGAGAAACTGCTTTATATCTTGCACAGTCGGGGTGTGATTCTTTTGAACTAGACCAGATTTTTTGTGAGATTGTATCATATGTAATATTACCAACTTAATAAAGTTCTACGACAATTTGCTTTTAGTAGATTTTTTCTGCTACTTTTTTGCTAATAGTTCTCCACACCAGCAGGGGCAGCAGCACTGTGCTTTTTCGTATGTTTCAACACAACCGGTGTACAGTAGGCCTAAGCCACGTACTAGTACTAGTTCAGCAGAGCTATCATCATGTTTACAAATCAGTGGATACTCTTGAACGCAGGAACGAAACTTTCCTCCCATATCCGGGTTGTGAACTAATGACTGCTCCGGCAGTGGGATAAGCTTGGCTACGTGTAATTTGGCTGAAAATGGCTGATAGGAAAACCAACAATGTGGCCAATTCCAGCTCAAATTTACTGTTTACTACGGCACCAGAGTTTAATTTTAATCTGCCGTTTATACCTGTCAGCCAGGCCTCTGGTCCAGTCGTGTTATCGGGAGGTAAGATAAGGCAAATAGGGTATTCATTGGCCAAAGTTAGCAACCTAGCTTGCAGCTAAGTCAGCTTGCTAGTTGAACAACCAAAACAGTTCATTTGACATGTCAGTTGTCGCTTATGGCTGGCTTATCATTAACTCCGAGTAGACCGTGTCTCTGTTTTGGTGTCATTTCACCATATCTAATTATCCAAATACCTTTGTAACCTTAGATAGTGAACAGGGCCGAGAAATGTGTGAATTATAGTAGCCCAGTAGCAGGAAAAATATTTGTACGTAATAAGAATACATGTGAGCAACTTATGAGTGCATGTTAAATGTAAGTGCTGAGATGACAAATAAAAATACATGCAGCTAACTAATGTATGTCACGTTTGTCTGATGTCTTTCTTTTCTAGATGACTCAACAGATGTAGGAGAAGAAGACAGCTTTCTTGGACAGACCTCTGGAAATGCCCCTGCCCCCGCCACTTTTAACTACTTCTCTAATACTGTCACCAACAGCGACCCATTTGCCTCAATTGGGCATCAGCCATGCCCACCCCCGGCACTCTCAGTAGCCCCATCAACATCAGGTCCAATCTCTGTACCCAGTGGTTCCATGGTTCCAACTCCTGCACCTCAAACCAACCCGGTGCCACAGTTTGGTGGTGGGGTTTACCAGAACCCAATGGGACGATACACTCCTCCCCCTAGTACAGTGACCCCTCCTCCTCCCCAGCCCAGTCAACAAAGCTACAATCCTTACCGCCACAACCCCATCAGTAGCAGGGCGAAGCCCTATGTTGCAGGGCCAGAGGTTCAGTCCCAGCCTTTTCCACCACAACAAAATCCCTACTCTATTGGCTCTCCAGCTCAAACGTTCCAAACGATGCCCTCCACATATTCTAAGGTAGACAATCCATCTCTTTTGAGCTGTTGGCATTGTTTATCTATTTGACGCCGTGCATGGTAAATAGCTCTGAGGAAGATGCTTGTAGTCAAGTTGAGTCTAAATCTGTGTTATTTTTCTTCTAGCCTCCTACCACACTGATGCAGACACCCCCTCTTGCCCCTACCACTTCTGGAGCATTAGTCCCTGCCAACCCCATGATGCAATACAACTACAACGTCTACGAGCCTGTCCAGCCTCATTGGTTCTTCTGCAAACAAGTGGAATCTAAAAGTGTTTGGCTTCCCTTTAGTATCCTCGACTCTATTCAGCTGGAGGAGATTTATAACTCAGGTTTGGAGGCACATGATGACATATTACTGCAATCTGACTTGGATCATTTGCATTCATCAGGATTCCTATCAAATGAAACCGGTCTAAAGTAGCCAAAATGTTTAATTTGATTGATTTGATGTTACTTAATGTGTAAAAGTTATTTATTTTTCTTCCAGTCCAACCAGACCCTGAGAGCGTGATGGTGTGCACAGACGGCGGTCGCTATGACGTACAGCTGTATGACCGCATCCGGACCGCTGTCTACTGGGAGGAGGAGCCGACCGAGGTCCGGCGCTGCACCTGGTTCTACAAGGGAGACACGGACAGCCGCTTCATTCCTTACTCAGAGGAGTTCAGCGACAAGCTAGAGGTTTGTCCCGTCAACATTACCTCTGATAAGCTGTCAGTACTAAGCAAATGCAGACAGTGCTGGTGAACGCTTTGCTGTACGTGGGGGAAGTTTGTCCTGAGAGATGACTGACCTGACTTGGTGATTGCTGTGATTTTCTTTGAGTGATAATCTGTCTTCTATCCAGGGAGAATATAAGAAAGCTGTGTCCACCAACCAGTGGCATCGACGGCTGGAGTTCCCATCTGGGGAAACCATTGTCATGCACAATCCTAAGGTAACTGGCGTTGTTCTTGACATTTATGTGTTAATTTAGTGGAGTACTGTGTGTCCATAGTTACCAGTGGTTCCCTATCTTTCTGTCTCTTAGGTTATAGTTCAGTTTCAACCCTCCGCCATGCCGGATGAGTGGGGCACGACCCAGGATGGACAGACCAGACCTAGAGTGGTCAAGAGGGGCATCGATGATGACCATGATGAAGTACCTGATGGTAACTCATAATATTATTTCTCTCACTAATTTAATGTTATGAATTAAAGCACACATAAAAAAATGAATAAAATACATCCTATTAAAGTACTTCTACATCTATGTTTGCCAACTCCAGGAGAGATGCCACAGGTGGATCATCTTGTCTTCATGGTCCATGGTATCGGTCCAGTGTGTGATCTGAGGTTCAGGAGCATGGTGGAGTGTGGTATGTAGCTTGTTTTCACCTGTTGTCTTAAATTCCCAAGAGCCAAATCATACTTATAGATGTCTTATCTGTCAAGTAGGATTGAATCATGTTCTGAAATCCATTGTCATTCATTCTTGTCTCGTCAGTGGACGATTTCCGTAGTGTGTCCCTGAAGTTGTTGCAGAGTCACTTTAAGAAAGCCCAGGATGAGCATGTCATCAGCAGGGTGGAGTTCCTTCCTGTCCAGTGGCATACAGCGCTGCATGGAGACGCCACAGGGGTGGACAGGTGACGGACACACAGAGCCATGGTTCATGACTGTGTGAAACCAATTCTCTTTCAGGATTGGCAGATTTACTAATGTTTTGACCCTCTACATGATTATTCTTCCTTTTTCAGGAGGATAAAGAAGATCACCCTGCCCAGTACAGGACGCTTGCGTCATTTTACTAATGAGACCCTGTTAGACGTATTGTTCTACAACAGCCCAACCTACTGCCAGACCATAATGGACACAGTTGCCCAGGAGATTAATAGGATTTATGCCCTGTTCATGCAGAGAAATCCAGATTTCAAAGGAGGTGTTTCAGTGTCTGGACACAGCTTGGGTTAGTCTTGGTGTCAACCTTTATTCAGGCTTTGAAAATGAATGAGAATCATTTGTATTGAATATTGTTTTATGTCCTTGTTATGTCCAGGTTCTCTTATACTATTTGACTTGCTCTCTAATCAGAAGAATTGCTCACCCCTGCAAGGGATGACAACCATGCCCACCTCTAATGGAGGCATCCTGGCAGACAGACAACAGGTGAGAGTTCATAGCCATCACTCAACAACGGAAAACAATCACCTTCATAAATTGTGATAAAAAAAGTTTGTTTCAATTAAAGTACAACTTTAATTTCCAATCTTACTCTCAAATCAGGTGTCTGGCCCCATCTCCCAGGCTAATAGTGCTGCTATCCCACCTGTTGTGGAGGAGGTGCCTAAAGAAGAGTCAGAAGAGCTTGAAGATCTCTCCACTGTGCTGGAGCACCTGGGGTTATGTGACTACCAGAGTACCTTTGAACAGGAGAAGATAGACATTGAGTCTTTTGTAAGAACCCCCTTGCTTGTAATCACATGGCCTATATTGAACATTGATAGGACACTGAATGTCAAGGCACCAGGGATTTATTGACTTATCATCTTTTTCTCCCTCATATCAAGCTGATGTGTACAGTTGATGATCTTAAAGAGATGGGCATTCCCCTGGGACCACGGAAGAAAATAGCCAAATTTGTGAAGGAAAAGGCGAATAAGCAGGTTAGTTAACAGCCTTCTCTGAAAACTCCTCAGTGAAGCCGCCAAACCAAAACCAGTTTAACATGAAGATGTCTCCTCTCTTGTTTGTCACCTATTTGTTGGCCACACACCAGGCAGCACAAGAGAAGGAGGAAGTAAAGGTAGCCAGTCAGGAGGTTGTTGCCACTCAAGTATCGGGGCCCCTCCCAGAACCAAGCGCTATGAAACTTCCTGTAGGCGGTACTGTCTCCTCTATCCATGTGGATTACAACTACTTTGAAGTTGGCACTGGACAGGTAAACCACCTCCCATTTTTGGGCACATCAGTGGAAACTGATGCAACTTATTACATAAATAATCACTTTAAACATTTTACATTGTTGTAAAATGGTATTATACCTTTGCAATGACAATAACAATATCGTTGTCACCCTTCCACTGCTTAGGTATCTGTGGTGTACCACTCTCTGGACTTTGAGCCAGAGAATTTCTTTGCTTTGGGATCTCCAATAGGAATGTTCCTGACAGTCCGAGGGCTGGAGAAGATCGAAGAGACTTACCAGCTGCCCACCTGCAAAGGCTTCTTCAACATCTACCATCCGGTTTGTGAACCCATCTGACTCTATTTGCCCTTGGAGGAATGTGATTGTGCTTATTCATGACATGCCCAAGTCAAAAAGCATTTACTTGTATTTCTAAATCACAAAAACATTTGATATAACAACAAAGTTGTCCTCTGCTTTAGTTGGACCCAGTTGCATACAGGATGGAGCCCATGATAATGCCAGACTTGGATTTGAAGCCTGTTCTCATCCCACATCACAAAGGGAGAAAGAGACTTCATCTTGGTATGGGCATCTACAATAAAGACTTTAATCCTGCTGAATGTGAATTTCCTGACCCATGTCCTGATCAGAAGGTGCATTGCATCATGTTACAGGAGGGTCTAACAAGGGGGGTCTGTTGTCTGTTGCAGAGCTGAAGGAAAGCCTGACTCGTATGGGCTCAGATTTGAAGCACGGCTTCATTAGCTCCCTGAAGAGTGCCTGGCAGACGCTTAATGACTTTGCCCGGGCTCACACATCTTCTGCCCAGCTACAGGCTGAACTAGCCATGGTGGCCAATCAGATCAAAGAGGAGGAGGAGAAGCAGGTGCAGCAGGGTGAGTTTTCTCATTGACACTTGAGGTGGAGTGTCATTGATACAATGGCATATACTTTATTGAATTGAACTGGAACCAAAAATACCCCCTTGTTGGCATTTATTGTTGAAGTATAAATGTTAATGTATATGATTGTGAAACTGTAAATACCCCCTTAGGGTTTGTCACAGAATCCAAGATGGTGGAGAGTCCTGAGCCCCTGCGGGAGGAGGAGCCACAGGTGAAGATAGGAATGTTGAACGCAGGAAATCGCATTGACTACGTTCTACAGGAGAAGCCAATTGAAAGCTTCAACGAGTACCTGTTCGCCCTTCAGAGTCATCTGTGCTACTGGTATGTGGGCAGTTCCATTTTCCTTTGCCATTGTCCTTCAATTTGGCTTTTAGCGAAGATCTTTCTCAACATAAAGTACTTGTAAATGTAACCCCAAATTAATGATATATGATATTTATATTCTTCCAGGGAGTCAGAGGACACAGCTCTTCTTATTCTCAAAGAGATCTACAAGACCATGGGAATACAGCCAGAACATATGCACTGAGGAAATGGACTGGCTGGAGTGGAAAAGAAACCTGCAAATATTAATCAGAAGCCCCCCTACAGCCCCTATCAGCATTGTCAGCTCTTTGATTTGATACATACCTTTTCTGTTAGTATTCTTTTATTTTCTATATATTTCTTGTAGTCAATTGTATTATGATAAATACACTTGTATTATGCCATTTGTCTTAAATTAAGAATTTCTTTTGGCAGATTAGTGGATTCTAAGACCACTAGTTACATTTTATAGAATTAAATTATCGAACTGGTGAAGCTTGCTTGAGATTTACTGCAATGTACAGTATATGGATCCAACTGAGACATTGAGAGAATTTAAACAATTGTGTGACAGAAGGAATTCAAATACTACTATACATTTTATGGTGAAATAAGTCAAAATAAATAGTTTACTTTCACATCAGTTGTTAAGTCTTTTTATTGTATTGGTGTTGAGTAGAGCTCAGTTAAAAACAGAATTCTTAAAAAATAAAAAAATAAAATCTAGACTACAGAACCATGCAGCAGGGTAAAATAGTTGGAAGGGCAATGTTTAACAGAACAAGGAACAGAAATGCAACAAAACTGGCATATTTGTGTACAAAAAAATGCAACCGTAACTTATCCATTTGTAATAATGTTCATCTTTAGTTTTTGAAGACATTTAACAAAATAAAGAGCTATCTGGTAAGGTCACATTCTTGCAAGTGTAAATATCTCTTTCCAGCAATGTTTTTCTTAGCAGAAATGATCAGGACCAACATGTACTATTTTCAGTTGTGAATGCTGCTCTATGTATTGTCATTAATTTTAATCAATGACATCAACCTCAAAGAGGTATAGAGTATAATCTCATCTTTCATATCCCCACACCCAGCTAGTAGGCACACGTATTGTATTATAAAAACATAAACCATTAGAATTATGTACACAGAAAAGTTATGTACATGTGTTAATAATCCTGGATTTACCACAGCGCAATTGTCATTTAATGGCTCAATCATGAATGGTTCAACCCAGCTCTAGGAATCATTTTCTTTGGAGATGAATATAAATTAGGAATATTTATGGACTGTATGCTTTTTAGCAGATTTCTATTTATTTTATCACATTCCAAGCAGTAGCAGAAAACATTGACTGATTGTCCCTTTCCATAAAGCCTGTGCTAATATAAAAAAGATCCCTTTTTATCATCATTTAAACCCAGGTTTCCTGTGAATAAAAAATAAAATATGGCTTGAGACTGGCATGGGACAACAAACTTTTTTAAAACATTTTTTACAGGGACCCAATCCTTAGTTTGGTTGGACCACCGCCTGATAGTTTAGTCCAAACTTTACAGATGTTTAGTCTTTTGATGTTAATGCAGATAGTGCTATTCAGGTCTATCACTTAGATTTTTCACATTTATCAATGTAACTGTACATTTTAGTACATTCATCTGTGTCTTCAGCTAAACTATAACAAATAACTGGAGGTTTTTGTGTAAACAGCTTTTTTCTATAGTGCATTTTAATAATTAACCATATTTAGTACTGCCATTCTGATGTCTTCTAAAACATCAGCGACTGGACTGTAAGTTGCACAAAGGGACAAAGACATCCACGTTGGAAACAAACCGGTTCAGTCATCTGCTTTGATCTGAGTCTTGAAGGCCTGCTTGCGAAGGTGATTCTCAATCTCCTCTCGGAACACCAGCATGCCCAGGTGGGAGTGTGAGGCCTCGTTCATGGCTTTGGACTGAATGCACATGCGATACTGCTCTGGTGTCAACTCATCTGCACACTGCTTCTCATGCCACAAGTGAAATAGACCTGATACCGGTGTTCGCATCACAATTAAGTCGCTTCGAAGGTATTTCCTGTACAAGTGGACGTCTTCCACACCCCAACCTTTCACTTCAAGATCAAAACCGCCTGGAAAGCAAATCACACATCAAGTTCTCTATTGTAGCTGCCTGACTAATTGCTTTCTCAGATGAAATATTCAATACTACCTACTGTATATTATGAAACTGTCTGAGCTTTACTGAGCTTATCAACATGGCTTACCAATGTTGAGGAAGTCTGAGCGGTATTGGCATGTCATTCCAAAGCCAAAGTCTCTCCAGAAACCAGCATCTTTCTTATGAATCTGCATAAAAAGGCAGCTTGTCATTGGATACATAAACACCAGGCAAAAAAAACAAATACTTATACATTAAAAAGTGTATTTTGTACTCACAAGCTGGTTTTCAATAGGGGGGGCTAGTTCCAAATTTCCATAAACTATGGCAGGATTGTACAAACTGAAAACCACTGGATAAAATACTTTCTTGTCTACAAAATAAAACAAGAGAAAAAAGAAAGTTTAGTTTGTCATAACACATATACCATCACAACCAATATTGTACAAGCATCAGAAGACCACTATATTAAAAAAAATATATATACACATAATTTCATAGACCTACTTGGAGCAGAGTTCAGACGGCAAGTGTTGAGGAACTCCAGTGTGAAGTAGATATCCACGTCACAGAAGAACATCAACACATCACCCTTCTTCCAGGCATGGGCTCCAATGTCAAGACCTCTGCCCCTGGAAAACTCCTCGTCCACTGGGATGAGGGTGTAGTTAGAGAAGTCCTCCTCCCTGGTGAAGAAATGAAATAACAATGTTAACAAATCAAGGAGGAACAGCTGTCACATATATCCAGGAGACTATGGATACAGAGATTTTTGAGAACCATTTGTACAATGTGATAAATTGAAAGAGCAGGTAGAATGTGTTTGGATGTGAAATAATTCAGAATATGAGAACAAACCTGGACATCTTTTCTAAAGAGGACTTAACCTCTTGTAAGCCCTCCCGTCCAAAGTAAACCACGGTCAGATGCACTTGTCTATCATGTTGGATACAAACTTCCCTGCAAAAAAAAAGAGTAGCCTTTAAAAAAGTCATACTTAAAGGCAGGGTAGGCAATGTTGTTGAGAAGCACTTTTTGTCACATTTGCTAAAATACTAAAATAACTTCACATCCTGATAGAAACTATTGAAACTAAAATTACACAAATCTGTTGGTGTCGCAAGACTGTAATAAACATGACCAATAATTAAGGTCGGACCGGCAAAAATGATTGGACACTATTCAGACCAAATACAATGATGTTGGTCCAAAAACTTGCCAATTCTGCCTTCAATGTATCTTTAGGTACATCTATTCTATCTATTTTTAACAGGCAATACAATATATGTCAACCTATTAACCAATCAGGCTTGGTAAATATATGAAAATAATCAATAGTATAATTTATGGAATACATACATATTTTTAAAATATAATGAAAATGATATATCAATCACACCTGAAGTTGTGTAGGAACTGTGAGAAGGTTTCTGTTCTGCCTGCCAGTGGCACAATTATGTTGATTATGATCCCTGATGTCTCCACAGATGTGCTCCTGACCTTCATCAAAGGACCAAATGGACGGAAAAGAGTGATGTGCCGGAAGCTGCTGGAATCCTCTTTTGCAAAGTAGAGTTCATAGAGCGTGCCTTTGTCCCGTTCAGTCCTGTATAGCCCTGCACGAATATCAGAATAAGTCAAAATGGACAAAAGATTACGTCTGGTCGTCTTGTCTTATCTGTGGTGCCGGTGCACTTTATATGTTTCACTGTGGGAGAGTGGGCAACGTTCTATCGATTCCTTTTTATGTCTTGGCGTGAAGAAATTGACAATAAAGCTACTTGAACTTGAACGTCAAGCATTCCACAAATATGCCCTTATAACAGCTACTTTTCAGTAACAGATTCACACATGGTCAGGGTCCTTCTTACCCTCGGTGAAGTGGTTCTCTGTGTAGGTCTGCCTCTGCATGGGTGCTTCATCCTCCTGGCCATCCTCCTCATCTGGGTTGTTAATGACATCCAGAGCTGCTTCTATGACCTCAACTAGCTCATCTCTGCGATCCTTACGAACAGGCTTCTCCTCTGGGTGCCGCGTCAGCCCCATCTCCAGCTGATACACCTTGGTGGAGGTGAAGCTCTCAAAAGGGACAAGAGCGTACTCACTGGGCAAGCGCGCACCCGTGTTCACCTCTGCCTTGTCAATTTGAGAATGGAGGTATTCCAGGAGGTCTCCAGGCTCTTGGTCCTTGTTGTCAGCCAACCCCTGTATCCCAGGGAGCTCCTTCCTGTCCTGCAGCACCTTCAGCTTCTCACTCATCTCCTGGAGCTCCTGCTTGAGCTGGGCAATCTGACGCTTGAGGCTGGTGGTGCGGCTGACATGGTGCTCCTCTTGCTCCTGCAGCAGAGCTTGGCAGTACTCCTTACTATAGGGCTCGGCACCCAGGCCAGGTAGCATCAGGCTGACGTCTGCTGGGGGGGTGCACTCAAGCAGGTAGGCAAACAACAACAGCACCAGGAGCAGGAAGAGACCAAGGAGCAGCCAGCGTGCCCGGCCCTGCAGAGTTAACCTTCGCCTGGGCATCACGCTTTCATCAGATCTAAGTGTGGGACGTCTTCATTTTCTTCAAATTCTGCTAAACCTCCCCAAGAATGACAGTTCACCCTTGTTGTAATGCATCAAGTCCTCATAAATAGTATGTTTAGCCAAACATACTAATGTGGCAGACAATATATCCTTGAACAGAGAAAGCCAGATTGATCACTATAAAAAGTGAATGTCATTTCATTTCATTCTGCCCATTTTGGTTGGTGAGAAGCAATTCGAGTGAGTTGTTGATCAAATGTCGTTTACAGAAGCAAACATTCTTTGCCTTACTTAGTTAGGATTGACACCCTATAAAATTTGACTAGGAACAGAAAACAAAGGCGAAATAGTTGGCAATGAGTTGTACGATGCAAGACACTGACTCATTCAAATACTACAAAAATGTTAATGCAATACAGTGCAATACAGCAATACATTTAACTTAAATACAGGTCAGTAACTTAGTTAACTCGGCTCAAGTGATGCGCTGCATGAACTGAATCAGACCCAATGACAACAACTTCTGTCAGATAGCTTTGCTAGCCTAGGCTAACACTCCAAAATCGGAGACTCTTTTATAGCTAGCTATCTTTAGGGTTTACAGATTAGGGATGCTGTCTAATGTGGAATCATATACATTGTCACTATTTTAGCTAGTTAGCCTGCAAATACTATGGTGGTTCATCGCCAGCTCAATTCCAGAAAAATACCCAGCTACAGTCCCTAGCTAGCCTAGCGATAAACACTAGCCAGCCGGCTTTGTGCCCGAAGCTAGCCACCTAACTAGCTCTACTCTTCTGTTGATTAAATTATCGAGTGCGAAAATGTGCAAACGTTAGGCGAAATAACTGAGGAGTGACAGAAACACAGCCAGAGCTACAATTATGAAAGTTTTGTATTTGTCTCGATATGTTTCAATCGGTTGGTTTAAATTATTTTGCCATAGCTAGCAGGCTAACTCACCAGGAAGAGATGCCCCTTCTCTCATCTTCATGTAAATGCCACGGAGTACAGACTGTATCTAGATCCACTTTACCCAGATGAAAAAACCCCGTACTGTTTGTTTAGTTAGTACAAAAAAGAAGCAACAACTAGAAATACCTTTTTCTTTTGACATTGTGTGTATAAGACAGTATTTAAAAACAGTTTTATAAAAGCGCCATAGCTCTTTATATATCTTTGAGCAGACTCTCGTACTGTGTGTACATTGGATTTAAATACCAGCAAGTGCCGCACTCAAATATGAGCAGTCAAGGCTACTGAGATGAAAGATAACTGATCCAATACCTAAAGTTCATTTTGGCTCCCCAGTCCGTGTTTATAAAAACTATTGAACACACTTCCCACGAATATTTTGGTGCTTTGTCAATGTTAAAATTTAAGGTTTAAGGTAGATTTAAGGTTTAGTGCTCTACTTTCCCATAGCTCAATATTCTAAGAGTAATTTGCAATTTTTTGCTTGCTTGTGTAAACCAATGTAATCATTGAGGAAGAAAAATGCAATTAAGCCTGTTATGTGTAAACAGACTGTATATATTTCATTGTTTATTGACTGCAACAAAATCATAACAATTTTTAACACAAATGTATTTGCTGAACTATAATTTTTGCACAAAGATTGCCATTACATTGAATCATAAGGTGAACTGCAGTTTTACACTGGACATGCCACATTCTACATTTAGTATTATGTCCTTCGTACAGTAACACTATTTGATATTTTTGTGTTGAGAATTATTTAATTCAACATGGTTGTCTTATTTTCTTTGGCAAGTATAGTTGGAACTGTTGGGTAACACAACAAATGCAATGTTTACATTTTAAAGAACAATATTATATTAAGTAGAAACTTTACAGATGTTCAGATGTTTAAACTCAATGTTGTCTCTTTGTCAATCATCTCCAGAGATCTACGACTGGTGATGGTAAAGATGTGCCCTTTAATTCCGAGGATGGTACAAGATCTTCACAGTCGTACACTAATAATTGGAGGCTATTAGAAGCAGCACAGGCACTTGAAAGACAATTACATTGACATACAACCTGGTACAGTATATAGTCATGCAATGATACAATTTGGCCAACATGACCTTGAGGTAATGATCAACATACCAAATAGCTGCTTGAAGCATGGTCAATGCTGTATAGCCATTTTGCAGCAAAAAGACTTTATTATCCCCAGTTTTCTTGGATTTGAATTACCCGTGCAACAGAAATAAAAGGTAACCAACTTTAGCATCAGATTGTGTATGTACAGTTTTTATATAAATATACACATCTACCCAATTAGGAATATTTTCTACAATGTTGATTTGCTTTTAACTATCAAGCTTGTCCACATTTTTTGCGGGTGAAGGCAACGCCATCCAGTTTGCATAAACACTATCATTGGCATATCTTGTAAAGACTGGGTTAGTGGCATCAAGTCTGTTGAGAGGTACCGGGCTCTTCTCAGGCCAGTTCGGGTATGACATGCCTAAAAATGAGAACATATCATTTTTCTGCACGGAGTAAATGAAATGTAGAGTGCAGACAGTAAGGCTCTCAAAAGAAACTCTGTTTTGGTCATGTTTGCCAAAAGACCATTTTATAATGGAACTCCAGACTAATGTGATACCAATGGAAAATTGTAAGTAGCGATGATCAATCCGTTTTGCAGATGAGACAGATGCTGATTATTCCTGCTATGAAAATTATATGAGCTATGAGGTGTCAAAAATGAAAACAACAACAACAACAACTGGTACATTACTGAATGTTGTGATCTGTCAATGGTATCCTTGGCTTATGCACCATCAATGTTGTTGAAGCAGATGTAGATTGCATCAAACAATAAACAACATGGACAATGTGTCACAGTTTTTACCTGGTAATTAACTACGTCACTGACAGCCATCATATTGCTAAATACGTTTTATGTTATCAAGAGCTCGAATATTTGGTAGGAAGGCCCAGGGGAAACATATTTACAAAGTTGATTCTCTCTATTATCAATATCACCAGAGAGTTTGATTCAAAAGCCTTACTGTTTCTCTGTTCAACATTGAGGAATCAGATCATTTCACATCAAATTCAGATAAGTAAGAAGTTTGGAATCCAAACCAAATTATAAATAGTAATTTATTCAGCAAGGACCTGTTTCAAATGTTGCATTATTTTTAAAATAAAAAGTTGGGACTGTTGAAATGTGTAATGAAAAGCGAACTTCATTCCTAAATGAGTTATCCAACTGGCTATATAGAATAAAATATAAGTATAGGAATGTTTTATATTTACAGATGTATGTTTTTTTTGTCATCTTTCGGGTACTGTACATCAGAAGCAGGTCCAAATAAATTCAAACACAAGATCCTCTTTTTCACTGATTCTCTCATTTTCTAAGAAATGTGAGATTTTCAGATGTCAGAGAATCATGCCTAGATCACAGACACACACACATTTGTCTAAGGAAAGCCAATCACAGCTTGCCAAAAAGAGAGCTTTTGTGTCCTGTCTCTAAAATCTAGTAAATGCATGGGAAATTCTACCATATAGCTTGTTTTCAATCCATGTGGAGGGAAGGGTTCGAGGGAGAGGGGCGTTATTACAGTCCACTAGAGGCGTGTCCTCTTCAGAGAGGGCGTCGTCGTACAGCAGGGCATCAGCTGGTGTTGATGCTGCCAGGTCCAGGTAATCCTGGCAACAGGAGATCAACATCTGATTAAGCTAATCACCAGACAAAGAGAGAGGTGTGGCAAGTACAGACAAAAATAACCACAAGAGATAGCTTTGATTGGATTTCTAATTATATGACACACGGTACTTCAATTGGCCCTTATTCAAAACCGTAACACAAGCCCATCCTTGCTAATTATATGTGTGTGCAGTCTAAGGACATGGGAACATGAGAATGTTGTCTATACATGAATTATGTTGGACATACAGAGTATGAGAGAGTGTATGTAATTAAGAATAAGAGTCTGTAAGTGCCGTATAATTAGTGAATTACTATTGACGACAGAACAAGATCAATTATCTTTTTTTGTTTGAACCTACCCGGCTTTTCACCATCATCTTTTCAAGTTCTTTGCTGATGTCTGAAAACACTGGCCTCTTGTCTGACTCTTGTTTCCAGCATCGGAGCATCAGATTATACCTGCAAAGACACATGCAGCCCATGGTTGAAGATGGAATCGTTTTATAATCATCATCATAACCTCCAAATATTGTATTGTCCACATTTTCAATAAAATTAGTGCAAGAGTAAACAGGAACGCATGCTACAAAAAAATGGGCAAAATGAAAGTAAACTTACATTTCATCTGTGCAGTTCTCTGGTTTCTCCATCCTGTAGCCCGTTTTGAGGAGGTTAAAGAGGCGTTCAGGGGCAATACCTGGGTAAGGGTTTCCACCCAGTGTTACTATCTCCCACAGCAGCACACCAAAGGACCAGCTTGGAGGAGGTAAAGGAACTCATATAAGTATGACTTTTAACGGTTAAGGTTAGGGATAAAGTGTGCATTCCCAAGTTTAAGTGGATGGTACAAACTACTTACACATCACTTTGTGTTGTGTAAATGTGATCAAACAAGGACTCTATTGCCATCCATTTGACTGGGATTCGACCCTAAAAAGAATATAACAAATCAGCTTTGTTCCTAGTACATAGATTACAATTCCGATTTCAGAATGGCTTTCTGAGCATTTTTTGCCTTACCTTGCTCCTCTTAACATATGAGTCTTCTTCATAGACATCTCGGGACAAGCCAAAGTCGGAAATCTTCATCTTACGCCCCTCTGCAACCAAGACGTTTCTTGCAGCGAGGTCCCTGTGGACAAGCTGTAGGACAACAGTACTCAATTACATTTTTTGGAGCCAAAGGATTTTCAGGTTAATTTTCAATTAAGGTAGTGACTATACCTTCATCTCCGCCAAGTACTGCATACCCCTGGAAATCTGCCAGGCGAAGGAGATCAGGTCGCCCATAGTAAGTGCCCTCTCGTCTGGGTTCTCCAGGTAGCTGGAGTTGCGGTTGGCATCGCCGCTCATGTAGCTGGGCCCGACTTTTCTACTCTCACGGAGGAAGTTGCGTAGGGATCCATACTTTGCATACTCCACAATCAGGTACAACGGTCCTGGGTGGGGAATCACAGCCTTTTCAGAATACACTCAGATGAAAAACACGCAGGTAGTCATAGAGGAGGAAAATTATGCCTTACCATCCTGACTGCAAGCGCCATACATCTTTATGACGTGTGGATGGTTAACTTGCTTCAGTAAAGTGAATTCTGACAGCAGATCACGGAGCTCGCTATGTGAGGCATGTTCTGTGAAAAACAGGAAGGATTGACAAATATACATGGAAATATACAGTGTTAATTTTTGGGGGGCAAAAAGTGATGAATATAAGGTATTGCAGCATGTGCAGTTGCTATTGTACTCAGTGTACAAAAAGTCAGCCATATTATTACTTCCCAGTCTGTCTGCACTCTGTCTGCTTCATTTTACCTTTAAGCATTTTCACAGCCACTGTGGTGTAACCAGCCTTTCCTTTGAGACGGAAAGCAGTCGCCTTGACAACTTTCCCAAACTCCCCTTCTCCTAAGGTTTTACCCAGCACCAGGTTTTTACGAGGGAATTCCCACTTGGGATCCTCCTGTTAAAACAATAGAGAAACACGTTTTAGAGCCTAGTTCTCATTCCTTGTATTGTCCACCTAGTTTTAGAACTGACCCATTTGTTTAAAGCTTACAGGTATTTTGAATGTGTCAATGGCCACTTGGTTCTCCATGGAGTCCAGAGAGCCGCGTCGTACATTGTTAGCAGAGTAACTGATAGGGTAAGACTGGGCCGGCCGACGGAAGGTCATCTCAGCTGAGGCTATAGGCGGCTTGGGAGAGTTCTTATGGTAACGATGGATGAAGTAGGAGGAGAGGAGGATGGAGACTATGAAGGAGAGCAGCACGGCAGTGGCGATGATGGTCTTACACATATCGTCACATATGGCCTCTGAGAAAGACAAGGCAGAGAGAGGAGTATCAGGAAGAGGAGTTTTGGGATAGGCTGTGTGGACTGTAAAAGAAGACGGGGTTTGAATGTGGTGAACTTACCTTCAACATCGTCTTTCTCACAATAGCATTTCTCAGAGTAGCAGTAGCAGGTTCCATAGCCAGCTTTGATGCCAAACATCAAGCCTTTTTCATGACCTCCGATTACAGGTTCACCTTTGTGAAGACACAAACATGCACAGAATTCAAATTCATGGTTTACATTATTTTCTTCTTGGCTTTACTTAAGATGTCTATAGGCACGAACAAGAAATACTTATCTCACAAAAAGTCAAATTAGAAGACATTTATTCATGGCCTTCAGTTGTTTCTTACCAGTGCAGTCCTGTGGACATATCGACATGTCCTTGCTCTCAATAGCATCACATAAGCCATCAGGACAGGTATGAAGGTCTGGAGAGCAGGTGGAATAACTCTCTGATATTCCTGAGGTAAAGGCAAAAATGATTTGATTTAGTTTTTGACATTAACCAGTGGAAAAGCTATCAGGAGCTTTCTTGAACCACGTATGATATACCTTTTTCTGTGCCCTGTCTCCACTGGCACCTCCCTGTGGTGGCGCCCAGACCTCTGATTGCCTCGCAGTCCCCTCGCTGTCTTCCTTCTGCACAAGACAGTGAGCGCTGGTCCTGTAGAGACTGCCTGTCTGCTACAAAATACAAACCTCATTACAGACTGTACAGTGAATGTGTGTACTGTGTGAATCACCATCACTGAAGCGTTCAACTCGGCTATCAAAAGGCATAAATACAAACACAGCAACCGAAAACAGATATTCTCATCCTTTAAGTGTAATGTAATTGGCAACTCACAACAGCTGCAGTCTTTATTATTGCCATCCTGTACACGTACCTTCTCCATCGAGTACTATAAGTATTTGAGTGCTGGCCTGCAGTTGTTTCTGCTGCTCCTGGGCAACCACAGTGTATTGGAGGTCCTGGCACTCTGGTCGGCGCAGTGCCTCAGAGTCATTCACATACAGCACTCCCGACACATCCCTCAGGCTTTGGGCTATGTTAATGGCGGCATAACAGGCCTGCATGTCAGCAGAAACATTCTTCTCTGCTATCTCTAGCCGGTACGTGACATTGATGCCCTGAAACTTCAGGCAGTTGTCCACACACACTCTACCAACCTGAAAAGAGATGTAACATAAATTGTTAGAGAAAGAGAAACGATCAGATTGAAAGGGTTAATTTAATATCTTGGAAAATTCAAATTATTTTGGGGGTGGCTACTGTAATGTCAAAAAGAAACCCTCAAAACGTAAAAATTAATTCTAGCCTCGAATGCTAAATATATTTCCATAGTTGTGGTGTGGAACATCAGATACCTGGGCATAAACAGAGGATCTGCGTGTCAGTGGGAAAAGATAGGTGACATTGGTGAAGCGGATTGGAACGGGTATGATGGTGATGTTGTAATGCAGCATCACTGTTCCATCAGGACCAGGGTAGGTGGTGTCATTGACCAGATAGAGAAGCTGGAAGGTACGATTCTCTGTCACAGACAAGCTCCGATTGAGTTTAAGCCCTGGATACCGACAGAAAAAGGAGCAAGTGTGGTTTATTCAATATCACACTAATGCACGGTTGATATCATTTTATCACATCGTGTCACTATGGAATTTATTGGAATTACTCACTGTACTCATGAACGGTCCCTCGAACGTTGCCAAAAATGCTCTTTTCTTCTCTGAAGGTATGTTCTACAGTGAATGCTTCTGCGTCATTTGTCAACATAGTACCAACCAACCAATTTTGATTATGGTCTTTCGGGTAACTAGCCGTTGTGTCTCGATCATATACAGTTAAGTTGCCGAAAACTCCTCCCTGCAAAACCAAAGTGAAAATGCAAAATTTTTAAGACATATAAGAGATACAATTCGAATAGGATGTTTCTTAAACGTTCCAAAGTGCAGCATACAAACTCACCTCAATGCGATTGAATTCGATCACGATATCATCTGTGTCTGTGCCATTTAAATATGGTGCATTGTCATCTTCGTCGTAGATGCTAACCAGAAGTGGAACAAAATGCTTGCTGAGGTTCTCCTCGGTCTGGACCACGCAGACGAGCACCAGACGATACATCTCCCTCTCCTCACGGTCCAACGGAGCGGTCACCAACAACTCAGTGGTGTTGTCATTGACAGCAAACGGTGCTGGGACCTCTGCAGCCCAAAAAGGGAGAGGGATTCCAACCTGAGAATCAGCATTGTAACAGCAGGATGACTAATAATGACTCGTAAACAATGTAGATAGAAGCATGGCTGACCTGATTCAACGCTGTAGGAGATGGTGTAGTTGGGGCAGATGTTGAGCCTGGAAAGGGGCCTGAGTTGAAGAAGAGCCCCTGGGAATCTGTTCTCTTTGATGTGGAGGTTTAGGTTGTGGTCAGGGAAGCACAGCTTTTCCATCTTGGTTTGGCCACAAAGGGGCACTGTGGCGTTGACAAAGGTCAGGATGATCTTGACAGTTAACTGACCGTAACAACGGAGCCCATGGTCAGGTTTGGGGGTTGCTATGGGTTTGGGGGTTGCGACACTCAGGGTCAGCTTCCTCACTGACACAGAGCTCTTATCTGATGAGAGACACAGCCATAACAAGACCAAAGCCCAATTTTAATCTCACACAGTGCTTTTCTTGATGACAAAGCCCTTCCTACTCTTTTCAATTACATTATTGCCCAGAATGCAGATTTCTTAAAATGACATATCACTTTCACGCAACAGCATTATTTGTATGCCAAAGGTAAAGCAGCTTATCAATTCTAGCGTATATGTCATATTTTAATAGAGACTTGTTAATAGTACTGAAACACTAAGCAGTTAAATAAACAACCGAAAGACAGCATGCACAATGGTATTGAGTAGTCTACATAGTCACACAATGACACTTATCAAAATGATCGACAATCCATGAGAAAGAAGATTTTCTAAGATTCTATCTTTAACTTACAGTGAGAGTCAAAATCATTCCATTCCAGGGTTTTATTCATGGACAGAACTCCTGTGGTCTCATCCATGTGGAACCATGTGCTATAGTATGGAGCCTTCATGGTCCGGCACAAGTGGAAGTGGGGCCTCTCAGAGTCACTTTCCGGCATGGAGTGGACCTGGAGTACAGGTGTCCCTGCAGCCTGCCCTACGTAAATGGTCTCTGAATATGATTTCTGCGGGAAGTATAGACCTGCAGATCCTGTAAAGAGATTAAGAAAGTACACAGGTAAACATTTACATTTATGCATTTAGCAGACGCATTTATTCAAAGTGCTTTCCAAGAGAGAGTAAACACATGTTATTTCACATAACTAAACATAGTTTGCTCTAAAGATCTCTGGAACTATTCAAGAATGGAGCTATGGTAGAAAGTACAGTGCAGACTGTAGTAAATAAACAATGGTACAATGCTTTTTACAAAGTTTTTTCCTCTGTAGATTGAAACTTGCTGTCTGATGAAGGAAACAAATCAGATTGGGAACTTGTTGCCTCACATCACAAGTCCTTCTTTACCTCCGCTCACACATCCTGATTTAATTCACATCATGCCATCCATACTTCTAATAATTGTTTGAGCCTTGCTAGAAGCTTTCATTGTTACATTATGCTGAGCTGACCGATGGTGTGCATATTCATTATCTGGAGTCTCTATTTAGATTTTCTAATTAGGCAACAATACCTGTCATATGACAAAAACGTTGATGCAATCAGGTGACTGGATTCCAGTTACTTATACAAAACAAACAGCAGGTTTAGAATTTGGTTTATTGAAATATATGACACTTGCCAGTCCACGGAAATTGAAAATGGTCTCAAATGACACCAACACAGCACTTTTAATGAATTTCTCATATGGTCAATGAGATGTGGTTTCCATTTCTCCTTGGCTTCACCTTGGGATGTTTAATTATGGGGTAAAACATGATACTGTGAAGAATGAATCATTACCTGATGGGGTTATGGGGGTGGGAGCTAATCTATGAAGCGCAAAAGAAGGCTGCATGTTTTACAGGAAAATGGAGATGTGTGTGTTGTAATTATATCCCTGTTGTGTTCCTGTCCGTCGTCGGTGGTTGGCCATTTAGGGAATGTACTAATGTTATTAGCAGACAGTGAAACTAGATTTTCTATTTCTGTTGGTGCAGTTGAAGCCCCGGCTCTGGTTTCAGACATTGATTTAATTTAGTTGCTCATGGATGACAGGAGGTTGGATGGATGGATAAAATGTGACCTGTCTTCCTGAAGGATATACACTCAAAAAAGTTATAACCCCCTTTATTAAAACCTTTCTGAGACAAAAACAGAACTCAGTTAGTTTGCTAAATCCATTCAAAATTCCATTCAGGCAAATGGATTCTATTTCATTCTCTCAAATTAGATAGGTGAACACTATCCACTTCCTAAATCTTTGCATAAACATAGCTATTTCATTACATCCTGTGTGCTTGAAAATAGACTAATGGATCAAGATACAGAACACTGCTCAGAGAGTTTAAGATGCCTTGCTTTGCAATTCAACAAAACAAAATTTTTAGATATATCTTAGTTTAAAATTGTTAATATAAATTGATATCTTGCAAGGTCTTCAGTAAATCCATCGTAAAGCACAATATCATTGCAGTTAAATGTAAGCAAAATGTATGACAAGATGTTACCTTCATTAACTGCTTAGATGCATTAATAATCAATTATCATCCTGCTTGCTCCCAGCAACATTCAGTGACCATCAGAGGGAGACATATCTCTATCACCAGATCAATGATATGAAGCAGACCACCAGGAAAGGATCCAGTTCAGGACACATGATACTGTCAGTACGATAAAACAATGATGACTAAATACCATTTCCCACAGATTGTATTAAGGTCTTAAAACATTTGGACTCAGTGCTAGTATTACCTCTAAACATTCTTAGCATACATTCATGTTAATTCAAAGCTTTAGCAGAGTGTAGATGACCACTGTATCTGGACTAGGATCTAGTGTGACACTTTAAATCTGTGGTACCGGTGGTATTACAAGTAAAGCCTGACTTTGCCTTCAAGCTTGCCACAGTGAATTGTATGCTATACAATTCATTTGTATAATTCAAAATTCAATTTATTTCCAGGACTCAAGCCAACAGAGGGTAAGCAGTTTATATCTAAACAAATTAATCGAATGGATTAAGCAAGACTCTAAGCAAACCAGTCTTTGCTCTGTAATTCTATGAAGGTCTTTCTTGAATGACTCATGACTTCTCCTAAATGCAGCACTTTGATAACTGAACTTAAGAAATGTTAAATGTTACTCATATAGTGACAGATGTGATCATGACTGTGACCTCTTATAACCATGTCAAGGGCAATGGCTGCCAAAGTCTAATGAAATCTGTTTATTGATTTCAGTTTAAAGAGACGAGGGAAGAGTATGTGGGAGGATTCCTTGACATTTTTGAAGTCTTATAAACTTTAAAAAAAATCCTTTGAAAACAAAGTGGAAAGAAAATAATCCAGGATATAAACAAAACCAGAAAACATGGCTGCGTGTTGTTATTTAGAGGGCCTTAGGATTTGTCTGAGCTGACTGAGTGGGACGTCCTATCCGCCATCCAGGAGGACAAAGACTGGAACTCAATTAGCTCACCATGCACATCACTGGAGAGATTTACCATCTATGAGCTCATGTCCTGGAGTGAGCCTCAGTAGTTTCTCTTCCCTATTTACTAATCTGTCTGACAACACAACTGGAGACAAACACTGGAGCCAGATCTCCCACCTAGAATTCCTTATTGAAAATCCACAACAAGTCCTTCAATGGCAACGATACCCGACCTCACTGCTGCAGTAGCCTTGTTGTGGCTGGCAGCTGGCAGTGGTCTTGAGATTGGGAATGAGTTCTGAGGGAGGACAAAGCCTGTGCCCTTTCAAGGTTAATGCTTCATGCATCTGTCCCCAGTAACGACCGGTTGGGCAGGGGAATATCTGGCAGCTGACCAATCAATATCAGTTCTAATCAACAGTCAGGCTGATTGTTTTTAATTGATGAGATAGACTAGACGCACCCTTACCCTAACCCTTGCACATGTACAATCATTAATGAGCACAGAAAATAGGGCTTACTTTACATTGTGCACAGTACAGAAATAACCAGGAACTCAACTCTATTTACTTTATTATGGTTCACAAGAATAATTAATCCATTCACACACAGTGAACAAACACAAGTAAGGGACATTTTTGCCACTCATATCAAGTTCAAATGAAACTGTCATAATCACTCTGAAAGCTGCAATGATCACTCTGTTCCCAAAGATGAAATAGTTATGAGAATCATTACTAAGGCTCTCTGCAATGATTCAATTAACTAAAAGGCTGCAAATCAATTGATGCAAGTTATTATTGATTACCTTGTTTTTAAATCTTGCATTGCTAGTTTGAATTGTCAGCGTGCAAGATTGCTTTGTCATGCAATGATGATGCTTTTTGGTTTTATTGTTAATAAAAATGGTTAAGAGTTGAGCGTCTGTGGCATGATAAATAATGACAAAATCAAACAAATAAAACCAATCAAACAAATCCTTAATATGATAGAAACTATAATATTACTAATACTCATTTAAATAGTAATCATGTTAACATCAACTACTACTAATAATAATAATACAAATATTAATACTTCCTAATTCTAATAACAATAAGTAGTTAGTAAGTTGGTTCCTTACATAGAATGTGTTTGCTTGGAATACTGTATGAAGATGGACTCCAGGTGGATCACTCAAACCATGATACATACCGTAACATAATAATCAATTATTCCCATAATGTAATCCAATTATCTTTCAGAGATTACAAGAGCCGAAAAGCAATGTACCATGTTCATTAGTCATCAAGAAATCTAATATAACATCTCCTTAGGGGTTCGGTGGAACTGCAAATTCAGTTTAAGAATTCACATGGGAACGACTTGGACATAAAAAATTGAACAACACATCACACAGCACAGCAGATGGAGTTTGATGTCATAATCATTAGACCACTGTCGTTAAATGTTCTGATACACATCACTGCTGCCGTAAACTTGGTGAATTCAAACAGGAAGTATGCATGATCAGAGTTAAGCAAAGATCATTTCTGCTGATTAACCTTTTCCTAAATAACTTATCTTCTCCCAGATTTTGTGTCAGGATAAACACAGAGACACCGCTTCCATATTCCTGACAATCTGACCTTTATAATTAAGCTTCTGAATGTATTATCTTTCTTAGAGGTTAACAGTAAAAAGTTACAATAATTTATGATTATTTTTTACTCATATAACTGCATTTCCCCCTAAATAAGTAAACACCACATTTACAGCAATCTCAATAGTCCAAAGGGTCAAACAGCCACTGTAAGGACATGATGACATCAAGACCTTCCAACACCCATCTCTGACTTGCAGTCTGAACGTGAGAGAGGCATAACGAGCCGAGTCTTTGTATTGTTCATTGCTGTAAATGATCGGTCAAACACAGCATGCATCACTGGCCACTGGAAAATAACTTGTCAAGACCCACGTGAAAAAAAGAGCACTAAATGCCCTGAGGACACAATTTCAATCAATGTCTCCTTGTCCTTCCACCAAAGCAAATTAGATTCTGCCCATGCATGGAAGGGGAATGTGACCCTTTCCTGACAAGGGGATCAGAGAAGACGGTTGGGAAGGTAATTTTCTACTGTTGCTCTTGTATGGCAACATATAGAGGAGAAACAGCTTTACAGACTCTGAGGCTGGGCTTAGAGGACAGTCAGTCAGCCAATTAAATATCCTCCAAGGTGTCCGTCCTTGAGACAAAGGAGTCATTTAGTCCCTCTGAATTACTCAGGCTTTTTGGATGTATTTGCTCATGGCTATAAGCTTATCCATTTTACAACAGCAAAAAGTGGAATCACATTAAGTTTCTGGTGTGCCTGTGTGATAAGGTTCAACATATGGATGTTCTGGACTTACTGACCCTAAGGCTGAACAGGCAAGACCTGGATCTAGAAATCATCAGTAAAACCGTAACAAGTGGAAATTTAGAATATTTTAGTTGTTGCTATAGTGCCCTACTTTAACAAATGATCCCATGTGAAATATATAGACTAAGCTACACAAGTAAAATAAAACAGAAACGGTAAACACTCTTAGAAATAACTGTATGCCTGTGGTGTTTTCAATTACACTAAAAGAAACTTAGTGACAGCAAGAGTGGAGAATTGAGAAGATTTATAATATAACTGTGAGCAACCCAAGACACAAGCTTAACTAAATCATATAATGTAATAAGGGCTTAAATCAAATAGCACCATGTATCAAATGAGATTTATTGGTCTGGTCCTTCTCAAAAGCAATGGATGCTGATGAAAATGATTGCGCTAATGCAAGGAAGAGAGCCAGCTAAAGCGATTGCTAACACAGCATCCTCAAGGATGTGAAGGCGATCACTGGCAATTACCAATCAGGTTAAGGTTTCCAAGGTCAGAGGGCATGACAGGGTCATCAATACAAAAACAGGGTCATGGTAGCATGTCCACAGATCAATGCTTTTACATAAAAACATCCTTTTCTCCTTGTGCTCCTGCAGATGATAAAGTAGATACAAAATAAATGGATACAAGGACAGATCCATATATATTCATGTAGTGCTAAGGACATGTGCATAGTAGGTGTCCTAAATGGAATAGGCTATATTCATCATAGCAAAAGGAAGGGTCAACTGAGGTAACCCTAGCTGAACTTTGAACCTCATGTGCATTTTGAATGAACATCAAAATATTGGTTTCATCTTGAAATTGTAGTATTAAAATCTGAACACGCAATATGAGTTACTGAAGAACTAAACATAGGAATCCCAAATTCCAAACTCAACCGTTTGACTTTGGTGCCCTAGATAGCTAGTGTTACTTTAAATTTAAATGTCACAACAAGGATCCTTATTTACGTTGAGCAAATACTGGGATTTCATTTCATATAAAACAATAAAACAGCTATAGGTCTTTACTATGGTTAGAAAAGGGAGAGCACGTTAATAGTAGCACACAAAACCGGTTATACAATCTTTGCATATGACATCTGATCATAAACAGATTAAGATGCATCCTTCATTGTATCGACATGGTTGATTTGACTTAACCTATATGCTTGCATTTACACAAATTCACACGATATGGATCCTTCCCAATCATGATCGGACATTTAACACATACTATTTACTCTTTATTCAAGCTGTGTTACAGAATTTTTTTTATGAGGTATCTTCACTGACATCTCCCCCTGCACTCTGCTGAGCATGTACTTCCGTGCAGGCACCATTTCAACACAGATGGGCGTTACACAAGCATTGATCTTCAATTTCCTTTGTGTGATTACCTCAGCAGGACTCACCATGTAGATTACCAGTAATTTGCTATGTGGGACCACTAGATTCTTCAGTGTATCAAAACAATACTTAGAACGTGTTTTTTATTTGTATAAATTGTATACAAGTTCCACAGAAGATTCTGAGTGAGAACTTACAACTTATTGAGAATTACTGAGAAATCCAAACAGATAGATTTTACAATAAGTACTTTTGGGTCAAGTAATATTCAATTAACCTCATACAAGAGGGTAGAATATTTTGTGAAGGTGTTATGGTGAATGTCTTTTAAGGTCATTGTTGTTTGGTAACATAACCATAATGGTGGTAACTAATGATGGCTGGTTATATTTTGAGGAAAAGGGAACGTTTCCAAAGTTTGCTTGGGAAGATATATTGGTCTGTTACATCATCATTTGTCATATACAAATTCGGTCATCAGAGAAAGAAAAAATTCTCAAGATAGAGAAAGCATTATATATTGACAAACTAAAAGAAATGCAAACTCACTTAGATATGAATATCATCAAACTGTATTGTACAGCACCAATTTTACACAAAAAAAATGAATTGATTGTCTTTTGAGAGAGGGGTTAAAGCTTAATGTGTTGCCAGAACAGTGCCTTCTGTTGTTTAACAGGCAATATTTCCCTACAAGAAAACAAACACTGTATGTTTGCTCAGAGACAGACCCACCTGCCGCACACCTGCCCCCAGACTTGCAGAGCGCGAAGAGCTTTTGTTTTCCACAGATCCGCAGGTGAAGAACATGCATCCATCGTACTAATACCATCGTACTAATACCGGACATGGATTTCAGCACCTCTGTATTACACCATGATCAAGATGGTGCTCAACATCAATAAACAATAAATCAATATACACGCAAATTGAGATACATTTGTGGACGTCTTCCGGTTGGGAACTACTATTTGTGACAATTTTATGACGATGCATTTGGACTATAGTAAATAGGCAAAATCCAGCTCCTTAAAATCATTTTGCCACGATTTACCATCGCATGTTAATCTGCTGATTAAGGCAACTACAATTTTTTTTGATAAAACAACACTCAAAATGCCTACTGATTTTACAATTAAAACCAACCAAAGAACATACCAAAAGTATTAAAATGTGCACTGTACATCATTATTTACTGATAGACTCTAGGTGCTTGACCTTCCAATGACCAAATATGTATTCAATTCAAAACACTGTAACGATTAACGGACACGGACGTCAAAACACGAAAACAAATTGAATAGCCAGAGTAGCCTATACCTGTGCTTCTAACTGTAATAGCCTGACTAGAAATAGATATAGGGTGTCAAGAATCCCAACATTTTACACAATGGTCTATATTTGAACGGCCATCCCGTTTCACAGACCTCACATTGAGATTCACTCACACGTAGGCCATGAGTTAAGCTTTAAATATAGTCTGTTTGAGGCGAGAGTGTTGGTTCAGTTGGGTAGCAGGATTGAAAATGGGATTATAATATTATGATATAGCTGCATGCATTTCACTCTGGGAGACCATGCGCCATGCCATGCATAGCATGATGTATGAGGGCAACGTTTTCGTACTATATGGGCCTAGTATTTACCATTGTATTTAGGCTACACCACGCAGGGCTTTTCAGAACCCCCAAAATGTAAACAATAAATGTTTGAAGCAAATCGTGATGACAAAATAGGCTAAAGGGATGACTTCATTTGCTTAAATCTTCAGAACTTTTGTAACTACGGCTATACAGCGATTTAAGTGGGATCACACTGCATGGGAAAATTAGTCTAGTAGGCTATCGCTCAAAAGATGAAAACAGAAACATGGGTGAAAAATTGTTTCAAAAGTTCATTTACACACAGCCCACAGGTTACAGTCCTTGACGGCAATAGCAACAAATTATATAGATCAAAATAATATATAAATAGAAGCACATATCGGGTTCTAATTTAAACTTTTTAAATACATCAACTTTTGCGCACGTCTTGCAATTGATCAACGATAAATAAGTCGATTACGAACAGATTCAGTTAATTTAAAGATAATTTAGACATTGTGTTCTTCAAATAGACTACTGCAGACTTTCAGCAATCGTTTAAACGTTGTTTCTGCTATAATAGTAATATGGGAGGGGTATGTAGCCTAATAAACGCTATAAAGCTTAATTGAAGTTAATTGCCCCTTACCTTTACATCCCAACAGGAAGATGAAAACGATGTTTCCCAGTAAGAAACCACACGTTGGCCCCATAATCACCAACCATAAGTAAAAGTTTCAGTTTGAATAAGCAAAACCGTCCCTATAGATACAAAATACAGCCAGAGTAAACGATCAGTTCCCCGTACGCAGCTCAGAGCAGCCGATGAAGTACTCACTGAGAGCGTCCCATTGATGGGCTGGTCTCTGCAGCTTTTGCTGCTTGACCGACTGTAGCGATGTTCTGGGGGAGGATCAAATCAGGCTAATATGCTGCGATGTATTTTCCGGTCCACCTGGAGCAGTACAAGCACGATACCATCTCCAGGAAACAAAAAAACTAAAAAGTATTTAATATAAAGAGTCACATCGTTATCATTTGACAGAGATTTACGGATTGCAATTTCTGGACATCGTAACTATTTAAAAGATAGTCAATATTTCGTCGTTCTCAGTAATCCTGTGGCCAATAGACTTTATTGTACCTCCTACTTTATTGGGACAATTCCTTACAACGATAGAATGTTCTACAGTATTAAAAAATAACATTGGCCAATAGCACTGAAATGTATAATTCAAAAAGTAATACTTCGTTTCAAGTCAAGGCAATTTAGATTTCATGTAATAGATCTTATGAAACAATGTTGCATCAATAAAGAACTGATATTAAAGCACCACATCCACCGTGTACTCCAACTGGCACAACTGAACTGACGCCAAGATCTAGGCAGCAGCTATGGCTAGCCATAGGGTGCAATGTCCAACTCAGTTGGTGAATACTGGTGTTCCAAAAGATAGGGGTGTAGACCTAATCTCTCACAACCAAGAGGCATATTGTCACTCTAGTATCAAATTATTATAACTACCATGTAGAGCAACAACTTTAATGAAACCCAAAATGACTCTTCTTTTCTAGCCTGTGCTTGTGACTAGAAGCTGTGCTTTGTCTGCAGTGTGTGTGACCAAGACCAGTGGTTATCCTCAGACTGGGGAGTGCTCGCAGGGTTGAAGGCTGCCTCTAAGTGTGGGAACCCTCCCAGGCCGGCTGATTATCTTGGCTTCTTTGGAGTGATGCATTACTCTGCCCTCAGGGCAGAGCACCAGTCAATCACACAACAATCACTACAATCAATGTCAGTGTGGGTAGCGAAACACCAGAGCACTCATGGGAAGTTAGAGCAATCAACAACTATTACAACTATAAGACATACAATCAACCAGATATTCTTTGTTAGCATATCAATATTTCAGATTTAAGAAACATTGATGGTTTGCTCTCATGTGTAAAGGTCTTAGATAATTGGAGGTACTGTATCGAGTTGAAAGGGACCAATATATATTCCTTACACAGAAGTTGCACACTGGGGCGCCGCTAAGAATGGGTGGCCCCATGAAGATATTGGACTTTGCCCCTCCCCCATTTTGTTTTTTTCTGTTTTTTCATTCAACACATTTTCATTCCAAGCTTTTCGAGGGCCCCATCTCCATTGGGGCACTGGGTTGTCAAACCCACATTCCCCGCCAGTTTGACTACCCAGTTTACACCAGATACTCCTAGGCTCAGGTGCACATTGTAATAAGTAATATAGCCAGGTGAAACATGGAGCAAATACTGTACAACATGGAGCAAATACTTTACAATACGGAACCCTACATGTCACACGACGATAACAGTGGTGACCAATTCACCGCTTAAATTAAACAACATTTGCAATGTCATTGCACAAATACAAGATAATCAAATGTAAAATGCTACTAAAAGATACACATTGCAATTTATTTTTTGGTAAGAATTTTATTTTTAAAGATTTTTTAAATAAATGAAACACTTGGATGTCTTAGTCATTGCATTACCAGGAAAGTGAGAACACTACACAAAGGGAAATGGAATGTACATGTGATATAAAATACTGATATGACTCGCCTCCGCTAGAAACTATTAACACAGCTAAAGTTACCATATGTCAGACTATAGGTATCCTGAGACATCTGGTCGATGGAAATCAATGCGAACAAGGAAATGTGGTAACGCTCTCATGACAAGTGTAACCACAATCTTATCTAATGGTTTGGATTTTTGTAAAGTGAATGGCATCCAGCTTCTTCTCAGACATGATTATAGAGATAGGGACATTCACAATTTCACTAAAACGTACCAAACCTTTCATGCTACTTAACATCTATTCTGGTGAAGAGGGACATGTTGAATTAATTGTTCTGTTGAAGTAGTGAACATTTGTAGAATCTTGAGCTTTGTTTGATAGAGCAGGATGTTCCTATAATGGAAACAACTTACACTGTGTACCGGCAGTACCGCAAGCTTTAGAGTGAAAAAACCCTGTAAGACAGCGTGAGTGTAGTTATTGTTCAAGTAGTGGATGTCATAGAGATGTTTCCAAGGTGAAATGATTCAATCAGATGTCTGTCTCTGGGAATGCAATGGAAAGATGGAACAACTGAAAGAAAAGTATAAAAAAAAAAAAAAACGAAATTTAAGTGTATTTGAGTTTCTGGTAGTATCATTTTGGGAGCAGAATGTGGTTATCAAATGGCAAAGCGGATGTATGGTTTCCAAATTTTACATTAGTATGAGTGCAAAAGGTGCTGGTCATATTTATGACACTGTCTATCTTGACCCCTATTAAAGGGCTGTCACTCTGAGAGCAGATGGTACACTCTCTTTTGAAGAGAGGAGGCGTGGCCATGGCAACAGACACATAATGGCCACTACGGTGTAGCAGAATCTCTCACTCTAATTTGTTAAGTACCACCTCAGTATATTTGATTTAATCACTCTATTCAGTGCCTAACACAACTGACACCAAATAAAACATCAAGAGGTGTCCATGGACGACAGTAAATCAGACATCTGCTTGAATCACGTATACCTTTTTCAGTAATTGAGCTGTGGAATGCTAGATATGATAGTGTCACTTGTGTAAAAACATTCACCCACCTGCAATAGTCCACTGTGCTTTTTTACAGATTTTATACATTTTCACTATACAGCACTATTCGACAACAAAGAGCATACATCTCTCGAGGTCTGACATAGATGCCAGATAACAAGACCAAACAAGGTATGTACAGAGTGGAGTCAGTCAAGCAATCAGATTTTGAGGAAGAATCTCTTCCTGTACAGCAGGTATGCGACAAGGATCCAGAGAGATGTGCCCCACAGGTCCTGGAACAGGCGCTCCCAGTGGCTCTGCTGGAAACGCATCTCCCAGCTGAAGGGAAAATAGGAACCCAGGAGGGAGTGGCCCACATACACAAATATGGAGTTCATCCCTGAAGATCACAACGCAGACAGTAAATTGAGAGAAAATCCATCGACAAATTAAAGACATTTTGTTTATGGTTTCTTATTCTAGTAATTGCATCTGTTCTATGTTGGTTTAGTAAGACTGAGGCCCTGAGTCAATGTCAATGCGTTCACCTGGGTATATGAAAGGCTGGCCACCCCACCAACCCTTGACGTCTATAATAAAGTACATGGCTCCCAGCAGGAGGAAAGAGAAACAGCCTGTGCATGTCACAAAGGACAGAGACCTGGGAACGCACAACGTAAAGAACAGTCCTCTCATTAACTTCTCTAAACTTGATATCCAGAGTTTTTGTGATCAGCAGAAAGTGTTCAACGGCATTAGGCAGGTTAGTATTAACTGCACACTGATATTTCCCAGTGCTGCAGGTGCATAACTACAGTAGGGCCGGCCAGCATAAAGCATTAGCTTCCATAGTGGATCCCTGGCACATGCCCCATGAATCCCTGCCAGCGAGTCATGTCCCTGTCTGTTACTAAGTGCAAGAATGTTTGATGTTATATCATCTAATGTAAAATGGCTGCATCCCAGAGCCTTGCGGTGGGCAGCATCTTTTATCTTATCTGAAGTGGGGCCAAAAAAGACTCTTGGCTGGGAGTTAATTACTTTTAGACATGCAGGCAGGGAGTCATACTCAAGAGCCCAATATGCCCATGATGAACTGCCCATAAAGCCAGTGCAGGTAATGTGGAAGGATGAGCACGGCTATCCTGAAGCCCCTGTGGGACATCAGAGAAGTTGCTTACATATCATCGAAGAAATTGTATTATGCCTGACATAGCATTAAACTGATTCATGTAATGTACAGGGAGATTATGGAAGAAATACAACAGCTATAAAATCTGTGCCTCCATAATCATACTGTATTTCATACCAAATCACTATAAAACAGTGATTGAATACTTGTGTAGGATTATGACACTATGTTATTATTATGAAGCATCCATTAAGGCATTAACTCAATAGGTATACAGTGTACTCTGTTTATTCTAAATGTGAATGAACTGTACATAAGCATGCTACTGTTTTGATTTCCAGAACTCCACTCAGTCTCCACCAGTGGGGAGAGATTCTCCTGTTATGATGGGTGGTGGGGTAGGGAGAATAAAATATCTATATTCCCTCTATTCACCTGGTTGTGAGGAAGAGTGACCCTGTTGGAGAATGTATCACCCTTCTGCATCACACCCCCGACAGCCGGGGTGATTATTTACAGTCGTATCTGTCGTTAGAGGTAAGTAAACGCGTGTTTTAGCAGACCATGATTTGTGTCTGCTGGAAACTCATCCTTTCTTTTGTGAGGAAAGTGGCTGGATTTAGAGGGTCAGGAAGCACTTACCAAAGGTTTTTATTGACAGGTATAAATCCTTCGTCTCGCGTGCACTTAGTAAGGATGGCTGTAGAGATTCCCTGAGGGTGGAAATGAAACAGATTTCAAATCAATGCAGGGCGATAAAGCAAGCAGTATTGGGCTACAAAAAAAACATGGGCCAACAGAATCAAGTCAGGAAGATAAACCGATTATCGGAGACTCTGATCAAAAAGGTCCCTCAAGTGTCAGCTACACAAACAAACAAACTGCAAACCCGTCAGTTCTACAGTAAACTTTAAATTCAAGATTTGTCTTTCTATTCACAGTAAATGGATTCCTGATGCTCCAAGTAGAGGTGGAAATATTTATGGCCAAATTTACATACATCTGTTCAATCACTTAACAAAATGTACAGTATGCATGGGCTTCAGTATAATCGTCAATTACAATCTTTATTACAGTACATCATTCTTTTTGAATGGCTTATTTTTTTTGGGAGAAAGTCTTCTGTGTTCCTGTCATAAACACCATACAATAGATCAGAACCCAAACACCATGCTTGTTAGGTGGATATCCATCATTTGTATAAATGACAGAATCGATGATGTGGAAATAGCCTGGCTGTGGCTAGATTGAGTCTCCAGGCTATGCAGGCAGGATGTGGGGACGTTGCTGGTATGTGGGGCAATCGCTCAATTTCAATCTCTCACTCCCAGGCCCTGATCGTTGGGCTTTAATTAACTCTGGCTGCTGTTTATTAGGAGGAGGACGCATGGCAGCCCCAGAATATCAAAGCAACAGCAGCCATGGCAGCCATGCCACAACAACACCACTGCTACAGTGCAGATGGTCTGGTCTTTTTTAGTCAACTGTGTCTGTCTGTTTGTCTTACTTTCTTTCTGTTTGTCTGTCTGTAGCCAAGTGCTGTGGTTGTCTGGATGCAGCTATTAGCTGCTTGGCTTACCAAGGGTAACCGCTAATGTCAAGAGCACATTTTGAATACAAGAGGCTGCTCGAGCGCAGCTCCAAACCTCCCCTCGAAGGCTGAATCTTATTAGAGAAGTCAATATCAAGTGCTGGTCAATCACTTTTAAAACTTTAAAACTTGTTCAGGAAAACACTTAACTGTGGTTCCATTATTTGACTGTAAATAGGCTGAACTGGAAATCTACTGTATCAGAAAAAGTCAACAAACAACAAAGGCTTTCCACATAAAAATTGAACAATAGAATATTGGTTCCAGAGAGACTCCTGACAAAATGATTGCAAAATAACTAAACCCTGAGCTTATCTAAAGTGGCACAAGGAAATATCTGAACAGATCTCATACACTTCAGAAACTCCATGAATTTGCAGTTTTTTGAATCACAATTTTTTTTTTTATTGATGCATTGATCTCTCATCCATTGTCTTTTATTGCAACTAATTTGTTGAGAACACCTCTAACATATGGTAGGCTACAGTCCAGTACGGCAGGACTGAAGTCATCTCTGCAGTGCAGACTGGGGATGACATGGAAATTCTAGGAGCATATACACTGACTGGTAAAAGCCTAATGGTACATAATAATGTACAATAATATATCAAGGTGGTTTCATTCTTGCCTCTGGGAAGACCAAAATGGGTCTAATTTATTTCAGTTCCCCGAAGCTACTCGCACTACAATAATACTCAATAAGATTCAGCATAAGAAACATAATGGAGAGATTTGTCATAGGCATTGAGACTAATAACATTAGTAGACCCATTCTATGGCCTGTGATGGGGTGATTCCTAAAACATCTGACCACACTCCTTCTAAAAAGGTATCAGCATGCGATTATAATGTAGTGTTTCTATCCAACCTGGTGATCAACATCAATATTACAAAGTAATTCAGTAAATAAATATGCTGTGCAAAAGTAGATCTGCCTTCTGTATCAGCACCCTGAGTCTACTGGCCTACTTGTTTTCTTCCAGCTAACTCCTCTCCATCAGCACGCATAGTCACTGGGCGCAGGACATCCGGATTACTGCCACCAAAACAAACGAATCCTACATCAAACCCAATGGCTGAGGTCTGCTTCTCACAAAAGATTATGTGATACCAGTAGGTCACAAAGTTTGGCAAACCATATAATCACTATATAGAATTTGTGTTGTTGTGTTGTGATCTTATGAGTGGATTGCTTCTCTTTTGTTGTGTTCAGATGCAATGATGGGTCAGCGTCTCACATAACACTTAGCGTCTCCCTGTGGGACGGATGCCCGCCTAAATGAAATAGCAGCCAGCCTGTGCCTCTATTTGTTTTGAGACCACCCAGAATGAGTGGTAGTCCAAAACAAATCTCCCCTCCATACTTACTTACATGATTCAGTTCAAACTAAGCTACACAATACCGTTTTTAGATGAATGAACACCAGTGTTCAGGCCCAGAATAAGCTGCAACTAGGAGAGCAGGACATTGGTTTATCTCTTGCATCAAATCATCTGTTTGGTCTACCTCTATTTATTGAGTCTTTGGACAGACTTGAACATCCATGAACGGATAGGAGAACATGAGCTTTGCCATGTTAGAGCTCAATGTAACCAATATGCAGGCTTTTTACATTCTAAAACCACACGAGAGTCACATAAGCAATAAGAGGCAGAGGCTATCCCCTGGGTCTCTGGATACTTATGTCTGCCCGGAAACACTCATCCATACATGGTGGTGTGGTTGGAACATGCACTGAGATCACATACCTATATAACAAAGAACGGCTTATTAGAACTTTGTGCAGCTAAGACTCATTGATCAGTTGATGCAAAACAAATGAGTCTACTCGAAACTATTTTTTTACATTTCAGGTGGCACAAGGTGGCATTTGTGATTAGTTCAAAGGCCAGAAGTGCAGAGGGAAGGCATTATGATAGAACTGTGCACTAGTCCTTGATTTTCTGCTGCACTTAATATGCACTGTGTACGTTTCTTTGGATATGAGCATCTACGAAATAATTTTTTTAAAATACTTTTTAAAATAACGGCTACCAGATCCAACTTCCAGTATTTTCTTTCTAGATACGAAAGATGCTACTTACCAGAATGATGGCCCATATTAGAAATCGGGAAAGGATGCTGACATTCATTTTCTTGTAAAAAAGTAGAATTTTTCCAGCCTGTGGATGAAAGTGACAAAGATGATCACAAAACAGGATATTTAGGTCACTTAATCATATCTAATACTTTGAACAAGAAATATGATCAACACTAACAATCAGCTTGTTCATTTATCTGTATTGGGTGAGCTAAATAGAGATTGTTGTGGACGTGGATGTGAATACTGCGTCCTTGACAGAGCTCTCATATTTCACCTATTTTGCAGTGCCAGATGTGGTGTGTAAGTCACCCGCGCTCTCTGATTAATTTGGTGATGATGAATATGTCTCAGCTGAGGACATTAGCATGGGCAAACACAGACAAGGGCAGCAGACACCTGGTGTGTCATCTAAGACTCGTTGACGGAAAAGCTCAGCGCTAACCGCCCACCGGGAATTCAGAAATGTGGTTGGTTGTGCATAGCAACTTCCCACCCCAAAAACCGTTTCATGATGCAACAGAGTCACCATCAACGTTTGTGTGCCATTATACCCATTCTGTCCTGCGAACCCAAAGCGCTGTCCTAACCTTGAGGGGACATGAGGTGTCAATGAAGAAAAACAGCTGTGCTGTTACCAGGCAGGAAAATGTCCCTAACCCAACCATTATTTGTAGCACTGGCTCAAACTTGGTGTCAAAATACAAAGTAAATCTAAATTTGATTATTAAAAGAATAATTCCAAATTTAACTAGGCATACTGAAAATAATTTAGCCTGTGAGAATACATTAACTTAACCAGTTAGGACAAAATCATGGAAAATGTAGGCAAGAAATGCATGTATAAAAAAAAAAAGATTGACTAAAGATAAACTCAGCTTACTTGCATGCCCAGAAATCCCAGGACTACAGAGTTGATGGTTCCCAGAACCCCCTCTGGATCAAATGGCTCTGTTGTACGATACATTTCCTGACAAACAAAGGACACAAATGACTACATATTGGCATATATTTCTGCTAATCTAATCCCTTAATGACTTTCTGACTTTCCTGAAGTGATGAGCAAGTCTTAGTCATTGGAAAGTACTCAACCTTACCCTGCATGTTGGATAACGGTAGATGTTGTCTCCCAGTAACCACTTGTCAATGTATCCTGCTGCCCCTCCAGTACAGTTAGGGTAGAGGCCATCATCCCCAATTCCACCAGCACCCAAATAACCTCTTTGGGGAAACAAAGGTTTTAGATAAAGGATACTGCCTACTATCACATCCTCCCCCATCCTCATCCCATCATAGGCAAAGATTTTTTTTTTAAGGGAACATAGGAGAAACAGAAATGCTGGTGTTACTTTCTCTCACCATTAAACCATACTATCATCAACTTCCTTACTATGGCCATGCGGGGTCACAAAAATTAAGAAAAGAGAAAGTAAAAAAGAGAGAGAGAGAGAGAGAGAGAGAGAGAGAGAGAGAGAGAGAGAGAGAGAGAGAGAGAGAGAGAGAGAGAGAGAGAGAGAGAGAGAGAGAGAGAGAGAGAGAGAGAGAGGAAGATGGATCCTCTGCCTCGGCCCCTCTTATTGCACATGACAGACTCAGATTGGCTAATTATGCCCTGTGAAGCGTCCACCTCAGAGCCATAAATCACAATGGCTCATAACAGCAGCAACACATGGAGCATACAAACGCCATCCCAGCCACTGCATGCAACCCGTTTACTGTCTGGCCACATATGAGATCACCACAGCATTTAGAAATAGATTACATCTTTAGATTCCCCACTGCCATCTTGCCTGGGTGGTAATTTAAATGACAAATCACTAAATGATTGGTTTCTTGGATGTTGTCCAAAAATATAGCATGATAGGAACGCTTGGTATTATGTCAGGTTTGACTCACACGGGGCAGTTGGGAACAGGCAATAGGAAAGTGAAACAGAGCCAGACAGTCTCCAGGAAAAGAATGAAGACCCACTGAGGCCAATACAAGACCACATCCTGGACAGGTTTCCACCAAGGATTCTAGAAGGTGAAAAGATATTTAAAAGCCATTGAGTGAATTCCTGCAATGTTTAAATTGGTTCCTAGAACAGCATCAGAGATGAGAACATGTTGAGAAAAGGGGCTCACCTTCCTCATTGGGATTTCTCTCTGGCCCCAGAAAGTTTCCATGAGGGACAATATAAAGTATGTGAAGCCCAGACGCTGCAGAACTCCAGGAACCCTCAGCCAGGACCAAGATACTGAATAAACACACACAAGCTACACACCTTTACGAGAAATATGCATGGCTACAGTACAGGACACATTAAATAAAGTATTTCCAAAACTCTGTGAAACTATTTCAGATGACTTCAGCGAGTTATCATACAGGAAACTGATAGTAACGTCCATTGGAACAGATGAGAGGCCACAAGTATACTGTTCCCTGAGGGAGGATGAAAGTGAACGCTTAGGGCCAATATGGGAGGAAATGGTGTCAGCCCTCGGATGTGGAGGTATGTGTCAGGGAAGTGGAAAGCCAATCAAAGATTCTGTTATCTTCTGGTCGCGACAAATTGTGGAGGATGGGAATGGCCAGGGGTTAAAGGATTGATTGTAATCTGTACATTACTTAATTGAAAACCTCTTTGAGGACAAAGTGCTGTAAAAACAATATAATCCTAATAATTGATCCTGACAAATCAAATAAGAAGGGGAAATGTCTCTTTTCACAGGAAAAAAAAGAGCTATTTAAATGACTAATGGCCTATGTTTGTTAAGGCTGCTAGTTAAAGTATAGTATTTAAATGTGTCACAATTCAACTTCCACAGCAGCTGACTTTGCCATGTTTAACTATTAGTTTTGCATTCAACTGACTGATTCCAAAATTGAATTATATAAAATAATATCAGGGATGAAGGGACAAATGACCTATTTATGGACTCATGAAGCAAGCTGATATATGGAAACAGATCAACTTAACACAGCTGGATCTAACATTTTTAAATGTGATATTACCTTGGACAAATCAACATGTTAGGAACCTAATCATGTAGTCTTGTGACACATTTGAGAGAAGTTCAGAATATGGAAAAGTACAATCCTTTATTAGATTAAACACAGGAGGTGCCAATGACGTCCTCGGAGAATCAGGACAACCCAGCAGTTATGGTAAAAGTCATCACCCCATTATGAGAGGTTACACAGCCTCCTCCGTTCAGCTGGTTCTATGTAACTCTATCTGCTGTAATTGTCCATTACTGCAGGGGTTGTTTTTGCCCAATCCGCCTCTGTTAAACGTCCCCTGATGTTGTATTTTGCCTTTGCACAGAATAACAATATTTTTGTAAACCTGGTTACCGAGACATCCTCCCAGGAAGGTCCATTAGTACTGGGCCTGGCTAATGTGTGAAGGGCACCCACCATGGCTTTTGGTGGACAGTAATAACTCTGGCCTTTTCTGACAGCTTCCCTTATTCAACCCTGTCACGTCCCAGTCAGGTACTGGCACTGCCCAGTATCAGACTTCATTATTAACTGAAGAGCTCTTGTCTCCAAGGCTAAATGCTTGATCAAATGAAATAGTTGATATCAGAAACTCAACTTTTGCAGAACAGAAGATAAAGATATTTAAGACAAGTCATGCGAAACCATCTAAAAGAATTCCCTTTTCAAGTCATGAAAATGTTTGGTGGAATATTTGGTAGAAATTTGACATAACCACAGGTTCAGGTAGTACCTACATGGATTTGACATGGTGTGTACTTACATGGGCCGTCCTTTGGAGAGTAGTTGATAAAACAGAAACCGATCATCATGAGGACCACAGTTCTCCAGGTGAGCTTACGCAGCAGTTGCACACGGGCGATTCCTTTTCTCTGCATAGAGCTGAAGGCCAATACCACCGATGTCCCAATGATGAACACAAACCTGAAGGAAAACATCAGGAAACATCCAAATAACTAACACAGATTAGTGTTATTCAATGGTAACTGTGCACTTTTATCCAGGTCGGAAAGGCAACTCATTGTTAATGAGTAGTTTTATTAAATAGCATTGAATTGTGTCATGATTGCAGTGCTGATCATTGACCAGAGCTGAAAAAAGAATTTCCAACCCACCATGGCATCAAAAGATCTCCCACAGTTAGACCTGTGAGACAGAGTCATGCATTCAGGTCAGCAGACAGACAAACGGACGGATAGATGGACAAACAGACAAAAATAAACTCATTCTAAACAAATTAACCGCAGCCCTAAATCAGACTGTGTGTGTTGTTAATAATTTTTTTCATTACCGTCAAAAACACAGTTTTCTTATTAAAGTTAGATTTTGAGGGGTGAGCGATTTATAAACGTCCCAACTCTGACAGTAGCGGTCTTGTAGTAATATCAGAATCCATCAACTATTCTCTAAAATCAATAGTTCTGTGGATGTGATGAAGTGGCTATTATAAAGCCTATATTGAGTTCATCTTTAAATACCAGCAAAGATGCATTTTGTCTCCATTAAAATGGGCAATCCAACCCTCCTCTTTTCTCTCTTGTTAGTTACCAGTACTGTATGGATCAGTGGGAGGTGACTTAGACTTGGCCCAGATAAGGAATTACGTCACATGGGACTGGTTATATGAGCATGTGTTTGTTTACCATTGTTAATGCAGGCAGGAGAATCATGACGTAACATCATAAATGCTGCCATAGAAAACATTAGATGGCTTTGAACTATGGTGTGTTCTACTGGTCACTACAACCTTTGTCCTCACAAGTAGGAGTAGCATCAGCCTTATACTTTACCATTCCATGGTGCATGTTCAAAGAACCAGTAGCCTCCTCCTCCATAATTGACAAACACCATGGCTGTCAAGGAAAATCTATAAAACATAACAAAACACTGCTCTTTAAATACATTATTATTATTATTATTATAGTTTTCATGTTAAATTATATTTGAAGAAATGTACTTAGCATTAGATTGGTTACATAATTGGTTGTAGAAATTGATTGGTGAAGCCATGAAATACTGAATAAAATGTGCTGCATTGCATCTATTCAATCCAATGCCATTACTACGGACATAACTTGTGACTCAGAGATCAAGAGATCAGGACAAAAGTATATGTTCAGTCACATTGCAAACACAAGGTACTCCCATCTAAGCATTATGAATCACTCAGGAAATGAACACTTGTCCTCTGGATCTCCTCATGCAGGAGTGCTGACTAAACACTTGGGTTCTAATTTATGATACACTTATTTCTTAGTGCAAGCTGAAGCCACTGAAACATAGCATACAAGATGGAGTACTAAACTGAATCAGCTGCTTGTTGAAAGGTTGTTTGTATCACAAAACAGAAAATGGTTGCATGACACTGCACAAACTGATTGTGCCTGCAGGTAATAGGTATAGTGCAGAGCTGTACTGTGCTGCACTAAGAGCTCCTCCCTTTTCATCAGCCATAAAATTCTCATTTTTCGTGTTTGATTCATGGGTAGTTCGGTCTGAGAAGTAAAACATCTGGTAGTTTACTCTTTAACAACCTTAAGGAAATTACAACAACCTCCGAGATAATTTGTGGTCTGATAAGGTGCACTGTATCTTCTTCAGGCCTGCCTTGTTTTTCTGGCCGGATTCAATTAGGAGGTACACCAAGCCATTACTGCTCCTTTTATCCCCAACCTGCTGATACGAGACTTTAATCAGACGTTATCATCTCCGAAGGCCTATTAAAGAAGAGCGAGCCAATGTGCATACCCCCCAAGCACACACACAGACACAAACCTGAAGACACACAAGTGTGTATCTTCATTCAGATGGTAGCAAATACACCCATTCGTCACTACAGTGACAACAGTAGAGTTCTTCAGATTCTCTGTAGTTCTGCTATATAGCACCTTACTAAGGGGATTTTTTAGTTTGTTGCCAAAACATCTATGTTTACTGGTCAGAATGACTGAAAACAGAATGACTGGTCCAGATGATTATCAAGATTCTAGGCCTGACAAAATATGTGAATTTACTCAACCACCTAGTGTTACATGCACACCTGACACATTCCGGTTAGACTATAATTGCTGTTGCTTCTTGTTTACATAACAACTTTTTCCGAATATATAATCTTCAATAGAACTGTAACTGTTGACAGGCTTTTAGCTGTGCCACAAGATTCAAATCCAGATCCTTTTAGAAAATTAAAACGCAAACAAAGTCTACTATTCTCCATAGATCATGTCCAGGGACTCTGAGGAATGGTCTGAAAAGCCTTTCAGCTCAGAAGAAAACCCTCTGGCCTCTGAAATGTGCCACCACTCATGCCAGATGACTGATGCTTCTTTCTTCTGTAGAAAGTTGTTACTTATTGGGATATGGATCGTAACTCACTTGGTTGAGGTGCCGGCAACGTTAATCTTGAGACTGAGTCACACTTTGATTAAGCATGTTGAAAGGTATTAGACTTCTGGAACAGGAACCACTATAGAACATTAATTAATATTTGTAATCCCAGGGGAATACTATCTGCAGTAAGGTTTGACAAGAATCTCAGGTGTTTTACCTTGAGAAGTTTATCATGCTGTAGAGTCCATCCAAAGACCAACCCTAACCCTCACTGTAAAGTGATACAAATCTATACAAACCAAATTAAGAAGGCCTGGGGCTTGGATTTAAATGTATTACTTCTGCAGATATATATTCAACTTAAAATAAAAATGGTCAAATCATGTCTACACCTTTGTGTAAAATGAAGATTACAGATATGAGGATGTTTGGTTAGCCAATGTCTCTCGAATAATAAAACACATCTTCAAAACCTCTCTCAATTCAGTTAGGATCTAGATCCATAGCTAAACGAATGTGTGCTGATATGTTGAAGGTATTATTATATCAATTATTTGGCAAGGGTAGGTCAAAGCCACACCAGCTTCCTGTTTCCAGAGAGGCGTGCTTTCTGTCTGCCCCGAGGCCACAATTAAGGCCAGCAGGGACCCCAGATTAAATCACATCACTCCTGTCCAACAGAAATACGCTGTTCCAAACCATAGACAGAAGAGATATTAGAAATCATGCCCAAAGCTATTGCCTGGATGACAAAGGCTCAAGTGAGCATGTGACCAGACTGTGACCCTTATAATCAGGCATTATACAATACATACTGGGGCCTGTACATCTTCAGCATGCCTATGATTAGCCTAAAATCAATCAGCATGTAAACAAACTGAATGTGGTGATCGACTAATACACACTACTGTTCATAATGTACAGTACAGTACATACCCTCTGAAAGTGTCCAGTGAACGTAGACGTGTCTGTTTGGGTCTGGCAGCCTCTGCCTCTGCCTCTGCCTCTGCCTCTGCCTCTGCCTCAGTCCCATCATTCTGTATTTCAACCTGAACAAAAAGATTTCAGCCAATGCTTTACACATTTCAAACATTTTTTACATGACACATATGATCTGCCTTCAATAACGCTCTATAACCCCTGCGTTGTGACAAAAACCTGTCTTGAAACGCTGTGACATGTTAATAACTATTTGAGAGCCCAATGTGAGTGCCGGAGTGAGTATCTTAACATTTCCTCTTCCTGTGGTGAGGGCTGGCCCCTCCTCCTCACTGTTTTCTGAGGGTGGGATGTGGATGACTCTGGCCTGCTGCCCTCTCAGTTATATTACCCTGGCTCCCTGGCCTCCCTGGCCCCCACACAGTCTGAGGAGCCAGAGCAGGAAGACACCAGTACTAATTCCCTGTGATGGATCTGACTGCCATTAAGCCGGCATATGGAAGACAGAGATCTCTTCCTTTGGAAGATGAGAGGAGCTATTCATGCTCACCAAAAATACACAGCAGCCTACGTCGTTAAGCTAGACAAGAGGACAGATACAATTCTTGATCTATCACCCCAGTGTATGTCTGCTAGCTGTACCACTGGATCTGATAACATTTGTATCAATCATTCTATTACCCTCTCTCAAATAGCTTGATGACTGGAGCCCTAAAGTAATTACAGATGCCTCTCGACCTTTGCATAATAACTCACTCAAAACTATTCAAACAAAACAATGTATTTGGAAAATCTATGTAACCTTACATTTTGATTGCAAAGGACTAAAGGATATTTTATATATAGTAATCAATTATAGAACTAAGGCTAGTAAGTGCTAATTTGAGTTAAAGTCAGGGCATCCTACTTTGACTTAGGACCTAGAAAAGTAAGCTAGTGATTGTTCATATTGATCTGAGTAACTCTCTCTTAACCAAGGAAACTATTTACTATATACTTACACAATCCACTGAGTTTTGTGGACCTTTCAAGCACATGCGCTTGATCAACTTTGTCATACAGCGTCTCCTGTAATGGAAAGAGTATAGCTTTACTTGTCTGAGCATGCCAGTTAAAATACCTTGACATTGCTCCAGCATCAATGAGCTGTGCCACCATTGACATTATGCTAAACATATGCGAATGAATGAAGAAATAGTCATATTACCTGTAGCAGTAGGGTGCAGTCACACAGAAGAGAGAGAGGAGGGCTAGGAGAAGAACTGATACCAAAAGAGCTGCACAGCACATGAAGAAGAACAGTTGTCACATTATTGTCTTGTCACATTACTGTCTTTAGAAGTTACATTTGTTCACGGAATAGAGCAGAATACCAAAGCCACGTTGTAAAGTTGACAATGAGTCTAGAAGTCTGTGCCAGGCATCTTCTACCAAATGTCACCTGACTAAGGATAAGAGTACTGACTACCACTTCCAGCCCCATAAACTATATCCTTCCCACCGCCTGTCTCCATGCTCCCTTGTGGCTCTCCGTCACCCAGACTCTGTCACAGGGGGATCCCTCAGGGGACAGACAGAACCCTAATAGAAAACGCTAGACCTATCCATCACAGAGAAGTCAATCGAGGTAATCTAAGCCCTAAGTTATAAAAAAGGGACATTCTTTAAGGCTACTCTGCAATACGACAGGAAAACAAAGATGGAGTGCATGTGAAGAACTGCCTGAAGGAATCAATGATGTAATATGCTCCAGGGGTTTAGGTTTGTATGTCTGTGGATGTATGGCACGGTGGAGCCAGACTAGCCATATAACCTCTTACAAAAGCAGTTCAAAGAGCCAAAATAAACCACGTTTATGACTTGTTTTGTCTTAAGAGTGTTTTCTAAATATACACCATAGGATATATTTTACTGAGACATGCATATAATCCAATCACATCCACAATGCTGAAAAATGCTGATAGTGCAACTATAAAATAAAGGTTAAAATGGTATAATCAACCTATATAACAGGAGCCACCTACATGTGCACTCACATAAAAGCAGAGGAAACAGGAAACAAGGTGCTCTCTGTTTGTCTTGTGTGGAAAAACAAACAAAAATCATTCATTTCAACCTTGGTTGAATGCACACTATGACATCTACTCTGAACAAAGACTGGCCATTTAATCACCATTGAAAAGTCTAACCCTCTATACTCACCACTCATAAAAACTCATAAACCTCTCAAAACATGGAGGCTGGATGTGTGTACAGTACAGCTCATCTGGCATACACACAACTCCTGACAGAAATGTGGTATGAAAGACAGACATTCTAGAACAATTGGTTAAACAAAATCGCTTTAAATCCTAATGAAACTATCATTTATCTGCTATATTGCATTTCTAATTCATACATTATGGTTTTTCAGTTAAATGTATATTCAATTGTGGTCACTAGCATCTTGAAACATCTCTGTAAGAATTGTGGTTCACTCAGGTGATTTGTGGCCTGTGGTTTAATACATCATTCAGTCCTAACAGTGTTAAAGACAGGCTTGAAAGTCCAAAACATACAGGAGCAGGACATTCTGAGTCAAATTTATATTTTATAACATATTGGCACACCCATCGGCAAACAGTCTCTTTGCAGATTAAGGTTAACTTTAAAATAGCATTCTGTATGGCAATTCTAACCTGTTCCTGGTGCCTTTAGCTGCTTCTGATGACCAGACCATTAGTTACAGCCTAAGTATAATCACCGGACACTGAAGCTAATGGAAGCTCATCATACAGTGGGGGTGCAGTCCTACTGACTGTATATCTGCTAGATAATGGCTACTTGGCCTTAAAAGTCTGATCTACAACATAATCTGCAATATTGGTACGTTGAGTGTACACTATGGAAAAAGACGCTTTCAAAATCCCATTACAAACTAATCCCTCCACGCTCCCTAATGTATTACCCACAATCCCCTTTGTTTTGGAGCAGTCTCCAAAACAAACTGAAAAGCTTTTCTTTTATCCGTTTTCAAGAAAGGCTGTCTTATCTAATCGATACACATCTTGTCCCATGAGATGAGAGAGAATTACCTCTCAATAGAAGTGTACAACACAGCTGATGTCTCCTCTTGCTGATTCAATTAGGAGCTGTGAGGATCAAAGTCTTTGGCTAGGGATTACTCTCAAGATTTAGAAGTACATTAGTACTTACTTTCCTTTCTTAATTATTGGCATCGGCTATCTCTATGAAGTTCATGTTCATTATTGACAAATGTAAATATTAGGTATTGGTTGGAATACAAGTTGTATAAATAAGACGATTTTTTTAAATGAATGAAAATGTATCACTTGTGTACTCACGCAAGTAGGCATTTTGTGGACTTGTATCTACAGTGTGTGAGCAGGTTGCGTTACTGGAGGAAGCGGACTGTTGGACCCAGACAGAGTAATGGCCTGCCTCTTCATACAGCTGACTCCACCTGGATCATCAAAAAGGCATCCAGTAGACACAGGCACAATGACAACAGAACAGTTATTTGTCATTAATCATGATAGTGGTAAGCTGTTGTATAGATCCATATAAAAAAATGTTTATTGAATATTATTGCAAACTGTGTTGTCGCAAACATTCATCTGATCTTTTACCCTTTGTAGGTATCTTCCACTAGTCTACACACAATGTATTCCATTATCCACCAAAAAAACAACTAAAAGGATCTTGAGGGCCACCTAGTGTTACAGACCATAACTGCAGGTCTCATCTTCAGGATCACCATCTCTGGTTTCAGATCCCAAAAATGTGCTTTACAAGCTGTTATTGATTTGAGGGGGGGATGACATACTGGCTATCACTTGGAGTGTTTTTTTAAGGGCAAAAGGAAATCAATAGTGGCTGAGTCTGGTTAGGGACCACTGCATTGATCTAGGAAGCCCAAGACTAGATCTCAGCTGACGTGGAGGAAAAAACACCCAATATCTTGTTGTGTGTAACCAGATCCCTCAGAGCATGTTTAAGGGTGACCCTCAAATGTAAAGCTCTGCCCTGTTGTCTCATAAAATGTGATTGTTTATAAGTGTGGCTACTGTTTCCTTTTGTTGGACATCCCCTCTGAGGTTTCAACAAGATGTTACTCAGAAATCTCAATGACTCTTTTCATCATTATTGGAGTGTCAGCTGCTATTAACCCCCAAAAGGCCTCTGATCAATACCCATGAGGTAGATTCAACAAAGACATCACTCAGTTCCATAAAACAGGTTAGAATCACCTTCCAACCCCAGTAAATAATCTCATGGATTGCTGATGCAATTATCGAATGCAAGAGCTGTATTTCCTGCTCTATGTCGAGAACTCAAATGGTTAAAGACCAGCAACTAATTTACAATAATAGAGAAACACCATTAATAACAGGCATGGTAAACCAGTATATGCAATTACCACCATTCAATCAACATGGTGTCACATAATTTATTATACTATTTACATTATACATGTTCAGCATTGAATCAAGTTTACCTGCAGAGAGGTGTGCTTGTTTCTTGGGATTCTACCTGCAGAGTCAGGACAAAGTGGGTACTAACCACAACAGATGTATTTTCGTAGCCACTTTTCAACGTGACCAGGGGCTGGTCCAGACACTATGTGGGACAATACACAATGATTTAAGAGCAATACACAAACTCACATTAAACACATTCACATAATATTTATCTCTCTCTCTCACACACACGCAAACACACACACTGTATACACACACATGCAGAACTCTTGATACCTTGTAGCAGTAATCAGAAGTGTAGAAGACATCCACTCCTTCTGGTAACATGTTATGAAATGTAACCAAAGCCTGATCCATTTTCAAAAACAATCCTAAATGCAATGGAATTTCATAACATTGCTATGGAGTTAGCAAGATTCAAAAAACTTGATCTATCCATAAAGGTAACATAACCAAAGACAGTAATTAGTGTATCTATTCACAAACATTTTACACTGAGAAATTACTCTGTCAATGACTTCTGTTGCATACCATATTAAAAGTTTTCTAGATAGCTTTTTACTACATGTTTATCTAAAAAATCAATGATGATCAACTGGCATTTTGACAAAAGTGCTGACAAATGCATGTAGCTTTGTACAAGACCCTATATAAAATAACTCATTTTATAAGAACAATACAATCTAATACAAATTAGTCTCTGAAACAACAGATTTACCCGGTGAGGGGCAATATGTTCTGTCATTAATTCCTTAAAAGTTTGATGCTGCATTGCCCTTTAGAAACACTTACCAACATGTGATATTTCTTCATGCAGTCCAGTAATACATGTAAGAAACAACATACAGATCAGGGTCTGTCTCAATATTCTTCTGGACTCCATTTCCAACTAAAACTAGTGTACTGCACTCATCTTTATGACACCACCCAATATAAACAAGTGTTCTGTTCAAAGGGCAACATGTATACGCATCGAGTTCCGGGGGGTATTCCAGAAAGCGTGTTCAACCAACTGTGAATCTAACCCTGAACTCTGAGTTGATTTACCCTAAAATGGGAAACCCCGACTTTTTGGTTCCAGTAAAGCTGATAGTTAAATCAACTCGGAGTAAGTCCACTCAGAGTCAAACGCGGGCATGAAGCCAATATCAATGGAGCTCTGATACTAGGATCCACCACCATGGCAACCCGGCGACAAAAAACGTTGTCCTGCTTCCCCATACTTCAGATAGAAGTGTTAATACGTGTTTATGGTGAATCTGAGCACATATTCCTCAATAAAGCAACATGGCTGTAGCAGCGTACGAGACAATTGACGGAGGAGACAACAGAGCATGGATGCTGTACACAGTGAGATGTTCACTTAATCACAGGTGAATTCTGCATGAGGAACTGTGGAATTTAATGTAATCTCATGTATTCCCAGTTACCAGATGAGCTGTACAAACTGCATCTCATGAAGCAAGTGCCAAACACTGATCAAGAGATGGTGTGCTTAGTCTCAACTTGATGGCTTTCACACCTCATTGTGTAACTTAATGTACATTTACATTTAGTCATTTAACAGACACTCTTATCCAGAGCGACTTACAGTAAGTACAGGGACATTCTCCCCGAGGCAAGTAGGGTGAAGTGCCTTGCCCAAGGACACAACGTCATTTGGCACGACGAGGAATCGAACCAACAACCTTCTGATTAATGGCCCATCTCCCTAACCGCTCAGGCATCTGACCCCCCACTGACCCCCCACTGTAACATTGCTAGTCATATTTTAATAAGTATGGGTCAAGATTGTGGTGTGATTGGTTGTTCTTGGGTATAAAACGAATTGTGGAGCTTTGTTCTGTGGATTCTTGATCTCTTGAGACCTTCAGCTCTTCAGATCTCAGCTCTGGCTTGTCCCACCTTCCTCACCTCTTGCTTTCTCTCTCTGGTTTACAATAATCATGGTAGAGTAGGTAAGTTAACCTTCATTTTGTATCATGTTTGCCTCGTAATTGATTTCATTTATTTGCAATGTTATTAAATGTTTATTTTATTTAACCTTACTTTGACCATTGTTCATGTTAATACACTGTTCAGTTTCCCATGTTCCTTCAAACCATAGGGGATAGGTTCACAGAGTTAGTTACCATGGACACTTAACAAACGTTTTCCTTACCTCTCTTTCTGGAACGGAAAACCCAGAGGTTACCTCATTTTAGGGTTGCCCAATTCAGGGTTTTTAGTAAAACCTGCTATCTGGAATACCCCCGTTTGTTTTGAGAGTTGGAGTGAGGGCGTATCGTTTGGATAGTGTTGTATTTGTTTGGAGTTCTGTTCTGTTCTGGGCTTTGGGATTGGCAAGCTGCCCATGGGTGTCTTGTTGTGCCATCAGATGCACGGCTTTCTTGAGAGGCACCCCCCTCGCGGGAGTGCGCACGAACCACTCGGAATCCAAAAGTGAAGGATTTCGTGTTAATGCAACCAAACGGAGGGGAGACCGATGTCTCAAATTATACTTTCTTTGTTATAGAATTCAAGAGAAGAATGTCGGTTATCTAATAACAGATGTTATTCTCAACACAAAATCCTTAAAACTCGTCATTCCGTATAGCCTAGTAACGAACGCAAACCAACGTTCTTGCACCATAACGTCGCATTCAGAGTAAATATACCCCAGTCCCCAGCTATGATTACCAAAATAAATGTATTTTGTTTAGTTCAAAGTATTTCACATGGCTCTTCATGTATTGGTTCACAGCCATGCCATTTTAATGTAGCTAGCCTGCGCGTAGGGTGGGCTTGGTTGCGATATCAAGACGAAATCCTTCACTTTTTGATTCCGAATGGTTCCCGCGCGCTGCAGGGGGGGATGCCTCTCATGGAAGCCGTGCATCTAACGGCACACCTTCCTTTTGAATACTTTGTGACATAATTTAGTGAGAAAACGGGTGGTGCTGCACGTACTCAAGTAAGGCTAGCACGTCTCCAAATGGAAAGGGAGGAGGCAAGGGTTTATATAGGCTACTATATGATAATAGTCAAACGCAGAAAGATCATTTCAGGTAGGCCTATAGCTAGATGATATCTGTTTCAGCCAGGACAAATTGCTGACACTCAGTAGCTACCAATCTGAACTGCATTATAATTTGCTAACAGTCCAGACATAATGTTTGCACATCAGTCCCCAAACAACGAATCGCTGAAGCATCATAGTCATTTGCCCATTCAGTCAGCCATTTAAGCTAAATCCATGTCACATCCTCTCCTTTTCATTTCATTAACCAGTTAATTCCTCTGAGCGCAGCCTGTGACAGAGTTCACAAGGGTAATCTCACTGTAGAGCAACTCATTAACCTCTGACACGCACTGGAGCATAACCAGTGACAGACCACTCAACATTGGGGCTCTCTTAAAGCTGCAGTAGGTAACATTTATCTACATAGGGAATTGAGAAACAGCACCCCTAATAGGCTACTTGTGTCAACTTCCAAACTTTCCTACAGCTCGAGTTTGAATGGTTCTACAAAATAAGACAATATGAAAGAGGAAAACACGCCTTGTCGAAAACGGATTGCTGGAAAGTAGCTGACAGTGGAACCTCTGTGGAGTTGGCGTTCCACTGGCACTGAGCGGCCTGTGTTACTAATGTCAGTTATACATAATTAGGCTATAGGGGGCAACAACAACAAAAATCAAAAAAAAAAAACGTACCTATTGTTCCTTTAAATTAATCTGAGTGCTCATCGCTGGTTATTGGAGGATACCAACTAGAGAAGACAGTTCCCTCAATGAAAGCAATTTTCAGGTAGCATTGTCATTCAATATATATTTTTTAATTTCCTTTCAGTGGATCAGATAGCTAAATGTCGTTACTGGCAGCAGTAGAGGATTTATGATTATTGCCGTGCATACTGAGAGTGGTTGCTGTTTGCAGCGATGCGTATTTCTCTTCAGGCTTCTGCATGGGCAGCTCAACAGGACCTTCGGCTCTGTGTTGCAGCTGCTCGGCTGTTATAGAAGATTGGCTCAGTGCAAGAGAAGCTGGAAGAGAGCACAACCCTCAGTTTCCCTGTGTAGTGTGTACACTATCTACAAGCATGGTAAGTACACTGCCTTTGCTATGTCTGTATAAACCAACTGACTAGAGGGATATGCAGAGCCAAGTATGCTTGTTTTCTATCAGACACACAGCTGTTGCCCTACCACGAGTTTATAGGTCAAGATGAAGCAATTGATAATATTTTATAGCACAGAGCAATCTGTTCAAATCAGTAAGCTTGATTTCATAAAGAATTATGCAGTCTACGTTTTGCACGACCAAAATAAATCAACTCCCATAATAAGTAGTATTTGAAGAACGACATTCTAAACGAATTACAGTTTTGTTTCAAGAAAGACGATATGCAAATTGTGTTCAACGAGCAAATGTGGCTAGCTACTAAATGGATGAGGTTTATATCGTCTTAGTGTGCGTGTGCATCTGTGTCCCCCAAATTTGATACAGAAGATTATGTTGCTATGATACCTGTTGATGTCATTGCCCTTTATCAACAGTCCAGGCTTCATTGTGACATATGTTTGCTCTGGACCTCTCTGCTTCAAAGCATTGGAGGTCCTTTCGGGGTTGGAAACGTTGTATTTGCCCGCTGTTGATGTTGCAATAAAATGTCAAAATATCATGATTTTAAGTACTTTGTAGTGTGTGATTGGGTAGTAAAAGCTACGTGATAAATAACTGAAGTCAAATGGCTCTATCTTCCGTGATGTATCTTACCTTTTAGGATCAACAGAAATGAGTCATATGATTCTTAAACCATGTGCAAAAAGACTGTGGAATTCCATTGAAGTGATCAGGAGAGAGATCACTCCCTCCCCAGCCCCATGTCTTAAATCAAGAATGCAAAACATAATTACTTCCAGATGGGGTTCTCCTAAACCAATCACAGCTAGCGATGGTGAAACTGCCCCTCTGCTCCTCCAGGCCAGTAAGATCCAGGGCCTGAGTGAGGAGGAGAGAGAGCACCTCTTACCTCTGCTACGCAATGCCCAGTGGGTAGAGGTGGTGGAGAGGGATGCAATCTACAAGGAGTTCCTCTTCAAAGACTTCAACCAGGTCAGACTGGCTGACACGATTCATTCTGGTGCATGATGAAGTGCTAACGCTGAATGTGGTATTTTATAGTGGCCTATAGCACAGTGTGCTTTTAACTAAGGACGTCATGACACATGCGTTAAAGTTGTTTTTCTCTTTCAGGCATTTGGATTTATGTCCAGGGTGGCACTACAAGCTGAAAAGATGGACCATCATCCTGAGTGGTTCAATGTATATAATAAGGTACATACTTACATGGTTCTAAGTCTGATTCTAAGGTTAAGCAACAATACCTGTAAGACGAAGCATACAAGTTCTCATTTTCCTTTGCTCCCCTCCACCAGGTCCAGATCACACTCAGCACACATGACTGTGGGGGGCTTTCCCAGCGAGACATCACCTTGGCAACATTCATCGACCAAGCGTCTGTCCTTTGAGCCCAACCCATAGACTTACATTTCGGTTGGCCAGCATCAGTCACTTCAACTGAGACTCTGTCAGAGCCTAAAGACTAGTTCATGTTCATTCTAATGAAAACATTACACATTGAAAAGACCCCTTTGGGATCAAAATGAATATGTGAGAATGTTTTACAGGTCTTGTTTCAATGTAAAATATATTGTATAGCAGATATGTTTTAAAAGCCTTATTGCGGTTCAGTGAACGTTTGTGGACAGGCTTTAAGGGGATGGAAATCATGAAAGAATGATATAATAGCATACCAAACATTTTTGTTCTTCAACCTGAAGTTCAGTGAAATAAAAAAAGAAAAGGCTAGAATACAATTCTTAGTTCATTCCAGTCATTCATGTTCATTCCAGTGGCTTTCATAAACTGTGTTCACAACCTTTCCCAGTGCCTTTCTAGTCTGTTCGATGTCATGTCTGTGCCCAGTGTTTGTTTAAACTGACCAGTTACTGATGTAGTAAGAGCAAATAAAGAGTTCAGAAAAACTAGTTGTTTGTCAATTAATTTGTATCTGAAAGAAACTTCATAAACCTGTAGGCTGTAAACCATTTCTGTCATAGTGAATTCATTCCTACAGCAATGTAGCTGTTCAGAAGTACCACATCTGTGTGTACACAATTTAAATTGTTTTACAGAGGAAACACCTTTTGGAAGCATTTTCCGATTGTAACTAAACTATTGGAGCAACAATTGTTCTAAAATATACAATTCACAGGAAGACAATTCTGTAACAAATGTATTTGTATCAACCACATGACGACTATATTTTTACATTTTCCACAAAATTTATTTATATATTTCAAGGAACAACATTTACATGTATAAAAGAGCACTGGACCTTACTGGGCTTGATGTTATGAAGCCAAATCCCTGAGGCTGATCTAAACACTGCCATTACCCAATAGCCCTCATCAATCTGGCCTCTGAAGGCATACAGGTGAATGCTACTTATGAATGTGAACATTGTGCCATAGATATCAAACAGCTGTTTCATGACAATCTAGATATTCTGGTGTGGTAAGCAGCAATTAAAGTGCTGACACAGAACAGTTCGAGTTAATAACATGTTTGCATTAGGTGTGCTATAGAGTATTTAAAATTCCCCTCTTGGTCATTGTGGAACATGTTAGTGGACAATTCCCCATAAATGGCTCCACCAAACTCTCACTAAAGACACTTATTTCCTACATATGCATGAATTACATCATTTTTAGCTCCATGACTTGGGGATTAACCTGCCCTACCTGTTTTTTATCATTGCTTTTTAATCACACACTGATTAAAGCTGGAATCTATCAATGTTTTTAAAGTGACAAATGGGTCAGTGAGAGTAGGGACCATTTACAAGAGACTGAGTCCTGCATTAGAGCTCAGCTAATGCATGTGCCTCCCCACAGCATGAACATTGATGACAGATTAAAATGATGAAAAACAGTGGTCACACACAGTAAAGTCTTGGGAACTATAGTTTTGATTAAGGTCATCAAATCATCATTCAGTATTATGATAAATGTTGGACTAATTCCTTTCTTGCTCTCCCTTCCATGCCAGAAAGTAATGGTTGTACAAACATGTGCTACACAAAGGGAAAACAAAAACGCTAAAGCATTAGTTTGTCTTTGAGCACAAATGGAAAAGCATTTGGGAGAGCTGTAGAGGTTATTTTGGTGTTAAATTAGGGAATTAAGTGCTGCAAAACCGTTTCCTCCCAGTATCATTGCATTTCAGAACAATTGCCGCGCATTAACATTTTGGTTGAAAAAGTTAAATACTGCTAAACAGACTGGGATTGAGAATCCTTACATATAAATGCAAGTTAAGTTGTTAATTAAGCAACACATTTGCATTGAACAGAAACTGAGGTAGATACAATTAGTAGAGAACTTAATGAATAACCTACAGTGCAAACAAAAAAATGTGTATTTGTATTGCAACTATACACAGAATATAATTTGTATTACATTCTGTATTTCTGCTCCTAAACCACTGGTAAACAAACATAGCAAAGATTTATGAATCCTCAAGTAAGAGGAGTTCTAAATACATAATGTCTAGTTTACTATTTAGTATGGCCTTTGCAGGGATCACTCTACAGTAAAAACCAAATAGTCCCATAGGATCAACTACAGTTAAGTTATTAAATCAATAAGTACCTGGGGAAGTACTTGTTTAAAAAAAAGAAAAAAAAAAGGATTGTGGTCCTTGCATGTTTCCATATTGAACAATACAAGCGCTTGATTCGTTTTTGATTGTAAATTCAACTGTAATCTTATAGTAAGATCATTCTAACCACTGTACTTTAACCATTTATACTGTAGGTAATTAAACATCTGGTTTTGAAGACTGGGGCAGTAGAGGTTTCCCTTATGGGTTCAGATATCTAAAGCGTATTATAGTAAATCTATTGGCATGCTGAAATTTTCGTGGTATTCAAAATGGAAAATAGATGACCCATTATCAATATTTTAGACATTCAGTCGACATTCATATGAGTTAGTAATACGTAATATAGTAATTAATGTACTTGTATAATGGTATATAAAAATGTTTTAAGCTGTTACCTAAATACTGACAAGACTAAAATTAAATCAAGTTTGTAAATAAAACAGTTGAGTACTGTATAGTTAAAGAAACACACACATGATGCTATGACATGAAAAATAATCACAGGGACATCATCTAAGTGGTTTAAGCCATACCTTCTCTGTGCCTTAAAAGGGATTTCAACAATTTCACTCCCCTATCTTTAAAACATGGCTTGTGCCTTCTTCTTTGAAAATGGGCAAGTGTGTTACAGGTGGGCCGTATAAGGCAACCGTTAAGTGATGTTGGCAAGCAAACCAAAGTGAGAGGGAGCTCATAACCCAGTGTTGATGGGGGGTTCAGGCCATAGCAGATCCAATCAAGGCTTAGTGCGCCTTTCCATTTCCATTCATGTGGCTAGTCTTGGCCACCTCTGTGCTGTAGAGGCAGTCTAGGAAGCCTCTGGAAATTTCAGTCACCATGGACCTGTCAGGGATGGACTGGGCCATGCCGTAGATAGCTCCCTACAAAGATAAAGCAACAGAAAGATGGGTTACATGGAGATACTAATTTAAAGAGATTTAATTTAGAGATCCTTTAAATTCCTTTAAAACCCTCTGTTACTAGAAAACTTACCATTCCAGTGGTCTTCTCATTTGGGTTCTGCATTATAACATCCACCTGCTCAGCCACGTCATTGATGAATTGGTCAGCCACACCTAGCTGTGTGTGCAGTACTGTCACACAAATGTGGATGCTGTGGTTCCACACAAAAAAATGTTACAATTCCGGTCTTGACACAGAGAATCAGTTGGAACTCAATATACTGGAATTATTATTACAAGTATTCTTTATGATACAATTATCTAATTATGTTTTATTCCAAACCTTGATGGGAACTGTAGTGTGTTCAGATTCCAACCCTTAGATGTCAGTGCGTTAGATAGACGGAAGATGTCAAAGACATCAGAACCCAATGCCACCACAGACACTTCCGGATCGCCGAACACAAACAGTCCCTGTATCTTACTGACTCTGTCAAGGAATTGAGATTGAAACAACTTTTAGGTTTGAGATGATTGAAAGCATCAAAATAAATTACATTAACTGACATTAACGACTGAGTATCTTACCGCATCTTGATAGTGCGTGTTGTCTCAATGATCTTCCTGGTAGTTTCTACGTAGCCACTCTCTCCTATGTGCATCATGGTGGCCCAGCATGCCGCAATGATGCCACCAGGCCGGGACCCTGCCACCGATGGGGAGGCATAAATACCCCCCTGCCAGTCCGGGGCTACGAAGTACTGGTAGTGTCGAAATTTCTTGTCACTGTAGAGGATCACTGAGGATCCTTTAGGGGCATAGCCATACTGGGGAGTAGGAGGGTCAGACACAAGAGCCAGTCAATACAATCTACAATGTTACCCATTAAAATGTTACTTATTAAAAAAAAAAAACTTAAAGAAAAGGTAATTGATTACATAGATCAAATTTCACAGTATAGAGCCATGAAAGCTGTAAAGTGCAGTCCTGATGGTCTTCATACCTTGTGTGTGTCTGCTGAAATGCTGGTCACTCCCTTAACCCTGAAGTCAAATGGAGCCAGCTTGAAGCCAGCCTTTGCCATGAACACGATGAGGAATCCTCCTAAGCATGCGTCCACATGCAGGGGGAGGTTGTATTGCTGAGCCAGCTAAGGGACAGGTGAGGCAGAGTAAAAAAAAGATGTCTTCCCCTTCTACATGTATATGTGTAGTTGAAAGATTGATGACTCTTTACCTTTCCTACTTCCTCAATAGGATCCATGACTCCATGGGGGAACTGTGGGGCCGAGCACACAAGCATGGCAGTGTTCCTACCGATGGCTCTCTTCATGGCCTACACAAACCCAAACCAGAAGAGGATTACCATAACTGAAGTACTTGTTCAAGTTCAAGTCTTTAATTTGTCAGGTACACGGAACAACACAAGGTCAGACTGGGCACTGAAATTCTTAAGACAAGACAACGCAAGCACCTGGCATAACATAACATATAAGTACACAGAACATAATTTACATCTATGCTGAGCTTAAATAAGTGAAACTTCCAAAATATACAGATAGCAATAAATAATTGACTATACTAACCCTAATACTAAAACTTCCTAAATTACAGATAACAATAAATAATACACTATACTAACCCTAAATGCACATAAAACCTATTTCAACCCTATAACCTATTCTAACCTAAGTGGTAGACTTGTAGGGCTACTTAAAATTGGCTGGTAAAATAAGGGCCTTATTTCAAGGGAGGTCAATAAATATTTGCACCTTAACATCCACTTTCATCGTCTTCTTATCCAGGGGTATGTGAACCAACTTCATTCCGAAGTAGTTTGCTGCTTTGTCAAAGGCTGCATGCACACTAACTGGAGCAATGCTTTAAAGTGGGGGTGTGGGAAAAATAGTAGCGCAAATACTTTAAATGTTGGTTTGGTGAATATTACAGCCTAGCCAGATTAAAAATTGTTTTTGTATATTTAACAGATTGTTATATTTTTCCAAGGACAGCTGAAACTGGAAACATTGTTGCACAAGATGGCATGCCAGGATTACTTTGTTTAAAACAATACAAATGGACGGTGGTCAACATTTAGATTGAACTTACATCTCAGGGTGTTTCACGCCACGCTCATATGCCATGTCTCTGTAGGCCTTGCAGGCCATCAGTATACTCTCGGTTCCTCCTGAGGTTACCTTGTCATTCAAGAAACATGTATTATTTTCCAGGCCTCTGAATTGTTGATCTAATGAGACACTCAATGAGGAAGTGCTGCATGAACACTTACTGCGCCGCAGGAATTGGGCCCACCATGGAAGAGAGAACATGTCATTCTCACAACTTCTGCTTCCATCTTCCTGACACCGGGGAAGATGTCTGGATGAAGTGGGTTGCTCCATGCAAAATCACCATATACCTATGGACAAGATCAAATTAAGATAAAAGATACAATTATTTGATTAACCAAAAATGTGGTTTTTATTGGATACACACTGGTCAGTTCTGTTCAGTTAATTTTGTTATATAGACTGTTAAATATCATCCCAACTGTAGCGACCTGTATTGATTGAAACATTTATTTATGTGTCCCATTTCTATTTCTAAACAAAGCATTAAAAACAATATACCTTCACTAGAAGTTTGGTGAGGTTCTCATCTCCCCAGTAGACTGCACCTGATACCTTCCCCTTCTCCCAGTCCACCTCATCTGTCGGGAGCAGACACCGATGATTCAAATTATTACACGTCACACTGCACATGAATACACCCCCAACAACAGTACAGTAGGCTGCATTTTGACAGGGTTCATACAGAGAAAAACTTAAAACGGTTCTCCTGGACTTACTCAGTGACTGGTACTCTTTGATCCTGTCTAGGACCTCTTCATGCTTCAGGCCTTTGGCGGGCAGTTGTTTGGTGTAGCTCATGCCCTCCTTCAGGGTACAAAGGCTCACAGACATGTCATCCAGGGCCTTGTTAAGCTGGGTCTGAATCTGTCACAAAGAAATGGGCACTGGAGTCACATGAAATACATCAAATATAACACACACATTCTCCCAAGAAAAGCAGTTGGATATGGAAAGGAAGAATGCTTATGGCAGTTAAGGACGAATATTATCTTGACAAATGTTTCACGTAGTCAGCAACTTGAAAATCATTTAAATCAATGTGCAAAACAAGAACCTTACATTTGGTCAAAGTAGGTTGTGACTAATAGAATAGACAGATATTTGGTCTACGGGAATAAGCTGAGTGAAACTATTCAGTCAAAATGTGACTATGCTGAGTGAGACAGTGGTATAATGGCCAAGAGTAACCCTACATTATCCCAAGTCCATGATGTAAAGTCTGTCAAAGGTCTCCCCCCCCCTTCTGTTCCCCCTCTCCACGCCAACACAAGGATGACTCACAACTTCTTCAAAAGAAGGTGCCAGAGCATATATGCAGCAAACAAGAAAAAAAAGTACTTACTGATGTGCCAACAAATGGTATTTTTCTGATGATTTGAAAGCACTGCTTCTTGATTCGGGATGTGAGGCCTAATGACCACAATGGGGGGAAAAAAGCGGTTTTGAAATGCTGCTAGACATAAAGCCACAAGACATGAGACATCGGCGTGTGGTGGTTAAGACAAATGAAAAGGGGGAAGACAAGATTTTACAAAATTGAAACTGTGTCTATCCTATCAAATCATATCATGAAGAAGCTGTCGTCGTCCTAGCACAAAGTACAAAACGTTACAATACGTATTATTCAACTGTCATATTAAGAGTCCCAATTTGTGTGTCTCATCTCAGACTTTGAAGATTTAAAAGTGCTTACTTTCTTGCTGAAAGAGAAAGCCTTTGAGCCAGACTGCCCCCAGTGTGGAAATAAGTGTAGCTCCAATGATCTGCCATGGCTCCAACTCCTCACAGCGAGTGTTGACCAGCTGCTTGCCTTCCTCCAGGTACAAAAGTAGCATCTCCTTATACACCTCCAAGGCACTCTGGAAACCAAAAATAATGATGTTGCTAATGCTAAATTGTAAAAAAGCTGATATTCATTCATTCATTCATGTGAGGAATGAAACTTACAAAGGACAAGACTTGATGTTCCAAACACATTTTAAATAGCATTTAAAAAATACAAAGCTTTACTTTTTTAGAACCACAAGGTTGGTTTATTTTATAACCAATGCAATTACAGTGTAATGACGCTATATAAACAATATAACTTACTATGGAAACTTCTGTCATCCTGATATACTCCAATTTCACTCTCTGTACTATGGTTGAAGATTAAATAAACAAGACTGAGTAGATGAACCTGTCAGTTTGTCGCTATACTGATAGGTTGCGGTTCCTTGTCTGTGAGTAGGAGAGAAAATAGTCTGCTGACTCGATCCTATCCTCAGACTCCTCCCTCTTTCATCAGAATTAGAATATCTAAAGAAGGTGGGTCAACTTCTGGGACACGTTTCCTCTGAAACAATTCAACGCTATAATTATACTGTATTGTAAGATTTTATAGCTTGTCAGCACCTTTAGTATCAAACGGTAGTGGATAAAAGTAAGTATATAGCTAATAGTATATTTGTAGTAAAATGCAAACCTGTGTATTGTGCCTGAGTTAATGATTCATGTAATATGTACTTTAGTAAATGCAATAAACATTTATACATACATCTTTAATGGTACTTTTATCTCTGTGGACGTGATGGACCACTTGATAACAAAAAAAGATTGTATTACTAAACTGTAGTAGTTATCAGATTAAGACAAGTTTAAGGTCCACAGAACTACCTTAAAAAACTCTTGATACTTACACAAACGAACCTGATGCAATACTTAACACATAAAAGGAATGATTATCTAAGCAGAGGCTTTACATTAAATCTCACTGATGGATAAATATACACTGCCTGGACCCCCAAAAAGTCACTACCTGGATTGAACTAAGCAAATAGGTAAGAGCCTCCCATTGGATAATTACTGCATGGGTGATTATGTTTAAGCTGGCAAGTTATTTAACCCTAACTGATGCAGTGAGTAGCTTCTCATTTCTTAAACAACCATGTCGAAGGACACATCCTGTGGTCGTGAAAAATATGTTAATCTCTTTCAGAATTATTGTCCAAGCAAAGAAAACATCTAAGGAGTTTGCTGAAACTACTAAAATTGGAAAAGCACTGTCCAACGGATTGGACTCAGGAGCAATGGAAGAAGGTCAGGTCTGATGAGTCCAGAATTACCCTGTTCCAGAGTGATGGGTGCATCAGGGTAAGAAGAGAGGCAGCTGAAGCGATGCACCCATCATGCCTTGTGCCTACCATACAAGCCTGTGGGGGCAGAACTATGATCTGGGGTTGCTGCAGTTGGTCAGGTCTAGGTTCCGCAATGTTATGCACCCAAAGAATGAGGTCAGCTTACTACCTGAATATACTGAATGACCAGGTTATTCCATCAATGGATTTTTTCTTCCCTGATGGCACGGCCATATTCCAAGATGACAATGCCAGGATTCATCGGGCGCAAATTGTGAAAGAGTGGTTCAGGGAGCATGAGACATAATTTTCACACATGGATTGGCCACCACAGAGTCCAGACCTTAGCCCCATTGAGAATCTTTGGGATGTGCTGAAGAAGACTTTGCGCAGTGGTCCAACTCTCCCATCATCAATACAAGATCTTGGTGAAAAATTAATGCAGCTCTGGACAGAATTAAATATTAGTATGTGACTTTTTTGGGGCCAGGCAGTGTATAATTACATGAACCCTTTAAAAGCCAATATCTACAAGCCTGTGATCCAGATAGTTTCCTTGAAACAATCCATGACGTGGTATCTTGCCTGACTGGCTACTTTCTCCACTTTCACTGATATCACATAACAATGGTATTTTATGACAATCAGACATTCCCCTAATTATATAAAACTACTGTACAGTGGAGAAGCAATTGTTAACATATTTAATATGTAGGATTGAAAAACCTTGTCCATTTAAATCTTCATAATATTTATCATAATTTGGAAAGATTAAACTGTTATCTTTCAAAAGGGCAAAAGGCAAGTATGGGAAACTGTTGCAACACATACAGAACATTTGTCACGTAAGCTAAGTTATACAACATTTTAGAGAACTTTCAAACAGTTGATCTGAATAGCGTTCTCTGGATATTACAACACCTTGGATGCCATCTTTGCATTGTAACAAAAAGCAATTCCAGGGCAAAGTTTCTCTCTATTGTTGTTTGGATGCCTAGGCCCTTACAATTCCCTCAAGGAGCCGCCTATTCTGTAAGGGGACCTTTGTTGTCTCTAAGGGGAGGTCATATTTCTTATGGAAATGTACTGTGTGTGAAAAAGCTGCTGCAGGAAAGCATCAGGGCCACATAGCCTGACAACATAGCAGGTTGCATGACATGTTTTTCATTGCTCTGCTTAGTTAACCCCACCAAACCAGTTTGAGAGCATGTTATTCTGACAAGGAGTCCTGATATCTACTGTTAGGGAATGGACTCATGAATGACAAGGCCTTGGTTTAGTTGAATTTATTGTAGAATTTAGGATTATAAACACAAAGTTGCCCAATATAGCTATAAATACATCTCAGCTTCTACATCTATTCTACTAGTTTATGGACTCTGATGCTGATGAAAACATATTTCCAATGGCCAAAGTACACTGCTTTGTTAGTGCTTTGTTAGTACTTCCTGAATGTATGAGTTGGACAGGAAGTCTAACCATATACATTGTTGGCAGGACAGATGGCATACTATATAAGTCTCCGTGTATAAACCTCTATACAACCATCTCTACTTGAATTCTTCAGAAAACATTCTTGTTTATTTGTTTTCTTTTTCTGAAAGAAAATCTTAATTGTTGCGTTTCCATGTGAGCCAGATCGGTCTGTGGCAGCATTTTGGTGTCGGATACTAGCTATTTATGACTGTGATTTCGGAAATAATTTAAACCCTGGTATAGTTAAAGAATCAAACGTAGTCTGTTCACTAAGCAATTGTTGCACTTATTTAAAAAAACAGGTAGCGGTTGGTCTAAACTGGGCATCTCTTAGATTTGACTATCAAACTTCCTTCAATCTGACAGGTTGTATTCGCGTCTTAAATGTGACTTTCAGGAGTGTATCCCTTCGATTAGTGTTTGATACACTTCCAGTTTGGAATACATGTGGGATTAAAAATAAAGATCGATCAACAGAGCAGCCTACAGTTGCCTAGAGACCATAAAACATCAAAGCCGTCACTTTCTTTTCAATAGCAAAGAAAATACCGTCAGCTTCAGTTTGACAAAATTAACTTACCCAATAGTCCATGGTAGGTGTCAAGCCGTCAAACTGCTATCTTCAAATTATCTTCTTAACTGGATACCCTTAAAATTATATGTAGGCCTATTGCATGCTAACCTTCCAAGGATACAATCAACATATCAAGACAATCGGCACCTACATTCAGGAAGTGTCTTACAACTGAGAGTGGTGTCTGTTATGAAATCGTTGCGTAGTATTATGCACTGACTACACCACTGTAGATTTTTAACTGAGATGCAATCGCTGGATGGACAAAATTGTACTGGAACTGCCGTTTGAACACTGTAAAGATCAGGCACAATGGCAGCATGGTTGCATATTTAGACAGCAGCAAACGTAGTACTTACCAAAGCACTTTCGTCGCATAGGCACTGACGCTAAATGTTTTCATCCGTCGGATCAACACAACAGTGCCCCCGAGCGCTTGCAAAGGGGCTATACCGATGACGCGCACCGTTGCCTGACACAGGCCTGTCTGACATAAACAGGCGTGACTATTTAAAGACTTAAATTACTAAGGAGACCTTAAGAAGAGCTATTAACAAAAAACAGACAAGGAATTTTGTGTCCTAGGTTGTCTAGGTTATTATACAAGCACATTTCACATAGTATGAGAGGTATTGTTTATAATGGATAAGCAATACAACCATTGTCATTCTAGACGAATATAAGATTATTTCTGTGAAGTTAAAATAAAAAAAATTCTGAGGATGCCTTCATTCAGAATTTTGCTAGTCCACCAATTATCATTGGGTTGCATCAGGCAACTTACATTAGCATCAATCCTTCTTAACGAATTAATTTTATTTTGTATCTACACTGACCAAGGTGTGAGTTCATTTATGTTTCTTCCTTTTACCTTGGTAATCATTTTCAAATGAGCAAACATTATTAACATAATATTATTTAAATGCTTCTTACATAGTTGCTCTATCATGTCAAATCTATATGTCCAAGCTATGCTAGATTGACTTGACTTCATTTTAAGGTTTAAGAGTGTTGTAGCCTAGTTCATTTTATAATTGACATAGACAGCAAACTATTCATGCATTTTATGATTTATTTTGATGAGGTACACTTTGTTGCAAGTGTCCGGAATAAGCCGCTGCGAACAGAAACCATCTATTCAGTCTTTAATTTCTATCTATAGATGGAAAGCAAACACAGCACCGTTAGAACTAAAGACAGTAAAGAAATAAATTATTTTTAATTGTTGAGTTGAGTATTGAGGGGTAAATACTTGCAATCATAAACATATTTAATCTAATTAAAAGCAACAAGACCTAAAATCAATAAAAGTAGACAAAATAAAGGTATTCATTTGTGGGATCCAAAGAATACAAAGAAGTTCAAGCACCGGTCTGTTTGCTATTCCGCGATAATTGGTGTATATTGTCATCAAAAGCTTACTTTTTAGAACACAATACATAGACTGTGAAAAAGAAACTCTAAAGCACATTAAAATTGAATTACTTCTTGCATGAAGTGTGCTCAGGGTCATTCTGGTCACGATGCGCATACCTCTCCAAAGCGCACGCGTCTCCAAAGGCGCACTTTTTTATTTTCTAAAGAAAGAGACATTGTTGGGAGTTTTCACAAGAGGTGTACATATGGCATCCGGGTTGTAATTAAATGTTTTTAAGATGTTTTTCTTTCTCAGAGGGAAGTTTCCCTTTTCTTCTTTATGTGCAGCCTTTTACGTGTCTGAACAAGAGAGGGACAAATTCAATGGGTTCGCCGCTAGTTTCGAACAAATGGATGGCAACAATCTGGTCAGCGAGTTTTTAGACTTTGATTGCCCTCTCAAAACGTCCTTCAAACAAAAGCTGAAGACGAAAATAAAGCCCCACCTGGTACTTCTGTTTGCTAAAATAATAATAAATAGATTTCGTTTAATAAATAATTACAACAGATTGTAAAGTGGGGTAGTAGAGGAAGTATTAATCAGGAGACTCCGGCAGGTATCACCTGCTCACAAGCACGCTCAGTTTATTGTTAAATATTGTTAAATCACTTTCCAACCAACTCTGTCCCGATATCTACTATTTCCACAGCAACTGGGAGTCTATGTTTGCCCATACTTTGCATAACAAGCAGGACACTACACTATGCTGATAAAAATCAAGGAATGAGACTGACAGCTTCAAACTCACACCTGTCCATGATATCCGAATATAGATTTGGCATCAAATGATTATTTGTAAAGCGGTAATATTTCGTTTACTTTAGACTTTTTGTGCCTTTTATAACAGCAAGACAGCATCTCCTATCTCACCGGGATATTTGTCCATTTTATTGAAAGCATATGGTTATCAGGTAGCTGCCAAAATACATATTTGGATAGAAAGTTAAGGAGTGCTTTTGTGTTACCTTGCAGGTAACATCAAAGTATAGCCTACTGTAAAGCCACATTATTTTGTCATTCACAAAATAGGGAACATGCATTCTGATAATAAAGATATATACAAAAATAACTAAAAAGATTACAAGAATATACTGCGCCCTAGACTTCTTGGCGACAATGGTTACTTTGGAGATGTCATAGCGCAGAGAGACATTCTTACATCTAGGCATAAATGAAGCTTTTATTTACAGGACAAAGAGCCAGACCCTTTGTCCTGTCACCACCCACTGCACGTTTCTCTTTTTCAATTACTGTTTATATGTTAGCCCCATGCGTAACGTGGCGTACCTAAACACCTGTTTCTCGCGCAATCTCTCACGAAAGGTAAATATTTGACAGCAGATTTGTGAAAGTATTCACTGTACATAGCCTTCCCTCTCCTATTAACTTTTCATTTCATCTTTAGACCTCTTTCATTTTATAGATGGTGTTTTTCGTGTCCAATAAAGTAATGGTTTATCCGTATTGCTCCTTAAATAAAAATACCTGGTTTCTTTAGATCGCGCACACCAGTGCGTCAACATACTTATGTTTAAATATGAGGTTGTCATTGCTCAAGAGATGTAGAAAACGAATTAGATAATAAATTAAACACTCTTCTCATGATCACCAGCTCTGGTGAACACATTGGTGCGGAGATTAACCTACCAACTTTGAGCGTAAAAGTGCTATTTAGTCTCCCTGCTTCGATAGAGGAGTTTAGGAACAGATCCTCTTTAACCTGCTGGGAATTAAGTTTTGTAGCCTATAGGATTGATTAGGCTTTTGAAGAGAATGGGTACTTTGAACATGTCACCCATTGAGCGTGGGGATGAAAGACAAGCCTACTGTATAGGTTTATAGGTGTTCATGTGCGGAATTGAGCATCACATCGCCATGTGTGGATGTTCACGACATCTACTATAATGTCAGTATCGAACTTATATTCAGAATTATAAATATAATACCATGAATGTGAATAGTCTAGATGACTATTACTGGAAGTTTATTAGACATCACATTTGAAAATGTAATCCAAAACACAATTCCTTTGATGTTTAGATGCAGCATTCTCAATTCCAACCCCTCACCATAACCCTATATTTCGAAGGCTATTAGTTTCATCGATGATTGGCATCACATATCCTTGAGGAAAAAAAACATTTATTACTGTGTTCGTGAAAACCACTTGGTAAGTTAAATCTTGTACATAACCCAGAATACTCTGGAGAGGACATACATTTGACTAAATCCTGATTGGTCACTTCTCAGCCACTGTTGATCCAGGCGCAATCAAAGCGCAGAGATAAGATAAAGGGAGCATAAAATGACAGAGATGCTCATCAACTCCGCATTGTCAGCTGTCAACGTATATAGAGCTCCCAGCAGGCGTGAGACAAGCCGGCTTCAAAGTGCCTCAGTAAAAGGAGCGAAAGACACAATACTCGATCCTTATTCTTCCAGGCTTCACTTGTCAAGTAAGTATTACCGTTTTTATATATTTTTTTTTACAACTTACACCCACTTTTCTCAATGTATTGATCTATTGTATATTTTTAGGAATTCACGAGAGTGCAATTCATATTAAACAGAAAAATATGACTTCGTGTATTTTGCAGGATGACACCAAAATCACTGTGCGCCTCCGTCGAACAGCATGCTAACAAACACGAAATGATGGACAATCCTTCCCCGTTTCTCTGCAATGATTTGATGGAAGTCCTCGATGTCCCATCAGCGAGAACATGTATGCTGGTTAACTTCAGTAATTGCTCAGACAAGTTTGCACGTCATGGTGTGGAAGGGAAATTAAAAGCAAAAAGGGATTTGATCATAAGGAGGAACAGTCGCAGGGTGAAGGCTAATGACAGAGAAAGGCATCGTATGCACGACCTTAACTCGGCACTGGACGTCCTAAGAAAGATCCTTCCTGCTTTGCCTGACGATGCCAAACTGACCAAAATTGAAACTTTGCGCTTTGCACACAATTACATTTGGGCACTTACCGAGACTTTGCGGATGGCTGATCAATTTGGTCACATTCCTAACTACATTCAACGTGAAGGATGCTTACCTGTGTCACAGGTCCACATTGACAATCTGGAATCTCCCATTAGCATGTTCTCGACTGAGTGGGACTCAACATCAAACGTATCCTCATTGTATGGGACTGCAGACATGACAGAACATGTCGACCCTTTTGTTGACCATGCAGGACATTGTGAAATTAATTCAAACATCTTTTCAATGGAACAATCAACCATGTACCCCATCGCGTTATATTTGAGTTTTAATCAGGTTATCAATGATTAATTTTCCTATTTCTTAAACAATTGAATTTTAGTTATTCATTTGCATAAGCACTTGCATATCAACTACGAATGCACTTTTACACGATTGAAACTATCTTTATGGAGGTGTATACATTAGTAATGATCTTATGCCGTTATGAATTGTGTAATATAATGTCAATAGATGGCATGTGGCTATACCGTTTTCCTTATTAAATAATCTTGAAAATAACAAGGCTGTGTATATTTATTCAGCAAACCCTGGGCACACAAAATCCCATAATTGAAAACGAATCAATTAGGTCAACAAATTAATTTGTGTCTGCATCACAAACCTTACGTTCAAGGCCGTAATCATAATACATATAGGGGGGACACATCCCCCCCACTAATCAAATCTGGTCAAAATATGATATCCCCCCCAATATATTGATATAAAAATATTAATGTGATATGCTAGGACAGGCAACCACGCACCCTGTCCGAAATCATCATAAAAAATGTAATTCGTCCCCCCTAATGTTGACTATATGGCTACGGCCTTGCTTACGTTATATTTAGTGTTCCCACCAATGCGTACCTAGATCATATTCAAGCTTGGGTTTTGTAGCCATTAATGATAGGACGCCCTCTACTGGCAGACCACGATAACCCACAGACACTACACAAACAGTGTAATGAGTCCAACATCCAACTTTTGAGTTGAAAAAAAATATTTAAAAATATTTATTCAGTAATAATAACCACGTACATTAACAATAACCAATTGATTCTGAAAAAACCCAACTAAACAATACAGTACTTTATAAAAAATATGAAGGCTGGTAATAAAGGGAGACTGGTTTAAGATTCTGGTGACATAACTGGATGTGACACCATAAATGTGAGTGTTCCATCATAATTTCATAGTATTCTTTGGTTAACATTCTAAATATCAATGCTTATGTGCAAATAATCATGACAAAACTCAATGAAGTCTTACATATGCCTAGCGGCTATAGTTTTGAAGAATTATGGAACAATAGACACGCTTCCATTAGGACAGAATAATTGTATGGTGGAATGTCTTTGTTGGTTTTCATTGTTCTCAGGGGCCTCTATGGAGATGTGCAGTATGAGCCAAAGTTCAATGAGCACTTTACTTTGGGAAGACAGTGACCACATCGTATCCCTCAGGAGGTGTCATGCGCTCACGTGCGTGCTTCTCACAGTAAATCTGGTCTTCGACGAAGAAATGTCCCTTCTGTTTCAGGTTGATTTCGCAGTCAGAGCAGATGTAGCACTCGGGGTGACGGAATTTGTCCCTCAACTTGACAACCATGCCTCTGTGGAATAAAGTGGACTGCATGCTCAATGGTTGGATTTGATTAAACCCATCTTAATTATACAATGTACTGTAAACTTGCATTTGTGATGTAAATCTTGCTGATTCTCTTTCACATTAAAATAAGCAATACAAGCACATGCAAGTGTATGTCTAGTCTAAGTAATAACCAGTAAGGATCTACAATCTATGGTACACATGTAGTCAAACGGCTACAAAACAATTCATTCAGGGAAAACATTTGTCAGTGTCATATGAGGCATAAAAAAATAACAACAAAGGGGGAAGTCCTTGCAGAGTGCCTAACAATAATTCACCTTGTCTAAGAATGTAGACTGAACTGTGCCAGCCAATCCTCTATGGAGGTCACACAGTAGGCATGTCAAAGCTCCTTTAGAGCGTCTCTAAAGTCTTAACACTTCATAACCAAGAGTTAACAAGCCCTCAAGTGCACAGCTGTTGGCAGAATGCTTATATCATGGCTGTACAGTATATCAGTCACTGACACTGAACTTCAAGGGCTTTGTAAAAGTAACCACAAGGAGGAGACAAAGACCAATAGTAAATAATGTCAGCACCGGCCTTGGAAGGCAACAGGCTCAAAACATTTTATATAGACATGGTAAGGGAAGCTATGAGCTAAACATACATTGGCTACAGATTTAATGATTTATTAAATACTTGTGCGCACCACTAATGTACTTACACAATCCCTGATCCACACTTGTCACATATGGGTATCTTGTCTGTATTTCCCACTGATGAACCAATTTTTGTTGTGGGAGGTCTCACACTCCTGAATCCTGATGGCTTCTCAGGGTCACCTACAACCCAACAAGAACAGATGACACACAGATAACACACACAAACACAGACACAGTATGGGAGAGATTCAACCTTTAACCTTTACCTCAACCTTTACTGTATATACTGCAAATGAATTATTTGCATGAGACAACATTGTTTCTAGACACAACACTAGTGTAAATGTTGATGATGTGTTCTTTGGACTTAAGCAGGCCATTTGATGTGTTGCTGTAGTTACCCGTCTCCAAAATCTCCTGCAGCACCATGAAGGAGGCTGACTGTCGAGGAGGCTCATCTGACTCCTGGTTCTCCTGCAGCATTTTGTACACCTCAGAGTCTGCTGCTATTGGTGGGCGACTGCCTGGCTTTGATGGATCAGGGCTATCAAGCATTTAAAACACACTTTAATGACTTACAAAAGTGAGTCAAACGGCACCCAAACCAAGCCTATCCTGTGCAAACAAATGATGTTGAAATAGTGAATGGATAGAGGATGACAAATGCTTTGCTTACATACTCCCGGACTCATTAGCACTGGCAATGGTTTTGGCATCATCCACAGTCGTGTTAAAATCCTTGATGTTTTGTGAGGAATACAGCCCAGATGGACTATTGTACTGATTGGTGACCACCTTGGAACCGGATGCAGCAAACGGCAGAGCACTCCTGTTGTGGGCGGAGCCTATTTGTTTAACCTCCTGTAGGTGGATGGAGTGAAGAGAGTGTAAAGAGTTTTAACCTGATGTTGAATAAAATGCATCTTATATATTTATATGTGACACATGATTACTTATGACCCATGCAATATGTATTGTGACAGTTGCATGCAAACCTGTCTAGCCAGCCAACTTGGGCTCTCTTTGACAAAATCCAGGGACATTTAATTTTGATCATAACAAAAGCTGGCAAATCTCTCTCATGCTTCAACAATATAAATGTGGCAAACTCTAAACACACAGAACCACAAAAGACTGTGACAAAGCCAGATGCTTTGCTTCCAACTGAAAATGCATTTTAAATAAAAATGCCAATATGACAACCTCAAATGCATTTTTAGTTTACTACCTTTAAATGAACAAGATGGTTCATTTAAATGGACAAACTGCAGTAAAAAGACCAACCAGAAATCCACGCAAAATAAACGCTTTCCTTAAATAGCAGTGACCATAATGCAACAATAATGTGACACATCCCTGAAAGCTTTGGGGACCAGCATATCACACACTTCCTACATGAATTCACACTTTGGCCTCAATTTTCCATTCAGTAGGCAGGAACTGAGTCTGCGTCAGAGCTTGGCTGATAAACTACGGTCTCCTAGGATATCTCCTGTTGGGAAGTAAACAATGACATCATCTTTGGCAGTGCCAAAATCCCAAGCATTTGTTATTGAACGACAAAGACTTCCAGATACTGTATGGCTTCTTCTTTATGCAAGGATTAAGTTCATCCTTAAAGACAGTGCAGGTTTATTTTGTATTTGTATATACACCTTGTTTAAAAGTTGAATGTCTAATTGATTTTCCTGGTGGGAGTCATGTCAGGTAAAATAGGACAGACATACCTGCGGCTCGGATGCAAGATTCATCTTGTAGGGATTGGCCTTTCCTTCCTCAGATGAAAGCGGAGACCACATTTTGGATTCTGACCTAGGACGGCCACACACACACACGTTCAAACATGTAATATACCACACCAGGCTTTGTGGATTGTTAAACAAAAGCACATCAGATGGAGGACATTAAAATTAGGCACAACTGCTAAACTGCTGTTTGACCCTGCTCTGCTGAGACTGTGTCGACAATACATCTACAATCTTACCTGTCTACAGAGAGGACCATCTCTTCTATGCATCCCTTAATCTTGTTCTGTGCTTGCAGGTGAGTCATGTGTTCAGTAGCTTCTCCATCTATGGCCAAGATCATATCCCCAATACAAAGGTTGGCTTGGGCAGCTTTACTGCTTGGGGTAACCTGGAAAATACAGCGTTACAACTATTATCATCATTATTCAACATAAACATCAATTCCAAACAAAATCATAAAGGTTGCTTTTCCAGATCTAACCCCCTAAAAATATCAAAGCCAGAGATGTTGGGAAAGTCCACAAGGAGATCAATGCACATCCCCAAAATGTCCAGGACCGTAAGCCAAGGTGAAATGTACTTATTTACAATATTGATTAATATCTGACTCTTAACCGGAAAACCATAAGGTAGGTGTTATTGACCAGGTTGATTTATGTACCCACATGGGCAGTGAAAGCATGAGGATGGTGGTAGTAGGGCCTAACGCCTCACTTCAGTATTACAGTCCATGTTTCATACGATATTCACACTCACAGCGTGCTACATTGTTTCCTAAAGTGTTAAGACTCTTTAAGAAGTTGAATATCTTTCAAATGATTGCAGTTCTGACTCCCTGACTAAACCCATATGCTTGTGTCACGTGTAACCGTTATCTAAAACAGCGAAAAGATTCCTTACACAGTTGAGAGCTTTCAAACATGAAGGTGAAAATTCAACTACGAACAGTGCGGTTACAACACAATCTGCTAAACAAACACTTACCCGTGAGATAGTCAATGGTTGTTCGAAATCCTTCCCACCAACCAGACGAAATCCCCAGGGTCCAGGACCTTGCATGACAACTCGCAGAGGCATTATTTCGCTGCGCTTCCTGCTAGAGGACACACGTACAGTATTGAAAGTGAAGTTCTACAAGACTCAGGGTAGCTACTTTAACACCAGAAGTGGGGCGGTTCCTGTGGTTAAGTTGGGCGAGTAGTTTTTGAAGTTTCCACGCTGATAAGAACGATAGCCTTAGTTTGTTTTAGGGACGTACCGTTACGTCACCGTATTATATGCAAGCTTACCATTTATGGTAGAGCCAAATCCCAGGATGTGGAATGTGCCGCTCCCAAAAATTGAATTCCTGCAGTTCGCTGTAGAGAACTATAGAAGCCAACCGATTGAGACATGCCCCCCAGTTCAAGTACACTGACTGCTGGTAGTCGAGTCAGTAGGCAATAGTTCTACTACGGGCATTTATTTCACGTTGTAAGCTAAACCCGAGTTTTTCATGTTTATTAATGACTTCCGGATAATAAAATCATCATGATTATAAGCGTAATTGACTATACTGCCGTCTGGGCCTATTGTCGTCTGCCAGATACCCGTCTGGTCTGGGGCTTGAAAAGGAAGTCACGGTCCTTACGGTTGCAAGGTCTAGCAAAATGTCCAGCCCAACGAGTGCTCAAAACCAGCCCAAAATGCCTGAAAACTATAGCCCAATATTTTGGGGGGTGTACAACAGAGGAGTTAACGCATTTATTCAATAGATGCCTCCATAGTTAAAATGCAAAAATGACTGGTGGATTGATATTTTCCTTATTTCCTTCTATTTTCACGTTCCAGTTCATTACAACACATAATTTAATTATTCCGCTTCCTATCACCACCGAACAGAGACAGAGCAACAATTACTTGATGAAAGTGAGGAGACATATTACTAAAGAAAGTGTGTCTCGGTCATGAACTCCGAACTCTACCCACACACTTTCCTCATCTGTGCTGTTTTCCTCTCCCAGCGCTGGCCACCACGGGGCAGAAACGCGGCAATTTAAATGTTTAATATTTTCACACTTGGTCAATGTATCTAAATGTAGGCCTAAATGTTGATAGGCCTACATTTGACACTGTCAAGTTCAAAATGCCCATCTTCTATGGTGACTTTTGCACAAAACAGGAAATGTTTTCTTACATTATTAGGCTATTTAATACAATAAGGTAATTAAATGAAAACATGTGCCACCTTCAAATGCTGTATATTGTTTATTAAATATTGCATAATACCAAAATCACAGCAGTAAATAGTGTTGTCTTTATTTTAATATACTCATTGTAACAGCACTGCAAATTGAAGAAAACAAACCAAACCTGTTGCAGGTTGTGCATCTCAGCAAACTAAAGAACACATTCTTATGATTATTAATCATTTATTTGAAGCATTTGTGTCACACTTTAGTCTAGGTACTGGTACAGTAACTGACAGGTCCTTAGTAAATGTTCTTTTCCCATCACAAAGACTAGAACTATGGGGGAAACAATAATAACATTCTTAAATATGACATGGATACACTTCGGTGATAATCAACAAAAGCAAATGACAATGAGGCACAATTTGCATCTGACATAAGGCATTACGATCCTCACAACATGGCAATGTAATGTTACTTCAAATGCGTCACCCTGCGTGTGGTCAATAAATCTTCATTCTGTGCTTTGCCAATATTCTTAATGGAAAATGAACGTTAACAACTGACAGTGTCATTTTTTCCCCATCACTTGCATTGTATTCTTTTTTATTTTACATATTTACAATCCTTATTCTGCCAGGCTGTTTAATGGTTTGCATGGTTCATTCAAACTGAAAGCACAGTTCATTTTTTTTTTTTTTTTACATGTGTACACAATACTCCACATTCATACATTCATACATCCTACGATGTGTCATGGAGCACATTATTATAGTATATCATTATATACTGACTTGTGGGGTGAAAAGAGAATGATTGAGCACACCATTCAAGAGAAGGAGCATACCATTATTATTATTTTTACATTTCTGTCTTGGGTAAATGAGAGACCAAGAGAAGGGCAAATTGATGAAGTACACTAAGTGAAAGGAAGACAGATAACTTAGTCACTCAGCATACTCCTCAAAAACAAATTATGGCAATTAGCCTGGTAAAGCAGACTACTGGGAGAAACACTAATCCCTAGAAAAATAAATGAGCAACTGATAGCATTTCCTCCTAGGTACCACAAAATACCAGATAGTCATAATAATGTACTTGTTACTCAAGACTAGTATTACCAACCACACAAAATTGTTTTAGTGTCATGTTTTGCTTGATAATAGGTTCTTTCTAGGAGATGACAAAAGTCTTAGCTGATTTGACTGACTGAAAATGTGTATATGTTTTAATTACGACTGACAGATAATAAGATGTTAGTGCTGCCATTTTAGACAGTTCATCTCATATTATTGTAGGTGGTGGCTACTTACAGCTTCAAACCCTATCCCAGTCTGGTAATTGGTTATCATCACTGCACTACCATCACTAACCTTGTCAATGGAAAAATAGAGATATATAAGAAATATATAAGTGACTATCATGATCATCTCTATGTGCTTATTTATTAGATTACTGTTATCAAATGTTTAAACTAAAAAAAATTCTTCAATTCAAATTTCAAGTAAATTAAATGTTAGGAAAATACAAACACATCAATACTGATGGTTGGATGGAAAATACTTTATGATTTCTGATACTGTTCAAACTTTCTTCTGCAGGATCCTTCATATGTAAATGCAAGCCAGTAATCGCTGTTGCTGATCAAGATTTGTGTAATTGATCAAGTCTTGTCAATAAGGAACTCTGCTTTATACACCACAGTGAATGATAACACTGGTGAGGAATTTGATGAGAGCAAAGAAAAATGTATTTTCCGTCACACACCTTTGAGGTATGTTTACAGGATATATTCTGACATGTGCTTGCTCTGATGAGGTCTTCAGATCTACGACCTCTGTCTTCGCAGGAAGACCACCTTGATGCTTTGATATTAGAATACAAATCAATCTTACTGGGTGAGTTATCTAGTTCAAGGAATACTTTCAACCCCATTACGCTGTTTTCATACCAGCAGACTGCTCTGACTTAGAATTGAGCGCCCCAAGATTGATTAATACATGTTATAATGATGTGACATTCTTTGCAGTCATTCCTATGATACTGGCAGGAAAAATACTAATACATCTGGACAAATCATAGAGGAATCTGTGTTACTGTTAGCACCACCACCCCCTGGTATCTACAACTTAGTGCAAGAACATTGTTCTTCCCCCTACAGTAAATCAATATGAATTGTCAGTCAAACAAAGAGCTTATAGTGGAAACGTGTCTGCCAATGACATCGGCATCCTTTTGGATTAGCCTACCATAGTTAAAATCGCCAATGATGACCACACCGGAAGTAAGTGCTTTAAAAGTAGCATACCACGCCTGTCTTGTGGTTACCCTGGAGCCAGTCTAGCTTAGACAGCTGTCTACCACCAGCTACCTTACAGAAATCACAGAAGATCAAACAGCTTATGTTACCTACAATTTTCAGGGAGAGACATGACATACAGACTGACAGATTTATTTTTTTGTAAGGTATGATGTTCCTATGCATACACACACAAGCATGAACCAGAGCAAACAAACTCACTTAAATACACAATATGTGTTATTTATCAGGCACATAGTGCAGCAAGACCTGTTCCTGATTTAATTTATAATGTTTACTGTCGGAAAGTGTAGCTAACATTATCTTTTCGTTTTTGACGTTCTATCATGCATGGCCATGCTAGAGTTATACAGTATATTATAGACTTTGAATGGAAAACAGAGGCAATACTAAATGGCATTGGAAGCTTGTTGACTGCACTGAGGTAAGAATGCTCTGCTACGTCACAAAAACCGAGCCAACACTGACTATATTATATTGTAATGTCTCAAATTCTGAGATGTATAGTTGTCAGTGCATTCTGAATTCTCCAGAAAAGAGCAAAACCCTAGCCATTTCACAAAGATACAACCCAGACCTATAACTTCATATCTCAAGGCCATTGGGTGCACATTGAGGTCACCACGTTTTTGAAATCTAAACCAAGGAACATGGTCTTGTGGACACAGTCCAAGAATGTGCCATCACATACAGCCTGATATATGTACGGTATGTCCATTAAAACACTAATGCTTATTGGATTTCCATTGGAAAAACATTAGTCTTCAAATAGGCTTAATGTTTGTTTCAAATCTCACATGTATCACAAGTGTGTGTCTGCATTCATGGTTGATGAGAGAAAGCACTTCTGTCAAGTAGGTCCTGAAAGGTAGCTGATGACAAAGAGCTCAAGTTTCATACTGAATCAACACATTATTTGAGCACTCTTAAGATCCCCTCTGATCCCTTCTGACTTCTCTGCTGTTGACCCCCAAAGTCTAGCATGTGCTTTAGTAACACTTGTATACAGTGAATGACAAAGACACGCCAAGGCTACTATATACACAAAAATATATAGTGAGTGCAGACGTTTTTGGAGTAGTTTTGACTGTATATTTCTACTTTGAGAATATGACAAATTGAGCCAGGTACTTTGTAGAATGTGATAAAGGTATACACCATACTGAGCTTTGGTCAGGGAGTCAACAGCTGTCTCGGTCGCCGCCACATGCACATGAACATACCTCACACCAAACCAATCACTTACCCAGACAAATGTAAATACCTGGCTAAATGACTATTCTAATTAAACAGTCAAGCGCAATAGTAATGGTTTTCCTAACTTGGCAGGCAACCAAGTGTTACAAGTTGACTTCCTTCACGTAATTCCCAGGGAAAGTGCCAAATTTCTTTGTCCGCTTTGAGGTACCTGCAAAACAGAAAAGGCATCACACAAATTACATATTTTTAATGAACAGGTAATAAGTAATCAAACATGTCGATAAGTAATCAAACATGTCACACAAGTAAATAATTGCGGTGGTATTGCACCACTTAAAAAACAACCAGTTACAATGAATACATACTGTATGTTTTTTATACATACTATATAGTAAATGCAATATTGGTAAATGTCTTTCAATCCTCCTTAATGCATCTTAGCAAATACACACAATACACAGTGCTTGCTTCTCCTGTCAGCCAGTAGAAACCCGATCTGGATGGATGACACACTTTAACTATATGACCATATCTATGAGGAATCTGGCCCGAGGCTCAATGCACGTACCAACAAACCAGCCGTCATCACACTTCTCCATGACATTGACAAGATCTCCCTCCTGCAACTCCAGCTCATCCTCATTCTGAGGCACGTAACTGTACAAAGCCTGGAAACTACAGCACAACACAAAGCCTTGTCAGAAGAGCAAAAACAAGGGGTTAGAAAGACAACTGGAAAAACTAGATGAACCAACAAGAGCTAGAACAAAACTAAACAAATTGAGTTGAACAAAAAGTACAAGACAGAAGTTGTTCCAACCCTTAAGTGTTATTTTAGCCTACAGTGTGCACAACTACTTACAGTATAAATGGTCTCAACAGATCAGCAGAAAAATATTCTGGGGACAACCTAGCCCTGCACATAACTTAGATCTGAGGCTTTGAAGCCGTTGATGATATGAGCAGATAGGGTAATGCAGAGTATCCAGAACCTTCTACAGTACTCACATTCCACAGCTGAGACGGCTCGGCTCCGGACTGCTGCTGTGGGACTGGGGTTGCTGGGAAATGATGAGAGATTGTTTACTGGGGTGGGGGGGCAGTCTGTGGACAGAGTCATGGGGGTGGGAGAGGGTGCTGCAGTACCTCACAGAGGTCTCTGCTATATTCATGATCTCATTACAGACCGCCTCCTGATTGAGGTGACCAGAGAGCGCCCCCACCGAATATCCCCCAGCCAGCCCAGAGCAGAGAGACAGATTAAGTTTAAGGAAGAGAGGGGGGGTCAGGGACAGAGTTAGAGGTCAGACAGGAAGTGGGTCCAGTGAGAAGCAAGGCAGAGAAAGGGAGGGATCCGTTAAAAGACCAGGAAAGCCGTGAAACCAGGAGAGATGGTGGTGGAGTCCAGAAGGTAAGCATGGAAGAGCAAGACATCAGAGTGAGTGCATGTAAAATGTACAGTCAACAATAAAATATTAGTTCAGATTTTTAAAGAAATAGTAAAAGTGTACATGCAGCACAAGGGGCAAGATAAAGATGACAGAGGTGCAGATAATATCAAGAAAGTAGTATAGGAGTCCAAATCTGTCACATTTTACATGCAGTATAATGTGTCTACATCATTTTACAATACCATATTCAAGCTGAGATGGGAGTTAAATGAAGTAAGTTGGATGTATTTTTGACAATGATGAGTAAAGGGATATTAAATTGTTTAGTATATGAATAGAGATCAGCTCAGATCTAAACACATCAAATAGGTAACATCATGTATTATCCCTCACAACATGCTGGCCATGTTTAAATCTCCAAATAAACAAATCCTCACTTAAGGTCTCCATAGCCTTACCGCAAATGAGTTAGCGTTGTTATTGTCTTGGATGTCAAACAACATAACAGGGCTTCTGGATGTTCGTCCATGGTAATCGCTCTCATTCTTCACCAGCTGAGGGGAAAGGAACACACGTTAGCCTCACCATCTAAGAAAAACGTATTCCCGGAGGCCACAAAATGTATTTGTTGAAATAACAATTATAGGTCAATCACGCTCTGTTTGAGTTGAGAGAGAGTTGATAAGAAAATGTTTTATATAGTCTTGTCCTGGAACATAGAAAGTTCTTGTAAAATAAGAAACTACACTTATTATTCAACATGCTCTAGAATCTGAACACATCAGTCATGCAGGGTCAAATGGTTATCATTATTAACAGTCTAGATTAAACGTTCTATACCACTGAGTTTGTAGTCTTATCAAATTTGCATGTTAGTAGTGCACGCTTAACAACATGCGAACTTGCAGGCACTCAAAGCCTTGTCAAATAGGGTGAAAATATTTGATTCCGTCCAAGATAAACCAGCTAAGCACCGCATGTTACAAATTCTGTCACGCCTACAGTTAGTAATATCCATTACACAACCATCCATTGCACAAATACTGTAAAACTGACGCAAGCTAAATGATAACATTCTATGGTGGCCCACAGCCCCGCTCCAGAGTGAGCCTGAGATGCAACACTGCACACCATGCAGAAGATACCTCTGCAGGGCTATTTCGCCAGCTGCCCCGGGCTTCGCGGCCACTGGCCCTGTCCCTGTCTGCCCCCTCCCCCTCTGTCAATTCCCTCTCCAGGATGCTCAAGGGGCTGGCCCCAGTCAGCCAGCCCTCCAGGCCTGACCCACCGCAAGGGCTCAGGCTGCGGGAAAGACGAGGGGAGGGAGGGGAGAGCAGGAAGTCCTCTCCCTGAGGTGGGGTGAAGGTGAGGAAGGGAGTGGCTGAGCTGGGGCGGGGAGGGTAGGGTGGGGGCAGGGGGGAAGCTGAGGGAGAGGCCGTGGGGGAGATGCAGTAGGGGCTGCCATAGATGGGGGGCACAGGACTGGCGTTGAGGGAGGGTGGCAAATACTCGCCCCAGCGATAGGACACTGTGGGAAGTGGGGGGAGAGGAGGGGTGGGGGCAGCGGGGCGGCTCGGCCCGCCCACAGTTAGGGAGATCCACTCGGAGGAGATTGCGTGGACTTCGGGGGACACGGAGCGGCGAGGGGAGTGAGGGAGTGGGAGAGGGGAGGTGGCGAGCCGGTTACGGTTCAGCTTTTACACCAAAATGACAGAGAAGAGGAGGGGGATGAGAAGACAGAAAAAGGAAAATAAATATGAAAACAATGAGCGTAAACAATGAGCGTGAAATACATAGTGGACTTGGAAATAAAAATCCTTTTGAAAGGATGTCGCATTCCTGTAGACCTACCTCTACAAGGTGGGTGTATGAGGTGGTGCTTTCCTACCTGGGGTGAAGCGTTGGTGCTGCGTTGAGGTGAGTGGCTCATGGGGGGGTCTGGATACTCCACTCCATTTTTGACACGGGGTCGTTTGTGCACCTCAATGTAAGTCACAGGGAAGATGCCCTGGCGATTGGTGCCAGAGATTTTGCCCTCATACCAGTTCTCATCAACCCGGCGAATCAGAATGATCCTTTCCCCCTGCAGACATACACATGCATCTCATTAACTCACAGATGGACAAGTGATATACAAACAGAAACAGGCATATATTTGTCTTTAAGTGAGACCCTTAAACCTTGTTCCTTCTGCCATACCTTTCTGAAGGACATTTCCACTCCTGTGTCCCCCGTGAAGTTGAAGCGGGCGATAGCTTCCCCGTACTCCAACACCTGCACTGGGGCACTCTTTTTTGGCTGGGCCTTCTCGGTGGGGGGAAGCAGCTGGATGAGCACACAAAACATCAAGTTACTGGTCGTCGTTACTGTTTTCATAGCTGGGTCTCAACATCATGAGCAGCTCTGTACCATAACCCCAAAGTGACTTGTTGACATAATCTGTCTGTGCAGCAATAAATCCAACCAAAAGGGAACCCTTTTGAAAGTCTAGGTCAATGGTAAAGGACTTTATGTACCTCAACGTAACTGCGTGGGAAGATGCCGACTCTGCCGTGATGTTCACCTTCATACCAATTCTGATCCACCTGTTTATAGATGTACACAATGTCTCCCTTTTGAAAAGGCAACTCTCTGACAACAAAAAGATGAAAGAGAGGTGTTAGAATTGTCAACAATTCCCAATTGAAGAGAACAGCAACAAGAAAACATAAGAAGTTAACAATGTTTCACAAATTTAAGAAACAGGCATCGAGATATATGAGACTTGCAAGGGTGCGAAGAGTGAAGCCAACTCCATAATGTGGGACACTGTCACTTTAAGTCACAGCAAAGTTACAGTTTTATTGCTACTATGGGATATGAGGGCTTCTATCTCACTGGAGCTCAAAATATTTCATGCTGCATGTTCCAGAAAACACTTATGGTATCGTTTGAGTCCATTTGTTTTACCTACTTTAGGGTCTCTGCTCTGAAGTCAAATCGAGCCAGGGCAGGAGTTCTCTGTAAACATACAGTAGCAGGGATTGTTAGAACATGACTGGCATGAAGATGTTCTCTGTCTGACTGCCTGCTATGATGTAAAGCATTGAACATTGCTTATCTTCAGGCTAGCTAGTCTCGCATGCCAGACTCCAAGGCTTGAGCAGAAAGTTAACAAGGTTCTCTTATAGCTTGAATTACACTGAATCACTGGGGGTTGTGCCTGCACAATTTATATCCCTGTGAGATGTTGTTGACCCATAAAAGGTGTGGAACTGAAAAAGGAAATATCCCTTGAACTTTGCTCTCTTGCTTTCTCACAGCTTACACTGTGTCATTTCCCATTTTATATTCTCAGTGGACAAAAAACATAGTTAGACATTTTGTGACAATTCCGTAAAACATACATGTACTGTAAATGTGTGAGTTATAATAAATGTCTGAGCTCATCTGCCTAAGAGTTGTGTCCTTTCAGTGTCCCTGTCCACCAAGAATATTCTAGTAATGGAATGATACGCATGTGACTCTTCTCCTTTATTGCATACATGCCAACTGTTGGGTGTAGTTACTAACAGAAGGCTGCAAAGAGAGTTTACAAGGAAAGCTGGAAAAGCGCTTGCTCATGAAAGCAAACCATACATATTTCTATATTTCATTAAACAAACCCAAACTTGTCATTTGTTCTAATGAGAGGGATAGAACTGATTTGCTACCTCTGAACCAGATTTCCTTTTATCTGTGTCAGTGATGTTGAGCAGGTCTCCAAAGCGCTCGTTTGTGATGAACTGGTGATGAGTCAGGACAATGCCTGTGTGCCGCCTCGAAGCCGTGTCCGCCTCTTCCTGTTCCCGCTTTAGCCGACGCTGCTCCTCCAACATTTTCTGTGAGGACAAAACAGTGTTCCGTGATCATCTCCTGTAACAGATTACACTCTCCACGATGTCACTTCCTTTGACTTCATGTGACGCATTACTTCTGTAGTATGTGCTCCAAAAAATTTATTGTACTGTTTTACTGTTGCTGTGTTGTTGTTGACATTGTTTCATGCCAACAATGAAGTGTATTTTTTGGTACCGTAGACAAAATGACTCAGACAGTAAGGTCACCTCTTTGTCGCCATGACGTCTCCTGACCACCTCGTCCTGTTCGCACTGATCACCCTGGATCAGAATCTGGGATGAGTCTGAATCTAACAAAGATAGAAACAAATCCATTATGTTCTGAAGTCTTTTCAGAATATACTTACTATAAATCTCTAATCATATGTGAAGAAACATCCATGACAGCACTGTAACTACAATGCACAAACAGTATAGATATGATGACTCAAGTAAAGCAAATGTATAACAAATGTTTTATAAATGTACATGCTTTGGATGAACAGTGGATTTTGACAAGAGCAAACAACACACGCAGACAACATTGTGGTACTTTCCCATGCACATAGAACAAGCACACTATAAACCAGCCAGTGTTTTTGAGAAAATGATACAACACAAGGTTGATGCATTCTGGAAACAAAACTATGAAACTTGATTCAAGTTTTATGAGAATGATCTGTATGATGGTGGAATTGTGTAAATGCCTATTACGTAACCACATTTACAGTACTATGATGAATCATTTGCCCTCTAAATGAGCTGTAAAACTCTAAGACTACACTAGGCTTCTACAAGACTACTCACTTCCTTATGTTCTCCCTACCCTGCCCATTTCCATAGACATTTCACCATGTCTTTTAGCAAGTGTCGAATGAGACAACCCGTATCATTGCCAAACTTCCAGTTGCTGTAGCTATCATTGTATCACCAAGTGTATAGTAGAATGGACCAGTGACACTGATACCAGCTACCATGGCAGGAAGTCAAAGCAGGAAACTGCCTGGCTAATTTAAACCTATCAGAGTAGCAGACTGAAAGATGACACGAGGGCCTTGATAAAGCACATGTGTTTCTCCCAAAACAAACAAAACTCAAAACCATAAAGACATGGTAACACATCACTTGAGGGGGTATCTGCAATGCTATTACTTATCCCACATAAACATTATACATCATTTCATCTGGGTCTTGAAATAGGATGTTTTACAAATGAGTGTAAAATTCATGTGGGACACATTTGTTCAGTTTATCTCCTCAGTGAAGTGTTGCCAAAAGACACATACTTTACCAAAATAGGTCAGAATCCCATATAGTAATTGAAATGCTTTCAAATGGATTTGTGTGTTCACTGGGCAAGGCCATACTCAAACACAAAATAAATTGGAAAAAAAAGCATCAAACTACACACAAAAAGTGAGAAGGAGGCTGCACTGTCACTTCGTAAAAAAAAACACAAAAAAAACACACAAACTAAGGATGGAGGGTGGCACCATTGTTTTGTGGAGGAAAAGGGACACAATGTGACGAAAAAGTCAGAGAGAGAATGAGTGACCACAGAGATGGACACATGTGCAAGAGGAGAGGGAGAAGGGAGGTGACGCTGGTGAAAGTATGGAGATAGCCACCTCTGCGGCGAGCTGCCCGGAGCTGCAGAAGGTTTCCGTTGGCGTCCAAGCCCTCCCCATTAGTCAGGCTGTCCCTGTCTCCCCTCTCTGACCCCCCATCCCCACTGTTCAGTCTCTCCAGGACCTCCAGGGAAGAGAGGCGCTGGGGGATCAGCGGCCTCAGCTCAACGGACCCACTGCTGTGGCCAGCCATTACCTTGGTGGCCGACAGAGTTCTCTTGGCCTGGTGGGGGTGGAGGGGTCTCCGGACCCTGAATGGTGCCGGGCCAAGGAGGAACAGGTTTCCAGGCAGGCTGCTTTTCTTCTCCTGGGGGGCTTGCTTGTTCTGTTGGGCTGAGGCCTGCTGTCTTTCATGCCTGCGGATGGTGGTGAAGCGTGTGTAAGAGGCCGGGCAGGAGCCTTTGCATTTACTGGGTTTCAAGTGGAGGTGATTGTGGAGGGCATTATGGTGGTGGTTCAGGTTGTGATTGTGGTTGTGTGGAAAGGGAGGTGTAACCATCACTTGAGGGCAGTCTGGTTCATTGGCTGCCAGATGGTTTTCTCCAGGAGACTTTTCAGTAGAACTCTGCTCCGCCTCCGCCTCAGTCTCAGCCCCAGACAGTGACTCAGCTCTTAGTGAGTCACTGTACTCCAGGGAGACCACCTTCTCCACCACCTCACTGCCTGACAGAGATGCCTCCTCCCTGGCTGCCTTGCCCTCTGTGTCCACCAGGGAGCAGACCACTGTCTCTGTCTGCGCAGGCTGCGTTTCCAGCAAGGACTCTGCCGAGACTGCAAAAGCCATGTAGAGGTGGGCTGGGCTAGGGCTGGGACTGTGACTGTGGTCGGAGTGCAGCGTTGGCATGGAGGAGGAGCGTGTGGGTGCGGGGCTGGAGCGCTGGATGATTAACTCAAATTCACTGACCCGTGATGACACGGCATCCCGTGGAATGTTACCAGCCTCGTCACCCTCTGACCTCTCACCCTCATTGACCCCTGTTTTCTCAAAAAGTGAGGCCAGGCTCCGGACACTGCCGTGGGGGCTGGAACCCACCGAGCTAGGCCTCTGGATGCTGTGCATGTTCCTGTACATGGTGGAGAACTCAGCGGTGCTCCTTCTGGTCGCTGGGGAGCCATTCCTAAGGCCAGACGCACACTCAGATGGACAGTTGGTGAGGGAGTCTACATTTTGCCAATCCTCCCCTGCCAATGTTCCAGCGCTTCCTGGCCCACATGTCCCAGTATACAGATCCTCACAACTGTGTGCTTTGGGGTGCCTGACAGGCCCAGTCCTGCAGTCCTGGCTGTCGCCACTGGGGGACAGAAGCTTGGGCTTGAATTTAGAGGGGAGGATTTGTGGTATGCAGGCTTTGGCAGCAGATAGAGGCTTCTTATTCTTACACTGGTAACCTAGGGCATTACTGGCAAGAACTGATCGACTATTTACAGAGGAGCAGGGTGAAATTATATGGCCATTCCCACCTTTATAATCCACTGGCAAGCATGCAGGACAACAGAATAAACAGCATATTAGATTACAATGGTCACAGATTCACACACACACACACACACTTAAACACTGTCAGACACATTTTTAAAGAAAGACTAACTTCCATCAAAAGTTGATGAGAAGAGAAAAAACTTGATGTAGTTTACATCAAGTAACAAATGACTTTGTTATACTAATAGCAATGGCTCTACAGCGTAGTGAGGTAAAATGTGTTAAAATGGAGCAGTGAAACTTTTAATGCCTTACAAAAATATTTCATACTGTAGTAACCGATACGTTTAACACAACTTACATAAAATCAACACTTCAAGATGATCAACTTAATTGATCAATCTCCAAATCTATTTGGATCGTATGCTTTTTCAGTCTCTATGACCTGATCATCGATCTACTGATGACTGTAACAACATAAAGATGTGGAACACAAAGGGCCAGGAACTGAATGCCATGAGATGCCATGTCAGGATGATGTGATGTTGTCAGGGCTGTAAGTAAGCATATGAGACTAAATATTGCCTAAATCAGACAAATGTCACACAAGGTGCAGTAGCACAACCGACAAAAGGGCATCGTCTTTGTCCCTGAATGTTGTGGAAGGCAGTTGCATTTTTGGCATCTGGCTGAGCCAAAAGTATGGCTTAGTGGCTCTATGGCTACATGGCTCAGTATATCTAATGCCAAATATCCTCATTCCAGGTCCAACAGAAATACTGAACTAAAGAAGTTTGATGTTTGTTGAACATAAAGAGGGAAATGAAATCCCTCAATAAGTATTAGGTAAATAAAAATACAACGCCTGCCATTATCAGCACACATGATAAGCGTTTACTCCAGTTTTTGGTTGCTTGCTTTCCTGTGTTTTGTGTCCGCACTTCATCTGGCAGTGCAAGACCTGGGGTAATGTCTCTGGTGAGCCATAATGACTGAGTGTGCTAGTCAGTTGACTTCAATCAAGATACAGCGGAATTGCCTTTACAGCTGTTTCCTTTAGTTTACTGAATGGGGCCTTGAGGCAGGACCCGACCGTCCAAAATACCAACCGAAATAGTAAACAAGCGATTCACGTTTTGTAGGACTTCACAATCTATTTTGAGGAAAATTATACTTCTCAATTAATGTGGGTGCAACACGGAAAATAAACATTAGAAACTGACTGTCACAAAGGTGAGCTCCCTGACTTTCTGACGTTGGTTTAAGCATTGCTCAACAATCGGAATGTTAAGTATTGGGGGCAGCATCGTGTCTGTGCCCGATCCGTCCCTTCCTTTCTCCTCCCCTCTCCCTCCTTTCCTTTCCTCCCCCAGCATTTCTCTCCTGGTCATGTGCGCACGCATTCCATCCTCTGACCTCACTCTGACAGCTGACTTCCTCCTGCCTGCCCACCCTCTGTGTCCCTCTTGTTGATCTCACCCCTGTCTGGCCCAGCCCGTTAAGCAGAGCCCTGTTTATCTCCCCCTTTCCTCCCCATCCGTCCCCCTGCTGCACCTCTGCTCTCTGGCTGTGGAACACTCTGGAGCCCTGCCCGAAGCCTGCCTAGCTACTGCCTGCTTCAGGAATGGAAGACAGGATCAGAACTTGAAGTTAGCCTGATTTAGCTGAAACACTGCAAGGAACCTTCTCTCTCTCCCCATATTGTTTAAATCTCAGTGATTTCCCAAGCAAATGACTGGATAAAGTTTGGTGGAACGTCGATGACATCAATTATTAAAAAAAACTGCTGAGAAAATGAATGTTGCAAGGTGATTGGCCACTGCTATGATAACCTGGAGCAAACATCAAAGCAACAACAACAAAAAACAGGAGAAAAAAAAAAGAGGAAAGAAACGCGTAGATTCCAACAGAAAGTTAAAAGGAAACACATGTATCCCTGACACGTTTACAGTCCAACATCACTGGAAGTCATTGGTTCTGTCTCAGTGGAAGGCCTAAGCATGGCCCAGTGATGAGCCTGCTCCCTCTATCTCTGCAGGCAGCCTGTGGAGCACCACTGGATTCCTACCTTTAGAAGAGGACGAGCTGGCGTGGCGCTTGTTGAGGGCCCGCAGACCTTGCAGAGGAATGTCGCCGCCCTCCAGGACGCTCTTGTAAACATGGCGGTCGCATTCTGGAGCCCCAGGCTCGCTCCCCGACAGTTCCCCGTCCTTCTCCACCTCGCTATGTCCGGCCTTGCAGGCGGAGCTGTGTATGGATGAGAGGGACATGGAGGAAGGAGCAATTAAACACAGAAAGCAGCTTTAATATGAAAGCCTGATTAAGATAGGCCTGCACATTTGCACTGCCAAAAGTAGTCTAAAACATTCCAAGGGTAAATATTTTGTGTAATGGTAATTACAACACAGCTTAATTCAGTTAAAATTGTTATACAATCAGTATTTAAGGAACAATACATGTATTGAGGCTTGGCAATACGTATGGCTGACTAAAACATGTTTGCTTTAACTTATTGTACACATTCTGGGATTTTTTTGCATTTATGAAAACTAAATGTAGGGTGAAAAAGATGCTTTTATAAAGGCATGTGTGGAATTTGGACCTTGACTTACAACATAACGGCACTCACTGCTACCTTTATCTTAGCATTCCACAGGGGCCAATGGGAGAGATTTCTAAAAATATTGTCTGAGTGTTCCCACATGCTGTCATGTGCAGCCTCTGCCATGCACCTGCACTGTTCTCAGGTTCACTCAACATGAGATACCACTTCAGTGCGCCACGTTCTGCTTCCCTGTTTGTGCAGCCTTGCACGCCTGTGCTCATTAAACTGACAGTCATTTCTAGTATCACTGTAAATCATACATAGAAATAAAACAGGTAAAACACAAAAAAAACAACCCCTCCAGGAGGATAAAAATAAGGTAGACTTGAAAAGGAAATCAATTGGGATGATGAGATCTAAATATTTGGCTAGATTGTTACAGTTTTGCTTAGCTAACTTGGCCATAAGCCACATTTGAACCGTCCTCCCTCCCCTTCCCTGGCTGCCTTCTCACAGCCATCTAAAAAAGGTATTTGGACCACTGACTCAATACTAAAGACTGCCAATAAAGTCATGTACTTTATGGGTACATTGAAGTATTCAAATAAATCCCCTCTGAGGAATCTGCATGGGGCTACATAACGCAATATCTCAGATGGTTCCTGAGGAAGATAGTACTGAGATCATGTGATGTCAGACAGCCTGGGGGGGGAGACACTGGGTCCAGTGCTACAGTACTGGACTGGGGATCCATAGCAGTTGCATAATAACCTCAGTTATTGACTGGAGATGTTCTTACCAATATTATTTAAAGGCCGGGAGAGGAATGTTAATGTTATTTATCACTTTAAATACATTTTAATAATTAACAAGCCTACATGCAATAGAACACAGGTCTATACTGATGTGCTGTGTGTAAGGACCTCTGCTTCTGCTGGACTCTACACACGATGTCTGTTGTTGACCTGCGTTGAACTCCAAAATAAAAAATAATCTCCCATTCTTTGCTTTTCTTATACTCTTAGCCGCACAATGGATGTGGTATTGAAAATGTAAACATAGAAGATAAGGTTGAAAGGGGCAAATGAGGCACATGAGACATCTTTAGAAAGAAGAAAGTAATTTCAAGAAGTCCTCCAATTTCAAAGAAACCCCAGAGAAAATTAACACGCCCTAAACACATGTTCCTTTGAAGAGAGAGAAAGTCTATGCAATTTCATGCTTTTTTTTAGGACTAGTCAATGAGCTTTCACAATGTCTATCTGAAAGTGATCACATCACATACTGCACCTTCCAAAAACCTGCCGTACATAATAGATAATGATAATATTACTGTTTACCCTCTGACTACTGACATTAACAGGCCAACGGAAAGTTCCATACAAAAGTGGAGGGAGAAGTTTAGTTACTGGACCACAAGAAAGTCACTATGGCTTGGTCCAGAATTCCTCACATTTTATTACGGAAACAAAAATAGAACACATAAATCTCTGCTGACAAAAACAAAGAGATCAAAGCCGTCAGACGTGCTGTTTCCTCACTGACCAAACATCCTCAGTCGTATAAAACCATTGTTCTAGTAGAAGAAGCAGCTTCTCGCTCATCCATTCAGGGGGAGATAACGGTTTTGAAGTTACGTATAGCAGCATGGGTGGGAGCGGCTGGAGTTCCCTCTTCCTCCCCACTAATGACAACCAGGTTTTGGTCTGGCCCGTTTGCCTATGCTCTGAATTAATTGAAACACAGTCTCCCCACTATGTGTCTCCTCTACTACCACCATCCCTCAAAAAAAGATTGAACCCAGACAGAGGACAGACTGTACTGGCAGCTCCTACTCTAATTATGAGGAAGCTCTCAAGAAGCAGGGGTCCCCCCTGTAGGGGGAGATCTCCACAGGGTATAGGCATACCGAACCCCCTCTGATTGTCCCTCCTCAATACATGCCTGAAATAAAGAGCAACAAACAGATAGGAATCGAGCAGCACACGTATAGGTAAGAGAAGCGTGGACTTACTACTGCTGTAGGTCGGAAGGGGTTTCCAGGGGGCTGAAAGAGGGGGCACTCTGCAACAAACCAAACAAAGAAGTCATTGATAGATCCACAGGAAGGTCTCCTCCAACTAGAATGGAAGCAGGAGCATTAGCTATGGTGAGATTCTTTGTCCTCTCTCTCTCTCTCTGTTTCTCTTCCTCTCTCTCTCTCTGCTGTCTCTGTACTGCCTCGAAAGCCCAGGATTCTTAGCTCTGAAGCTTTACATAGAAGAGTAAGCGTGTGTTTTGGCCCGCGTGCAAGTTGGAGAAAACAAGCGGCAGTGAGGAGGGGTTGTGGGGATGGGCGTGCATCGGTCAGGGGCACCCATGCGGGGAGGGGGCTGTCACTAGCTCAGCCAATCAGCTGCTGTCTCTAACAGAGGCCATCTCTTTTGTCTGGTATTGAGTCACTCTCATTACCAGTGGACCAGACCAGGGGACAATTAACCAGCTGGTGGTGCTAGCAGGCCAAATTACACACAAACACACACATACACACACACACACACACACACACACAGACACAAACAAACAAACACACACACACACATAAAAACACACAGAATGTAATAATGCAATACAATATGCAATACAATATGATATAATGAACAATGAATTCAAAGACATCAAAATGAGCACACATGAAGAAAAATACGTAGAAAAATAGGCACAATTGTCAAGCAAAGTTAAAGTAAGATAAGATCGACAAGCAAAAGAAGAAGAATTGAGTAAGTATGTGTGGAGAACTGTGAGAGCCGACATGCACGTGGGTGTCTTGAGATCAAAAGCAGTTTGTTATTTGTGGGGCAGTTACTAACCCCAAAACATAGAGAGCCATTCGCTGGGGGAGCACCAACAAGCATTTTGAATGGTTTAGAGCTTGCTAATTTTAGCCCACTGTTTCTCTTGCTTTTTGCAATGTGGACGTCACAGAGGGTAAAAATAACAGACGTGACATGCGAGCTATGAATAAAAGCACAAGTGTTGTTTGCAAATAAGATTGCGCAACCCCAGCGCCATCCTGACCCGTCTAGTAGCGCCACATCTACTTTGGCGCAGCACCCCCTGCCCGCACGATCCAGAAAACAGTTGACCAGACCAGTAGCATTCTGCACAGCTCATTTCCCCTGACATGCCTCTCCTCCTGGTTGCCAGAGGAGGATCATTAATAACCTTTCAGAACAAATGCCTATCTTTATAAGACCAGAATTCAGGCTGGCAGGTCTATAGACTAATCTATTTATAAAGCCAAATGTTCCATGCCACTTCACCCTTCGAGAACATGCCACTGCCACCGAATAATCTGTGTCTGCCCTCGCCTCCTTTCTTGTGTGCCCTCTCTGTGATCTCCCCTGTCACTGTCAACAGGGGTTGAAAGGCTGTCCCTTGATAGTGGTGGGTAATTGAGCTAGCACACACAGCGCTGATGGAAAATAAACAGGAAACAGGAGTGAAAGGATTATCTGAAGTCAAGGAATGGAATCTTAATCTGATTATTTACAAGAGATACTGTAGAAGCCTGAGTCATGTCACTGTTTGAGATACATGTATGGGTACGTGGAAGGTGAAATAACATTTCTCACAGCAATTTGTATTAGCCATGGAGACAGTACCTCAAAACTGTCGGCCCTTTTTAAATGTTAGCCCCACAATCCCCTTCAAGAACAGAGCAACACAATACTGTGGAAAGCCCAAATCCATAAGATACATAACACCCAGGAGCGAATATCATATCAGATATAAAAACAGCAGTATCAGATGCTGTTATGAGCCAGACAGAACGAGGAATGGACTCCTTTCCCTCGATGTGTCAGTGGAACACTGTGTTACTAATGTTTGCACATTTTCAAATGCCTGTTTCCAAACAGGTGTCCTAGATGACTGAAAGAAATTTACTACTTTGCTGAGGTATTAATAGGTCTCCATCGCAGGTTGGAGTGCTTTTCAACTTCAGAAATAGGAATCAGGACTCTGATCATGGTAACTTGAATCCGTTCCTTCCAAAAGTGAACCCTCTTATTTGTTTAGGGATGTTCTTACGAAGATAACTGCTTGCCAGCATGACTATACTGTTATAGCTGTCCCTCATCCCCCTCAGCACTAAATGCTTAGAGATAAAGGTTAAGTATATAACAGAGGTTAAATCGGAAAATACAATGGGCTGGGTCGGCTTATGGGTTGCTTCCGGTGGAACGTTAAGGTCGTACATGGAGCCTCACACCGGGTGGTATGTGACTCATTGAAAAGATTCTGTAGCTGCTTGCAGCTGCCCTCTCCTCAGCATATGCCAGACAGACAGCGTCACTCGGTCGGACACAGGAGACCAATATGATGGTCCTGACCATAGTTATGTATGGAATTCTGACTCTGGTCAGCCTTCTATGAACTATGACCACAGGACTATGATGACCTATGTATTGAATCCACTGCTAGACCACTGTGAGCTTATTACCTTTTCTTGTGTCAACGGTCAATCTGACTTTTCAAGGATGTCACTGTGTGGTAATGAATTGGGAATGTGCCTTTCACAAGATGCGTGATTTGTTTTTATTCTTTAAGAAAAAGTGATTTGTGAGTTCAGGTGAGCACTGGTCTCTTGTTCATCAAGGATAAGAAATGGCCGTGCTGTCACTTTGGGCCAAGTATACAAACTGGCTGCCAAAAGAGCCTTATAGAGTCAGTTCTTCATTTAAACTCATGAACACTTATCTTCCAGTTACCTCTAGTCACTAGGACCGAAAAGAGATATGTCAGTCAAAGACTGTTGAGCCAGTCTGTCTAGGCCAGCCTTAAGGGTCAAATATTACACATACCGGGTGTAGCTTTAGCATTGACTGACGTTTCACAGGGAGCCAGTCATCAAACTGAGCTCATCTGGCAAATATCCAAATGCCCCAATATCTACCAAGGGAGAGAGCTGGTTCCATCACTACTACCAGGCTCCTCATATAACTAGGAGTTGGAGTCAGACATGTCTTTCAACAAATCACCCCCCCTTGACTCAAAGAGAAGGCTGGGAACTGGAGATTCCTCCCATGTGTTTAGCTGACGCTACAACATGATCTCACAGCCGAGTCGTGCCGTCTCATATGATCCAGGGTTTTCCAGGCAGACTTGTCGGAGGTTGGCCCTGACTGTCATAGGGCAAGGAGACGGAACATCTGTTGGTGGGAAAACCAGTCTTCCAGTCCCATATAGTCTGGTGCCAAGACAGGCTCCGGGCAAGTATTTGTCAAGCTCCTATTAGTCAAACATCTACTGATTCATCGGTGACAGCATGTCCTCACTCAGAACACTATTTAATACACCAGAGACAGCATGTCTTTCCACAACTACCTGGGACTGTCATGTAGTGCTTGTGCAGGCCTGATGCAGTCTGACTGAGGTGTTACATTAGTCTGAGTCACCTTGGCCAGTCCTCTGGCTTGTGCTACTGTATGTGTCCTCATTTGCAGGTTGCCCATCAATGAATAACACCACATTTTGCAAGGGTGCTGACTTAATGATATGGTAGAACAGGCAAGGTGCCATGGATGGTACAGCCGCCAGGATCCTGTTGTAAACTATGGCCTAATGCCTGGTGGCCCGACAACAGCTGGGATACATTAATTATTCTTTACCATATAGAAAAGGCAGCTGGATTGTGTGGGTTTATAATTAGACTCCTAGCATAGACAGCATGTACACATTTAAATAATCTTTGTCACTCTGAATAAGAGCCATTGCTACTGTAGGTAGTCACACAATGGTCTACAGACTAAACCAAGCTTATCTAAAGTTATTTTCCAAACTTACAGAGATTTGCAGGCGGCCAAGGTAGCCAAGATAAAGGATATGAAAGAAACCAAAACATCTTATCTTCTTCAGGGGCTCTTTGTAAGTGTAAAATACAGGGAGACTACAGTATGGTGTATGACTGAAAAAGCTTCAATTCAATTATTTTCCTTTTCACAAGGTTTGAAAACAATGCAAAGCCACAATTATAAAATATATACAGTACAAAACATGGAATGACATGGCCACACACAGTTATGTCATACGGTGGTCGCAGAAATAGAGGAAATCCTATAGTAAAACTTGTAAAGTGCAAAACAAGATGTTGTTGTTGATCAATCAGTTCAAGTTTGAAAGAGTGACGTGGGGTAGAGTTTGGAGTAGTCCTTTGAGACAGACACTGTTTAAGTATTTAAACATAAATGTTATCACATGCATGATTTAATTACACTGTCACTTTAAAAGATTGTGACGACTTACCACTTTCTCAAAATCCATCTCTGAAAAGAATCTATACCAAGGCTCATTCTCTATATCTACATCTTCTGGATTTAAATCCTGAGTCTATAGGGGCATGGCAATAAGGAAAAGAGGAGAAATAACAGAGAAGACAGTTCAGACAGCACAGCATTTACACAGAAAGACAATGAAGCTATGGCACATTAATGATGGAATCCACAAGACGTACTGAACAAGTTCTTAACACGAGAACAGACTTTTATACGGGTACAGTCTCATTCTTTGTTTAGTTTTTTACCATAACATTAGTCAATTATATATATTTTTTGTACGTTTTTGTGAATTCTTATCCAAACACTCAGTAACTTAAATATATGCCCAAAGATCAACTACAATACAGATACAACGGATGAGGTGGAAAAAAAGGACCAATCGGAGAGCTACAACTGCCAAGACACCATATGATTGGTCTTGTAGGTGGAGAGTCAACCATGTACAGAGACTGACAATTGTCTACTAGGTAGCAGTCCAGGTGACAACAATACCTTGTTGTCATCGTCTCCCGTATGTGGTGTAATAGAATTGGCCAGAGCTGCTAACAACATCTGTTGGTGCAGTTGAATTGAGTTGCAACTAAAGTGATTACATTATTATGTAATCAAATAACTACACAGTGTTCCCACCCTGTACCTCTCTGGTCCTCTTGTCTATATTTGGGAAAGCTGTGGCTTGTATGAACTGAAGTAAATGCAAATGCAGCGAATCCTTTCCTTTCAGCACACAGTTTGTTCCGTCGTTTTCCTTTGAATATTCCCAAGAGCCAGGCGGCACGTCAAGGGATAATGACCTATTTGGTGAGGCTAATCACAACTGGGGCTCCTCAAGGACATCGGATGATGTCACATGACTTATTCACCACATTTTTACGAGTACATTGCATAATTCCTCATGAAAACGCTGTGTGTGTACTGTCCTTGCCCAAGCAGAATCCATCAAATAAGCTTAAGTTGAACACTAGCAAGACAATGGCTATTCTTGTAAGTGATACCTCCACACCACCAACAGAAGCTAGGGTCATCTGTCATTGTAACAGGAGCCTCTTTAGGAATGTTGCACACATGGCGATTCAGTCTGCACATACGTCGCCTACAGAGCTGTCCTAGTTAGTAAAGCAGCCACCTAAGCTCTTATAGGGGTGGAACAGCTTACACAACATGCGTAGAACTGAACAGGCAAACATAAGCGTGGCAGTGAGCTGGCTACCATACCGTTTTCTCCAGTTTCAGCACCGATGATTTTCCTGGCTCGTACTCAAAGATGCTCTTGGGCTCGGCACGGTACTTCCTGGTGTCTACCTTCTTATCCGGGGGCTCCCACTCATTCCTACAAAGGGGGAGGGGGAGAGAGACAATCTTTATCACGCAGTCTCCATGGCAACCGGCTATGGCTAGTTTTCGGCAGAAGTCCTTATCCACAGCAGTCTTTTATAACCCCCTCTTTGCCTCTTTTTCCCACTCCATCTCTTTCCTTCAGGGCTATATCACACAAAATCCAATTTACAGTCATGTGTTGAGTCACTAATCAAATCACGTAAACAAGATGACAAAAACCAGAGCTCTGCATTTCCTGAGAGTAAACTGAATGTATGTTCAGTGCCATCCGTTGCATCCACTGACTTCAAAAGGAAGTCTGGTACAAATGCTTTCCTATGATTAACTGTTAGCTGTCAACCATAATGTCTCAGTGGTGCATAGCATATTTGTCATGAAATGCTACCTCCACAAAACAAGGGTCATGGTCAAAGCAAAATGTGTGAACAGTCAAAAGACGAAAGGCATGGATACCTGGTCAAGCTGTTCAGAAGATTGAACAAGCACTAATGATGTGACGAGGCAGCCAGGAACGCAATCTAAAACTCCAGCGGGCAACAGTTTATCCTCTATCACCTGTCCTCCTTCATCACGCCATCACTCATTCTTACACGCCTTCCAGAGAGGATCTTCTTTGTCAGCACCACCATAAGGAGGGTGACTACCCTCATCTAATATGACCAGGGGACCTGACTGGGTGACTAGGTAACCCTGGCTTTCAGTCAAAGTCACTCACAGACAACTGGGAGACAGATGCGTGAAGGCCATGGTATATAACACAACTGTACGAAGCGAATAAGAAAACGACCAACCTTTTGGCAGGTTTGAGTGAAGAGGACCGCGTTGGCACTGGCATTGACTGACTTCTGGACTCTTGTACTTCAGCAGCACTTTTTGAACGTGGCACCCCTTTTACTGAAAATAGACAAAGGAGGGATCTGGTCGATAAAATGTCTATTAATTCAAACAAGACCATGTTTATTTTTGGGCTACTGAACACTTTATTGATTGTGTCGAGACAGTCAAAACTCACCATCTTCCAGATAACCAAAGGGAGAGGGACTGTCATCTGAAAACAACAATTTTAACACTTTAACATTTGCTTTCATGAATCAAGAATCTGATTCCATAGTGAGATATTCAACATATCCACCAGAGGTTGCTGTGTAGTAATGCTACACAGATGATTAAGTAGTCTACCTAAGCTTGCCAAGATTTTATGAGCACAGCTAAGAGTATCAAGTTTACATACAGTACCAGTCAAAACTGGTACTGTATGTTATGTCATTTGTGTGGCATATGTGCTACATATAATTGCATGCATGATTAATTACAACTACATATTACTAGAACCAAATTATAAGCGTTTGAGTTGCATGCATTGCATGAAAAGCCATGCAAAAGGTAGGCTTTAGGTACAGTATTATACTATAAGCCAATTGTACGATTTATGAGTCTATATAGTCATACATGACATGGCCGCTTTGAGAAAAAACACCTTTTCAACACGTATGTGTCCCCTGCATGCCTTAGCTTCCATTAGTTTAGTACTGATAGTTATCCTAAATGTTAGCAGAGTGCTTTTCAGAGGCCATGGAGTGCTTCAAAGCACTTAGGAAAAAGCCTCATCTACAGTATCTAAAAAGAGAGGCTATCGATCAGCCTTCATGATATGAATAAGTAATGTCCAGCAAGGTAATCTGGGAATTGTCTTCTTAGGGTAAACATTCTGGCTGAACAACTTGATTGACAAAGGGACTTATTGACAGAGAGATGGGTGAACAGAAACATTAGGTTGTGACAATGTAAAAGCATGAGTGAGCTCCCAGTAAAGTTCCAAGTTCACTTGGTAACATATATGGCATTATAGATCATTTAATAAACACAAACATGCAAATATCTACTGTACAGACATCCCTAATACACATAACTGTTAAACATCGGGTTACAAGCACACTTTAATATGCAGAGACATTCATGTGCATTCATGAACTTCCTGTGAGTTTTGGGTATGTCTGGTAGCTCATGGTACTGGTCTACCATCTAGTGGCTAAAATGACTCACTGGGTTTAAGACCCATTTATGATCTTTCTTCAAACAAGATGAAAGCTGTCTCTTAGTCATACCACTTTGGTAGTCAAGTCTAGAAAGTTTGATCATCCCACTACTTCCGTTCTACTACACAAAAAAATGAATTTTTGTAACATATTTTTATTATATACATGACTTTTCACATAAATGATTTAACTTCAACTTTAGAAGTCGGAAATTATTTATATGAAAATGTATCACATTTCATATTTTTGAAATGCATGGTAATGGTTAGCAACTAAAAGAGCTTGGACAGGTGGTGCTATATTTGAGATGAGTGAGGATATTACAGATTAGTAAAGCCAATGGGAGACATGGAGCTGTTACTGCCATTGGATACCTGTGGTTTTCATCTGCCTGTCATAGGATTCTGGGAAAATGTAGGTGGGGCGATATGGGTTTTCCTCAACAGGCTCTGAGTGTGATTACGAAGAGACAAAACACACAAGTGACAAAAATGGACGCACAAAAACAAGCGTACAAACAAAAACACACACACACAGACAATCACACAAACAAACAAACACACTTACAGGACCCATCATATCAGAACCTCAGAACAGCAGAAAGACTTCCCTTACCTGGAATTCGGTGAATCTGTTTAAACATATTCTTGTACCAGTCCTTTGACTTCTCCGTGTTCTGAAACATAAAGATTCAAATATCATTCTCAGAAAAAAGTTATAAACTCCAGCATGAACAAAAAGCCAATCAAACTAGAGCAGTTGTCTTAGTTGCTGTCTTACCCGTACAGGCACAATGGGTTGGGTGAGTGGGCACAGGGCAGGAGAGTGCTGGGACATCCTCATCCTCTTGCCGTCCATATCTGGGACTGGGACCTGAGAGGCTCTATGGGGGTCTCTCTCTGTCCCGCCTACTGGCCTTGGATCCGGGGATTTGTCCCTCTCTGGTGTTGGGTCTAAGTAAAGGCAGAGAAGAACATCAAAGCAAATAGAAGCTTCAAAACAGAAAACTGAGTTGAATGCCAGTATGATGCTCTGCTCATCCTCATAAATTGCCAAAGAAGTGTAATGCTATGAAAAATATAATTTAAGTGGTGGGCATTGGCATTCAGTATTGGTCATATGAGATTTAAAAAAGGATTGAAAGGCACATTTCAATGAAATAATACAAACAACACATGAGACTGGTACTGTATGGGCTGTCCAAGCAAAAAATGAAATATTCCATTAGCACAGTGCATAATCCACACACTGGGCAACATGACTCATTCACTTGATGCTGTTTGCAGGTATTGCCAGGAGCAAATATATTGAACGTGCTGAGTCAACTATTCAGGCAGTAGGGGGTGGGAGGAGCAGATGGCTCAAACTAAACAGGAAAAACAAATATTGTCTGTCATGAACATGTTCTCTGTTGGCTAGATGCAGACATGAACAGATGATCCACATGCGGTATGACATCCGAAGAACACGAAGGAGATGGTATTACGAGAGTTTTAGCACATACCTTCTAAATGAAAAATATGCTTTTGTTGCTCTGGGAAAGATAGACGTGAACAAGGCAAAGACAGTGAAATTAAGCTAAAGCCAAGTCTCAGTATACAGTACCTTGTACTGGTTTCTCCTTTGAAATGCTTATAACAATCAAAGTTTACATATTATAAAGCAATGTTGCCTTTAAACAGAGCTAGCTAGCCCTTACCTCTGTGGTGTTGAAGCAAAACTATGGTTGGGTTGACTGTTGTGGTGGAGGGGTAGATAGAGGGGGCCTTTGCTGGTGATATAATATGATTCTGAAGGTCAGAGGAGGAGGGACACTGAAGCTCCTCTGTGCTCACGGGTGAACTTGCCTGATGACAAAGCAAACGTCAACAACATGTTGATGTACATTTTCCGTCTCACTGCTTTTACATCAATCCACATATTATACAACCAAACTGTTTTCCTCCATGACTCTCACAAAATGCCAAATGTTTAAACGTAAACAAACCTGGGATAATGTGTTGTTTACTGTAGGTAGATCAGCTGTGATGTTGTTTACGCCTCCATCTGCCAATCCTGCTTGAGCACTGTCTCCATTGATTTGGCTGGCCCAGCCACCTGAAACGATTTGGCAGTACTTTTAGTTTAGCCAAAAACAGCACTGTAGTGTCAGTCTCATTCTGAGAAAGCTACTCAATATTTAGTAGTATCTAAAATACTGTATCTTTTGTCACTTGGCAATACACTTGTGACAACAAATAAAACTGTTAATTAATCCCGGATGAAACGAATCTCCGGCTGTTCCCGCTGGAACCAAACACTTATCATGGTGGTTTTCCATCTACAGAGATGCTAATATCCCCATGGAGGAAAAAAAGATTCTCCCACAATCTGTGAACTTTGTCATCACAACAAGGCGCCTATTCAGTGCCCTGTAAAGGCCATTTGTTCCACTGGCCTTTATATTCAGGCTCAACAACAATTAAACCATCACCCCCAAAGCCTTGGCCTGCCTCCAGGCCAGTTCTAACATGCTGAATACAACAAACAAGTCCACAGTCAAGGCCCTGGTTCCAAAGTGCAGTGTGGGCAGGACACAACAAAAAGCTGCTCTGACAGACACATTAAAATATGAGAAGGGAGTGTAAACGATTAGGACATAAAAACACCCAAATATAAATGCACTTCTGAACAGAAAACATAACTCACATATCCAAACATTCAGAAGTTAAATATGAACATACATTTAACCTCTTAGAAGCACTTTTTTTTCGATTGTGTAAAATGCAATTAATTCACCTCATTCTCACATTCCCAGCGTCTATGCAGACTTGGCCTCTCTCACCTCCTCATGGTATCTTATATCACTGTAGAGAGTGATACCTCTACATTATCCAGAGAATGCTAGCCAACCGCTGAAGTAGCTGAGACTTACTTGGAGCTGTGTCAACGTTGGATTCTTCGCTGATGGAATCCTCATCATCTATGTGGATCAGAGTGGCTCGTAAAGTCACTACTCCCTTGCCTTTGCACACCCTCGAGGGATCCAACTCTAGGAAAAGGATAGACAGGTTAAATCATGCAAGCTTCATACAGTCTCTGAAGCTCCTCATCCCACAAAGTCAAGCAGCAATCATACTGGATCTCAAACATGGCTATTTTCAGTAAGATTTTCAGTTATCGCCATGGGACAAGATTTTATTGCTTCAGGCCTAGTGGGAATATGTCATACTTCATGCCCTCAATGACTGTAATAGAACTTCAACATCAAATCCAGGCCACCAAGTGATTGTCTCCCACATCATCAGGTTAAACATCACCAGAATGCCATTAGCTTTAAATGAGCACTCATTATTAGTGTGAAGTATTAGTGCACTAGTTAGTATCCAAATAGTCCTCCTAACCCTCTACAGAATGTTGGAGGTGTCATTCAGTTCAGCCGATAAATAATGAATGAGCAGGAGAAATGGGGCAGTGAAGGAGTTAATCAGCTCCTCACCTGAGGCAGGAATCAGGTCAGGAGAGCCTTTCATGCTTCTCAGAGGGGTGATCCTGACTGCTGCGACAGAACGAGGACCGGAGGGCACAAAAGGAGCTGACACACGCACAAACACACACACACACACACAAATACACATGTACACACACATGCGTATAAGTCGTGAGAGGGGACAATAAAGTGTAATAGTATTTTTTACATATTGATCATTTTGTATTAATTACTATGATTCTGAACACATTAGCCATGTATAGTATAGTATAGTCCTCATGGGATGGAGATAAAGGCACCATTTAGGGGAAACAACGCAGACCATGTGATGTCAAAGAGGATAACGGAGTCAAGAAAGATAGATTATAGGAAGGAAGGAAGGAGGGAAGGAAGGAACGCTACTGACAGAAAGAACATCTCTGTTGTAACAGTAAGCTTTATGAATTGGAAGACAGTGAAGCACTGTCTGTCGTGCACAATGATTCAATAGCGATACTTTATTCACTTACTTTATTTATTTAAGTTACTGTATATTGTTATGCTGATTTGTGAGGTCAATTAAAAATGAAGCACTGATTAATGACTGTGTAAGTATCAATAAGTGTGATTATGTGCTATGTGTCAATGCTGCATGTGCACACCCTCCACAACCCAGCCCCCACTGGCATGCATGTCAGTCCCAATCATAAGTAAACACAATTATTCACCAATAGTGATTAAAACCAGCCTACTGCAGGACTTACTGGGGGATATATTATACCTCACACTGCCCTCTGCTGGAGAGGCCTGGAAAAAGGAGAAAAGATTGAGTATTACGTTGACAAAGATTTCAGCAAAATATGGCATAGCTGTCAGCAGGATATTTTTTATGTGATAGCAGCAGTTTGGCTCAGACCATTACTGTGCAGGGTAGACTAGAACACACTGTGAAAATGAGATGTCTGAAAACACACTGTCCCACACCCAGCATGTATCATTTTCATCAATCACTTTAACACTGATCTATGCTAGCGGTGATGCATATAATGGCTACATTTGGGACCCGCATCTAGCTAATGAGAAGGTGGCACGCCTATGGTAGCATTACACGCTGAAACAGGATCCACTATGGCAAGAGTTGAGAGGAAACTCATCAGCTCTAACCGTACATCCTCACCACACACACAGTTTGCCTACAACACAGTAACCTATTCACAGTATTCTTAGAAAAGTTTTCACCTCATTAGTTGAATGATAAAGCACAATGTTGTTGGCGAGAAAAACATTAATCTCCAAACTCTCACAAAGGCTGAGGGAATTCACACATCAGAGAGTGTAACAGCTAATGAGTCCTCCGGTTGACAAAAAAAGACATGGGGGGGTGAGGACATATGTAAATCTGAATAGCGTCAGTAGAGCGTGCAGGGAAACACCAGGACACCTGAAAAGAAGCAGTGAAACATCTCCCTGCAGTTGCCAGGAGCCTCACTATAACAATGTAAGACGACTGATTTAGGAGACACTCTAGGAACACATCCATTTCTATAGTTGGAAAAGGGTGCCTGAGTTAAGTCACAGAGGCCAAGAAACATGTGAAATGGTAAGAACCCCCACATGCAAATACACACAAACACACACACACCACATGCACATAAATTATGCTTACCAAAACAGTTGTAAATGAAACAGGATATTTTTGGACAAGACCCATGGGTAAAAGTAGACATAAATAATCGACCCATCTTTGAGCTAACGTTCAAACAAACGCTCCGTAGTAAGAGATAACATTTGTATATTTTCTATCTATAACCTTAGTGTATTGAAAGACTGATCCTCTTCAAGATCTCTAATGTCACAAAGAGCCCACACATCATCTCAGACACCATTTATGGAGGTGACATCTGTTAATTTCCAAACAATTCCAACAGAAGAAAGCTTATACTGCAGCAAACGAATCATCTAGCTCTCAGAGTTTAACTTGCTTCTCAAAAATATTGAATGAGAGAAAAAGACGGTGTTATAAAAAGAAGAAACTGTCTTCTTTCAGTGCAGCTACAGTTATTGAAGAATGTGAGAGATCATGGCAACACATAAACATATCAGAGCACAGATCACTCCATTCCATATTAGGAAGGGATGCCTCGGAAAAGGCCAACTGAGAGAGAGAAGTGTGAGAGAGACAGAGAGAGAGAGAAAGAGAGAGAGAGAGACAGACAGAGACAGACAGACAGAGAGAAAGAGAGAGAGAGAGAGAGAGAGAAGTGTGAGAGAGAGAGAGAGAGAGAGAGAGAGAGAGAGAGAGAGAGAGAAAGAGAGAAAGAGAGAAAGAGAGAGAGAAGCCGGCACTAGTCCACCAGTGTGAGGACAGCCAGCCATGTCCAAGCCAAGATAAACATGAGACTGATAAGCTGTTATGAAGCACACTTCACTTCACACCAAGTCTTTACTTACAGTAAGAACATTCTTCTCTCATCTTCCACGAAATATTTCACTGAAGAACACAAATATACTGTGCTAGATAAAGAAACTCAAATGTACTAGAAGGTCAGTTTGGTTTTAGATAGGGTTCTGAGATTTTAGATGTGAGGGCTTCTGTGGGTCATTAGCTTACTACTAAAGGACAAGCTGTTGGCAACTGCTTTCCGCCAGAAACTTCAATAACGCATGGTCCTTGGTCATTTAGCCAGTTAGTCAGTCAGTCCAAAGCAAGAGGGGGTTAAAAGTAAAGCCGCAACAACAGACAACAGGATGGTGACTGACAGCAAGACTCACACTGAGATCATGAGGAGTCGACTGCTCAGTCAAACTTAATGAGACAAGTGAAAACACACAGGCCTGATTTTCCACAGAGTGTGATTCCTTCCTAACTGAGAGTGCTTCAGTACTAAATGTTGATATTATCAGCCAACATTCCTGGCACTAGCACAAACCACAAACGCCCTTCAGCTCAGCCAGCAGCAAAATCAAAAATCACCTGAGCTTTGAGTCAGACATAGCACCGATGACACTATGGTTATGTACACCATGTGAACATTCAGAATTGCATTTCCAGAAAGTAGTCTATACCATTTAATGGACTACAGCACAATGCAGGACATACAGTATTGTGTACATTGTTTTAGCCAGTTAAACACAACATGCTACCTATCACCCATTCCGTCATACAACATATTAACTGTTCATGGCAAGAATAAACTATACAATCTCTTTCTGAAAAACAGTCAATGACTGATGTTATTAGTGACATTACCTAACTGAGTGCCATTCCATACCTACTGTGCCAGATTACTTTCACAGCTCAGTTCAGATCTCAGTCTTGAGTACAGTAGGAAGCTCATCCAATCAGACAGCCCATGTGACACTCTAGACAGACTCTTTCTGTCTGACACTCAAGCCAGACTCTCTCTCTCTCTCTCTCTCTCTCTCTCTCTCTCTCTCTCTCTATCTCTCTCTCTCTCTCTCTCTCTCTCTCTCTCTCTCTCTCTCTCTCTCTCTCTCTCTCTCTCTCTCTCTCTCTCTCTCTCTCTCTCTCTCTCTCTCTCTCTCTCTATCTGTCTCTATATATCTCTCTGTAAAAAACCCCTGAGACAGTATTGAGGAGGTGAGGCTGGCTGTTCTTTGATTTAGGTGCCCACATCTGACCTTGGGCTGCTCTGGGGGAGTGGGGGAGGAAAGGGGGGGGGGGGGGTATACTGCGGATAAGGAGCCGGGGTGGTCTGGCCACTCTCAACAGAAGGCGTGTCCCGATTGGCCTGTCACCACATGCCACTTGGGAATGTGGCACCTACTCAACAACTGCAGACCATCAGTACATAAACACATTCTGTCCCCAGATCCCTCCTGGCACAAATTGGACATCTGAGGAGATCTGGAATTAGCTAGTGGACAACTCTGGACAACGGCTAGGGAAGTAGAGTTCAAGAATCTGTTTTACTCAAACTAACTAGTACTAACTTAAGTACTATACACTGTAATAACATATTTGAAATGCATTAAATTACACATTGATTGAAATACTGGTCTTCTGAATGTCATTGTAAACCCAATGGCAGTGAGCATGAACAGCTGTTCTGAGCTGTTACAGTCTTTTAAGCGTCACATGTTTAAACAACTCTATGTTTACTTTAGAAAAATTAAACAAAAGATAATGCTACCGAGAATTCAAACAATGATACCTTTGACCAGGGATTCCTGCACTATTGCTGAGAAGAGAGTATAATGTTAACACAAAATAACTCATCACGAGGTCTGGTGTTCTACTGAAGTAGAGAAAGAGCTCTTACGTAATGCCATTTGACTTTTGCTTTGTCAACTAATAGCAGGGAGAAAAGAAGCTGTCCAGGGCTCAGTGAAGATCCTATAAAACAGCTCCAAACAAGGCTCGAAAGGGCCGCTCCAGAGCATCAGCTTATCCCTCTAATTGAGAGGACCCCCTCTCTTCCATAAACAGCTTCCACACTGGCTACAAGCCGAGGGTTCTACGCATTCCTCAACAGACATGTTTGATGAGCAGAGGCCATGGTTTTAAACAAAGGCATACATAAAAGGAAATGCATGCACCTGATAATTTTCAAGTGCCTTTCGCGTAAGAATTGAAACTGAATCCTAAGATATGTATTTTAAAATGTATATCATCTACTATTAATCAGTATGAGGAGTGCTGACTAAACGTTTCTGTTTTGGTCAGTGCTGTGCTTCAGGATTCAAAGCATAGTTGTTGCAACTACTGTAGTATGTCCATGGAAAGCTCGGACAGTTATTGGGCATGACGATGACCAGATCCCCAGGGCAGAGTGGGCTGGGCACGTGTGAAGGTCCTGGAGAAGGCGCTGGCTCTTCACATGGACACACTGTCTCACATGGACATTTTTAGAGGTCCAAGCTGGGCATAGTCTGACTGCCAGGGTTTTAGAGCCAGTGTAATAAGAACGTCAGTGAGCTGACAGTTTACCAAGGACAATACGTCTCCATGGCAAGTGAGCACTCCAGGCCAGGCAACTAGCACTGAATTTTGTTTTACTTGTTGTTGTTGAAATGTTGTCAGAGGTGCAAGCTTGTTTTAAAATTGGGCAAACTGAGGTGAATGTAGTGCACTTCAAATGATGGATATGTTCCTGACTGTTTGAGTTGAGATGATTGACTATCCTCCCGCAAATGTACATTAAGCAGACGCTCTTATCCAGAGCGACTTACAGTAAGTACAGGGACATTCTCCCAAGAAAAGTAGGGTGAAGTGCCTTTCCCAAGGACACAACGTCATTGGCACGGCCGGGAATCAAACCGGAAAACTTCTGATTACTGGCCCAATTCCCTAACCGCTCAGCCATCTGACTCTAAATTTGAAGTATGCAGATTCCTATTGGACCACCTGTTTGTTTTGGGAGCTTTGATGACAATTCATGTTATTGTTTGAGAGAGTGTTGAAAGTGTCACCGTATTTCAAGGGGGATGTTTTGACTCAGATGTGGAATGGCAGCTTTGAGTGTTCTCTGTTACTTATAATAACTCTGTGAGTGCTTATGTGACAGAACTGCTTGATTAAACTGTCATGAGATACAGCACCTAAACATGTCTATAAACAGCAATGCGATAATCCACTCATTTTAAGTGCTTTGCTAAATGTGGCCTTGTGAAAAATACCACATAAGACTGCCTCCATCATGAGAAATGTCTCCATGTTTGTCTGTTCCAAGAGTGTCACACACTGTCAACTTAGCCCTAACAGATAACCCTGATACAATCACCAGAGTCGGGGGATACCAACAGACCCGACACCTTAAAGAATGACAGCATATCTCTGAATTTAGCACCAATGTAAAAAGACAGTAACGAATGCCCTATGGAAACTGTATGCCAATACTATAATGACAACAACTGCCAAAAAGTGTTTGTGCTTCTTTGTGTCTCTTATTTCCTTTATTATTTTCCTACACAATACAAGCGTGAAGAGCGACAAATCTATCGTCAAACCATAAATTGCCTATTCAATCTCTTGTTTACTTACTTTCATTTGGGGGGGGGGGGGGGGGGGTTCTTTGTGCACACAGACCCTGAAAAAGCCAAAGCATAACACTCAAGCAGCACTATCCACTTCGTCCAATAGAAGCAGATGGGAAAAGGGGGAGGGAGAAGTTGCTAAGCAACGAGTTGTAACATTAACACAGAATGAAAACAGAAACCTGGTGTTGAACATCCGTCTTACTGAAAAGCCATCAGTTATTTACTGCAGAATAAAACATTGGTGTTTTCATACTACACTTTCCATGTAGTGAACTATGTTAAATATCTAACATAGATATGGAGGTATACAATTTAGATAAATGAACAAAGAAATCAAATTATCTACAATACTAAAGAACCCAGATATTTCATGTTCATGGTGTCCATTCCTAAGAACATGGAACTTTGAATGAACCATTCACAGAAGCTCTGCAAAGCTGACTGCTGGGACATACTCATCAATGTTTGTCAGCCAATCATTTCATTAAGATGATCTTATTTTGAAAAATAATAAACCTTTATGACCTTTGACTTCCATCAGTTCAGTAGTTGTGTGACATGACCTTGACATGCCATTATCTTACATAGATGCTGGAAGCTAGTTCCAGGGAAATTAAAGGAATTGTTACCAGAGAAGTACTTCAAATAATGGGCAAGGATAGCCCCTGTTTAAAAAATTAAAAATAAAGTTTTAAGATTTGTGATATATGGTTGTTTCTCCCCAGTCCAATGGGTATTCAAGTAACATGATTCTAAACAGGGTTTATAAAAAATTGACAACTCAATATAAATAATTAATTATATGGCTTGGAAGAGTCTAAGCAGCCAGTACATAAACAATGTACTCCAAATATTACAATAGTCTGTACTTACAGTAATATGCCACCCTATGTGGTGAGAACTGTTTGAGCTATGGCAGTATGAGCTATGAGTATGAGCTATTATCTATGGCATTGGACAATGGAGGCCTACAGTAAATGTTGATGTATCTGCCTGGAGAATACTACAGAGTACAAACTACTGTGACAATAAAGTCACTGATTGCAGAGTTACAACTACATCCATTCAGCATATTGATCCCAGAGCCAGGTTCATGTTGAGTGTCACGTCAATGAGATATAGTAGACAATGACACAGCTGTTGGAAGGCTAGACCTGATTCTCCATTGCTTGCCAAGCTGACAGGTGGGCTTGGCCATTCCCCTGCACGGTAGTAGTGTGGTATAGAATCACAGCACTAGGCACAGCGATGCCTCTGAACAACAGGATTTACAGGTTCACAGGGTATCACAAGGTAGGTCCACGGAGCTAACAAAGAGAACTTTGATGTAACATGATGACATAGGACCACGGGTATGTTTACACATGTAAATGAACATTGTGTTAGCCTTGCACTCCATCCCAAGAGTCTTCCCACAGGAACTGTGTACAGGACCACAGGCTGATCAATGCTCTGATGTTGGCCAGGAGTTAATGTCACATGCACTCAATCTGAAAGCCCCGGGCCTATTTGTCAAACAACTGATACACATTCGCTGTGCAAATACTTCTACAGGGCCAATGAGAGTTCACTACTGTAGTTTCCTTATACTGACGTTGGTTCGGTGTGTAACCATGGAGAAGCCTTGCCTGAGACTTAATGGTCATTTTGGCCCAATATGTCCATTAACAAAACTTGGATTGGCTTGAAAAGCTAAACAAACTGTGAATTATCTAAATGTGTCTGCCAATGTAAAGTATGTACCAAACAGATACGGTTAGAGCTTGCCTAATAGTGACATGTGAGGGAAATTTACCTTTTTGCCTTCACAAATGTATGGCAGTGTGTGTACGGGTCCAATATATAGCATTGATCAGGTATCCTGCAGTGCACTGCAATATGGGTCATTTTCGTTCATACTGCTGTCTATACGTGTGTGGATATTGCATATTCAATAGTAGTGGTGCCCCAATTTGTATTGTCACGTTGGTCGTTCACATTCACAATTAGAGAATATTTGTATTGTCTAAGGTTTATGCAGTATGAAGTAATGATACCCAATGCCCACTGGGTTACTGCAGACAAGCAAGAGATACCCCTGGAAATAAAAAATAGACGGGTTCCCTGTTAACAAACGTACAGTATGCCGCATAATGTGCATGCCATTAAGTCGGTATAGGTAAGCAAATCTACAGTAAACAATGTGCAACCCTCAACTTGTCAGAAGATAATATTGTTGCAAATATTTGATGTTGAATGGCCTTCATTTCGGGAAATGTAAAATGCTTATGTTGAACAAACAAAAACCCAACAAACCATAACAACATTTTGATGATTTCATTTTTCTATTTTGGATGTAATGATTAGCACATGCGAGGATGTAGCGGTCGACTAGCGGTTCTTCTCTGGACTGCAGTACGGCTGTCAAAGAACGAGGCTGTATTTTGTTTTGTCCCGGAACAATTTAGTGGCATATGTGTGTCCCATCCAAAAAACAAGATCACAGTGCGGTGTACAGTGGGACAGAGTTCTTCACTGCAGTATATCAATGGGACAGAATAACCCCACAGCATTATGGTACAGAATGAAACAACATCATACAAAGTCAGCAATTTTGTTGCCAACGTACACTGGATACAGAATTTACTGAAACCATCTGTATTAGTGATTCTACAGTATCAAACGGACTAAACACCACAACAACCCAAAAGGACAAACATGATGTAGCTTACCTCTAAAGAATGGCAATCCAGTGTGCCAAGTCGATATTTCCAAACACGCGGCACTGAGGTCTGTCCTACAGTGTTTCAGTCAATTACTAACCCGGCTCGCTCACACCCACTGGTCTCATCAGCACGTTGTACCACATTAGACTGCGTTTCCTTGCATGTGGGGACAGCAAAGGGGAGGGATGATCTCAGGAGTACTCTGAGATGCTTACATCAGTAAAAAAAAATTGCCTTAACCAATATGAAATTTAGCCTACTTGAAGATGCTTGTGGTTTAATCAAATAATAATTACAATTACATTTATTCATTTAGCAGACGCTTTTATCGACTTCAAAGAGAGAGCTTTACAAAGTGCATAGGTCACTGATAATAACAACAAGATAGCCCCAGAAACATTAAGATAACAAAAAAATATACTATAAACTTGTCAGGCAGCTTCTTTGGGTTCATTCATTTACTTCTTAAAGGACTATTAAAACTAATTTAAGGCTCACTTGTAAAAAAAAACGTCAGTATGTAATGTCTCTCAAATAAAAACTAAATAATAGTTGACAACTTTTAGAAAGTCATGAATATAACACCAATATGCAGCATGATAATTGATTGGAAAAACACAAAAATTAAATATGAGCACATAAAGCATTGCACAGGAGCGTTATTAGACAGAAAGCTCTACTAGGACACAGGCCCCTATTCATATCCCTTTTTTTCTTCCAAGCTTGCTGCGCACAATCCACTACTCGGCTATAGAAACTCCCCTTGCTTAACCCACAGTTCAGGACGCAAGTTTGATATCAACTTTGGCAGGGACATCAATAGTTAATACCAGCACGCACATTTTTTTGCATTCATTTGAGCTTCATGTAATATTGTTGTTATGTTTTAGTCAAATTAAAATGATCAGTAGGCCTATTATTTAAAAAATGTCTTTAGTTTTGTAATGTTTTCTTAGCCTACCTCAAATCTGACTTGTGTACCGGACTTTTGTGTGCATGCTGCAGTGGCTATTTGGCAACTGCGGGCATCGGTTTGTGTTTTTGGTTAAACTGCTTTGATTTTACAAGATTGGGATAGGCATGACTTTTTTCCGGGATTATTAATCTAAATGAATGCACTGACTAATAAATATTAAACTCAAGCTTTCGATTTTACTGGGGCACAGCAGATTTATACTGGGGCACGTGCCCCAGTAAAAAGGGTCTAACAACGCCCCTGCATTGCAGTTTTCAGACTGGATTTTGGGCCCATGTCTAAACCATCGTTAGAAACCTGAACCCATGAAATGCAGTGTAGACATGCAGAGCGCCACCCAGTGGCCAGAGTTGGCAACAAGCTATTTGCCTGCTTTTCATTATGTGATACATGTCTATACAGCCCAGATGCTATGTTGTTACATAAAACATGATTTTCTTTTTTACTGTTTTACTCCAAACCTAATGACTCCACTCTGTTTAAGTCTTTAATGTAAATGGTCAATTTAAATCCATCTCAATTGATCCCCACCTGTCAGGTCAGAAAGGTATAGAAAATATATACTTTTACCTTTTTTTACCCTAACCTTTATTTGTCACTTTATAAGTTCATTCAAATAAAATAGCTTTGCACTATTAACTTTATCCCCTTTGACAATGCAACAGGACACCATCTTGTCAACACATCCTTTTAAATGATAACACATGCAAAATATCAAAATTGTGATAGGTTCCTTATTTTATACATTAAGACATGTACATGTGTAAAACATAATCTGTACATGTGTAAATTATATAAAACAAACAAATACCAAAGACACACTGTAATCTCAATTCTTCACAACACAAATGTTTGCAGTTACAATGTGCTCATGAACAGTGCAAGTGTGTGATGCAGCTTACACATCTAGAAATGTTGACCATTCACTCCACATCTAGTTGTATTTCTCACATCCTTTTTTCCGTATGTCATTAATTGTAAAATTATCATAAAAAAATGTGAAGATGTCAGCAAGTAGATCATCGTGTTCTACGTGGTATAGAGGGTGGAAAGGTGTCTCTATATGATGGTCTTTGAGGAAGTGCTCGCAATGGACTTGATACGTAACGCTCATGCAGGATTTTTTCTGGAACCCTTGCAAACACAAGAAATTACATTTCTTAAAGCAAGCTATGATATGAATTCTTATTTAGCCTCTATTTAACCAGGACATGCTCAATGAGATACACAAATAATTTTTGTATGAAAGAGATTCAAACCTTTGTCCTCTATTTTGTTGTGTAAACACAAATGTCAGAGTCAAAAGTTACAAGTTACAACTACAGGAAAATAGTTTTGTTTGTTTTAATGTTCACGTAAAATATCACATGGCCAAATGGTGTCTTTACACTTGAAACACCCTTTTAACGGCCTAGTCAAAGTGTCAGTGTCAGCGTGCTCACTTTTGTTTGTTTTCTCAGAATTCCATGTGTTTGTTTAAGGTGGTTTATGATGTAATATCACAGTTGCTGATGTATGCTGATAAAACTACATTGCTTGATGGATGTCTTACCTTTCTGGTACTCGTGGAGGGATCCTAGGTGGGGGAAGGTTCGGAGAGGCCTCAGTAGGTCGTGGGGGTCGAGGTGGAGGAGGGAGATAGTCTATTGCTTCCTATTGAATGTAGCAAAAAGTATACACCGTGTATCATCAATACAACAGGCTAAAAATTCTCGATGTGCCTAGTAGGAATTATTATCCATTAATGTATCATGTATGTTAATTGTAAAATGGAACCGTGGGATTTTGAAGCTTTGAAATATACATTAAAACTTCACCACTGGATCTTTGAAATACTTTTCCCCCTAGAAGTCATGTGTTCATTTGTATGTGACACTTTGCTCATCCAAACAAATCATTAGAAAAGTGACCTAAAAGGTTCTCTGGACTAAGATAGAAGGGCTTACCAAGAGCCAGTTGCTCACCTCAAAATCTGGCTCTGTTCCACTGCTGAAGCTGATGGTGCTATGTGTGCTGAGTCTGTTACTTCCACTACCTGAATACAGCAGAAGGTTGGATCTGAAGTCATCAAAAACCGAAACCAAACTAGTAATACAACAAGTTTTTTTTGCATAGACTAAGCCCCCAAACACACTCATTCCGTGTGCAAACCACAAGCAGGTGTCAGTTCCATTTCTCAGCTCTAAGATACTGTAGAGGCTTAGAGTGCAACAAAGCGTGGAAACCAAACAGACAAGAGGAAATAATGGATACATTCAGATCTCATTGCCCTCCAGATGAATACTGGGGTCAACATGGTTGCAGGGGGCTAAGAACTCACTGGAAGTACTGGATGTGCTTCCTTTTTGCCAGGTGCCTCTCTGGATTGGGTGGGGCACAGGAGGCGGTGGGGCCATGGCCTGGGGGCTGGACTCATACACAGCACACTCCAACGTCGTGTCAGTACCCCAGGAACAATTATTTGGGAGTGGAGAGGTGATGTCTAGTTCTCAGAGGGAAGAAACAAAACCAGATCAACTACTGTACAAGCACAACTCAGAAGCAACATGACATGAACATGAAAGTAAATAATCTGAACCCTTTTACCCAGCTCCTTTCCCATCTTCTCCATGTCTTTGTGGCGTCTGTAAATACTGTCTCGTAATTTTTTCAAATTTTCCTGCAACATAACTTCAACACTTCATCATTCATTCTAAACATCCTCTTGCTCCTTAACAGACACACATTACACATTTATTCACATTTACTACCAACCCATAGCTTTCAATGACATGTACCTGTCTCACTGTACTTAAATATACTTAGAAATCAGTTATTACTATTGACCTGCTGAAAGCGGATAGAGTTGGATCTCCTTTCCTGGTCAAACTGCCAGGCCTTGAACTCTTGGACAGCCTCATCCACACTCATGGCCCCTACTTTCACCCTCTCTTGCAGGGCTATGAGCTGCCTTTGCCCTGGGGTCTTCATCCCAGCATAGGGATCGTGGGTGGAGGGCGAGATGGCACCGGAAGCAACAGCCTGTCTTCTCACTGGCCTCGCTAGAAGTTTGAGACAGAAACGTTTAATGCCACTTTACTTGCCAAGAAGAAGAAATCTTGACATTTGTCAACGTGATCATACACCCTTCATATACAGTAAAAGGAACAAGGGCTCTGTCTGAACTTATAACAATTAACTACCTAGTACAGCTGCTGCTTCTCTGGAAATATTCTGTGGATTCGATTCCTCTTTTGAAGAAAACACTGGATTGGAAACAATTTCTTGATTGTTAGATTCTTCAGATTTTGATGAATGGTGTGTTCTCTCAGTTGTGGAGAGAGCATTGTAAAAATAAAACAACTTCCTACCCCTTGAGATGTAGGTTTGTGGCAGTTTGGGCTCTATAACTGTCACTGGTCTGGGAATTGGGGCTGGTGGACGATTTAAGACTTCAAGGACACAGGTTGCATTTTCATCCACTGTGTCATAGATTTGGTCTGGAATACACGGATCATATGGGTCCTCCTCCAGCTCATATGGGTCTATCATTTTATCACACTCCTCTTCCTGGGTAAAACTTGGATGCTTTTCTCCTTCCCTCCCTATTGATAAGAGAAAGGCATACGATTGTCATGACAATTCAAATGTTCAAGTTGCTCCTGTGAGAAACTCATTTTCTCTATTGTCAGAAAAAAATTGAGTGATTTTATAAAGAATCTCATAGTATGCATGATATACAGTACTGGGCAAAGGTCTTAGCCACACCCAATTTTTTTTACATGAATATTGTCAAAAATGTTTACTACATTTATTTATTTATTTGTTTGTCTTCTGTATTTGTGCGGCAATGTTGAAGTGCAATGTTGAGAATATTTTTGTTTAGTCTTTTCAATTGATTATTTCTTAAAGAATTTTGGCTTGACTTTAGAATAATTTAATACCTGTGAAAAACGTTCTTAGCATAGCTTCCTCTGAGTTAAGAGGCGCTCCTGTTACTGCCTCCATGGACTCATCTGAAAGCAAAAAATAAAAATGATTACCATTACCATCACTATCAAACATGAACCAAAGAGGACGGATACTTATGACTCTTCATTGTAAATTCATACATAGGTCTTCCATGCAGTCTGGATTCAAGTCTATCATTGACTCGTAAATATCCTCTCTGAAACCCGTGTTCAAGGAATACTTCAAGATGTTGTCAGACATGGACTCATACACATCCCCATCCTCCTCCTCTGCCATGGACTCTCCAATGTGGGACTTAACAATGTCAGCTGTTTCCTGAAAGGGTGGTTCAAGATAGAGAAAGAAATGAACTCAGCTTTCACCATACTGGGTACAGAATACTGCTGCTTGACACTAATCTTGCCCATTGACAAGGACAACGTGTCTGTGTAAAAGTGTTTTTTACGAAACTGCTAAACATTAGTGTTGCTGACAGGTATAAACTCTTGTTGATAATGGACTTACTACAAATTCATCCATGAACTGCCTGAGGTCAGAAAAGCCACTCCTCTCTGCCAGTGTATTTGGGTAGTTTCCATGTTTGTTCATCACACTGTAAGCCTGTAAGGCTCCAGGACACTGCAATAGAACTGTGGTCAGCTTTTTCAGACCGTACTTTGCAGCAAAGTGGAGAAGAGTGGGAAGCTCCTCGTTCCGCTGATCTGAAAGACAAAACAAAGTTTAACTTGGCATGATTAGAATATAAATGGCTATTGTTAGCTTGGTGGGAAGAAAAAAAAACAGAATTGTAAAAGGCAATGCTTACATGTAGCCATGTTATTTTCTTCCATCTGTCTTATTCCAAACATCTGAAGTCCATTTGCAGGCATCCTGCATTTCACTGAGTCTGTAAGCAAGGTGTCAAGTGTTTCTGTTGCTTTAGAAGAGATGTTGAATGCCTGTTGAAGAAAGAGTAAGCCCGTGAGACAGCAGCCCCAAAACAGTTTTCCAAACTGGTATGCCGGGTAAATAATTTGCTCTTTGCCTGTGTCAACTCTCACTTGGCACATGAAATCCATAGGAGCAGAGGCATTTTCCAGAAAACTACTTATTTCTCCCATTCTTGTATAGTATGTAACAGGGCTCAAACTGATTGAGGACTCGTCACTGTACAGAGTTAGTGACACCTCTCCAGCTGGCATATCTAGAAAAAAAAGATAAAGCTTGTCTTATTTAATGCAAACTTACAGTGGTACATAGAATGATGTGTCTGTAGTACGACACCGTGATAGTGAAATGGTGGGTTATTATTGCAAAACATCTTTCAGTACAGTATGTGGTTCACAGTTTCATGCTTACCAGGCGAAGCAACACTAACTGTATATTCATTTTCTTGAATTCCTGGGATCCTTAAAATGACTGTGTCATTAGATGAAAACTCAACTTCTATTTTTGACTGACAGTCCAATTTATTTGTCAAGATGATGTAAAGAGTAACCTCGTCCTTTAAGAAGACATAAAACACAATCAGACATGCAGTGAATAGCAGTTTCAGAATCAACTGAATTATTAACCAAAGCCCTTCCTACCCCACAAAGTACTCTGTTTGGCTGGACAGTGAGACAGGCAGGGTGTACTATACTCTTAGTCTGAATTTGCAGAGTCTCTGAGATAATGTTGTCTTTGTTCTCCTGGGAAGAGATCTCAACCACAGTCACTGGTGTGGTTTCATCCGCTGTTTTGGCAAGGGCTTCAATTTCATTGTCAGCTTCCTCTCTCTTGCCTTTAAAAGTTAAGAAAAATTCAGAATGTGCTGTAATATTTATTGTGCTATAATATTAATATCAATATCAATTAGGATAAGTGATCATTACTTATACCAAATTAGAAAATGACTCTACAAATAGTGAATCTGAATCCCCGCAGTAACAAACGTACTGTCACTGATGGCCTCTAAAATAGTGGATATGTAGAGAGCTGGTTCATCCTCAGTATAGAGTTTCCTCCAGCTCCGCCAGTGTTCAAAGTTACAGATGGAAACATCTTCCTCTAACACACCACACAACAGAGCCACTACCCTGTGAGGCTGGTGAAGAAGTCTCTGAAATGGCCCCAGGACCTCAGGGTCACATAAAAGGTCCAGAAATGGTAATGTCAACAATGGTACAATGCATTTACTGCCATGGAAATGTTCAAAGTTATATCCATGTAGATAATCAGCCGGTCCCACAGTGTACAGGACAATGGACTTCCTGAGAAACTTTCGAGAGGATTTTAGGATCCTCTGTAAATATATTGCCCATTCCTCAGCTTCAGCAGTGTGGACAATCAATATCTCACAGTCGGGGGGGGATTCAGGATTTTCTAAAACACACAAAATGTTAACACTGAGATTAGCTGATTACAGAGGCATCATTGATGCACATTTTTGATGAATTGACTGTCCTTTATCTATATTAAATACATTAAGAAATTAACATTTAGGAGTCTTGCTGTGGGGAAAAATGTTCGATTCTAGATGCACAGCACCATCTGTCTCACAGTACATTCGGTCAAGGTAACAATGCAGTACAGTCAACAGGCTAAACCACCACAGTACTACAGAATAAATATGAGTAAGAGTAACTGGGTTGAACTCATTACTGTATTTACATAATGATGTCAAGGTAACCCCTGCACAGCTAGTGAATGGCACACACCACTATCAGTCCCCTTCAATATTCAGAGCTCTGTTCTTTCTTCTTAAAAACATTTAATTTGCACAAAAGTAAACTTAATTGATGAAATGATTGTTGTGAAAGTTATTAATAAACGACACTGACGACAGAAAAAGCTTTCTGGGGTTTCGGGGTAAAACAAGTACATTGACCGATAGCAAATAGCGGAAGAATTCGATCACACTTCCTTGTTTGAGAGGCCATCCTCTTACATTTTATAACTAACCACATTTCAAAAAGGTTAAGTTCTTAATTCAAAACAGTCAATTAAAATACACTCTACCCCACTCCTGATTATTGAACAATCTGTGATTCATCCGCACAGTTAAGAGAGTGATAATAGTACTTTTTAAGATTGATTCCACTTTTAAACTTTTGTTTGACAATGAAGCAAATAGGTTAATGACCTTCTTACCAAATGAGGATGACACAACTCCTTCCATATTGTGAAGTTAAAAGAGCTTTGCATCAAGTCTTTCACGTCAGTCAAACATCTGAACTGGTGTTCCCTCAGCTCTGGACGTTGTGCACTGAAGTACTTGCTTTCTGTTCAGCTTCACTACTTACTCTGTAATATAAATAGTCTTTGTTGATTTCCTGAATTTAGGTGGCTTGGCGTCACTTCCTGAAACTGAAAAGTGGCCAAACAGAAGTGGAAGTGAACAAGTGCATAAATGTGTCAGTGGCTGTTTCACTTTTACACTATAAAATCTACAATACATTCAAGCATTATTTTCCACCTTTAATTTAATTGCATGAATTACAGGAAAGAGGTTCAGTTGTAACAGTTCACTGTAAAACTGATTTGTACTCTTTTGACGATTTTCCACAAGTAAACTATGACATGTCGGTATGTCACATGGACACACCAACATGCAAAAAAGGTAGCACCACACAATTTATCCTCCCACGCCTTCACCACTACACAAACACACACTAAACTACTTACACACATACACACACACACACAAATACACACACACACACCTGTCAAGTGTGCTTGTTCTTATTTTCACTTCCGTAGCAAAGTTACTCAAGTTTAGCCTTGCAGTGTGCATGCTTTTCAAAGTCAAAACGACAAGCCAAGAGACAGATGACAGATACTGAAGCACGATTAACTTTGTGACTTGTCCAGTACAATTTACTGTGGATTTTATCTGAACCAATGTCTGCAGGTTGTTTGGGACTATTACCCTCACAGTGAATCCAGTGCTCCATTTCTCTGAAAACATCTATAATGCATCGTCCAGGAGCCCAGGTAACCAACAGAGGGCAGCATCCCATCACAGATACAATCATTCCAACTGTCTGATGTTGCCATGATAAATTAAATCCCATGTTGATATGTTTGCTCTGCAAGCTAATGTCATCTTTAATTACAGTTATAAACTATGAGGCTGATACATTCAGTAGTTTGTTGATCTACATCTATATGATTTAAGACATGTTGTATCTTTTATAGCATATTACAGTATTTTATAGTCTGGTTAATTATAATTAAAACTTGTTTTATCTACTTACTATGCATACTGTTATGCACCAACCGACCAAAGCAAATTCCATGTATGTGTAAACTTACTTACCAATAAACCAGATTCTGATTCTAATAATGATGATGTTGCTTTGTGCTAAGAAATCATTCTGCACTTTTTATTCCCTTAAATAAATGATGGCATGTATTTATGTTCTGACAATCCACCCCTGCAAAATAGGTTGACTTTTTAAAATTTCTTACAAATGCTTACCCCCTGACTTCTAAAACACCCTCTTGAAGAATCGGATGATCCTTGACCTGTGTCTAAGCACAATTTCCTGTGGAAAAAATCCCTTAATTTCTATTAACTCAGCTATTAGCTACCATAAGCATGACCGTACCTTTACCTTTTGTTTGGGCTCTCTCAAAACCACTGTCTATTAAGTGGCTCAAACCAAATCCCTGTAGTCTGAGTTTAATAAGAGAATATTTTGCTCCTATATTTTAACCTTGTTATCCAATATCCTGTCTTTTATTCCTCAGAGTATTTTCAGCACATGGCTCTGACCCCACCAGTGCCAGACTTAGTTCAGAGGGGAGAGACCAGGCCTCCAGACATTTCAGAGCACAGATAAAGTACTTGCTTCTGATTCAATGTTTCTAGTCCAAAAATAACTATGCTAGTATGACCCCTTGAATAGTTCGAGCTGTCAGGTTATGAAGTAAAGTAAACGTGCCTAGTAAATGTGACATGGCCATTTACTAGAAAAGTAAAGGTGACTTGGCCATTTCAAAATGTTCTCTTCTCTGTTATGTATGTTGTTGGTGTTGTTAGGTGTTAGGTTCTGGTCTCATGTTTGAGAAATTGGACATAAGTGACTACAAATTTATTTTCCAAAAAACATCTGGAGGTAGCCATTGACATGCTAAGGCCAGTCGATCTGTACTGTACTCCTCATATTACAGCCATATGGTCATCTACCCAGCTCACTTGCTGCACTTCCTCATTCTCGGACTGATCTTCCACATATTTGCAACAATAATAAGATGGTTTGGGGAGAGTGTTTAAAGTGAAGGAAACTAGAAACAAGTTGCAACCTTGGGATGTGTAGGACAATCTTGAAATGGAAAACTTAAATAGGAAGGAGTAGCTGAAATGTTATTTGGACGATGGCCTGCATAAGAAAGAGACTGTGTTTGGTTTCTCATTGAGAGTCACCAGCAGGCTCATTGTGATAAGAAAATAAGTCTAATGTTACCTGATCTTGTATAATGTGGGCCAATTACCAGTCCATTGCACTTCATTACAGGACTATAATAGGGTCGGGGTCAGTGCTCCACTTGGAGTGGCTGAAGAAAATTGAGTCGTCATTGATAATATGATAAAAAGTGACAGTGAGAGGCCCTTCCAACAAATTATTGAAATTTACAGTTGATAGGGAAACACTATAACCTCATTTGGTAAGCAGTTGGCGAGCACTTTGGCAAAGCATGTCCTCCAACACAATGGGACGCCTATGGAGAGAAATCTAAAACGATCAGAGAATGGTTCTATCTAGGGCTCATTGGACTGTAGTAGCTTTTTAATTTCCATTCGAACCAGGCCACACAGAGGAATTTCATCGTATATTGTTTTTGTTTTCTCATAACATGTTGTAACTTATTTATAACCCCAATTGGTACAGTAGCAACATTTTCTTAGCACTGTCATTCTTTCATTATGTGTCAGAATTTGGTGAGGGTTAGTACAATGTCAGAAGGGCTTTAAACTATTCTAATATTCCTACATGCAATTGGAATACTGAGGGAACCTTTTGTTTGCTTCCATAAAGCAGCTCCATTTGTAGGCCTTGAATAAATAAATCAAATAAACCCAGACATACATTTTCAATCCATCAAGGTAATCAGATTCTGTTTACCTGAATTGGAACTATTCTAAAATGTTATTAAAAACTTAAATGGAGTTTAGGTTCTGAATAACTACGCACAGGAAATGATGAGCAAACAGCAGGATAAGATTCCAATTACTATTAAACAAGCATTGCATTGACTAGTAAAGAGAAAAATAGCACTGTCATTCTCTTCAACTGACACTCCCAATTGACAAGTGTTCCCATAAGGGACCACAAAAAAAAAAAGCAGTTTGCGGGCTTTAAAACATGAGGTTGAGGTGGTCATTGGCAAAGCCATATAAAGATAAGTGTGTCTATGAAGGGTCTTATTTCAATTGCCAAATTTTCTCAAGAGATTTGACCTGCTTTCACTGAATTGTGATTTTATGTTTTCACTTGGTAGAAAGGTAATAGTAGCTTACCATCATTACAATATTCTGTACATTACTGTATATACTCTAGCTCCATAAAAATGAGAAATTCTGTGGATACTACTGTACTGTACTCATCACATGGCCTGTTTGTCTTGTGGTTGTATTATTAATACATAAGCGTGATGTTCATAACAAACATTCTCCATTCTACTGTAGTAGAAGGACAAAAAGAATGAGACAACCTTCTATCAAACTCAACCTTTGCTTGGAGTTCTTTTATACATCATAAGTTAAATCAAGCAGCACCACTATCATAAATAATACAATTAGGTTGAAAGATTGTCAGAAAATAATTTATTAATAACTTTGACAACCAAATCTTGTGTATCTAAATAGGCAATATACTGAATACATGCTTCATTGCTCAAATCGGTTGAGGCACATGACTTATCAAACCAGTATCTTAAACTACTATTTAAAGATCAATTTGCTCTCATCTATTGTCTTTGCTTGGCTGAAATCACTTGGACACGATAAGACACTCAATTGGTACGTCGGCTTGGGCTACATTAATCATGCTGTCCAGCAGATAATTCCTGTTTTATTTATTTATTTTTAGCCCTATGCGTGTCTGCTTGGAGATAATAGTTTAATTAGGATAGATTCTTAAATCGGTGTCCCTTTTGTAGAGAAAGATGATTATTGGTAATGTCTATGGACAGTTAGCATTCAATTATTTGAGTTCTGCAATAATAAATATTAGAATTTCCTTTTTGTTTAAGAATACAAATAGGAGTCAAATGCCATGCCTGATATAGTCGCATTAGCAGCGTTAGCAGTATTACCAGAATAGAGCACAAGAGGTCAGAGTTCCACCACTAATGTAGTTCTGCAGCAAAAATGTGTGCCAGACATAAAACCTGTACAGCTTTTGCGCATCACACAGGGCGATGTCTGGGAATATGGGTATTGAAATAAGTTTTCTTAAACATTGTTACAAATTCAATTAACAGTGTGATGGTAAGAGTGACAACAGTGTCATTTAAATTACTTTCCAATGTCAGGAGGAATGACTCATTTTAGCGAATAGTTATCTATCACTCATGACTAAATGGAGACATTCCACTGATAACAAGACATATTTTACCACTGACCAGAAGGACATAGTTTGCACTAACATATACCAAATAAGAAAATCATTAAATAGAAAAATCTAGAAATCACATGCAGTAAGTGCTGTACTTTGTGCCTTATCATGTCAAATATAATGTGCAGCAACATATAAGATAGTACAGTCTGTCAAGTAGAAGTGTTCCTATAAGTCAGATTATGTTGCATATTGTTTATCTGTTTTAAAATCCCAGGAAGCAAGCCTAACATTAAAAACTCATCATAACAAATAGTATAGATAAACCTCTCATCAGTGTCTAATCATGTTGACATAAAATAAGCCTCTTTAACAGAGGTCATCCATTTCAGGCAACCTAAAAGGTAAATGTGCTCTTCAAACCCTTTAGAGATATATAAGCTAATATGATGTCTCCAGTTGCTGTCAATAGACTGCCTGACAAGTCGTCCCTTTTCTCCTCCATCATTGACAACATAGACACACAGAGGATTACCAGGTAAATCAATAAACAAGGTCTGAGAGCGCAGGGCTTTGACAGCTGATACCACCACTCAGTGCTATCTCTGATGCCTGCACACAGTGGGATCGCTAAAGCCTTGTAGTAATTGCTGCTCAGTACTCTTCGAGACAATGGTTGTCTAGAGACCTATGCTAAGTCTAGCTTTAACCCTACCGATCCTAGTATATGGATCTACACCACATCAACTGTCAGATTGCCCCTCTCTTGTAACACACTGTACAGTAGGTTAATTCCCTTTATTCAGTTTGACCATATTGTTGTACTGCTTGTTTGAATTTGCCAAGAAGTCTGTCAACTCCGGTGACAAAATGTATTACATTTTGTTCTAAATGGTAAGTCATAGTATTGTTTATTGCACGTGGTGATGAATCTTTGTAATATGTTGTAATACATTGTGACCTAGAGTATATAAGCTTGGATTTCCCTTGACTTTGGCCACTTATTTACATTTCATTTTTAGTTGGAAAGTAGATCTCTAACTAGCAAAGGACATGGAACAAGAAGAGGCAACTGTCGATCAGACAGGCCAGCATTTCCCTCTCCAGTTCTTAACAAGCATAGTAATACATCAGTCAAAAGCAATAATTTTACAATTAATGAAATTCCAATTTGCCTTCAGTGCATTTCACATTGACATTTTCCACATTGCAACAGTGCTTTGATAAAGTTTTTAAAATGCAAAAACGCATCTAACAGGCTAAAGACCAGCCCGTGTGTCAGCGTGCCTTGCAGAGGACTATGGTACTTAATTTTATCACCATGTGCCAGGGGCAATAGAAGCCTGAATGTTAACATTGGCTCCATTTTCATTATCACCATATGATTATGGATTTTACTGCATTTAGCTGATAATACAACTAGGAGCTCACCTTAAAAGAAGTTGCTGCAAGGTTTCATTTCTACCCAAATGAAATTTTCATTTGACAAACAAGTATAATTAGGGTGCACTTCTTGTTCAGTGTCAGTCTGTTTTCTGATTGAACTTAGACCAATTTGCTGCCACTAAATGAGTTTGAATAATTTCCATTCTGAATGTCTCGAGGACATTAGCTTTGGGAGTGTTAAGTGGCAGCATGCTTTTTGAAGTTGCTGATTATTTGATGCCATCCCCTCTCTACCTATACGTTTTTGAGCTTACTTCAAAGTTAACAAGGAAAAAAATTCCCATACCTTAGAGTACAATAAGAACTTAAAAGTGGTTTTTGCCAGGTCTGGGAGGCAAAGTGAAAATTACTTTAATATGTGTGTAATACACTTCGTTAGCTTCAATGCTCTTTGCACCTTCACTTTATTTCTTTCATGCAACCACTTTCATTGTACTGAATAAGTGGATTTGTTTCTGTTAAAACTGTACCCTTAATAACTCATAAAACAGTATCAGTTTCATTAAAAATTAATACTTAGTAATTACAAATTGCGAACCTGCATGTTCACTCAAGAACAACTCCAGTGGTAGTATCATGTTAATGATAGTGTTTCAGTCTTTTAGTACAATTATTGACATAATGCAACCTTGAAAAAACTATTTTCAAATGACATGACAGATGCGTGTTGTGGTAATTCAGAAAATCAATCGTAAAAAACAGATAGATGTCTTTCAAATACATACTTCTAAAACTAATGGCATATATTAAATATTTCCATCACATGCGGAAATGAACAGACAATACTTGTTAAAGACTTACAGAAATAAATGCTTGCCTTTTAAATGTTATGATAATCTTATTCTCAATATGGTGTGTTGTCAGTCCTGTTGACATTTACTTCAGAAGACACAAGATTTCACTTTCATGGAGTGATTATTTTAGGCTAATAAAATAAGTGTAAATATATTAGTGAATAAATAATGTTACAGATTACCTCCTATCAATGGGGCACTAAGCCCTTGGCTTAGCACCACGAGATGAGAAACTGTTGAAAAGCGGGTCACTATGGATGGCAGAGAAGAGTGAGGTTAGTTGTGTTTTTTTTTCTCTCCAAATGGATTTGCAGTTGACCTCAAATCTGAGTAACAGCTATTTTAGTAAAACTAATCTATTCATTCCCAAGAATATGAGCACCAATGCAATGAAAGTGAAAGAGAGTAACAGAGGGAAAGAGACAGTGAACGGGTAGAGGGATCACAAATAAAGCAGGGTGTAGGAAGGATGAAAGGCTCTGCGGATTTTGACAATATGATTACTTAGTAATGGGTTAAAAATTTAACTAAAACTTAGGAAGGAAAAGGAGTAATTCAATAAAGAATAGTATGTCTGTGACATTTATCAAACCAAAAATGGTAACCTGGTAGCAAAGGTAAAACCAAAACAGATATTTCTAAAGTGAAAACCATGTTCATTACCTTATGATGATTTAGAACAGGAGACTGACCTATGCTACACACGTAAAGAGTATGAGTGCAGCTCTTCAATCTGAGGCAAATAACTCAAACCTTTCTTTTTTGGGTGGGGACAATTTTGGTTTACAAAGTAACCTAACAAGTCAGTGCCGAACCTGTGGCCAAGATAGCTGTCAATTTGTCCGAGAAATGCTGAAAGAATATAAGTTTGAAACTGAGCAAAGTGAGTTAAAATGAGAAGTCTACTGTTCTCTGTACATTGAATGATTTTGGAAGGAATTTCCATGCAGTGAAAGTTTCTGTCATAGCTAATGGCACATTGTTTTCGGAGAAGAAAATAAACTGCAGAAACGTTATTTTGCTATGAGTGCTCTCAAAGACACCTTGTTGAAATGTGCCTAGGGTGTCTACCAGTAAGGCCTGAACACCAATTGGTTTACAAAGATGCCTTTTGTTTTTAAATAAGAGAGTGGGAAGTACTCTAAATGCCAAAACCGAGTGATGATGCTCTTCTCCCATGCCCTGGGACTAGGAGACCACAAGCACACATGGATGCTTGTAATGAAAATTAACAGCTTATAGGGATGGATGAAATAAACAGCTTTGGAGTTCAAAGCAAAAGAAAGTGCATTCACCAACAAACTGCAACTTTTGCTTAATTACAGTGCAGTACAAACTGTACAGATTGAACAGCACAGTATATATCAAGTAGGTTACCCACTTTTAAACCACTTGGACTGTTTGGACAAATATTTGGGGTTTTAAATGGTTAAATATATAAAGACTATTAATATCTGAAAATGACAATACATGCATGATACTGTGTATAGGAGTTTAGGAATTTTGAAAAAACTGTGCAGGGTAAATTTAGAAAGTTCGCAAACTAATTAAAATAAGTTGGAAATGCTTTGTAGGCTTTCTTGGCAACAATCTAAAAAAATCAAATCTGTTAAACCACTCAACTCACAAAAGCTAAGTAATAAATCCAAAATCTGATTTGGTATCTACAGTTCACAGTATGCATGCATCCCTATCCAAAACAGAGCTGCTTTGTGTTGGCAGCTGACACAGTTTCTGCATTGCTCTACTGTCATTCGAAATCTCTGCTTCAGACCACTAGGGGTTTGTGCATAAAGGAGGACAAAGCAGCGGCCATTGTACTGTCTAAACATAGATCTAAACAAGCTGTCTTTAAGGATATCTACTGTTAGAAGGACACCATTGTTGTGAAAGTTATGAGAAGCAGTCAGATTGTTTCTTACAATCTTGTACATTGGATGGATGTGTCCAAAATGGGACCAGCTGAACCACTGATCCATTGTCCTCACTTAAGACAGTAGAAATCATTTTGAAGCCTTACATTCTGACATCCTATTCCATTAAAAAGGGTATTTACCATTGATTAAGAGAGGTAATACTGTGGGTCACCAATTTGCTTTATCAACCTACCACCATTCATGCTAATCCTCTTGGATATACTGTGTTACCTATGGTTGGACCCCGCTTACAAATGACAATACAGTGGTTGATTGACATGTGGCAGCTGAGTGTTTGTTGATATCACCATGTTTTCCTTCTTTGAACAACTGATCTGTAAAGGTACACATAAAGGCCCTCCTTCAGCAATGTACACAGAGCACTTTTATTGGAGTACATAAAAATGTCCCCCTGCAACATTAAACAGCGTGGAGGAGGAGGAGGAGGAGTACTGGGAAGAGAGGGGGGCACCGGGGGACTCAAACAAACGTTGGAGAGTGGTAAGTTTGCATTGCCCATACCAACAAGCTCCTATCTCATTAACAAACCACTGAAATAAAAGAGTGCTTTTTTGGCTCACAGCTATAAAAAAAATTATCATAGTGATGATGTTCCTCAGCCGTCAACAGAGCTGCGATAACGTTGTTTGATGATGACTTTCCCATGAATGTTAAGCAGTCGCCGCGGCGAAGGAAAGGAGCTTATCAGTGCCTAATGCCCATCTCTAATTCCTGCCCTTCTTGAACCAGCCATTTTCTAACAGCGTTAACTGTCAAATTTACATCCCGTCTTAATGCCACTAAAGAGTACGGGGATGAAGAGTAAATGACAGCAGTGTAATGAGGAAGGAAAGGCATTCCTCTCCCTCTCTTTCTCTAAAGGCAGGAGATTTTCACAATCTGAGTTTTTTTCTCTCCCTGTGCTATGAGGGAGAGCTTACCTGAAAACTTTGCTGCAATAGAGCAAAATTAGAAAGATGGATCGTAGGTGCTGAAGAAAAAAAAAAAGATTTTACAGCTACATAGCAAACAGGTAAATGGAAAGCGTATCATTGTACATGTAAATGAAATTATATCTGCACCCATAGTGTGGAAGCTACTAATAAGCTGATAGTCTCATATCAACATCAAACATTGATTATGGGATATGTCAGGCATACATGTCCTCATACAATATATTATCATTGTTCCCAGGGTTGTTTTTATTGTTAAATTATTTTACAAAATACGATGCAGGTAAGGTTATATATTTAGTAAGAACATTTGGGTATTGGGAGATTGTGCCAAGAGATTCCAGGTGGAAGGGGACTTTCAGCTGAGGAATCTGAGAGCAACATTATGTACTGCAGCTTCATAATGGGGAAAAGCCTTGTAAGCATGGTAGTATTACCATGGTTACCATGGTGCAACAGTGAAATCCTACAGTGTGATGTGGGTCATCAATATGCTGCAGATGTTGCCCTCTCAAGATAGTCCTCACAGACAAATCTCCTTGTCCTCTGAACTTTCACTGCCCCCTTCAAACTGAATGAAGAGGGCCCCAGGACTTGACATTATTTGTCGAGGCTGCTCATTACCTGGGATGCAACAATTTAATGAACGACATTTTCACATACTAAAATGAAAGAGATTAAATCAGTTGACTGACCATTTTAATTTCCACTCTCCAAATTGCTATTGCGTCCATTAAGTAAATTAAAAATGTAGAATAATTGTCAAACTGAATATCAACTCTACTATCTTAAAGACAATGGAAATGGAGCAAGTTGCTGAATGTTAATACGTTTGTTGTAGATATAAATTAGGTTTGAATTAATAGGTTGTAACCTTTGACCATTATAAAGCAATTTATTAAATCTATTCTAATTTCTGACATCAGAGAATGGTTTTAACTCTTTTCTCCCCGTGTGACCCATGATTTACAATACTCTGGGTCAATAAATGAGTATAATGGAGTAGTAGTGGTCATTCTGCTTGTTTCATACTACAACATGAGGTACTTCATGATATGTAGGAAATATGTGAGTCTTGGACACTGAGTACCACCAGAATACAAGCATGACCACAAGAACCAATCTGTTATTAGAAAAAGGGAGATCTGGTATCATGTTTTACTCTTGCTAATGATGTGATTAATAGTTTCTTACAATCATTTCATCAATTAGCCTTCTCAGCGAGTGTGCTGGCCTCTATGAGAATGAAGGCTCCACACTCACTGCTCCTCTTATGCAAATGAGACTAGTTGAAAGTTTTTCTATGCCTGCATGTAATTTAAGATGGCATTTAAGCTTCTTACCCTAGATGCTATCACCTAAATTAATTCATCAGGTAATATTTCCCATTATTTCAAGGCATTATTTTATGTCAAGCAAGGTAATGGAATGATTACAAGGCCAGGCACACAAATTAGCAGAAAAATGCTACATTCTCTGCAGTGTAAATGGTACATTAAGCAGCTGGAAATTAATGAAAGGTACTGTTTTACACATTAACACATCAGAGAGAGAATAATATGAATCTTCTTTTGTGGAGTAAACAGACTGTAGGTCCAAATCCTTTGTTCATGCTGTAATTTCATTGCAAGTGATTTTCCTTTTTGTTCTTAATTCCAGACTCAATCAGTGAGAAGGAAATATCCATTTTGTTCTTCTTTTGAGGAAATTGAAAAAAAGGGTGGAAGAAAAGGTTCCACCCCCTATCTTGGCTGGTATAATCAACCATGTAAGTGAACCTATGAATTCATAGTCCATTTCATCTAAGGAAACTCAGTCCAGTAGGGCAGACTAACCATGATTAAATCTCAGCCCATCTGATTGGAGTCTGTAAAGATTCAAACTGAGCTTAATTTCATGCTGATCTGGTTGCCTCCAGTGAACCCATCCAAAAGGCAGAGCTATAATGATTTGGAGAGAAATGTCACAACACAAAAAAAATGTCAAATAAAGTTGGAATGAGTAAGGAATCCTTACCTCTGATTAAAAGTGTTTTCTTAAAAGGTATTATTTTATCACCCACAGATCAAACAAATCAACATCACAAACTAACAGTGTGTGTCTTACATACTTCACGGTTTTGCACATTAAAATTTGATACAAATTGTTGTTTAGTCCTATGGTTTATACTGCAGATTTGATGGTGGCTTGCACATATGTGGAAAAAACTTGTATCTACAGCAGTTTGCCTTGGTTGAGATTTGCCTTTGGGCATTGTGGATTTGACACTAGAGTGCTGATGAATCTCATCTATTTAATGTGTTTATGCTGGCTAAGCCCTGAAAGCTTATTGCTGTTCAATGGACTGCTGCAAAGTTAGCTAATTTCCCCTCTGATCCTCTGTCTTCCCTTGCCTTGTTTGGCCTCTTGGCATGCATGGGTCTCCACTGAACAAGACATTTCCTGCAACCTGTAAAAAAGTGCAGATAGTGTCTCAAAGACTTTTACTACCTGCCACAGAACAAACGTTGATGGACACACATAAAGACAGGCGAAAAGACAAACAGACAGATATTGGTGCTTTTGCTTCCAGGACTGTCTTACCCATCAACATTTATCCCCTTTTACAAGCTTTTCACAGTAAGGGCTTTATACTTATCTCCACTGCTCCCCTCATCTACCTCATCCACCAACCAATAGTACTGTCTATGACAGCTAACACCCAGTATTAATTAAAATGTCATGCCTCCAAATCAATATTGTGAAACAGTTCAAACTCAACTCCACACAACTGCTGTGATACGTGCTTTTGGTTGACAGGTGAGTCAAAAGAAAGAAATATAGGAGAATACCAAGATGGAATTATCCAGGGTGAACACATTACATTCAAATGTATGACCCCCTATGTGTAACTTCATCTCTCACAATTACAAATTATACACACTGTCATGTGAGCCTACTCTGCTGTGCTAAACTGACACGTCCATAAGTCAGCACTAACAGACCAAGGAGTTATAGGTGCAAAAACGTTTCGCTTAAGTTCTTTAACTGCTGTGTGTTAACACTGACTAGACACTCATTTAGGAATGTGGCTGTCAGAAGGGAATAGATCTGAGCTTTTAAAATAGGATTTGTCCATTTAGTCATGTTAACTAATGTTTGATTATTAATTTATTTAAATTATTGTCAGTATTAGATCATGGTTTTTTAGAAGGATAATTTGGTATACTTTGCACAACATTTCGCCAGAACATCCTGAGGTAAGCCAAGGGCACTAATAATTCCATAGAAAAAGTATATTAAGGTGTTTATTGAAATATCAAGAAACAAGGACACGTATTTTACAGGTACGAAGATTGTCTATTCACTTTATCTTTTTGATTCATTCCATTATCATTTTGCATGGCTGCACATTAAAAGATGTTGGAGACCAACATTCAGAAAAAAACATTTTTACTCCTTGCTATGAAGATAACTCAGCATTAAATGCACCCACATTTGAATGTTTTCACCTGTGAACTCTACAAAATCATCCTACTTCAACATTGCATATGAAACCAAATAAGCTCTGTTTAAAACTTTCTCTTGACTCGTTGAAACACCATTGTTCAAAGGCTATGCTCAGGATATGGATAGAATGTGACAAATTCTGTCAGAGTAAATATGGTTTAATAAATGAATTAGCTTCATAAATAATGGCTGTAATGACATTTTAGGGGACAATAAGCCTAAGCGTTGTCAGGAAATAGTTGATGTATGAGTTTCATGCCTCAGCGGTTCCTCAAAATGAATAGGCTTGGGAAGATAGCTAGGGCCTGCAACCAGCCTATTTCCTAGAATTATCTACTTGTTGTCAATTTGCACAGTGGAATTACACATGCAAATTGAACTGCCTGCACAAACACCACTTGGAGATGATAAAAACAAATTAACAAAGGCTATAGAAGGAGGATTTATTTCACTGGCTAACCCAGGTCAAGCAATACATGTATTTGACGATTGTGTGTACCCAATTTTGGTGTAATTATATCAGCAAATTATTCTTTGTAATCTTATTTTTTTCCCCACCTTCTCCTTACACACATGATTAGCTTTCTTCGTATCGTCGCAAAAACAATTCTGATTGGTACCCTGTCAGGGTAACACTGCATAATCTGATATGGAGTTCCGTTTTCTGCCTTTTGCAGTATGAGATATAACTTTCAAAGTAGCTTCAAACAGAAGAGGGTGAAAGGTCAGAGGTTTAGTGATAAAGTACTGGCTAACGCCGCACACAGATACACATAGTGCAAGTTAGAATGTTAAAATGTATCACCTCTTAACATCATCCCTCATATTCGGCAGGAAATTAAGAATCCCTGGACCTCCACGTTTGCTATTAGATATCTCATTTACTTTGTACACACAGTGCTAATCTGCACTAATGAATTCTGCCACCCCAAGCCAGATCGAGATGACTTAAAATTATTACCACTTTCACAGATATGCCTTTCCTCATTTGAGGCTCAATTTGGCTAGCTCGCAAAAACAGTCTGTCACACTAAGATACTAATAATTAGGGGTTTAAGATGATTAGTTTATCTCCCTGCTCTTACAGTCCTGCCTCTTATCCACCATGGCCAAAACTTAATAAGAGGCTCCAAGTTTTAAACAGCCAACTCCAAATTACTAAGAAATGATGGAAATAATGAACTGGAGCGCATGCCAAAGGAATGGACGGAAGGAGAGGGAAAGGGAGAGAAAGAGAGAGAGATGGCCCAGATATGATTCAACTCTGCAATAGAACACAAAGTTCAATAATCAATAAAACACTGTCCATTTTGTCAAATACCACAACTTTGTAGTTCATTCATTTGGCCTACCTTTAGAATTCATCCTGGTGCTGACTAAGCTTTATACCCATCAACTTGTCATACATGCAATTAAACTCTGTTATAATTCTGAGTGAGTGATACCAGTTAATAGTTGCATATTTCAGTGGATGAGATTGAGATTTAAAATGTTCAAAATGTCTTTTAAATATACTGTACCAGGATAGCATAAGCCCTATCAGCCGTGTTTAATATGCATTAAACTGGTCTAAAAAAGTGAAAAGTTGTAAATGTCCCTAACAGGGCATATAGAGGTCAAGGAGAGAGCAAGGCCATTTATGGATGTTTTGGAATGGGTTATAAAACATTTGACACTTTCATTCCAGAGGGGTAACTCTTTATATTGATATCAGGTACTTGCTTTAATGATATTAGAACCTATATATTGTATGACTGAGAAATGCAAGCACCAGCTATATTCTACTGGATGACTCAATTGTCAATCACATGAGCTGAAAAGGACAGAAGCATCAAATGAAAACAACACAATAAAATCCAATGTTGTACACAACATTGCTTCATACAAATAGTATGCAGAGGCAACAACAAAATGCAACCTTCTCTGCAGTTCGAAATGCAAGAAAATCCAACCAAAAAAGACTAATGTGAGTTTGGGTTAATATGCAATTTAGGAGTATGTTTCTTTGCCAATGCTTAGGGCTATACAGGATTTGCATGCTAATCATTCTAATGATAATGTAATGCCTGAAGCATTTTGAATAATGTGTGAGCCACTGGTCACCAAATAGAATGCTTATCTTTCTGAGAACATTGTATGAGTAACACCGACAGATGTCTATTATTTCACCATTGACATGCAAGTTGTACTTAACTACCTATCAAACAGCTGACAGTAACATCACATTTGGTTCACTACAGATTTTGGCTAAATAACTTTGTTTTACAATACGTTTGTAAAGTGCAGATATTTATATCTTTAAAGTTCGCAAGTCTTTAATTTGGACATTACATAGTTGATAAAGGCGTTCCGTGTTTAAATTTCTTTCACATTTCAGTACAAGAAAAACGAGCCGAGCTACAAAGCGAAATTGGGAGGGTTCAAGCGATCCCAGCCTATCAACGATTCTCATCAGGCACAATCAAACAAGCATAGTTTTCATTGGTGAACGGAAAAGCCCTGCCCAATCGTAGCTTTTGTTTTTCAATCGTCACGATGTGTATCCGGAAATGAACTGCTTTCGAATGCAGCCGTAGCTTAAACCTAACTGTACTCTAAGGTCTTAATATAATGCTTAGATACTGTGCAAATACTCGGTAACAATGTATCGTGGACTTCTGCCTAAGGGTTTGACGGATTTAGAACTTAGTTCAGATGATGAAATCGATGCTTTAAGTCAAGAAGCACAGTCAAAATCCAAAGGTCTTGTTGGATCTCTGCATATCAGCGAAGGAGAACATTGTGGGGCAGCTGTAGAAAAAGAGCCTTTCAATGTCAATCTAATAGAAAATGATTGTTCTCCAGACTGCAGCTTACCAGGAATCTCACAAGAAATGTGGCAAGTATGTGTAAATGACATCATGTACATTGGTACTGGGTAGGGCATTATAACAGCAAATATGCCATCGAGATGCTCTTATGAGGATGCATAATAGATCAGACTAACCATCAATTCTTAAGTCGTGAAGAATGCAGACCATGCATGTATCTTTAATAGAACATACACGTAACTGATAGCTATATGTCATATCAGTTGAGTCATTATGTTTTTCAGAAATTCAAAGAGCTACAGAAGAAAAACATTGAGCTCAAGACAACAAAGCTGTACAGAAAAGGAAAACGGCAGAGAAAAAAACACAAGAAAGGTCAGCTGCTGTCACATAAATTAGCAACCATATTTAATCATGTTTGATGTACCAGTGGACCAGTTAATGCCCCCCCCCCCCCCCCGACATATTATCATGAAATCATTGGGTGAAATCTGTTGAGACCAACTTACCAAGAATATAGTAGAAATAAACCCTTACCTGTTTGTTGGTGTAATGATTGTTTCAACATTTTGGCCCATCGGTTAACAAGAAAGATTCTCATGTTAAGAATGATACATTTGTTTTTTAATCTGCTTCACAGTTAATAAACCTGCAATTGAGAGTATGGAATCAAACCAAGAAAGGTATGAACTAATAACTTTGGTAACATTTTATCCATAACAAAGTACTGTCAAATGTACTGCCACATTGTAATTTCCTCTAGCCAACTGCAACTGTATCAAATTACAGACAATTCACTGACAACTGACATGTGAAGCACTAATCTTCCTGAATTATAGTTTATTTTTTAAACTTGAGAGCAGAGTTAGTCTACCAGATCCCTGTACTCTGGCTATGCTTTGCCCAACCATATAGGCCTATATTAACCATGTGTGTCTGTTACAATGTCATAAACATTAACCATATTCCCCTCTCACTAGAGAACATCAGGTGGAGCACGAAAAGCATTGGGGTGGCCTTAAGCAGTACTTTGGCATCAATGATAGATTTCAGCCCCCTGCTAGTGGCGACCTCACTCCCCAGGTAACAAGATTTCTGTCTTCGAATTTTCCTGCTTATGTCCAGTGATCAAGTTGCTAAAAAAGCAATGAAATTGTTCCATCTTCCAATGTTTAATTTCAGTTTCTTCAAACTGTTTATCATATGACAGATGGATAGGTTTCTTGACTCAAACATGACAGAGGAAAATAACATTGTGTTACATTTAGTGATGAGAGTAGTTTAATCTTGACATGTGGATGTTTTTTTACTTTGACTTATGTGGTTAACATTGGAGTAAGAGGTAGATTTAATGTAAGGGACATATCTACATTGTGTCTTTACAAAAGAACTAGCTTTACAAAGTCCAGTGCTTTACAGAGCAGTAAAGAACTGGAGAAATTGGTTGAATGACTTTCTTAAACTCCAGACATACTAGTAGGTTAGTAGTTGTATGGATGGAGAGGAGGCAGGGAACAGCAGAAACAGCAGTTTTTAAATGTCACATGTTTTGATATCTATATAAATTACCATGTAAGCTGCATAGTTGGGAATATGAAGTACAGTACTGCATATATATCGTGAAATGAGCCAAATTCAATTGGCATTTCTAGCAATGCTGATTTGGAATGTTATTTTTAGCCCAGTGTGTCTTTCAGCACCAAAAAAGAAGTCCTACCATCAATTGCTAAAGATAGAATTAACAAGAAGCTGTATTTTTTAAAGGCCTCACTCCTTTACATTCATTTTTTTTAAAATATATTTCATCATTAGCCTTTCACACTTGACATTGATATAACTTTAAAATGCTTTTTCAAAATAGACTTACAATTAATCATTCTGTCCACATTGCTTCGGCCAACTGTTTTACTGTCGTTCCTCTGCTTTCTTGTGCCTGATGTGATGGCTGAGATCAATGTGAGTTTGTGAACAATAGGGCTCGAGTCACACTGCATCCTATTACAGCCTTTTGGTTGAGTGTATAAGTAGAAATGCTGCCCTGTACAGCCTTGGATAGTCTCATCTTTGGAGAACCGTCATGCTGTCGTTCACCAGGGGCATCTTTGAACCATCACTGTTGAGGCCTGTAATGGAAATGCGTAATTAAAGAGTCACATTTATGTTTGGTAATCTCCTGTAGCATTTTTTAAGATTTGCTCACTAATATCCAATCAAAAAGGTTTTCATTTGTGAAGGGAAATCTACATATTTGTGGTAATGGCAATCATATTAAAAATAAGGCCCTGGGGACTTTTGAAGTTACTCTTTGATTTTTTTTTTCCTATTTCGAAATCTCTCAATTTTCCCCCTCTCTGCAGTCCGGCCTAGAAAAGAGCATAGAGAGTGCCATAGCTGGAGGGGACTTTGCCAAGGCGGAGGAGATGAGCGACAGACTCGCCACACGAGAGGTAACGTTGTGCTGATAAGAGATCTTTGGGGTGCTCCTGCTGTGACAAATCAAACTAATGGATCCATGGCCATTTTTCCTGCAAAGACATGGAGGAACAAAAACACACACAGGCACATACCATTGAGAAGTCCTGGAGCCCTTTTCCATTGAGTTAATGGAAAGCCCTCCCCTTAGTTTTGAAGTGCTGCAATGTCTAAAGGACTTTTGGCTGTGCTTTTTAATGAACCGTACATTGCTTTCAAGCCAACTGTTAAAACATTCTCAAGGTGCGAGTTTCTTACCTTTGAAGTGCAGACGTCCCTAAATGCAGTGCCTGCAGTTTTGTTGCTACTTGGTTTGGCAGCCATCAGGGATCAAGCAGGTTGAAGCTAATTTAGCAGAAAATGGAGCCCACACACACCAATAATTGTGATTAAGAAGAAATAGCTGCTACGTTTTTGGTTAGGAATCACATCATGTCCTTTCGAGAAACGTCTGATGTGCTGTTCTTTGAGTGGTATGATGCTCTTTGTAACGTCAGGTTTTCATTAGCAACATTGATCAACATGTATTGTATATGCAAAACTAGGACACTTCTCCAGTTGTCACCATAACTTCACACTTTGCAAATACATGAATGCAGGCTAGGTGTCTGATCTGTCTTTCTACTGCAACAGAAAACAGACTTCAAGACTTTATGGTCTCTTCCGTTTACTGTAAGCTACTGATGGCTATACAAGTGGTCAGAAACTGAAAGATAAATTAAAGTACCTGTAGTCTTAGAAAGCCTCTTAGAGCACTAGTGGATTTAGGAAGATTTAGCTGAGGTTCTTGCTTCTCTGTCACCTGCCTTGTGGCTTGCCAGGAACATGAAGGATGGATTTGACAGCAGTCTGGCATACATAACTCACTGTGTTCACATGTTGAGGAGCATAGTGCATAGACTATTATAAACTCCAAAAGTCTAGTCATCCCATGGTCTCCACTTGCCTCCACAAGGCCTCCACTAGGCAAAAAACAACATTTATTAGATTTTTTGGTGGCAAACTACTGGACTCAAAGCATTATAAAGGTCCCTCTACAGTAAGGATTGTTTGTAAAAAACAAATTGGCACATTGTTTCTCACTGTTCTGTATGTTCATCCTACACATCTACCAGTTCAGCACTTATATCCTCAAACCAATGTGTAATAGAGGAAGATAGAAAGCCCACCCAGAATTTTACCTAATATAGTTGTTTGTTTCTGAATTTTTCAGCTATCAATTAAGGATTTTGCAGCTTGCTTTCTTCTCCTAATCTCAGTAATGAAACAATGTGTTAAAACCCTTTTTGAAACCTCCTTACTAATTCTGTGATACATGCACTTTCATCTGTCTCAGTTCTGAGACACTGCCAGGATATTACAGGTTGCTTTGAGATTGCCTTCTCATGTATATACTTTAATATTTCTCGACTGCTTTTCTTTGTTTTAGATATGTTTTAAACCTCTATTTGGTTTAAAAGTAAATGTAAAAGTACAAAACGACAAAAGTTGATTCAAAGTAGGTACACATAGGCATACTAACCAAAACCATGAGACAATTATTTCTTTGTTTGCATCCATTCTTTATCCCTAATACCTTGCATTGTAGAACAAAAGTGACATAGATACAGTAGTATTACAAGTGTTTGATCTTCTTTGCTACAGTATGAATGCTAGTTTGTTGATCTTCAGAACAGTATTTATGATTTTTTTTTCAAAGGCCTAACAAGTCCCAAAATACAAGGAAAAGCTTCTGGCCTCTGAAGTAATTCTTAATATTAGTTCAGAAGATTAAGTGGTGCAAGTCCTTCAATTAAGACACTTGCGACTCCATCCTTTGATTATTGCATATTATTTGACACAGCTGTAAGTTGCATATGGTGTAATTAATTTCCGTAATTAGCATAGCATTAAGTGACTGCTATATATAACCAGCTCAACCTATGTCAGGAGAGTTGATAGGATCCGGCAGCTAATAGTTGAAAGATGGATTAATTGAGCATTTGAGAAACTGAAACAGTTAGAGCTGTATTTCCATCCAAACTGAAACTCTTCAGTTGCTAGAAGTAGAGCGGTTCTTCATATTGTAGTTGTATTACAGTATAGAGATGATGGGATTATGAAGTTTCCTGTGGTGATGGTAACACCATTTATATATAAATGTCTCTGTCAGACCACCAGGATGTCGACTTGGTCTAGTGTAAAATGACTGCAGTACTACCCATGAACCCATGTTTTGTCCCTTGATGTTACCAGGTGAATGTTTTTTGGAAGGTTCTTTTCTGTTGACACAAAAATGTCCTTATACTATAACTAATAATTCAGTGGTTTATAAAACCAAACCATAAGCCTTTGTTATACTCAGAGGCCGCAGTTTAAAAAGTGAGTACAATACGAAACAAAGGACTGTCACACTGTGTTACTGCTTACAGTTTCCCCTTAGCACTGATCACAGCTATTAGCGTAGCATTACCACTTCAAACCAAAACCCTTAGTCTGACACAATAGGGGGTGTCATGTCCGTTAATGTTCCAGAAGCTAAAGGATGTGAACACTGTGAGAGACACTAGTGTGGTTCCTAAAGCACAGGTTCTTAAAACACACTGGGTCCTGGTATAGATATGTGTAATATGACCAGGTACTTATAAAGATAAGGTATGCAAGCCTTGAGACGCAGTTCTTCAAACAATAGGTAGTTTCTTGAAGGGCTGTTATTCTTTGTCCGTAAGGCAAACTTGCATTATAAGACTTCCATAACATTCAATGTTATTATACTGCAACCCTCTTTACAGAGGAACTATTTAAATCGTGTAAGCCATGGGCTAAAAGCTATACTGTGCATTAAATACAAGCCTCTGGAAAGCCTTGCTTAAGTACTGTGAAACAAAGGTGGCATGGTTGGCTTTGTTCGGAGAGACATGGCTAGTTAGTTAAAACAAAGAGCTGAACTAAGAATGTTTCATGTTATTGATGTTATTTGGGCCTTCTTCCTTTTCACTACCTTTGCCTGCCATGCCTGTGTTTGTAATCAAAAATTAATGAGAATTGCTTTTACGGAAAACACTCCTTATCAGATTTCCCCTGTCCCCGCCCCACATCAAAGAATGAGACTTACACTGTCTTCCTTTCAAGGACCCCCAGGCAACTGGGAAACAGTGAAGGAAAACTCTCATCTTTGTTCCTATTTCCTTCAGCATAAGCAATTTATCACTGAATGAACTTTTATTGTATCTGTGGATGACTCACATTACATTTTTTGCCCATTAATTTTGAAATGGATTTTGAAATGGGTAACATGCTTTTATCAAATGCTAGGGAATCTCATTTGGATTATTGTATTTCATTAATTACTTGATAGACAAAGCATACTTTTCAATGTAGATTTTTGTGCTGTTTAATTAATTAGCATGTTTTCTCTTTTAATTAGAGCCATTTTAAAAATTAAAGCCCACAGCAAAACACATATATAATTTGTTTGTAATTAGGCCTTAATTGGTGGTAGTGGAAGCTTAGCACCCTTGGTTTCTTTTTTCATGATTGCCATTTTATTGCCAGTCAGTCATTAATTAAACTGTTTTTCTAATTAGCTTATAAAACTGTTGATGGCACATCATTGTAAGTGTGAGTTCAAAGCTTGCTAATAAGCCTACCCTACTCAGAAGAGGCAAGATAATGGAGTGTGCACAAAGCCGGCAAACTTTCAGACTTTTTCAGCCCCTAAAGATGACAGTTGTGTATCTAGAATCAGATTATTATAACAGAATGTGGAGACATGGCATTATACCAAAGGCTGTTCAGTAGTGTCTTCCCAGGAGTGGATCTCTTTTTACTTGCCATGTAATGCTGTTTGTCAAATTGGAGGTAAGATTACATAAACCTCTTATGTGACTGCCCTATGAAAGACTGATTATCTTTTTTTTTGTGGAGAATATGGAAATATGTCTGGAAAAGAAACTCTCAGGATACAGATGCTAGGAAGAGGGTTTTGGAACACAGTCAAATCAAGCATGAGGCTAGGTCAGTTTGCATGTTTTCATGCTACTAATTTACAGTTTGGTGTGCAGACCTAGATTTGATACTCTGACATAGTGGTGCCCTGGGTTAGCTGAGACGTTCCATTGAGAAACAGGTCAGAGGAGGAAAAGTGTAACATAGATGGTTTTCTACCACACTCCTGTGGTGTATAACCTCAAATGCATTACACAAAGAAAACCCGTTGGGCTTAAATCCAGGTTGTGTATCTCCTTTGTGCAGAACAAACAGATCTGAAGCCTGCTTTGCTCACACAGGCAGTGGAATGTGAACTCCACAAAGTGACAATCATTAGAATACCTATACAGTAGTCAGTGTATATCGATTGTACATCGATGTATTGACATTTCAAATGAACATGGGTAATAGCATTAAATTAATGGGCACATGTATGACATAATGCCACATTTACTGGATTTCCTTTCCATAAACAAGCTAATTTCTATGGGAGTGATCTGACTTTTTATGCAGAAAACCATTTTCTTTTTCCTCCACACCTCCATTCTTGGAAATTAGACTGAAATTACATGTGAGCTGCCTAATCTGATATTCATTCCATTCTTATACAGCCCTGCTTTCCAAAGTTGACTAAGGCCACATTATTTAGGCATTAAGGTAGTGTGATAAGGGAATTAGGCTGGTCATTAATCGTTTACACGTCAAATGCAGCAGAGCAGCTCGGGGAGGTGATTTAGTGAGGCAAAGCCACATAGCCCCTGTTAATCCACCTCTCACACGTTTTAATTGGAAGAGGCTTCCCTGGATAGAAATTTATGAATGAGTTTAAGGCCATTGCTTCCTTAAAGCCATCATTTATTTCATATTGTTAATACCAGAACACTTTTTTAGAGTATTGACATTGCTGAGTTCTATTTAGTCATACGCTCAACTATGTTTTTCTGAAGCCACATAAATGGCGTAATAAGCAGTAGCTACTGTAATAGATACTTTCTCATGTCTTTGTAGTGGGATTTGTGCATACTCATGGTTATGTTTTCATTGTTCATTCTGTCAGTAAACTGGATATATTTGACATGGTCTTCATAACCTATATTGCATATAGGTCTATATATCTACTGGGTCCCATGTTTGTGAGCCCACTTGAATTTCCATGACAACCCAAACATGAGTGACAACAGAAAGTGGTGCTGTTGACTTAACCCTCCTAGTGGCCCTAAGCTGCCGCTGCTGCAGTGACTATATTATGCAGTGTGGATCTGTCGCTTGCAAACCCTTCCAAAGGTCACAGCATTAATCCTTTGAATAAACCTTTGGTTAAACACAGACTGTGCTTAGGACAGACTGAAGAGAAAACAATGGTGAGAAGAAACCATTGATTGAATCAGACACTCGCAGTCTAAGATTTTTATAGTCGTTTTGGAAACATAAAATAGCCTTGAATGACTGATTTGAACAAAGAATGTGTAAGATTTTGTGTCTGGTACCATTTTCTTTTTGCATTGTATTTTTATTCCTGTCTCACTCTTTTTGCCAGCTTCTGATGTGAAAGGATTTGGCACTAAGACGAACACAAGGGGAGGGTGAAAAATCCTGAAAAGTGGATCAAAAAAGTAAATAAAAAATAATGTCATATTACAGAAAATATGAGAGGCTAATTTGTGCCGACTTTTTGCTAATTTTGTTCGAGCCACAGAAAGAGGAGCCGTCACCTGCTCGGCGCCACTGCCTGACAGTGCCAGTGATCCATGAAATAAGCTGCCGCTGGCTTTGTTCAGATAAGAATGAACAAATCTGCACAATGTACTGCTCTCGGAATCTCATTTTCATACTTGCATGCAGGCTAAAAGAAATAAGCTGTTTGCAGGCTTGATTAATCAGACATTTGAGGGCTTTTTTGTCTCTTTGATCTGTTCTGTCTCCTAGGTAACTTGGTTGACATTAATGTTTGAGCCCCAGTAAAGACAATCAGGGACTGTAGACTAAACTGATAATTTTTTTAAAGACCTTTAACGGTTCAAAAATAGTAGCTGCTCAGTTCTGAACTAGAAAGAAAAAGGTGTTTGTGGGGGGGGGGGGGGGTACAGCAATAGGTTTTTAATTATGCGTGTGCAATGTTTTGGAAGGCGTGTTTTATAGACCTTTGCATTTCAAATGCTCCCCACAGGAGAGCAGGTTAATATGGGTAATCCGTGTGTAGAAAAAAAGATAAATCTCTGGGTGTAAACCTCAGAAGAAGCCATTTAGCATCCACCACTTTTTCCCCCTCAGAATAAGCTTGGGCCTTTTACTCAATTACTTTATTTTTGGTAAATGTTTCAAGGAAGAGCTGTTCTGAGATTTGTCAACAATTTTATGAACCTCAGATTTATGATCTCAGCATGCGCTCTGGCCAAGCAAAAGCATTTAGCACCTACTTCACTTAAACATGGTGCTCAAAACACCCTGGTGAGTATTATCTTCAGGCAAATCTACCCCAAACATGAGAGTGATCATCCATTGTAACTTTCCCTTTTAAAACGTTTGACTAGAAAACATGATTTATGGGCCATAAAACCTATAAAAATGGCAAGGAATTATAAAACTGTCATAGGATGTTAGCTTCAGGTTATGCAAACGCTTTTACAAATCTTCCAAGTGACTGTATAGATGAATGCCTCGAGGGCCCAGTCGGAGCCCAGCACTTGCAGCCAGCTGAAGCCCTTATCTTAAATCCAAGCAAAGTACCATTAATCTTTTTGAAAGACCTTTATGGCTTTTAATGTATCCCAAATTAGAACATTTTACACCCTTGGTTCCTGAAATATGGTGATAAAAAGCCTTTAGAGTTTAATTTTTCCTAGCTGCTCGCTCTGACCTGCTTAATCCCAGCATGCATTAGGAGATATTTTAGTTTCAGTCTTTCTAATAAAGTTTATCCCACTTAATTATAATTGAAACATTTTTTTCACCAGGTTTTTTCTCTTGAGTAGCGCAGTGGTGGCACATTTCTTTATTACCTTAAGACTTTCTTCTCCCTGATTGTACTCCTCTGAATATTACAAAGAATTACCAAAAGGTTTGGTGAAATTGTTCCAAATTGTTTATCAAAGTTTGCCTCTGGTTGAATAATAAACCTATCTCTGGAGTGACAGAGGAGGCAGGATTTATCCTTTTGTTTCCAGTGCTTCTCTGTGACTTGGGTTATTGGGATTATTCTGCACTACAATACACCCAATACCTCTTTCTTGGGAGTTTGGCTTGCACTCATAGCCATTCTTTTAATTTCTTATTTCGAAGACTACAAATACTCAAAATTAAATGTAGACCACATGTTAGAATGTCAGAACCTTTTTTGCAGATTCATGGGACTTGACTATATGGGATTGTTGACTATATTATCTAGTGTGAATGAAATGTTCTTGTGTGTGTGGGGGTGGGTGTGTGTTCATGTGTGTAGACAGTAAGTATTCTATGTTCCAACCCACAGTCTAGGAGCCATCACGGTTTTGGTGAGACAAAACAGGGACCTGCGGCATTGATGGGAAGCCACCCTGACACACGAGTTGGAATAGCTCTGCTTGCCAGAGAGACTGATTTACATTCTCTAATGGGCCTTGTCTCTGTCTCTCTCTCAATAGCTGGCCGTGAAAATTGCAAAAGCGGCCGATTGCCGTGACTTTGTGCAAAGCAAACAGGAAGCAGAGGCTTCGCGGGCTGCTCAGAAAAGGAAGAAGCAAATTGCTTGGGGGTTCGTTGTTGTTTTGCTCTTCTAACATCGTCATCATCTTCTACATCACTTTGTCTTAAATACAGTACAGTATTTTAATTTAGCTAATTAAATTGTTTTAGGTCCTTTGTTGTGTCTTAAATGTTTTCAGTACGACATAATTATATGTGCAAATGCACTGTTTATATGTGGCACCATGTTGAACTGTCACAATTTGAAGCCGATGCCAACTGTGGATCTTTACGTAAAAAAAATTGTCACATTAGCACACCAGTCTACTTTTTAGTTTAAAGCAGTATAAAACTTTATTGTAGTAAGAGGTTGTTGTTATTTAAACATATACTTTCTTGTATTTCAGGTTTGAAGCCAAGCAAAGATGGGAGACCAAAAGTAATATGGGATACATGTGACAGACATGGAGACATTGAATCATCATTGAAGACATTTGAATTCATGTTATATTTTCAAATGAGCAGTCTAGCTCCTTCACATGTCTTTATATATCCTAACAACGATAGATCAAATAAAACAGAGCAGCACAGGCAGTATCTAAGATGTATAGCAGACTTGAAATCTCTCTCTCTCTCTGTATGTGTGGTGTACTTAACCTGTAGGTTCACAAAATTTTGAGTGTGATTTTGGTACTTTATGTCTTGGTATATTCAATTAGATTTGTGATGTTGCCTTGTATGTCATTTGTATTTAAACAAACATGGAAGTTTGTACACATTCACAGACGATTTTGAGAAGAAGGATGGGAAAAAAGAGAATGCAAAGCCCATCAAGTATAAGGCAAGAATTACAAAATGTTCAAATTAATTCTCCCCAGGCACTCCATGGTGGCTGCATTGTGTTATTTTTCATTCCATTTCTGTGATTTGAGCTTTTCTGGTCCCTTTCCTAAAAATTAAATCTGGTGTACATTACTGGATGATGCGTTTATTTATTGCTGTAAAGTGGGTTAATCATGAAGGCACTCCTTTCTTCTAAGGAGGAAGAGAAAGGAAAGATTAGGGTCCTAATGCAATGTACAGGATAATGTGCGATAGGATTTGCGAGTGCAAAATGAAATTTGGACGCTGTAAACTGTTCTGAGCAGCCATAAACTGTAAATTGAGTGAACAGAGAATGTGTGAGACACAAACACAGGCTTTGCTGTTGGCCTTCAACCATGCTGAGGGAGTGCCATTGTTCCTCAGCTTAAACTAGAGGCGCACAAGAGAAGCCTACATTAGCGGTGGAGGATGCCATGTCAATGTATGTTTGCCATACTTTTCCCTTTTCTGTTAGTTTGCACTTTGATGTTTTTGGATATGCTGAAATCCCTGTATTCATCTGAACCCCCAGTTCTGTTCCACATTCCAATTGCGATACTTGTTCTGATCATTATTGTGAAGTGCATACAGAAAATGTGTAAGTCTAATTGCTGTCATAAGGTTTCATTATTTTTTCAATAATGTAAAATGATTGCTCTTCTACAAGGCAAACTGGATGAATCCACCCTACAATAGTTGTTTACTCATTGTCTTCTCAAATGCTTGCATTTTCTTAGCCTTGCTGTGTGTACTTCAGTAGAACCTCAAGAAGCATAAAAAGATGATTGGAAAATGTAACCCTTCAACTTTAAAATGGTATCCGGTTATTGTTCACTTAAGCAATGCTATATTATTTATCATTGATTTGAAGCACAATATATGTGTAACAAAACACCAGACAGTGATTGAAGACAATAATAGTGATCCAAGCCTATCTACAGTACAGGGCTGTATGAAAGGTTGTCAGTTTATGAATTTGTGCTAATTAAACTATTATCTCTTTAATGAGAGAGGAGTTTAACAATGTTGAGCACATCAAAGTAAAACATCCACTTTCTTCAATTTAAGTACTGCTATCTGAAAATATGTCTCGACTGAAGAAGAAACACAACATTTGATGTAAGATTGTTTTGCCCATAACCCTATGGAGCTAACTCATATCATTAGATCTTATTTGCCACCCAACATCTGTGTTTATTAACAGCTATGCTGTTAAGATAATGGTATATGTGATGGTGTTCATTGCTGCTTACTGAATCAGAGCAGTCTGAATGTGTGAATATTTGATTCACTTTGTAAACATTGCATGACCTCAAATCTCGGAGATAGTGAAGGCTTTTCATAGAGGTGATAATTAATTTGACCTCTTCTTGGATAATGTTTACCTTCTCTAGGAAAAACCCTTTTGTATATCTTCTCATCATGAGTCCCTGGAATTGCTGTCTAACCAGTGGAGTCAAAACAATGGCCAGAAGCAAAAATAATCTGTGAGTATGAGTTTGTCATATGTTAGAGCCTTTCAGTACGTTTAATGTTAGCATTGCTAGGGTTGTCATTGAACATGACCAGATCTGCAGCCAAGGGCTGTGCACCACCATATCAATAGCATCTCAGTTTATTAATCTCTTTGAACACAGGATAATGCCCAGAGCAGGGATGATGCTGTTTTTAAGCAGGAAAATCCACTTTCCATTTCTCCATGTAAAGGAGCTATTTTTGCTGGGTTTTTACTGCAGGCCAGGTTTGGCCCCTGACCTATGTTGATTTGTTGTGAAATGCATAGACAAACTCCCACGGCACATACTGAAACACTTATTGGGAAAAACGGTTGTTGTAAGGAGTATAATAAAAGAAGAACAACAATCCTATTAAATGGTTGAATGTTGTGAAGTGTAGCCTAGGCTCTGCCGTGAAAATGGACACATGTACTTGGTATCAAGTACATAAGATATCAATAGTATCACTATCTCCCATCACGGGATTAAAGGCAAACAAACATGCACAAGCAACCCAGGTTTAACTTCAAAACCCAAAGGAAAAGGTATTTGTTTCAACAGACCTACAATAGATTGTTATTATATGATATAAAGTATTATATACATATGACAATATAGAGATTTTTCTAAAGTTTATCACCTCTGCTGGTTTTATATACTACATCAACTATAAGGTACAGTAACTTAAGTGTAGAGTAAAGTGGTTTTTGGATCAAAGCAGCATGTCCAATTTCCAAAAGACGGTCATATTATAAGCATACATTTATATTAACAACAACAACAAATTAACTAAAGACATTAGGAGAGGGGACATGCATAAGTAGCATATTCTATTTTAACATTTCTGTTTCAGTGCTCAAACATTTGCAAAGTGCAAGAGTCTCAGAGCGACAGCCGATGTGGATGTTGACATTTTCCTCTGCTGATTTAATGACCTGTTTAATTCAGGCACGTCCACCGCCCGCACAGATGTTTTGCAGTTTTAATTAGCGTAATCATCACTCTTGAAAAAGGCCACAGGGTTGTTTAATAGGTCTTGTTTGTCAAGATGCGCAGAATTCTTACACAAAAGACACGCCATTTATTATAATGCAACAATTATTAAATGATTATGGGTGTCACGATTGATAATTAGACAAAAGTAGATTCATCTCAGAGCCAAATTAACCTCTGTGCAGTGACGAGATTAGTTTGACAGTGTTTGGGGTATCCTAGTCAAGCGGAGGGATCTGGAGCATTCAGCAACTTAAAACGTCTGTCACTGCATGGATACATCACTGTAAATAAAAGCTATAATGAGCACACTGTCTGCACACTGAGTGGCTCGCTTTAAAAATGGCATTGCAGGTTGCATCAGACAGAGGGAGGGAGATTAGATGGCTGAGCGGTTAGGGAGTCGGACTATTAATCAGATGGTTGTTGGTTCGATTCCCGGCCGTGCAAAATTACATTGTGTCCTGGGGCAAGGCACTTCACCCTACTTGCCTCGGGGGGAATGTCCCTGTACTTAATGTAAATCGCTCTGGATTAGAATGTCTGCTAAATGACTAAATGTAAATGTAGAAATGAATGAGGAGAATTAACGCATAAAAGTCAACCAATGCACATGATGTACAATAATATGAAATGCAGGGAATTAACAAAGCATATCTAGGGTGCCAAAACTTTGCATTAAATTACAAATATATGTTTAGTATCAATATCAAATGTGTTCCATTAATTGAAAAAAGTTTGAAACTCACTCAATTTCAATACCAAGGCAAAGTATGAAGTGATATTCTCACTGTATTCGGCTTTGATAACAGTAGCTTTTCAACTCAGACACTGTTTCTGCTACAGAAACTTCTGCTACAGAAAGTTCCTGGAATGAGGGCAAATAGACAGATCTCATAATTTGATAACAAAAAAAATTAATACTATTCCCCAATAATAATTAAAAATCATAGTAATTTTAGGGTAGTTATACTGCATTGTAAGACCCTACAAATTGTGCTTTAGTTGGAAACTTTGAAAGCATGTATTCTCATTTTATGTAATATAAGAACACAAAATGAAAATTAACTTTCAATTAATTTTCTGTTATCATGAAATAGGATAAAATGTTCCCAAGAACAAATATGCTGAACATGCAGTCATTATGTATTCATCTTCACTAAGCAAACTGCATATTGCATTTTATCTGTATAAATTATTAACCGACTTAATGAATATTTCATTTTTCTTTATCGAATCGTTTTACTATCCCCACAAAGGTAATGACATCTTAAGTAATGTGATAGCCATACCTACACCTACATAGCTTAAGCAAAAAATAAATAAAATGTATTACTATTATCCTTGCTCACTGTACCTTAACTAAACAGCTATCTTCTGAATCCACTACATGTCTTGATTTGTCATTTTGTCTCAAATATTATCATCTGGACTAACTGCTTTGATCTCTTTTTAGCACATGTACTGGGGTTTCAATTGTGACGTTAAGCAATTACAATTGGGGGAACAAAGTGACTACTGGTATAAAAGGAATGAATCTTGGTGCAGAGCTACTGAGTAGAAGTAATGGTTTTGAAGCAAGTAATAGTTTTCTGTGTTAACACACCTGCATCAAATGATTCACTAAGACCTTGGGTCAATGTAGCACTGACAGGACCCAAATGATTCTTTTGTCTTACAAATGGTCACAAAGTGATCAAAATAACCTTAGGCGCTTTTCATGAATGAACATAAATGATGTCATTAGCTTTACCTTGATTTGTATCCAGACAGTCCATAGTGAGTCTGGTTTGTCTGGTCATTTATTGTCTACATCCCAAGGAGGTCTACAAGAAAGAACAACCACCTACAGCAAGTAATTACAGTGCTTTACTTGATTGAAAACAACCAACAACAGACAATAAGTAATGGTGAAATGAGTCTACATTTTCTGTCTGTCACTCCTAAAAACATCTGAATAAACACAGAAGAAAGCTGTTCATGGCTCATGTATTTCCCTTAAATGTATGACTATAATGTAGATTAGCATCATTTGAAAAGAAAGAATTTATGTAATAAATACAACAACACTTATAATGAAACATCTAGAACCAAATAAAAGTATATTTGTGCTTATTTTTGTCACTAGACCCCTTTCAGCTTTGTTTGGCTCAGCCTTCACAGTTGCAGCAGAGGCAGTAGTTTGTTCTGTCGAAAGCTCATCTGACTCATAGGGTAGGCCTGATGAGCTTGGAACCAATTTGTCTTCAAACCCCAAGGAAGTTCTTGAAACTCTCCAAAGCAATTCCCTCAATTCTGACTTCCTAAAACCTTGTCTCGACACAAACAATAGCAATGCTTTGTAAAAGCCATTCTTAAACCTCTGCCAAGCATAATTTATCATTTGAATGACAATAGACCACTTAACACTGCTTAAATTATTTCTGTGCACTATCTGCTACTTGACTGTCTTTCTGTTGTAACATCGGACTATCATTAACTGCATTGGTTATGTGGTAGTCCCTTATCAAAGGCTGAGTACTATGAGTTTGTTTGGCCACAAACTAAATGTAAGGTGCCATGGCAACAACTTTATGCTGGAGATGCTAATTAAGTCAGATAATTTATAACTTTGCTTTGTGTAATGTTGTGTGATACATTATTTGATAAAAGGCATACCAGCCCTCAATTTATTTATTTTAGTTAACCAACAGGTTGGTTACATACTGTACTTAAAAGTACAGTAAGTACATTGTTTAATAGAAGATGACTATAGCAGATTTCAACTTTCGGCATATACTAATCTAACAATTCACAGTAATATAACTGGGTGTAATCATGTAAGTACCATATATTACAATGACATATATTTGTTGTTGTATCTAAAAAAGTTTGACAGGGAGTTTTTCTCTCTAAATGTATAGGTTTAATTACATTATTCACATCAGAATTATTTAATTGTATATTATATAGACTTACACCCATTTTCTTTTCCTTTTGTTCAGATTCAGGGTTTGTTGCTTGAAGATATAGCTCTGAGACGTGAGCAGATGAATCATCTTCAAAAGGGGGAGATAATGCTGTTCTGGGTGGTCTTTCATTCTCCAACCTTGTTTGATGCCCTTGTCACACCAATCTATTATTATGTGAGATGATATGAATAATAGACCCATGAGAATAATTATAATGGTGAGTTATTAGTAAGGTCACAAAGTATTTTTAAAACATAGAATTTATGGATATTTTGGTTTAAGTTATCAATATGATTGAGTCATCATAATCTGGCCTTTCATTGTAGTGAGAGTTAACCAACAGTCAGGTACCTTACAACATTCTCAGGTTTTGTGCTGTTGCATAAGTCTTGTTTTCCACTCAGTAGTATACTTTAAAAACTCTCAAAATAAGATTTCTATTAAGAATGAAAGAATGAAAGTGATAGCTGACCATTGACTGGTCCATTATGGGACTGGACTGAATTATCTTCTATTAGTGCATTAGACTCCCTTTGTTGGACCACACTATCCAGAAGAAGTGCCCTCACCCTATATTCTTTACAAAAGGCCTAGATTTAATTAGTTTTCCTATATTGAAAAATTCATGAATTTGTCCTCTACTCCATCTCTGTTTGTTGGAAGTGACTTAAGCTTTGGTGTGAAGCTCTCAGGCAGTTTGGGCAAAATAGGCCCTGACAAAAAAGAAACAACTGTTTATGTAAATAGAGACTGCATGTTTACTCGGCAGAAGAAAGAGATGGCCCTGAACAGGGCGCTAAGCTTACCCAGGCCCTGCCAAAGGGGACCTCTCACCATCAACTTCAGACTTATTAAACTGATTACCAACTCCAGCTAATTAATCAGAGACAGTGCCCTTTCTTGTCATGCAGGGAGGGAGCTGTGTGTATCTCCGAGTCTCTCTATCACCAACACCCCCTCCCATCTGCTTTACTCAGTTCCCCTTTCTCCCCTTTCTTTTCTCAGCTTTGATTGAAGTAGGGGAACGGTAATTTTCATGCATCATCTGGGCTGGCAGGATGGGAGGACAAGTAGTAATTACCTTAAACAAACAAGGCCAGGATTGCTTGAGAAGCCACCTCTTTATTTAAGCTGCTGGAATAGGAAAACGGAGCGAGAGCGTAATGATTTCAAAACACACTTAAGAGCTTGTTTTTTTCATTATGTTCCAGACTATTTTTTGTTTGAAAAGGAGTAAACTGAAAGATTCTAGTAGCAAGTCAATAGACACGACAAAGACATCTACTGTAATGATTGTAGTTCGGCCAGGTGGTCGGGTAGAACAGTTCTGTTTTCTGCTTGCCCACATTGGTTGATTACTCCGACAGGCTGGATGTCTAGGGAGTTTTGAGTTTAATGGATTAATGTCAGCACATTCTTTCTAGGATTTTGTATTGTCTTCATCTAGTATATTTTTCCAAAATACTGAACACACATCAAAATATAATTCTGCTTATTAAATATGCTGAACCACAATGACGGAACAGACAGTTGATTGCGCAGAAGGAGGGAGGGGGGGAGGATTATTGCAATGCAGATATTAGATGCTGTACTTTGTATCACAAGAGTACAGTAATGTAACATTAAGCAAAGCCAACTTGAATATTCAGTGTGGCTTTACTTTAGGACAGATATGCATTGTGTGAGACTTTCACAAGCCTAGATCCTCATTCCCCTAACTCTCTCTTCCTGCTGTTATGTCTGATTGTGTCGTCTTTGTCTTAGCGTGATGTGCTTGCCTTCCCCTCTGGAGAGGCTAATGCAGGCCTTTTTTCTCCACCAATCTTACAAAATGCCATGTGTAACTGGTGCCCCTATTGCTCCTAATTAATGTGTGATTAAAGAGTGAAATAAGGGATTCTACCAGTGATTTGTTTTTCAAGGAGTGAGAAATTAATCCCCTTTGGATCTTGCAGAATCATTTAAGGATTGTCCTTGTTCTGTTTATCAAATAAACCAAGTAATTAGAGACTTTAGATAAGTAGGCTAAATTGATGCCCGCCCTGTGTCTTCCCTGGCTGTTCTCTGATTGAGACTGTAGCCTTGTGCTGGTAATGTGTGGCATTATACTTGTCCAATAACAATACCTTTGTATTTGATGTGTCAGTAATTACACTAGGGAGCTTCCTTGACCTTGGTATGGGCTGTATATCTATTTTATGAATCAATGTATTTAATGTTGTAACCCACAGAGATATACCACCAGGGAGTTTACTCTTCACTGTAATTCAGCAAAGAGGCGGGATTACTACCATAGAGCCCTCACTTAGTCTACTTGGTTGATATTGTTCATCATTGGGTGTGTGCGTACGTTGCTATTGAACATACTGAAAATGTAAGTTACCACTGTGATAATAATTAAATTGAGTTGTATTTTTTTTCTGTGGATGTGCTTGGTTTCATACAGTCAGTTTTGTGTCTATAGTGGTTTCTGATGTTGCATCAACCCAGACATTCCAATGCAACACCTCCAGCAAGAACAACTGATTATTTCTCTTTTTCAAAGTAAAGCTTAAAATCCTAGTGAGGCTGGCCTTTGTAATCAACTTTATATTCCCTCGGTCTGATAAAAGGGGAAATAGTCACTTTCTGATGCAAAGTAACCAAAAGAACCAAAGTTGTTGAACCTATGATTATATCCTGGTTGGACTTATTTCTAACAACCAAAACTTCAGATTGGACATTAATGTGAACAGACTAAACATGGAAGTATCAGGACATAGTCGTTACAATGACAGAGGGTTGAGATTACAGTGCATTCAGTACAGCCATGAATTACAATCATGCTCATTCAGTAGTAGATATGTGGACACTCCAGTTAGTTTGAATCCCCACCACCCCTCATACCTCCCCACTCCGAGTCGCCTACTCCTGTGTTTTGTCTTCTTTTGGCAGGCATAGCGCAAAGCTTTCCCCTAATTAGATCAGGAATTACGGTGTGGATTAGGTGAATGAGGGAAATGGCAGTTTCTCTGACCATGGTACGGTAGCTATTTCAAGTCATCAAAGTCGTGCACGCATGCTTTTTTCTTCCTTCCTTGGTTTGCATTATAACACAGCTGTAGGACGAATGACAAACATTGTTAATCTCTTGCTAGCTAGCAATACATTACAAAGGGGTAAAGCAGGATTTTTCTCCAGTGCCGCAAACACTTAAAATTCAGTATTGTCCATTACCTCTTAAACATAGCTGATAACAAGCATCATTAATTAAACTGTGGGAGTAAGTGGGGTTACATAAATTGAAATTAATAATCAGCCACAAACATAAATAGAATGCACATTCAAAATTGTTTTCTCAAACCCCCCAATTGTAGATTAGAAGGTTTGGCTTTTATTTGAATGTGATGTTTCACCCAATCCTTGGGATAGGTTTAGTCATGGAGGGCTCTTTTCATTTGTTTGCCACATTTACATATTTCCCCAGAAAAATGATCAAGTAGGCATTTAATTGCTAAATAAATCACTTTCCATAGCTATTGTATTGAAGCCAAGTCAATTGCACATAAGCAGCACAAAATGTCATATTCCGCAACTTGTTTTTGAAACACCTAATGTTTAGGGAACTATATGCACTGTCTATGCTGGCAATATAGTACAATATTGATTTGCACTCACTTGAGAACTGAAAATGTTATCTCCTAAATCTCTTTCTCCAAATTCCAAGCCCTAATTGATAATTTATTCTTAATGAATATGCTGTAGTGGCCTACATAACCATTCTTACATAACTCGAACAGCACTTGTCTGACCTATGATTTGAATTGTGTATAGCATGTTTTGGCTAGAATGTTGATATTATATGAGACATCTCTGAATTATCAAAGGACTTAATCCTGAGTGAGTACAAAAGCTGTTAGCTCTGTTGTTAGGGAGAATCAAGTTTAGACATGCCCACTGTCAGTTGGCGAGGGGGGAGACTGAGAATCTTCATGTATTGTTTTGTAATTGAATTAACAATTTCCTTGGAATGGTTGATGTATGAGGATGGTGCAGAAGTGACTGTATGGATGTCATTGTTATAATTGTGGTTTGCTGGTCAGTCCTCGGTTATGCTTGTCGAAAGCTAATGTTGTTTTAATAGGGAAATCCATGAGACACGCTGAAGCTGAGGTCTCCCTGAAGGAAATCACGTTCACTAATAAGACAACATGAACACATTTGACCACAAATTTCACACTGGGGAAAAGACTACCGCAAACGTCACAAAATATGACACCCTATGCACCTGAACACTCACTCATGGCTGCAATAAACATCTGTCAATAGTCACTGTTCAAATCCATGCAGGTGAAGTTAATTGGGTACACAGGTCCAGACATGACAAGAGCATAGATACATAACTACCTCTGAGTGGGCAAAGGTGGATAGCAGTTGGCCCTTTTAATGTCATTTCACATGGGTATACATGTGCTTTGGGGGATTTCTGAAGGAGAGGTTCTCTACTTTCTGCACCTAGCATATTAAGTGGAAACATACTATAGGGCCTTTTAAAAGGAAACCTTAAAAGGATTTTGCAATTAAGTTAGGAAGGCGATGTACATGTCAAATTCATTTACAAAAATATATATAAGTTACTTGTCTGTTTTTGAGAAATCATATCTGGCAGAATTGCTGAGGCCTGAGTAATAAAGAATCACAATGTTTTTCCCAAGGTTCTCTACTCATTTGTGGTTCCTGATTCATTAGGACAGAGAGTCTCTGAGGAAACTCTCAGGGGTCCCCTCCAATAACAGCCTGTGAACAGGCCTGTAACACATTCATAGGAAAACCTCAGTAGGACACTGTACTGTACCATAAACACAAGACTAAAGCAGAAACTTCAATGACATTGTCTACTGTATGTTTTTTATTACACTCATTTGAATTATAAATGAGATTTGGGACAACAAATAGCATCATAACAACAGTGCTCATACACTGCCTGGGGAATTTCCATTAAAGGCGTTTGAGTTTGAATCAGCGAATAAATAAATGACATACTCCTGGGAAATCAGTGTAACAAGCAGATACATGTTAAAACTCTGGAGAGACTTCTCACCGGCACTGAAGTGGGCTTCCTAAAATGCAGATGTGATGGAACCACAGACGGTGCTCAATAGGGCTCAGGCCTTCAAGTAAGTAATGAAGCAATTAGGCAGACAATTATGAACACCTGTGACGCTGATTGGCACCATGCTGCTCCGTCTGTTTTCCTGACTCTAAAGATGCCTTAATGTTGCTAAGTTAACCTCTAACAAGGCTTGTAATGATGAGGAGAGCCAAACACTATTCACACACACACACACACACACACTCACACACGCATACACGGAGGGACATATACAAGGACACACAGGAGGTTCACATTAGGAAAAAGAGTTCATCCCAAAGAGGGGGTTGCGTCATGTATTATTGAAACCAGCTCTTGTACAAACACAACTCCAATAAATTGAGGTCTCCATTTTTCCGATTCATTAAGGTTAATGTAGTTTTAATTAGTACTTGATTTGAAACCTATTAGATGCAATTTATAAGTCTTTTCTGAGACCTGCACACTACATTGCATGGGATTAATAAGATAAAAGGCACAACTTGGACTTAGTCACTGTTGGTTCATGGTTGGACCCAGGGACTCCTTTTGTATCCAATATAGCTGGATGTTTATTTGCACAAGTGCTTTCAGTCACATTAAAACAACCTAATGAATGGAGGGGTTTGGCTTCAGGGATTGCATCATCAGTCTGACGAACAAATGACATCGTAGTTCCGGCCTGATTAAAAGGATCCTTACAAAAGATTTCAGTGCTGAGAACCCTATTTTAAGTCCATGACAAAGGGGTGTCTTGTGACATCTTTTATTCTACCCTGAGAGAGGTTTACTCATTTTCTTTGTTTATTTATTTCAGCCATTGTTGAGACCTTGCCATGGGTATTAGTTATCAGGGGGAAACTATTTGGACTGTCTGAAATGTACAGACTGCAACCAGGAGCTTATCTTGATAAAGCATCTGTTTCCATTCCACTATAAATTTAAGGTTTGAAAACTGCACACCAGCATACCAACACTTTATACCAACCACTCACAGGTTATAATAATTGATTAAGAACACACTTCTGAAAACAGATCACAACAGTGACAATGTTCGGAAGATTACAGAAAAAGAGCAGAGCCAACTCGCTGACAGCAGGAGTCACAACACATTAGGAGATGCATCAAGAGGGGATTCTTTCAACCTGACATGCTTAGTGTACAAAGATGAATTGTTAACATACCCTGTTTGACACTGTCACAGTGAGAAGGGTGCTCCAACAAGGTTATCAAACAGGTGGAACTTCTCTGGCTCACAGGTTCTTTGGAAGAGGACTCAGTTTTTCATGTGTAGAAATTGCCACCAGAGGTGAACAAAAATGGTCCCATCTGTAACTTAAACTACACAGCCCACTTCAGAGACCTGAGATCCATTTTAAGCATTTATTCTCTGAGAGTCACACAATGGGAGTTCACCAAGGATCAGTTTTCAATTGGATAATAGGGTTGTGAAATGAGGGGATCTAGAGGGCATTGCTTTCACACATTCTTATGGCTTCATATCTTGGTAATGTGAACCACTTTCTACGCAAGTCTCTACAACCTTCTAACCTTTTTTCTATATCAAATTCAATTTACATTTACAGCATGTATTATTTTGCGTAATTCAGTGTGCCAGAAAACTGCAATCTCCCACCTCAGCACTTACGAAGGATATTCATTTAAAACCTTTATTATCCTTTTTCCTGAACCACACCAACAAAGTAGACACTATGTGCTATTCTTATTTCCACAATCTAGATTAATAACAATCTCTTCAACTACTATGTTCATTTCAATGGCTCTGTGATTCAAAATATGAAACATCTGTCACTGAATAATTTATTGTGTCATAATTCATAATTTTGCTGACAACATTAAAGTTCTTCTTATCTGTCTGTGATGTTTTTTTCAGGTACAACTAGTCTATTGGTTCTCTATACACGGTGAAGGAGAAGAGATGCACTGGCTCTTTAAGAGAGAAAGGTGCTGGCCACCATGGCCTACTTTTGTCTCCTTTAACCCACTGTAGCCACTAGATGGTGTATGATAACCACAGAGAGACCAGGCCCACTGGGATGACTCCAGCTTTCCTGTGGGACAGGAGGGGTGCTGCTCGCTCAGGCCATAGGTGAGGGGATGAAATACAGAAGTACAGAACAGTCTGGAAAGTTTACGATAGATTCCAATCTATCTTCTCACAAGTTTTTATAGATGATTTATTGTTTTTCTTTTTTTTCTTTGAATAAAAACTTTACACTAACAGCACACTGTTATCATTTTATGACTGTCTTTAAGAATGAGAAATTTCATTGTTAGAGACAGACCAATAAAAGTCAGTTGTAAATGACTTTAACAACATGATGGCTGGGACACATTTCTTTGCCTTATAGCATATTGTTGGAGAGGCCTATCGATTTCATGTGACATAGATACTCCCAAAGTAGCAGCACACTACAGAGCTCTTAGCCTTGGCTCACAACTGTTGCTTTAATCTTTTCAGTGACATATTTGATGCTTTGTCACTGATGGATAATTGTGTGACCCTTATAGAGACCACATTTTTATTCCAACTCATGTTGCTCAAACATTTGTGTTATATTTGTTTCCTTAGAATCTTGGCTTCTTAGAATTAGAATGGAGAAAGATAAGCCTTATATTTGGGATGGTGTGTGTGCATATCTAGTGCATGTGTATTTGTGAATTTGTGAGAGAGTACAGTATTCTTCATAAGCACATTGTTTTTCTATGAACTCTGTAAAAAGCTTGTATTCACCTTTTCATAATATAATTGTATGTGATGAAGTAGAGTTTATAGTGAATGAAAAAATATAACAGAATATTTTTCAGGTCTTGATGAACATAATTTTTTTGAAACTTTTTCTGGCCAGGGTGCTACATTACATTAGGTAGGGAAATGAATGATCCATTACCTGCAGTAAAGCCTTAAATGGGTTCAGATTGGACTCACACCAATAGCCAAAATAGATTTATTTTGCTGGGGGTGCCTATGTAAACAGTAGTTACAGGAATCACTCTAAAGGCAATCCCGTTATAGGACTTCAAATATTTTGATGCCTTTGGTAAATGGCAGAACGGTATAGGGAATGACAACAAGATGACAATTCCACAATTTTGTGGCAGAAATAATTCTCCTCCCTTGTCCACCTTTAGAATCTCATGGCTAACCCCTGCTATCAATGTTATGCTGAACAATGAATTCTAAATCAGTCAAACATTTGCTCCATGCTCTTCCCTAGTTTAAACAAGATATTTTAGATGGAAACGTGTGGATTTATTGTAAGTAAGAGATATCAGAGAGAGAACTTAATCCCCTATTCGATTGTAAACCCCACCTCTCCTCCCTTTCCCCTTACCCCACCCCATCACTTACTTGACCTTTTGGCTCATTTTTCTCCAAATAATGAATGATTTCTGACTATTTCTGAGGGACGACCTTACACGCAGTCCAGAGTATTGGAATGTCATATCACAAAATCACCCAATCAGCATGCTGGTCCTGAGAGCAAACAGAGAGCAAGGACCTGGCACATTGAGAACAGTGGTGAACAGGGTCTTCTGGATGTCAATGTAATAGACTGGCTTATGATGTGTAAATAACACACCACTTAATGGTGCTCTTAGTTCCGACAACTCCTCTCCGCTGCTATGTGATATAGCATTTGAATCACTTGGGGGAGATGGAGATGGAGGTTCATGAACATATGGAAGTTTTGTGGGGCAACGTATCTTTCCACGGTCCAGGTAATTGTGTGTGAACTGAGCACCCGTAACTTACGTCTGTATCATTTAAATTATTAAAATAATAATTATTTGACTTTATTTATTATGAAATATAAATATAAAATGATATGTATCTCTATGATACTGTATCTGATGTCTGTTGGATGGAAAAAGGCAAGTTTAACATATTTATAATCTAAAAGATAAATGTTTTTATTTTAATTGTTTAAATATACTCTTACTTTACTGGACCACAATGTAGAAATGTTGTAAAGAGGATTATAAAATTTACAGTAAAAGTAAAAGTGTATCTGAAACTGAAAGCTTGTATTTTTAATGGCTATGTATAACTAAATATCCACAAACCATCATATATTTGAAATGCTACTTCATAATTGTTTTTCTTTCATTGTATTGAGTTAAAAATACTGTATTATCTGTTACAATCTGTTAGGAACAATCCTGCATTAATATTTTAACTACTTTAAACACGTTAGAAAAAAGTTATGACTGCATACATTCCATCTAAAGTTGACATTGTTTTACCGGGGTTAGTATAAGATGTAATGTATTTTTACTGATCGCTGTAAATTGTGTAAGATTTCAAAATGTAAGAGGAACGCAGAAAACAATATTTGTTTTGAACGTTTTATTTATTATTATGTAATGATTTGACACATGAAAGGAAACTACTGTAAATTGTAAGCATTGGACATAATTGTAGTTGGTCAGTTAGGTTCATTGTTCCAGTGTCACTGTAATGTTTTCATTCAAAAGTGGAGAAACATCATGGAGTAAAAGAAAATAATAATACAGAATTGATGTAAAACTGCAAAGTGGTAAGATTTCTATAAAAGTTTTCTTCCAAAGCGATATAGCATGACATGAATGGAACTGTACATTCCCTCCACAATTACTTTAAGAAAGTGATTATCTGTTTTTTATGTTTTTCTTTCAGTCAACAAAGTAAGGATTTTTATTTTGAAATCCAATTGTATGTAAAGTAGTGCAAACATGCACAACATGTAATCTTATTTTAAAACAAATGCTTCAGTTCATGAAAACTGTGGTATTACATGCAGGAGTTGTCATGCACAGTTTCTACTCAGTACATATTGCAGTGCATATACTACAGTAATAAATATGTTTGACCTCCCTGGGAGTATCAGTCTCAAAAATGCTTTTGATTTGGTTTCCTTTTCCTTCCTTCCATACTCAGGAAGTGACACCAGTTCCCACACAGACTAACCTTGAAAGCTCTTCAGAACTCTCTCCAAACCCAATTTGCCTGTGTTCAAGGTTGCATTGAAATTGTCTGTTGTTTCGTTACATTACCAAACCTCAACCCCCATCATTCCATAGGAGCCCTTATTGAAAAATAACACCTGAGTATAGGCATGAGGTGGCGTGGGAGTGCAGGTTGAGGTGGGTCAGATAGGGTGATCGAAAACAAAGTAGAAGGATAAAAAATATAATTTTACCTCCCCCATAATCCTAGGCTTCCAAGAATGACCTTTGATCTTGCAGCATGTGTGGTATGCTGAGCTGCCTGCTCTTGGCGTTCGCTGCTCTGATCCTGGGAAGCAATCACGGAGAGGACCGCTATCAGAAAGACTGCTGGGAAACACTCTAAGCCTGACTGGAGGTGAGTGCCAAAGCAAAAAGCAAATGTGTGGAGAAGGAAAAAATAGCCAAGTGCAGCCAACCACATACAGAGCCTGATGGGCCTCAGTATTGCATGATAAAAGTAGAGGATATCGACTGTACTGTACCACTCTCTGTTGGGCCTGGTGGGATTCATGAAACACACACATACACACACAATTCTTGTTCAATCATTAGTGACGAAATAGAAACAAATACTTATTTTACTCACCAGTTTCCCTTTGTTTGAACGATATGACATCAATATGAACGAACATGCATATGTAGCATCAAGAGTTGTAACAAAACACAATTACAAAAAATAAAACCATTGTCAGAATACTGATGAATGATTATTCTTATAAAATAAATTTCTTTGAGCAAAATAACTTAAATCTGACTAAAAACAACTAATATTATGGCCTTCCTACTCTACTCAAATAAACACAACTTTGACTGCCTACACACATTTTCTCAGGCCTTGGGCATAGCAAATTCCATGCATGTGCGTTTATTTGATTGTTTAAGAGCGATTTCCGGAAACCAAGTTTTGGAGGGCCAGGAGCTGCCTTGTAACAATTAGGGGGTTAAATGGCAGCTGGCCACACAGGAGGGCACTGCTGCATTGGCAGTCCCCTTCCTGCTGCTCAAAGGTCAGGGGTTTTGAGACTTTTTAGGAAAAGTCGATTTTTCAAGCGAAACAGGTGGAGGACTGGACAACACTATTTACCCAAATGCAGAAAGTGGAAGTTCATACCACCATTGTTGGACTGTCTCATACACCACTTTAGTACTTTTGTAGTATTATTTATTTTAAGGTGGTAGTGTTTAAGAGTGTGCATTCCACTTTGGTAAACATTGATTGATTATGTGAATCTGATCAACCGTATTTACCTAGATGTATGCATGCCAGAGTCAGGTGCCAGGTGTTCCTCTATGAAGAGACATTTGGTGTTCATATTTGAATGTAGTTTTGCAGGTATGGCCAAAACAAAACAACTGTTTAATGGTGCCATAGATTTGTTTACAGTATTTTGGCATATTCTATTTTCTGTCACTGACTACTGTGTTTTCTGGATTGTTGATGTATGTAATACAGGTAGGTGATCTGAGGGTGAGTACTAAAAATGTTCTCAGTCTTGGGGGATACTGTAGTAACAGTTGCTTTGGATGTGCACAGCATAAATAATCATTGAAATACAAACACACTCACGTTTGACACTGCATCAGTAGGCTGGGTGAAGTTAAAATGTTAGCCAATCGTGTGAAATTTGCTATTGTTAGTTATTACAGAGAAAGACAAAAGAGGCTCAAAGGTATGGAGGTAGAGCTCACCCTCGCCATTCTCCCCGTTTAGATTGGTTAAACCTCCAGGACCTGGAGCTGAACCCATCAGGAAAAGCTTAAGTGTTTAGGATTAGGGATCTAGAAGGTATTCGGAGGCCCTGAATCAAACTTAGGGGTTAGAGTGGAGCCAAGGCCCAAGTATTTGTCCTCCGAGGTAATCAAACAGGGGTAGGTAGGACCCCCTCACACCTGCAAGAAGGGCCCACAGCACTGAAAACATCCCAGCAAATACAAAACACTGGTCCTCTTTCCCCGTATCCAGTGCGACAACAGCTGGGGTGGTGGTTGGTGATGTGGCCCAAGGGCAAGGTCGTCCAGTGGACCAAGGGGAACAGCGGGTGGATTGTTTTCACTCCAGTAGTGAAAACACCAGCCATGGAGACTCCGTATGTGCCAGCTGTGGCCGAGGCTTTCTAGCCCACAGCCTGACCCCATATTAACACTATAAAGGGAAGCTGGATTGCTAATGACCGCTGAACTCTGGCCCCACCTGAGCCAAGCACTACTCTGATAGCATGCCCATACTTCTGAAGTATGGGAGTGGGAGTTAGTATGGGAGACGGTTTGGCACAAACTGCTGTAAACTGTAACTTTCAGCATTTATAGCAACTTGGCAGTAACATGAGGATAGGTGAAACATGTATCATATGTAGTATAATACTGTGCAAGTTGAAGCACAAATGTAAAATTTTACACATTATGAGAAAGAGACTAAATTGAGAGGATTTGCTGGTTTCCAATGCAACATACTCAGCTCATTTGATTACCTGAAATCACCTTGAATTCACTGATGTCCTGAAGACTAATTAGTCTGGACAGTTAACGTCAAAAGAGATGGGCTTTACATATAATTTGCTCATTCCTCTGCACCATTCTGCTACGGACAGTTTTTTTTATATTGAAACATTGTAATGAAGGTAATTGTTATCCACTTTGATGTAAATGCACACAAGTTTGCATTTTAATACAATTTCTTTGTTATATGCACACATCTTATGTAAAATATCTATGTACAATACATCATCAGCCTCCTTATGGAATGGAATTCTAAAAGGTTCCACTAAGAATGGGAAACATCACTAACAAATATATTTTTTAAAGAAATGCAATAATATACAATACAGTATGTGGATGACGTGAAACTTCAAAGTGTACCATAACTGCAGAAGCACTTTTATGTTAATCATAGGGTTGTTGTTGAAATCCTGTGTACAATGATGATACGACAATAATTTCAACATTTCTACCAAATAAGGTGTTCAGTAAGGCATTAGAGTGGCACTCGACCAATGTAGCTACTAAAGTAAGACTGGATTCACTTGCTTCTGAATTTGAAACCCGTGTTCAGCAAAGTTCATATCTTCACAATGTGGAAATTCCCACATAGCAGACTAATCATTGTAATTTTTGCACTGTAATCATGGAGGTGTGAGTGCAAACCTGTCTATTTCAACCACAATCTGACTTTGGGATATGGATAAAGACTGATTTTAGGCTTTCTCAGTAGATGTAGGGTAACATTACATTGGTTCATGAAAGGTATACTTACACTAGGTTTTATGTTTATTGGTTAAAGGTAACGGATGATGCATAGAAGTTGTCTGTAGATGACACGATATAGGGAATTTAGAATAGTAATAAAAGTCAAAGCATCCTACATGTCAATTAAAGAAAACGAAGGTTTGCTATGGAATTTGAATCAAACACTTATTGAGTTGATCATTGTCCTTACATTAACCACTGAAGTGTTTTAACGAGCCATGCGAAATAATACTGGAGGATCAGTTGCACTGGATGAGGCATCTTTATCCAGTTATTAGGGTAATGTAATGGAGTCTTCTAATCTAAACTAACCAAACCCATTCACCATAGGGGGCACAATAGTCAGACAACACGTTATTCCTACACAAAGCAGACTTTTCCACCAATAGTATGGGATACTATGAGGCTTGGGGCCTGTTCAAACAAGTCCTTCACAGTATCTCCCCATAAAATGATTTTCTCCCTTCTTTCTGTCTCCCCCATCCTCTCAAACTCTCACTCCAACAAGCGCTCTGCTGGCAGGGCATATTCTACGCTCCTTAATACCAAATTAAACCCCAACTCTTTTATTTTAAATGAGAAAAGGCAAAGGAGAGTGCTGACAATCTCGATTGTGCCCAAGAGAAGGAGGGGGAAAAAGAGGAGAAAAATTAAACGGTATTAAAAAATATAGAACATTACATTAATACCATCCGCCACAATTGGTGCTAATTGGCAGATAATCCAGGGGCCCTTGGACGCCTAATGCGAGGCTGACTACAGTAGTGAGCTGGGCCCTTGTCCTCCTCCACCCACACAGTCCTCGGAGCAGCAGGGCCTGGGTCAGGCTGTGGTGGAGGGGGAGGGATTAGTCCTGGCATTGTTGGCACTTTCTGTTGGAACATGACCTTGAAGAGAGTTTTGTTCACCCCACTTCCCAATTTTTCATCACCATAAACTTTAATGGGAGCATAGTAACATGATTTAGAGAGCCAATCCACACACAGGAAATGTATCAACCCAAAATGTTAATTCCCAAATGGTCTCTCAGGGTTGACATGGAACACCATTCTATTATTTTAACATGTGAATAATGCTGTTTCACTGATATTTTAATATATGAATATATGTTAAATAATATACAAATGTTATATAACATACCAATTTTTGTATATACTTTCTTGCACTAACAGTGGATGTGAAGAATAGGTATTCTGCAAAAATATTCTTAATTCAAGAATAAATAGGACGTAGTAATACTGTAGTTTCCATACAGTGCATGTGATTAATGTGTTAATTTACTAGAAGGTTTTCGCAATAATTTAATGATATAATACTGTGGGAAGACCATTATGAGGATGTGTTTAAAAAACGTTCCGATAACATTTTTTCAAATCCCTTAATTGGGAGTCAATGTGGACTCCAGTGGGGACAAAGAAAATTGAGAGATCTTGGGACCTCAAAGAAATTCTTAAAGGGAACGTCTACACCTGTATGCTGAGGCAGTTTTCCAGTGGTTTGAGTTCCCTCTCAGGCAAGTCCTTGGCTGTGAAACTTCCCATGTTAAGAGCACAACCTATTAAGACACGTAAGAAAGAGATGTTTTTCGGCACTGCGTTTGATGAAATCCATTTGCATGAAAAAAGGTCTGAGCAAAACTGTAACTTGTGAACTGATCAAAAGGGTAAGGCTCTCTTGAAACCGCCAGGCTTTTCCCCCTTTGACACGAAAGAGACTCTCTTGAGGCGCCCTCGCGGCGGTGGCCTTGGAGGTTAGGAAAACGTAGCCCCTTACGATGCACAGGACTGCTCTCTGGACAACACTTGAGCCGGTTCCCGCAGACCAAAGCCGCTCTCTGTCAGGGCTATCAGTGTCTCAGCAGCCTTCACTAGCATTCCATGAGAGTGTGTTCACACTGTACTTTGGGGCTTTGTGTGTGTGTGTGCATGTGCTTATGGTCCCAAATCAACTTTTCACTATGATTTTCTCGATTTAATTCAACGTGATGGCCATCTTGAATTTTAAAGCTGTTTAAAATTCATCATTTTGAACTTGAAGTAGACTGCTTTACTTTTGTTCTCCACCTTCAAGTCTAACATCAATTTTATTTCCTATCCCTCAACAATGTTAAGAATGACATCAGAACATTGCATGACATTTTTTATGTTTTGAAACACAAGAATGTACTTAATAAATAAGGGTTTCCTTTAGGTCATCAATACACCCCTGTGTGCTGAGCCACAATCAACTCCTGGAAAGAGCTTCAAAGTAAAAAGAGAATGACTTGTTATTCTTTTTAGGTCCATCTAAAATGTTTTGACTAGACCTTGTTTTGCTAGAGAGAGAATTGAGGAACTGCTTAATTTTCATGAGACTGAAAATGTCCTCTCGATGTGCTCCCATGCCCACTGTGCAGCTAAAACACGTCGCTTCCAATAGTTGTATGTAGGATAGCCATGGAGATATCCACAAATTGTGGGGCAGAGACGCTCTCTCTCTCTCTATGTCTCTCTCTTTCACTCTCTCTCTCTCTGTGTCAGCTCACTCAGCTGGTTTCACTTAGAGAACATGGAGAGAGGGGGGTCAGGGGGTCACACCATGACCTCATCAAATTAGCCTCAACCGAGGGAGGTGTTTAGCACGAGTTAAAACAAGTAATCTGAAGGGCATTAAATGCAAATGCAACGACCATATGCCCACTTCAAACACGGACAGCTCCCAGCCACCCCCCCTCTTTCCTTCTCACATATTCACAGCGGTACCATTCACATGTCTCACAGAGTGGGGGGGCTGTTAAAGATGACAATGGGTTTCTGTCATGCTGTCCAGGTGTGAAACATTTTCAGCAAGTCTAAAAAGCTGTTTGATATCTGTTAAAAGAATGAAATTAAATATCTGAGCCTGATTCACCTGAGAGTACTGTAGATATCTCTTACACACATATATGTATGTACGTATTTATTTTCATGGTGACCATAAACTTGTAGGGAAGGAGAGTTATAGAAAGAGAGGGGGATACAGAGAATTTTTATTCTGCAATCCAAAAAAAAGAAAGAAAATGTTTGAGAAAGAGTTTTGCCATGCTACATAAATGCTAAGCTCCTGTTAGCGTGAGTGAGGCCTGGTCAGGTTGTGAAGATTATGGGCAGACTGATTGTGCCCCCTCAGGCTGTGACCAGGCAAGGAACATATGGCAGCTCCTATGTGCTAATAAGCACCTGTGGAGAGGGAAAGAGGGAGCAAAGAAAGCCCCGCTGGGCTCTACAACCATGCCACCTGCACAGACCTCTGCAGTGCTTCTGACTCACTCAGCCTGGTCTCAGTCTGGTTCTGCAGCGCATGGCAAAAAAACAACTCTACACTCTTATATATATGAATACAGATGCTGAATACTAGGTAGACTGCAACTACACAATGACTGTGATTTAAAACTTTAATGTACTAAATTTGATGATTGGAAAACAAACCAAAAAGCTAACAAGAAAACATGTTTCAAACCTGTGGATGACTAGTATACCTCACAATACAAATATACTATATTCAAGGCATCCCGTGAACCATAATGAAATGGATGAAAGTCCCACTTGTTTATAGTTAATAGTTAGTTCGTGCGCTGAGCAGGTTTTCAGAGGTCTTCGTCTCCATTCAAAACGTCTCCCAGCTGCTGATGAGGAATGTGAGAGCTAAAAGAAGACATTGTGGGAGACCTCTCTCCTGTCAATCAAAAAGTTGCAATAAATTTGTTTAAGCTGTGAAAGCATTTTGAAGAAAAGTAACAAAGTACTTCATGTGTGCCTTTTGAATACCTATGTTCCCTGACAGCTCTTTCAATCAGACAAATTTCTCTTGACATTAAGGTGAAACAGCAATTGGATTATGTTTTTGACAGGAAACAATGATATCATAAGTACATTTCCAAATATACCCTGGATTGATACTTTAAACACTGATATACCTTTCTTAAGACCAAATTTAAAAAACACCTTATTGCATTGAGCACCATAGAAATGTATTGTTTATACAAAGAGTACTCAATCAAACAAAATGGCTAGCACAAATGAGAACTCCTTCAAATGGTCTGTTTGTCAATGACAGCAGTGTAACTAAGGAACATATGTGAGCATGTGTGAGAGACGTGCAAATACCTAAATGTCTAACTTAAAGAATGGGACATTGGTCTGCTCAGTTTATTAAGCTCGCTCGAAATAGTTCGCTGTTCAGAGTGAATTGTAAACCACATTAGAACCTTGCCCCATTATATAAAAATTCTGCCCTGTAATCTTTGAGATCTGCTTAGAGCCATGAATGATGTCCTGGGACATTTTTCAATTGAGAAACGAAGAACAATAATCAACCTTTGATAATTTATGAGATTTCATTCATAGACATCTGGCTCCCATACATAAGAAAATATTTTGGATACCACTTCGACAGACAGTGCACTTACAGGACTATTGACTGTCGTGCTGTATTGTAGCAAGATGTGCCAAAATAAAAAACTGCCAGACATTAATTATAGACTTAAATATGTGGAATCATGGTTAACTAATAATACACAATCAATAAATATACTTATGGATATTGAAAAGCTTTGTAATGTTGTATAGAGGCCAGTTAACTTATAGCGGAATGTTGCCATGGCTTGTTATGGTTCTTCAGAATAGGTTGTATCAATGAATAACAGTTTCATTTATATGAGTATGCTTGCATCATATAGCATTGCAATGTTTAATGTTGTATCAAGTTCACTTTGTGGATATTTTAAAATGAATAGTGTTGTTTAAATGAAGATACTGATTTGGATTTCATTAAGAGGCTGAAACTACTGCATATGTTGAAATAAATGAAGTAAGTGCTTATTAATTTTCAAAGTCAGGTCAAATTAATTGATTTGAATCCTAATTTAAATTGCTCTGTTAATGTAAAATAACACATCAAATAAAGTCCATCCCTAACTATTTCAAAAATTATTGCTTCTGTCAGCACAATAATGTGCTGTTCCATATATATATATATATATATATATATATATATATTTAAAGGGATTCTCCGAACTTTGATAGTATATCAAAGTTTCCTCACACCAGAAAGAAGATTCATTAGAATTAATTGCAATTATACTTACAAAATGAAAGTAATCTACATAATAAGTAAATCATATGTTCTACTTTTTCATTGCTTGTATGGCCTTAGTTGTTCGCACAAGGCCTAACACAGAATGTAAGAAAAAAGGACCATACACTTAGTAGTTTATCTCCCAATTTTCAGAATTCGTTTTTCACATTAATTTCTCTTTTTGCCTTTTTCCTTATAACTACAAGACTTTGTAAGACTACTTTCAATTCAACTCTGCTGAACTCTGTTCAACACTGAGTCAACACGTTTGTTTAGTAGTTTGCTTAGTGTGCTGACCAATTTTTGACAAAAATTGAATTCTAAAACTTATTTCTTCCTTAGTTTGCATTAATTGTCAACAACTGATCTTGTGTTTATTTACATCTATTCATGGCAGAATCACATATTCAAATGAGCCTATAGTTGAAAAGCAACAGATGGCACACCCTACAGGGCCTGTACAAACAACGACTTGGTTGTAAACACCTGTAACATAGATATAATGGAATTCTTTAGTACTAAGTCGGTTAGAAGCAGTACATTATACTACATTATATATAGTTGAGCAAAGCAACATCATACTGACTTTGATTTCCTTCAAACTTTTTTCACACAGTTCAGAGTTAGATATATAATAGTGATAGTACTATGAATTGTTGTCTTACATTTCAACTCTGTCCCTGAACTTTGACAACTGAACTTGCGTAGAGAAATTCTTAGAGAACTGAAGACCAAATGTTATCACTTAGACGAAATACATTCATCAAGACCCATAGATGCCATTGATTTAGCTAAATAATGTTTACATCTGTGTGAAAAGCAATCTAGTTAGCCTATAGTAGTAGTAGTTATTAGTGTGGCATGTCTGCCGAGGTTTTCAAATGAAACCTGCAGGTCCCCAATCCTCATCTAAGACCCTGTCCTCAACGTGGGGCTTTTGCCCCCTTCAAGGAGCTGAAGTCTTTGATATTGAGTACATGTTTTAGATGAGTGTTCCCCCTTCTCCATCCTCCAATCAATAGCTTCAAATATAAAGGATCCGGATCAGCTCTTTGAGCGAAGGAAGCATTGCAAGAGCATGAGATCAACCCATGGTTTAGTCTGCCTTGTACAGAAAAGTGTTCCTCTCCAACTCTTGCCCCGCATTCAATACAGATTGGCTGCTACAAGGAACACCATTCTGATTAAGTGGTGCCCCTTTCACGTGTGCAACAAGTGACAAAAGAGGAGATTGGGCAACTAACCTGCTGTTTAGATAAATAAAGCTACTCTATCAGCTCTCATAATTGCTAACCCCCTCTCTCCTAGCCCCATTGTCCACTGGCGAGTGCTGCTTGGCCTCCTCAGATCCTCCTAATTGCTGACAGATTTGATTTCTCAGTGACGGCAGGAGCTCTGTTCGTGGCCTTTACATCGAGTAATTGCTTTCTCCCCCTCACTCACCCCCACCCCTTTCCTCATCGTCGTCGTCTTCTCCAGAAACGGAATTTCCCTTTCCCGCTTTAACCTCTTTAATGGTTTCCTTCTATGTTAATAAATTCCCACCGTTTAAATCATATTTAGAGATGTTTTGAATAACTGATTCCAATTACCCAGTGCCCAAACTCTGAGAGTGGCCAACCGAGCAGGCAAACCCTGGCTCAAACTTTTGGGGATTGAGTGTGGAGTGGAAGTAAGGAGTGAAACAATAAAAAAACTATACTTACTTCATAAATGTCCACTCCAGTCAGGTTTTTCTTCATACCAGATTAGTATAGCCACAGTCCAGTAAATTTGTGGCCAATAGAGGAGTAATCCCATGGTACTTAAATGCAGTCATGTTAACTGTACACTAACACAATGACGCTGAATCTGTTAATTAAACTATACATAATCAAATTAAACAACTGCTGATTATTAATGTTATGGGAACTATACAGCGTGGCGAAACTAATCGAATACACTTTTTCTTTTTCACTGGAAAAGTTGCTACTTGTGAAAAGTAATTTTCAGAAACAATTTGTGATGTTCACAAAAATCTAAATGGCAATAATTACGTATTTTCTTTACAGCAACACTGTACTCTGGCCTAAGGATTGATGTTACCCCATAGGATAACTAGAGGGCTCACTCAAAATGTGCTGGAGCCCAAGTGAGCCCTCACAATAACTCTTGCAACATTCAGATGGCTGAGCGGTGAGGGAGTCGGGCTAGTAATCAGAAGGTTGCCGGTTCGATTTCCCGCAATGCTAAATGATGTTGTGTCCTTGGGCAAGGCACTTCAGCCTACTTGCCTCGGGGGGAATGTCCCTGTACTAACTGTAAGTCGCTCTGGATAAGAGCGTCTGCTAAATGACTAAATGTAAATGTAAAATGTAAAACATTAAAAAGCTAATTATCCACAGGAACAAAAGTGCACTTTATTTTCACTTAACACAATTAGTCATAAACTGCATTTAAGTTCTAAATGTAAGCAGGCTCCCATTCTCTGCCAATTATTCATAGTTTCATATTCATATCACATTCAGAGTTTCAAAGCAAACATATTTCCAGTGCTGGTGTCTGTGTTAATCATCCCACCCACGCATTTCATGGATTAGACATCCACATAGCATGCAATGTGAGCTGGTGCTGCTTTGCCAACTACACACAGTGATTTTTGTTCTACACAAGAACATAACTCTATTCCATGGCTTGTGAGCATGTGGATGCACTATATATTCAGAGGGCAAAATGTCTATGATGCCTAATCCACTCGACATGTGGGTGTGACAATTAAGTATTCCTTAAATGATTAGCAAAATACAGAAATATGTAATCCTTCTTTGCATTGATTTTCTTTGAACTGCTCTTACCTCTTACCAGGGCACACGATAAGCATCAAATTGGGCTTTCTGTTGGAACATTTGCATATTACAGGCATGACCCTTATTTTCTCGTGACTTCTTTCAAGTGTTTGGCTGCAGTATTAAACCAATTTATAATTGAATAATATGGGTTCCATTTACTTTAGTATAGAATATTCCCATACAAAGTAAAAAAACTAACAAACACTTGATTATTATTTATTGATTCATTTTAATTTGCATTCCTGGTGCAAAGATTAAATCAAAATGTAGTCAAGAAGAAGAGAAGATGAGGAGGTCCTGTCTTCCATTCAGTGGGCTGGGCTTTTCTACTTGTTATTGTGATGAACACAGCACAGCACTGTATATAGGAACATAAGACAATTCTTGCCACACAAACACAAACTTTCCACTGCAAGCATGACATTTTATCTGCATACATCTGCAATAAATTACTGAGGTAAGGCTATTGTCTTAAATCTGGGTTAGTTCATGCTTAGAGAATTAGGTCTTTCTTTGTCTGCATTTTGTTTATGTGTGCCACAATTAATGTCCAATTGGTTAGTCATAGTTTGACAGTTTGGTGTGGTGTATGTGATTGTGCATGCATTTGTATTTATGTCTGCATGTGTTTTTGTGCATGAATACAGTGGTATATAGGAGGGGTACAAAGACCACATGTCACAAAAGGTCATGAGCCTCAAATTGTCCATCAAAGATGTCTGCTCTGCTTAATGTCATCTGGGTAACCTTTTGTGGTGGATACACTGAAATATCAAACCCTATTTCTACATTTCCTCAGCAAGACTACCATGATAGAATGTGCCCTTTGTGCTTGACATGATAATGGCACAAAGACCAAGTTTGGTGAGAGACTTTAGTTTAATCAGTGTTTCATCAACTTACAGTAGCTCTTTACAGTGACACACTCTTGGTTGTTTTTGAGTTTTTTAATTAAAATAATGGTTCACCCATATAAATATTCTGTAAGTAACAGTGGAATAATCCACCTGCCATTGCTATAGGAGAACATTACCAGTGAAGTTAAAAAGTACAGAGTCAACATGGTGACCTGATCACAGCATCTGGAAAATAGATTCCGTTGCAATATGGTCATGCAAAGAAATACTCGGTGTAGTTTTTGGAGGGCCACTGATGTGTCCCAGAGAGAGAGCAAGAGTGATAGTGACAGAGCAGTAGAGCCTTGTCTCTTTGACCCTCTCAACCAACTGCTCCTGGGACAGATGACCATATCCCTCATGTACTGTACAGTGGACCAGAGACATTTATGATGACTGCAAACAGTTCATACAGAACCATCTCTCTCTCTTTCTCTACCTCTTTCACTCGTTCTCTCTACACCTTATTACAGGTCAAAAGATAGATCAGATTCAATAGCAAATCCTTAAAATAGGTAGGAAATCAATCCATACATCAAATAGAAAATAATCCTAGTCCGAGTTACAAGATATTCATAATCCACTGTGCAAATCATGGTGTAAGATAGGATACATGTTAATTTATCCATGACATTATCTGCTAAGTAGAATTTAACCTTCCAGGTTGTGAAGACTTGCAGAATCCCATGGCCTTTAGCAGAGTGCACACAAAGGTCATCCATTTGGTAAAGCTGCACCAACAGATAGGATAATATTATCTTACAGTATCATATACAATAGCCAAAACTTTGACCTTACACACATTATATGGCTAGATAGTGCTTCATACTCAAATATCAACCTTTTTGCATCAATTGTTAGACAAATTTCTCGATTAAAGTACCTGTCTCTGTCTGTCTTTCACAAACTTTCCCTTTCTTTCCTGTTGCCTTTAACCCACAGAAACCACAGCTTGTATTTACACTATTTACAGCAAAAGAAGAATTCAGTTGAACAAAAGCTATTTGTGCCAAATGTTATGCAAATGAAAAGATAGGCTGTTTCTAGCAACATGTGCAATCTGAGCTTCTGAGTGGGCCGTTGATCCTTGTAGTGACTGGTAAAACAGCAAGTTGATTCATTTCTGCTTACAGCTTTACAGATGGAGAGACGTAATGATACATCCCACTCTTTATATGTTTATGCCAAGGTATTTGTCTTGTTTAAATTGTAAAACAAATATTTCATTTGATAAAATTTGCTTCTAACACAGCTTTATCATACACCTCGTATGTAAATGTAGTATTCTTCCATACAACACTTGATATGCAAATGTAAAGAATATGTATAGTCAGACCATGTAAGATAAAACTGATGAAACTATGTTGATTTATTTTTTTAAATTTATTTGAATCTGATTTGTTTAGATTTGTTTGTGGTTTCACACATCAAATTCAACCATTGTTTTGTATTTAGTAGAATGACAATTAAAATGGAGAATTGTGGAATTAACTTTTAATTATCCTAAACTTACAAGGTTGTTTTTCTTACAAAGATATAGTAGTAAACTGGCTGGTATAGAAAATCACAAACAGGACACAATTTTTTTCCGGCACCCTCTACCTACAATATATTTCATAGTAACCAAAACTCTGTAATACCCTCTGCAAAATATTCAAAAATTACAGTTTTTTAGTTCTCCTCCAACACATTCTTGTCATTAGCATGTCTCTGAACTCCACACCTTCCCTACCTCCTCAGTACTGTATTGATGGATAATTTCATCCAATGAAGAGCTATTAAAGACCGCAGGGCACACACATGTGGGCCAAGCTTCCTTTAGGCCTCTGCAGATTTGATTTAAACTTTAGCAGGAAGGACACCTGTTCTCTTGCCCCCAATAGACATGACCTCAGAGCACTGATGTCAATCTCCAAGCATTGTGGCTGCTTAACACATGGCCGACTAAACTTGAGACATTTTGAACCAGGCCAAGCAAGATGCATGATACATTATTACAGGTCACCATATATTGTATCAATAGAATGAAATTATTCTGTAAACCCTTATAAGAACACTGTAACAAGATACAGTATACTGTGTAGCCATGCAGCAGGGATTTCCAATAGTTGTACTGTAGTCTGCATTCCTGTTAGACAATTGTACAGTGACTGCTGATATTACAAATCATGTAAATGTAACCACTGAAATTACTGCTGCATACAATTTTGAGAAGTAGGTGTATCTCATTCCTAGTAATTGCACGCATTTTTCTCCATAATTGCATGCATTGGTCATGGCATTTGTAGAACCAGCTGTGTTAATTACTGTAATCTATCAAATGTGTTGTCCATTAATGCATATGATAGCTATATAAATGTATTGGATGGAACTTGGCAAAATATTCTGAATGCATTGTCATGCTGCATTTAAATATTATTATATTCACATTTTGAGATGTTTCAATGTAATCAATTTGAAGTTGTTTGGAAGAGCTGCCATTTTAAATGTGAAACACAAATAATAACAAACAGCAAGCTACACAAGCATCTTCTCTCATGGGTTGAAACAATTAAATTGTATCCAAATTGCCTTTGAATCTACTGCTCTTAAATCTTGGTACCTTGATTCACCTTTTACTGTATCTAATAAAATATAACTTTAACTAAACAGTACATTGCATAAAAACATATAAACATTGGGTTAAAACAGGACCTTTGGGAGCCACCAGGTTGACACGTAACCCTGGCTTAGCAACTCTTTTAGCTCTCTTCGTCACGCGCCAGTCGCACATCTGCACCTCTATATATCAAACCTGTGCACAAAAACATTCCAGGGAGTAAAGCGAGGGTGATTTGTGTGTCTTTCTCCTTTTTTTATTAAATTTCATCTGTGATCTAAATGTTCGCTCAGCTAAAAGCGGGGCCTTTTAAATCAATCATCCATCCAAAACATAGACCTGCACCACATTAAAAGCAACGATTTCCCCTCTCCCCACCATGCTTCATGCTCTGTTCATATATTTTCTGTTGCCCCCAACAGATGGACAATCTTGCAGCCAGAGATTTTTAAAAGTGTTTAATAAATGTAATACAACCTGTATAGTGTTGAAGAAAAGACCCTAAACCAAAACCATCTGCCTGACCGCGGAGAGAGACCCTGAGTGGATGACGGCCGTTAAAGGGGATGTCTAATATGGCTCAACATGTGGACCTGACTGCCATGCAATACAAGTTCTCTTTACATGTTGGACAGTTTATGTCCCTCAATGTTGTTCCCCTGGAAAGTGAACTGAGGCCATACGTTACAGCTACTAATTTATGACCTGATGTTTTATATACACTGGTGTGTACTCTATCAGAGTGAGATAATAAAAGGATACAGGTGATGTTGGAATGCAATGGCTTTAAAGATGTTATCCCCACAAGAGGGAGAGTATTGTAATATTTTCCAAAAGGATGGTAATAGATGAAAGTGTTTGCAAATTGTCAAATTAAAGATCCATGACCCTGCCAGTGGATACTCACGTATGGTAGGCTACATGATGTTACTATAGCACTTTAAAATGATCACAACATCCAAGGAATAGGGGCTTTACAACTTTGCAAGATGACAAATGTTTGCAGGATAATACAGCATAATATGTCCCTTTGACTTTAATTCTTAACATAGTGAGAAAATGTATAACATACATATTTTTTTCTGCTTATTGTTATTCCCTTCTGAAATGATAAAACGGTTTTTTTGCAATATTCTTCAATGATTTCCAAGCTTTTTGTAAAAGTCACAAAATGGCAGGCTGAAAATGCATCTCTTGAAGCCTGAAATGCATTATGCTATGTAGGGCTAACCTAATATTTCACTTAGCCATACCACTTCATTTAGAGATGGACTCTAGATAAGAGTAACAATCTAGCTTTGATGGATGGCCCAGCCTTAACCCTAGGAGTTTGGTATGTACATACGGCACTGTTCACGGCAGGACAATAAAACCAACACTGGCAGGTGTGTTTGGTTAAGATGTACTTGTCAAGTAGGGTGACATGTGTGTCTGTATTCGTTCAAATGAACGCCTTATCTGCACCTCCATGCCCCACTCGAGACAAAGCAGTTCCCATGTTTGTATGATTTACCTCTTTCAAGTGCAGTCTACCCGACCCCCATTCCCTGTTCCAGTCATGTCAAAGGTGTCTGAGCCAGGTTGAGCTCTCCCTGTTGGTATGATGAAACCCAAGAGGCCAGCATGGAAAATGTGCCCAGCATCATCTTGTTACAACTAATTTTGTGAGCGAATAATTTGGATAGACTTAGCCTAAAATTGTTTTGCATCTGTGTCTTCATGCCTGTGTGTACAGTATGTCAATGGACTCTTGCTGCAGGGCTTTGCGCCCACAAACACCATTCTTTTTTTTTACATAGACAAAGTTATCATTTTCATTCATATCAGTCACTTGCTCAAAAATATTTTTCCCTTCCAAAAAGGAACCGACCTTAGTTTCCATGGTAACAGTACAGCGTGAACTTTGTGAAACCGGATGTTACGTACACGTGTGAAAGTAGGAAGTATTTGGACAACATACAAGTACAGCACAGCTCAGCAGTTGACTGTGAAATAGGCTATCGTTCATGAAATTTGATTCGACTTATAATGCTGAACATATTCTAATTCATTTAAGGAATGAATATGTACCTTAATGTTTGAAAATATGAAACGGAGGCAACGGTAGGTGTGTGTATGATATCTCATGTTAGTTAGCTAACTTGTTAGCAACCTAGCAAGGCTAGGCTAGCTATGTTAGATACTAAAAGCTTATACCACAGTCCAGTGTGGTCGGTTACATTACTACCATTTATATAGCAAGCCACGTTATTAGCAAAATATAACGTTGTCAATATACTTGGCAGAAATCTTAAACAGCAACTTCTTGTTGAATGATGTTCACAGAACATTCACAGTTAAACCGGTAGGCTAATTCTGGCTGGAATTGGAAATTGTATCCTAACCGATTAAGATTGCAGTAGCTGTTTTAAAGTACAATAGTACAACTAATATGTCACTAATGTTTTCCTTTTTATTTGTGCTTTCAGATGTTTTACTCAACAGCAGTGGTTTGGATTTATGTGAAATGATGGACAAGTGATTGCAATATATTAAGGGGACAGGCTAGGTCGTGATAGAGATAACAAACTGTTTGTACTTTATAACTTGACTACTACAGCTGTATGGCCGACCAACATAGACATCAGCCGCCAGTGACATGTTGCACAGCAATCATAACCTACTAACACTAAATGTATTCAAACAAAAATTGGGTTCATGTAGATAAAATAAATATAAAATAAATATCCAAATCATGTCACTAGCCGAACAGTCCCAAAAGTGGTTCCCAACTCATGTTCAAGCCACTGTGCTCCAAGCAACTGATCTTCAACCTAAGGGCAAGAATGGTACCAATGATGCCTACACAATCATTCAGCTGGGGAAAGAAAAGTACTCAACATCTGTGGCAGAGAAAACACTCAACCCTATTTGGAGAGAAGAAGCCTCCTTTGAGCTACCAGGTCTGCTCTTGGAGGGAAACCCAGAGATCTATGAACTTTGTTTTATAGTGATGCATCGCTCCTTGGTGGGGATGGATAAATTCTTGGGTCAGAAATCTATCAATCTTAATGAAATATTTGATAACAAGGAGCGAAGGAAAACAGAGTAAGTACCTATTCTATTGGGGGGGGCGGGGGGTTCCACCCAAAACACATCACAAAACAAGTTACAAGGCTGTACTCAAGTTTTTGTCATGTGTTTGTTATTCACTTACAACCCTGCCCTGGCTAAAGTTAATGTAACAAAATCCTTAGAATGTAGGCCCTGAGGAGAAGTGGGGAGGAATAGCAGAACTGTCATGTTGACTAAGAATCAGACTCATTTCAGATATGAGTTAACATGATATCCAGGATGTGTCACAGTACAACTTGTGAAACTTTGGTAGTGCTGCAACTGTTCTAGATCAAACTCTGACCACTAAGGTTGTTGCCAGCATTGGCAATATTGTTTCTTAGTTTCTCTCACCCAACCTTAGTGTCAGCAATAACTTGTAGGCTACCAGTGCTAAGGACATGGGAGTGAGACATTATGAAAGGCCACAACTAGTTAAATGTGGTGGAGCTGGCTAAACATGAATTGTTAGTCATTCTTTGTCTGCCACACACAGGCTATTTCCAGTGTTGTGGAACAAAGGGGAAAAGACTAGCACCAGCACCACCCTGTTTAGTGACACACTGTAGAGTTATTTTAGTCATTCTAGCTTCAACTGTTTGTAGTTTATAGTAGCCTAACCACAACTGGGGGTTACGCCACCTTGTGCTAAGAAGAGCAGAAACTTTGAGAATTGGATCTGGTGTCAATTAGCACTTGGCACATCATCATGCGAACACATTAGCACACTTCCTCTGTATCCACCAGAAGGGGGGAGTTGCGATATGTCATAATCAGCGTTAATAGTTGTATTTATTTAAGGTACTGGGGTGGATGCACCTCCAGGGTTTGTAGTTATTAAATGCTGAGCTGTAGCGGATGCAGAGGGGCTAATAATCCCACACAGTTGACAAACTGACAATGAGGCCTAAGCTCTCACCACCAAATCCACATAGTGCAGCGGTTTAAAGTTGTGGCGTCTGTCTGCTATGTTTTTCAAACCAACACATTGGGAGGAGAGTGCGACTTGACATCTGAGTAGGCTGCCCCTAATTATCGCACACCTGTGTTTGTTGATTGTGAGGAGTTTCCCAGCGGCCCAGGCAGAGTGGGAGTATTGTGGTTCCAACAGAGAGGTTTATCTTGGCCTTGACACCCATGTGAAGTACAGTGCTGGCCCCCTCTCAGCATACTGTGGCTCCTGATCGTGCTCAGAACAGCGCACTGTATGGGAATTGGACCCATCAAGGTCTATTACCACAAATATGGCCACTCAGTCTCAGCACACTGTTGGGTCGAGAGTTTCATCACAGACTGTCTCACAGAGGTGGTGCTCCTTTAAAGGCTGGAATCTTCGAGTGACTAATAGTGGTAGTAATGTTCAAAATGTGATTTTGTGTGAACTGTTTCTTTACTAGGGAGCCTTATATAGGGATATGTTCACATTAGCATGTATGATTTGCAGGGTTACACCATTTTCTTTGTTATTTCCCAATTGCTTGTCATAGCAGTTCAGAACAAAGGCTAGATTTGTGCAAATGTCACCCCTTTTTCTCACAGTGGAAAACATAAATCCCATTACTTCCAGAAGAAATAGCAAAGAGGTTAAACACACAGGAGGTGGCCTGGGCAGAACACATTATACAAAATAAAAAAAATCACCAGATTGAGTTTGCGGGGAAGTATGTTTATTCCTTTTAATGGTACACAGATACACAAAAAGCTCCAGATTATGTAGGCCCATCTAGTTGATTCATCTTTAAATGAATTTGGGGGTTCGCTTGCATGTAACTTGCATACAGCCACAATACGTGATGAAACTCAGGGAAAGAGGTTGACAAATATTTGCAGTGTCAAGGTAGCCATGCGAGGCATTGTATAATTTGAAGATTAAAATATTGTTCATAAAATATTAAATGTAATAGCATATTAAATGTAATATTTTATCCTTTTATGAATTTGGTTTGTCCTCAACATACTCCATTTCCACCCTCGTTTCAGCTGGTACTTCTTGGATTCCAGGCCGGGGAAGAAGAGGAAAGAGAGGGGCCGGATCCAGGTCAGCATTCAGTTCATGAGGAACAACATGACAGCCAGCATGTTTGACCTCTCCATGAAGGACAAGCCGCGTTCACCCTTCTCAAAGCTCAAGGACAAGATGAAGGGTCGGAAGCATGACAGTGGTTTCTCCGACACCTCCTCAGCCATCCTGCCTCGCTCTGCCTTATGCGACTCGGAGCCCCAGCACCATCCCGTTGCTCCGGAACATCCCACCCAACCAGAGACCAAGGCCAAGAGACCCTTGCTTGCTGGCTCCCACAAGCTTTCTGCTGCCCACTCTATGTCAGACCTTATTGGTACCCATTTTCGTCCTAAGCTGGACTCCATGAACTCCATAGAGGAAACCGGTGAGTAGCATGTATTGGATCTTGGAAGAAAACATTCTATTGTCTTTTGATATTATAAATTTAGACACTGCATGTTGTATACTGTATATTTTCACATCAGTACTCTCAAAATATTATTTATACTGTGTATTCTTTTGTTTTCAGGGAGTGTAGCTTCCCCTCACAGGCGGTCCCAAAGTGAGGTTCCGGGCTATGAGGATTGTGAGCAGCATAGTGATCCTTTCACAGACATAGGTGACACCTTGCCTCAGAAATACGCCACCCTCCCACGCAACCGCAACCCTTTTGAGGGAGAGCAGGGACAGCTATGGGACCGCGCAGAGCGCAAGGAGAAGAAGGAGAAGGTCAGCCTGCTGGAACGTGTGACCGGAAAAAAGGAGGGCCGCAAGACCAGCGGAGGCCGTTCAGGGAGCTCTGGGGACCTGCGTTCGCCCAACCCGTTCAGCAGCGACACTCAAGGGGACACAAACCCCTTCAGCTCACACTTCAAAACAAGGTAGACCTCGAAAGCAACCATGTCCCAATGATTGACATAGATGTAAATACCAGTTACATGTCATGTGACATTTTAGTCAGAAGTCCCAGGGATGTGTTTGATGTGTTTTCACTTAACCAGTTATCATCCATTACACATGACACAGCAGTGGCTGGTGGGCAATTTGGCCAAGTTATGTTTTATCAGAGTTGAAGGTGTCGCTAGTGGCTCTTTAGAGAGACTAGGCTTGATAACAGACCCCTTAGAACTATAGTAATGAGATCTTCTGTAGAGATAGACCACCCAATTAACCAGTTATCTCTGTGGGCTCAAGTTCATCGTTCTTTCCTGCTGCCTCTGCCGTACAGTTGCTCAGTGGTCATTTAGAGGCAGATGGAACCACAAGGCTGTTGGCACAGTAAATGCCAAGATTATTGTACACTCAACCAAACCACCTTTAATCAAATGTGATAGTTTGTTTGGTAACTTGATGTTTTTGTACACATATTTTACAGCGACAAAAAGCCCACCAGAAATGATGAAATCACCTGTGGCCGAAAGCCAAAAGAGAACTACAGCAAGAAAAAAGTAAGCCGTAAGCAGCTATTGTAAATGAATGAAAAAAATGTTTAAAAAAAGCCTGTATATCGCATACATATCCTGTAATTGCACCACACACTTTTAATTGAGTACTCTCAATCTCATTTGACATTACAACTGGTGATGTTGATCTTTGAAGATACTCTTCAGAATCAGTGTAATTGAACTAATTAACAGCTGAAAACACTGGTCATCATTTCTGAGCTGCTCATAATTGTGAGCTGTGTGAAGTCTAGATCTCTAAGGTCAGATTTAGTGTTGTATTGCACTGGTAGCATAATTGGAGTGTTTGGTTGAGAAGAGACATTGACTGTAATACCTCCAGTATTGGACATGGGAATTATTGGCCACCTTTTTGTCTTCACTTTTTATACCCATAATTCATGTATGGCATATATTTCTATGACAAGATTATGCTGCAGAATTACATACAATGAGTATGAGCAATGGCCAAAGTGATGTTCAAATTAGAAACAAGATGCTGATAATGGCTTTCCTCACCTCCATGTGGGTGTTGAGGGTTGTCTAAAGCCACACATGTGCCCCTACATATGCTTTTGCAGAAATGGCAGTTCAATTTCCTCTGCTTTCAGGCCCTAATTAGCCACAGAGGGGGAGGGAAGACAGTGAGAGATTTCAAAGGATTGAGCTTTTAGATTCCCAAAGCAGAGCTCATTAGAAACAGTAATGAGACAACTGGAGAATGCCAAGTGTGGTCCTTATCTCCTCACTACCAATCCCAGAAAAATGGTCATCTTCCTTTCCTAGTTCATGGTCATTTTCATGGCTCTGACTCCCCCCCCCCCCCCATGTCATGACCACCACTGCTGACATTAAGAGACTGGCATTAGGCTAAATTGGTAATCATGTATTGTCAAATAATCTTTTATCTTACTTAATGTGTGGATAAGGCTCTCTTAGTGTGATATTTTGCCTGTTTTGTCTACAACTCAAAACTTTTATTTCCCAACAAGCATATATCTTATTAATCTATAGAATTTGTAAGCAGTTCAGATGTCAAGCGTTATTTGGCCCTCATATTGTAGAATCAAAATACCAATAGTATAGTTTGACTGAAATATATGGGAGGGGAAAGTGATAAGTGAGCTATTTTAAACAGGGTGATGGCTTTGCTGCTGTATCTTTTTAGGGGAGGATGTCTAGCATTGAAGAGATAACATGGCACCTCATTAAAAACGATAACAGCTCTTCCTTGTCCCACAGTAATGAGATCGGGACATACTGTAATGCACAAGTCTATACAGTTTGTCCTCCAAAGAACAAACTTAGGGTTCAGTTGCATCTTTGTTTTTTCATCTATTAGGCTGACCTTTTATTCCGGAAATGTGCTCTCAGATGTTTCCCCAGGGAGCGAAATTCCAGTTTTTATCTTTATTACTATTATCAGGAGGTTTTAATCTTAATATGCAGCTCTCGTCTAGCAGATGGCCATGGTCTTTGCTTGGACCATTTTTTTGCTGGGGATGAGTTATGCATTCAAATGTAAAGAGATTTAAGTAAAATATTTAATTTTCTCCTTTAAACTTGATGTCAACGATTTATTTGTAGTAATATGAGAACAATATCAGATTAATGTTATGCAATCCTGTGACATTGGCTGATGTAATCATTACTTTTTGTGATGTGATCTTGACACCATCAAGAAAAACTGATAAACATGCATTGATTGAAGAAAAAAAAAAAGTTGATTGTAATTTCAATAGTTATCAAGGTTGCGTTCATTGGGCCCTTTTTGGTCTTGTAGGAAACAAACCAGGAAATGGTGGCATCCTACAGCAGTCTTTCCTTTGAAGAGGTTGTGCAGGAGCTCGTCAAGCAGAAGGAAGTGGTAAAGAAGAAGGACGCCCATATTCGTGAGCTGGAAGACTACATCGATAACCTACTTGTGCGCGTCATGGAGGAGACTCCAAGCATCCTTCGAACACCCTATGAGCCAAAAAGGAAAGCTGGTAAAATCTCCAAAAAGTAGATTATGGAAGAGCAGGGTCAAAAGTGTGTTTCGTTACAGTGATATTCCTTCAAAGTAGTTTACGATTGCATTGAGGATATACTGTTGACCAAATGGAAGGAAATTGGATTAACTAATGCCAAATTTGTGCTATTATTTTAGTTCCTTATCTGTTACTAAAGCTGCTTTAATGCAGTATACATTTGTAGATTTTGTATATTTTCATTTGAGTTTACACCAGTTTATCAAACTATTACTACGGGGTAATAATATCCAGATACAGTATAACATTTGACTGTAAGCGGTTGCAATTCTCCCTGTTCCCCAAGCCTTTTTGATATGGTACTTTTACATTTTCGGCATTCTGCTCTTTTGGTCATCAAATTCATCAATTGATCTCAGGTGAGACCAACAGGTTTCTGAGTCATTACCTTGTTTACTCTTCATTTCGTTATAAGATTAAGCTGTCATGGTTTTGAATGTGTATGTGTTGCTGTGCATTGCATTCCTTAAATTCCTTTCAGTATTGCATATACAGATTAATTTAATATTGACCATTTAAATCTTAAAAGACAATGTCAACATCTATCAAGCGTTGTGCAATGACAGTGGGAGTAACATGCAAATAGCCCTACAGCCAAAGCAAATAAGGCCACTCTGTGGTTTTCAATCCAGATGCTCTTATAGTACTTGAATGTAGCCAAATGCATGTTTACCACATGCTCATGGTATTTGTTTGCTGGAAAGAAAGCAGTCAAGTTCTTGATTGCTGCTGAACTGCAATGACTGTGTTTACACTTCATCCCAAACTGCAAAATTAGTACAAAAATTCAGCCAGCCACTCAAATGATCCCCACAATTCCATACGGCTTATGCTGTAGTCGGTACAGTGTTGATATGCAGAAGGTGTGGATGTGTTTTAGTGCTAACTCCTCCTTCACTCATGATATCTGAAAATGTTCAAAGATAGTTGGAGAAGGGTTGCCACTAAGCACTACTGAATACTTTTCTAACGCATTGCATTTTCATCTACCAGAAAAAGACTATCACCATGAACATTATATTGAGACTGAATTATACCCAGCTCTATTGCCAATATAAAGGAGTGCATGAATTGAAGTCTAAAATTGTACACCAAAATATGTCTTTCAAAGAGCTGTTATTGCCCAACATATTATATCACAGCTTTTTGTTGTTGTTTGGAGAGTTTATTATGAGGACCATGCTTTCTTTGACCAATTATTAATAAGTGCAATGATCGTAATTGAGCTATTTGCTTAATATTCTGCTGGAGTCAATCAATTGTTTACATATTTTTTTTAATAATCAACATGCATCTTCTATTTTCATTACTGCACTGGCCTGTTCCTTTGGTTAAACAGACACTGTAGTAATATGATTCACATGGTGCAGTTCTGTTGTAGTAGGTATTCAGAGTATATGTTTCCATGGAAATGTTGTATAAGGCAGAAAGAATCATGGCATCCATTTCCATAGTTGTTGTTGAATAGCTTGTTTCAGGAGGCATGAAATTGCTGCCCAACCCCTAGAATAACCTGTTACTGTGTTAAATTTACATTTGTAGATACTTGTGACCTCTGTCCCAGTAATACAGGAATTAGACATGTTAAAAGCAGACTCACTTCATATGAATGTTTTATGCCACTTACCATGGCAACTTTTAGGACACTAATGTCAAAACAGCACTTTGTCATACATGTAATTGTTTTGACCGTGTCATTGTTAGAGCTGACTGGTACTGGATTTTTGTCTTCTGTCCAAGTTACATAAATTGTTAAATTCCTTATTTCAAGGTTCTCAAAAAGTCACATATCCTTTTCAGCATTTTCATATTATATACTTTTTCTTCCTTTTAATTGAATGATGTGCCATCTACAGTGTTACTTAGGCCTACTTAATACTGTTGGATTACAGTACACAAATTCTATTTGCAACCACTGGTACTGCAGCCCAACTTGTGCAATGACCGTTTGCCTGTTGTAGTGCCCGTTTTCTATGAATGCAAGTGCAGTGCCCCTTGGCAGCTTGTGAGGTCCATGGCTCCATGCTTAGTGCAGCGAACACGTTAAAGTATTTATTTCTCCCAAACTCAACAAAACAACGTGACACACGGTGCTGCATGTCCTTGGGTCCTGAGCAATACATCAGCCGTTTTTCCAACTTCATACAGTGCCCGGTTCTCAAGATAATCCAGACACAGACAGATTCCTGCTTTTACAGTTAGATGTTTGACCAATGTAGTTGTCTATAGTCTTCCTATTGTTTACTTTCTTGGTTTGGTTTACCCTCACATTGGGATTAAGCTTGTACATGGTTGTACCTGACCTTTACTAACAAATGTTGTAGAATTCTACAAAATATGTTTTGTATAAATTAAGTTTACGTGCAACTTGTCATTACATACATTGGTACTATATGTTACATCCTCCAGTGCTGCAAAATGAAAAATATGTTTTTCATATTAGTGTACCTGAAAATTGCAATGTTGTACTTTTTCTGCTGGAATCGCCCACAAATTAATGCATTTTACATTTCTAAATGAACTACTTGCTCAGCAAACTACTGTACAGACATTAGGCTAACATTAATGTGCTATAATATAATGCCTTAAATGTTGGTGTAACCAAAATAATAATAATGTGTAAAAACTGCTTTCTTTGGAGAACTCTAGATGTACACCAAGGTCAGTTAGTCCTGAGTTTATGTAGGTGTTGGTTCTTTTTTTGTCATTGTCCTTTCTCAGATCCCTTTCTTAGTACATGCATAATCTGCTATTTAGAAGCCTGTTTTATTGATGGAATATCTCTAAGAATACTCGATATTTTCACAACGTTAGCCTAGCCAATTGATTCTGAGAGACCTCTAGTCTCAACAATTGATTAGGATTAGAAAATATACTTAGATCATTGAGTATTAATCACATACCTTCAGAACATGATTGTAAACTGATTCCAGTATTAAAAAATTATTTTAATGTCATTCAAACTAGGGCTGTGTACGTATCTATTATCTCACTAGTTTAGTTTTACAGTACATATTTTCATATTTAACAATACTGGTTGTTAAACTTTCAGCAGATTTGTACACAGCCTGGTCCATGGGGGGGTAGGGGGGGGGTTTAACTTTACAAAGCTGGCACTATTCTTATAGTCCTCCACTGGAAGTCATTGGCTTTGACACCATTCATTGCATCTGTCTGTAGTTAAATCACTGGGAAAATAACTTGATGTGACTTCTAACATGGCACAACATTTCCTAGGAAACTGGTCATTTCTTATGGTGTATCACAGTTAAGAAATGTAGTCTCTTGGTAAGCTGCTTACACAATGACCTCTGTTACAAAAAAACTTGCTTCCTGAGTCTGTGCTTTACTTAGCCTTTAAAATGTAATATGTCTTGTTTAATGCATTAATATGGCCTTGCACAACACAGGGTGTAATTATACTTCATAAATCTGTTTGCAGACTATTGCAGACTAAGATTAATGTTAGATTTCACATATTTGACATGATCATTTTGCACTACAGTTGTATGCAAATTTGTCTTTGACTTTAACGCTTTCTTTTCTAGTTTTGTTTAGTGAGTTAAAATCCCACTTCCTTGATCTTTCACCAAGGTCTTTTGTAAAAAATGTTTTGTTAAAATCAGGATTGTAAAATACTACGAACAGGATTTTTTTTCTTTTTCAAAGAACAGTGTGCTGTTCCTTGAAATGCAACCTAAGCTTAAGACCAATGAAGTGCGGCATTGTAATTCATGAAGGTAAAAGCATTAAAAAAAAGTTTGAAACACTGACACTTGTCACGCCATATGCAATAGTTCAAAAGTTGAAGAGATGGCTATCCTGAGTTGAAGTCAAATCCTTATTTTTATGTGAGTCTGTATGATGATTGTGATTATGGAGTAGTCATTTATATCCTGATATTTGATGGTGCACAAATGCAGGTTATATGAAGTCCAGGCATTGGCACTGCTTTGCATTACTACTTCAGAAACATTCAGTGTATGTATCTACTGATGTCCTTCCACCATCTCGAAATTTAATTGTTATTTTTTAGGCATGTGGCATGGAATAACATAGATGAAGGTATGGAGAAACTTTCTAAATGTATTTGGAATAGCCAATTATCCACTTCCAATAAAATTGCGAAAGGCACAAACAAGATGATTGTATTGTTCAATAAATACAATGTACTTCTTGAAAGTAAACCTGCCTTGTCTTTTCCATTAATGATCTTACTTTTTAGAGAGAGAGAGACAGAAAGATTTTCTCCGACTCTGCAAAGAATAGTTATCAGGTCTGTGGGCCTGCTTAATTTGCAATGCCATATTATTATTATAGCTTTTTTGTGTTGGTTTGTGTCTAGTTTCTATTTACTTACCCCTAAGAGAGGCTCTTAGTTTTGTTCTAGAGAATTTCCCATGCCTTTCCCGAAAAGTACTTGAGTGGTGTTAGACAATTGTGAGTGGCAGGGTTGCTTGTTAGAATGCCCCTCTGATTTGCCTATGTGTACAGAAAGTGTGTGTGTGAAATGTTTTGGAACAAGCAACACTGGTGTTGTATTCTGGCTGAAGCTTTTGAGGGCGGGTGTGGTTCCACCTTCACATTGCGATTTAAAACACTACCTCTTCCCTGTCACTCAGTCCTGCACCCAGATGAGATGCTCAGCACACAAACGGCTCTCACATGTAACTAGACTACAGTCTTAAGGGACATTAGGAAGGCCTAATAAAATATCTTATATAATTAAAATGACTAACTCTGTTCCCATGATAAGACATCCAAGATTGTTGTTACACATACATTATATACCTTTAAGATTAATCATCACAACATTCTAGTTTTTTACTCTTGTTTAAGTTACATAATCCCGCATCATTAGCACCAGTGTTTTGATGTTGTTTGTATAAACTTGACCTATGCAAAGAGGCTGTGAAATGTGAATGAACAGTATATTGTGCATATTTCACATTGATTATATGAATCCTTAAGCAGTAGGCTTAAGTAATACATTACGTTTTATTATTACCTGCTGTTTTACTTTTGATTAAGTATGCCTTGACATCTTATGTGCCTGGAGTATACTTTTTAATATCATAAAGAGGTTGAATGGCAATTGGTGCCTTTTGTCTTCTTTAGTAATGATGGATTAATTGCATTTTCATCCTTACCAGGGAAAATGCACTGTTTCTAAAAAATAAATAAAAAAAACAACATTAAAAATGAATACATGTGTAATCAGGCTTTACCTTGTAGGTGTCAGCTGTTGTGTTCCTGAGCTAATTGAAATACTCATTGTCATCGTTACACATTCATCAACAGATAGAGTTTCACATATCGCTGTCATTGTTTGGCAGTGGCACACGTTCCCTGTACACCTACTAAATTTACAGCAATTAGTTCATTGTATTATATCATATTGCTGTAATTTGAGTGAAAACTCCTCAACATGTGTTAGGGAATAGGAAGTTGAGCAGCACGGATGGGTAACAGGACATGTACCCATCGGACAGCACGCATGTGCTGGTGTAGACACGCGTGCCAGAGGGGGCCAGATACAGGTCACCTGTACTCCCCTTTAAAAATGGATGGGCGTCTCAGCCAGGGATCTATGTCATCGTGCACGCGTCCATGAATGGAGATGCCCGAGGCAATCATAGAGAACCTTATGTGAGTTGAAATTTACCAGATGGATGAGGTCCTTTTGAGGGGAAAAGCAGACCTGTATTTAAGCTGCTGTCTCAAGCAGGGTGAATGAGAGTGGGCCAGATGTCAAGGTTAACACCCCCCAGACCCTGCCTAACTCTTTTCTCCTCTTTTAGATAGTATTCTAATCTGAATAGGCGCTCCAGATAAATCAGGTGTCAAATGCACTGCACACTCCAGGGAAGACCCTAGCAGTCGGCATTGTGTCTCTATTGTCTACCCTTAATGGCTGCCACACGTCTGGGATGAAGTTAACAAAGCCAGATGACACCCTGAATACAGAGGGAAAACATGCCAAAGCCAGAGATCAATTGTCTTTATAGGGGAACAGACCTGAAGTGACCAAATGGGTATATTTGGTTAGTGATCCGAACAAAGGGTATTCATAGCATGTATGTTTAGATTGCATGTTCTCTGATGGTTTGTTGTGCAACTGCTTACTATTAAACTGCATATAGTTAGCCTCAGCTGTTAAAATATGCACACAACACTGATGTTATGGATAACTTTTTTCAAATGTAGGATTGAGATTTCTACAAAAATGTGTGTGTAGTTATAGAATATCTATATAATATCTATAGTTACTCTTATGGGTAAAGGTGATGATGGCAAGTTTATGTCAAACCAATTGGAGCTTGCAGCAGGCTCGGAGTGGTCAGTGGTTCCGATTTCAGGGAGGCCTTTGACATGCTTTGTGCTGCTCCTGTCAGGGATATGCAGGACTGCCACACCCCCTGACAGAAGCAGCAGCGTCCCAGATCCAGACTTCCTCTTTGTAACTGTTGTGGGGAACAGGTTGAACTCGTACAACCACTCGCTGTTGTTCTGGAAGCGGAAAAAGGAGGAAAAACACCCCAGCAAGCTGGCATGCGACCACTCTCATTATCGCTGTCTGACCAGCACGTGCCTGTGACTTATCATCCAAAAGCTATGAAACTTGAGCAGTCTCATTGAGCTGGCTGCAGTGCACACAGTCTATATAATGCTGTCTTTTTAGCCTGTAATTGGCACCAACAAGAGTGGGGCAGGGGATTAGTGTAAACAGTAAGAAATCCAATTTGAAACTGAATTGTAAGCTAATAATCTAATTTGTCATCTATAATGGCTCTTGCCAGGTATGTTCATGACATGCCAAACAGCAGGACAAAACTACCAGGTTAAAACTATGCACTGATGGGGAGGTAAACTTGAGTTTCTTATTATTACTATTCCATGTTGTTCCAAGTAGTATTTAGGTATTGCTGTTCCAGCTATATAGACAGGTTGCTCACAGCTTAGATGTAATTCACATTAGATCATATTATAAGTTACTGTGAGCTCAGTAACATAGGCTAAACTGGGAGTAATACAATCAATCAATCAGTCATCTCCTGACTTCACAGGCTAGGAAAGCTCTGCTGGAATTCTGCTAAGCTGCAGATGTACCAGCCAAATTACTCCAGTGGGGAATTACCCAACCATAAATTCATATGTCACATGGATGGCTGTATTTTACAAATCCATTCAACTTTGTTTCCATTCCCATCCTGAAACACATGTCTCTCTGCGGGCGAAAACCTGCCTTTGGCAAATCTAAACGTGTTTGCAACCAAACACAGCCAGGAATCACAGGGGTCTCAGAGGAACTGTCTGGAGAGTAACTGTGTGCCCCCCCCCCCCCCCCCCCCCCCATCATCACCATGTCCTAACAGGTCCACTGAATCAGACTATCTTGAGAGATGTCAAATGCCAGGAGCAACCAATAATCATCTAAGGCTAATTTATAATTTTGTGTAAATAAGAGGCATGTCACAACCTGTAGGTTTCCCCTGTGAGTTACAACTGTTAAGTTTTTGTTTACACACAGTACAGTACTCTCAAATCTCCCAAATCCATCAAGAATGTGGATATTTTCTTAAGGAACTTTAAGATGTATGATCATTACCAATGTAATAGGTATTTAAACAAAAGTCTTTTCAAATACTGTTTCTATGTACTGTACTTAAACAACAGTCCTTTCATGTTCTTGTTTGAACAAATTTCACATTAGTGACAGGCAAACAACAGACAAACAAGTCAAAGCTTGGCTCCACTGGCATGAGACAGTTGGCAAGTACCAGGCCTCATTATTGCTCATTAAGATGTATAAATATGCTGTCTGGCACTTGACTTGTCAGCTACAGTGTGTCATTTTTTTCCATCAAATGTGAAAAGTGCCAAGGTAGACAAGGTGAGGGCATGAGGAGGGCCGGTAGTGATGCCACAGTATGTACTCTGTGGGCACACTTCAACTCAGCTGGCATGGATCAGACTGATGACATTGAGTGCCAACAGCTAAACAAGCAGTGGTTTGAGGGGTTGTAGAAGCGTTGTATATTTGGGCTGAATTTGCCTCAGTGTCCTGCCAATGTCTTTGAGTGTCTAACCCTACAGTCTACTCTCATATAGAGTTAAAATGGTAATGCTTCCATGGATAATACTGTGATGGATATACTGTCGTTTAGAACTGAACCAGCTTTAAAACTATTGTTTTACAGTGAGGCTTTTGAACACTCCAGGTTTTGTAATTGTGCAGTAAAATATATAAGGATACATTGAGATATATAACCACATACTGTTTATTCAATTCCATATATCAATATTAATGCAAACATGCAAACACTTGGATGATGGTCATAGTACCAAACTACAATGCCAAAATACCACAAAGCCGTACCGTAGTTATATCCAGTTTCCCAAGTTCAATACTTCTGAGACTCCCTTGTTCCCAACAGGTGAATGGAGCCAAATATAACCAGTACAATGCACATATCATTCCATGTTTTACCCCTCATGTTGTATTTAATCTTTGTAAAGCCCTACAAGTCTGTGCCCTACAATCTGATGTGAATATTGTCATTTCTTAGTGTGTATTATAGTCAGTGTAATCCTTCTCTTTTGACAACAGGTGACAGGATTTCTCAGTTCTAGCTAAAACATCCAAATAATGGTGGGAATTCAACGCTATCAAATCAATGGCTTACATTTGTTGCTTTGTTGTCATGTATTTTATTGTGACCATGTGCATTCACAAAAGTGTCTGGTGAGTGATCATTGTACGCTTTGAATTAAGCAATAAAACGGCACCTTAGTGTGTTGCACATTAATAAAGGGTCATTTAGTGAAGACACTTATTTCTCTGTGGTGCATAATTAAGGAACAGAACAATTAGCCAATTGACCAATTAATTACAATGCTCTAATCTACATAAAGAAACTGGTGTTTCTTCTTCATACAAAAAGAGAAGCTCCACGGGCACTCTACAGTCGGCGAGACATAAAGGGTATTTAATCAAATTAATCTGAGATAAATAATAATTTACCCCATTACAAAATGGCTCCCAGAGAGGATTACAATACCATACAACTCCAAACCAATAATAACTTGAAGACCTCTCTCTCTCTCTCTCATGCTCTCTCTCTCTCGGTTCTGTACAGCGGGTGACAGGTATTTATGATGTTTACAAGTCTACCACTGTCTGTGATGTAGAACATTTTCAAAAAAAATTTTTTTTGTCAATCCAAGTCATCGGTCAGTTCCCCGTCTTGGCCAACAGACCAAGCTCTTACAGTGCTCCACAGCAGCAGCGTGTCTGCGAACATACCAGGGTTTATTTTTCAAACACAAGTACAGGGCAGATAATTGTGAAGCGTTTCTCCAAACAGCCATGAGTATGTGGCCAGCACAGTCCTCTTTGGCCATATGGACTCAGATCATTAGGGCTACACATGCTCGTTTTCCAGCCTCAAATGATATGGAAAGTCTCCAGTGTTTTCCAAGTGTCACATAGCTGCATGAAGACCCATCAAGCTGAGACTGGATAGAATCTGGCTAACCTTTGTGGACCCACTTTTTGGAGGAAAATGATCTTGATTAGCAAGTGAAATGAGTCGTCAGGGTAAGGAAACTTATGCAGGTGGCTCAATTTATCTCCTTGTTTTGATACAAGTGAGGCAGTGAGCTTGAAATTGAGTTTTGGGAGTCTCTATAAACTGAAGAAGTGCAGTAATTAATTATGTTGAGGCAGCTTTGACACACATAGCATTATGCAGTCAGTGCCTGGCTTGATGATGACATCTTTATCGCTGAGATGTAATTGCTCACTGTCAGTCATATGCTGAGGGCAAGACGAAAGGATGGTCAACATTATGGGTCAACCGTTACAGCATTCTTTAGCCTAGTACGTTGTAAATGTTGGAATTTGGAAGTTGAGACATACAAATTGCAAAGGATAAGATATGGCTGGGGAAGGTAAGATAATATAAATAAAGTTTATAATAAATACACTATGTGCAAAGCTGATTTAATATTTCTACTACAGCAATGACAACTGTTGACAGATCCCTCGACAAAGTTAGTGAAGAGATAGACGTGGTAGGGAGAGTGGCTGAGAGGAAGAGATTGCGGGTGGCTTGCAAGTGGCTAAGAGTTTGGAACATGCAGTCCCCTCTCCTAGAGCCGTGAACCAGAACCAAGTGGAGTGGGGCTGACGGCCCACAAGAGCACCATTGTTCCCCACATTAATCAAACTGAGGAAGGCCAGGTAGCATTTCCCTAGCCCACCCCACATACACACACACCCTGCCAGCCTCCATGAATGGGCTGCTTTTTTAGCTGGCAGCGATTGGCCATCGGAGCTCAGAGAGGATGTGTGTCTGTTTAATTAGTGTGATGAGCTCAGCGGAGTTTGGGTGCTGTGTTGGACACCAGGTATTAACCCCTCGTGTTTGACCTTGTGAGGGGGGGCAGGGGGAGGGGGGGGGGGCAAACCTCAATCTCCACATCTATCTTGCTTTCTCTCCCCTCCTCCCCTCCTCTCCTCTCTCTCTCTCTCTCTCTGTCTCTCTCTCTCTCTCTCTCTCTCTCTCTCTCTGGCTCTCTCTCTCATTAGCTCATTCAATCTGTCCATTAAAGAGAGGCAGATTAGACAGGTAAAGGGGACTACAAGAAGGGAACCTGGCAACCCCAAACCCTAGTTCCTTACCCACCTACTTTACAGACTTCTTTTCAGATGAAAAGAATAATGACCAAAATGATACTTCTAATTATACTGTCATTATGATGCTGAAGAGAGGTCTGCTGCTATGCATGAACCACTTTCCTTCTAAGACTGCATCACAGAACATGATCTGGTGGGACGCTGTCCCAAAGTGTTTAACTCCTCAGTCCCCAGAGGAACCATACCTTCGCTCACATACACGCACACACACACACACACACACACACAGACACACACACACACACACACAGACTTATGCAAAGACACAAACACCTGTGGAATTCAAGTTTGCCATAGGAAGTCCATTGATAGGATGATTCACAGCTGTTGATACAACAGTCATCATGTGAATGAACTACAGATGATTTACTGCATTTAGGATGAAGTGAGTTGTATGTGTGAACATTACCCAGGGGCACTGCTCACTAATTCATTTAGCCACACCACTGTTTTCTTAACCGCGTCAGCTGGCAATTGAAAAACCATGAAAAGACAGGAAAACCTTGTCGTGTTAGATGTGAATTCCTCGAAGGTAAAGCAACAACTCCAGGCACTAGTAAAGCTTAGGATATCTACCCTAGATTGGATTATACACGTATTAGTAAATTGGAATCGTGAAACACACATCAATTCATCTACCTCCATATACTGATACTTACTGTTGTGAAAGGGTAAATAAAAGTGTGGGTGCTACAGTAGTTCTCAACCTGCAGCCCGCCATTCAGAGTCCTGGGAAGGATTTGGTTAGTGCAGCTACACATTCTAAAGTTAAAGGGCACTTAGAGGGTACTAGAGCTGATGAGTTCTGGTAATAACATAGAGAGCTATTCCAACTGATCCCAATTAATCCCACAAATGGCTAATTTGTAAAAAAAAAAAATCCCACAACCATGTAAAATGAAGGTTTTCAGAAGCACCATGAGAGAAATTGTGGAATTTGAGGATTTGTGATGTTATATTATAGCCTACTGTATACACAGTATTAGTTTATTATGTTGGCACATTGTTTGAAGGGATGTACAGTATACTGTATATTTCATATAAATAATATCTGGATAGTTTGATAGTCTAGTGGGGATTTTGTCATTTACAAACAACGGCAACTGGCACCTGCTGCAATGACAGCCAGACAACTTGATCAGATACTGTGTATCGATAAACTGACTCCTAAATGTCACTGGATGTCTTACTTCATGTGAAGCAGGAAAGCTTTTATCGGTGTTCTCTTTTACACTGCTTCAGGCTCAAGTTTGCACTTATTAATATCACGCTTGCAACAGAGGCAGTGACAACTAACAAAGGACATTGAGTCACAGCATGTCAGCTTTCAAAAGAGCAGTGTTTGCTGCACCCCCCCTGAAAACACATTATTAATTGGATTTAGATATTTGCAAAATGATCTATTTAATGGGATTACCACTCGTATAATGATCTTATTTATGAGGGAAGCAATCCAAGCTTTGGGGCTGGCTGATAATGCATTTCCAGCTCTTTGGTAGTTAATGTTGTGTTACGGGGACAGATAAAGTTTAAGTCCCATTGTAAATGAATAGGTAAGTTAGCCTAGTGAAATGGAGCTGGTTCGGTGGCAGGTTGGACGGGCTTGAGTGGCCGCACTTGCATTCCAGGGGCCTGTCTGGACCACAGTTGCAGACCTGCTGAACTCCTTACAAGTTCAAGGCGGACGTAAAGAGGGAAGGAGGGAGGAATGGAGAGAGATAGAGTCCCCTCAACAACATAATGGCCCTTTCTTGCATCTTTATCCACCTCAATATCTTGCCGAAGCTTTTACAGGCCTCGTTTCCACTTAAATGCCTGAAGGTAATGTCCTACTCTAACTCTTGTTCGCTCTTCCCTTGGAAATCTAATTTCTACCTATCACATACAGTATTGGGAAGCTGAGAAGTGATACCATAAAGAAAAAAGAGGAATATGTGTAACATGGGCAAAATGGCACAAAGAAACTGTTTACAGTTGTTTATCATGGCTCTCAAATAGGATTTTTCATGTTTGCTAAGACATTTAAGCTGTTGGATGTCTTCCCTCATGGAGGTTTTAGCTTGCTTTTGTATCTTGTAGTGTGGAATGACTAATTCCCAAAAGTATATGCAAATATACTTCTTTTTTTTTGCAGGGCACACCGTGTTTAAAACATTAACATTTCAATATACCATTTTGAGATATATATGTATTAAAAAATAGGTTATAATCTTTTACTTTAAAGTCATGTTTTCTCAATGTGATTATGCTAATGGTCCCACATTTGCATAAAACTGTAGGAAATATTAAACCAGATTATGATTTTGAATATTTAAGGGTTTTATCCATGCTGTTAGTCAACACACACATCATTTTTCCTTGAGAATATTAGTACCTAAATGTGACATTGTGGAAGAACACCTATATAACTTGAGCAATAGCAATTATGATCATTGCTGAGCAAGTTTTCAAATAGAATATTGTGTTTGAAATACTGCATGTTGAATATGATATATTGTATGTGCTGCAGATTAAAATGAATTGTTGTTCTAAAAGTGCAATCATGGCTAATGACAACCTAGTGAGTAGTGACTGGTCGCAAGGCTCAGTGGAGAGGGTTTCCTTGGCTGGGGCTAAAGCCCACATGTGAGGCCAACCATAAAGACTGCCCTCACAGGGCACCATTCAAGACATTAATCTGCAAACAAGTGTTTTTTTGTGTCTCAGAGTCTTATTTTCATCGCCATCAATTTAGTACACAGATTGAATGTGATTTGAGTTGTGCTATCGAGTTCCTTGCCCTTATAAGCCCCCCTTCTCCCTCTGTGTCTTTTGCAGACCACTGTTTTTCTCTCCCTTTATTAATGGATGTTTAAGAATCTTTTAAGAAGCAGTTTTTTTTTGTTCACTAAACCGCCAACCAATGCATACATAATAGATGCATTCATTGTAAGTATAGCCTTGGACACACACACGAACAGACACTTTCACTTTGTCCAGTACTCCAACTAGTAATTTCCTCTAGTCTGAAACAATCTAATCTTATGAATAAAAATTAAAAACTTGAGGAAAGCTGCTTGCTAATTTAAATAACCTGAATCCTCTAAGAAGCTATTAATTGGTTATTTGAAATATTTAACATTCCTTGCAGACACTTTTAATGGCATTTTGAAAATTAATAGAATGCCATTAAAAAAAAATTGGCCCTTGGTCATTTTTTTGTAAATTCTCTGACCTTTTGCTGGTGCGCAACAGAAGCGGCACAGGTTGACAGGTTGTCAATGTGAAACCCCAGTCTCAAAAAAAGTGCATGCTTACAGTAACTATCAGCGTAACCTTTTATGCTATCGGTTACCTAAACACTCACTCACCATGTTTTGGGTATGAATAATCTTTATGTAACTTACATAACATTCACTAACCAGTTGTTAAAACAATATGTATAAGCTTTTTAACATAATAGCAAATCACATTACATGACATGCACATATGTGGGTGTGGTGTGGGATGTCCTGCCTACTACTACAGACCAGTTTATTGTCATAAATCATACACATGCCTCCTTTTACTGGAATTGCACTGACAGCATTCTAGTGCCCTGGCAAATTAGTCCAAGGATTGCATTCATTGATGTATTTGATTTGTATTCATTGGCAGGTTTTGGACACATTTGTGTGGCATGTTATTTATTTTACTCCTTTTCGGATTGTCTGTTTTTTGAAGAAATACTTTGCTTTAACACTTTTTAAAGGCTGGTTATACCTTGTTAGAAATGTATTTTAAAGTTTGAGTGTATTTCAAAATGTATTGTCTTACTGTCACATACAGTACCAGTCAAAAGTTTGGACACATTACTGTACCTGTATGTGATCCTTGTCCAACTGACCTACCAAATAGTCATGTAAATAATACAGAAACAAAATACATAGTAAAAGTCACAGGACACAGTATGCATCATGAACAACTGTGTGTTATACAATAAATGCTTGACATTGATTGTATCCTCCTCATTGTACATTTGTGAGAATTTAATCAGCTGTCGATGTCCTTGTCTGCTCTCTTCTTTATCAAAGAGAATATTCATTATTTCCCAAACAATTGCCTAACAGGTGGCTTTTGATGCATGTGTGAACCTTGCCTTTGTGACCTCAATGCATTTCTTAAATAGAATCACACCAAAATTACACATATTTGCTATATTGTGAGTTTTTTGAAGTTGCAATTTTGTTGATATAGATTTATGATGTGTTGGAGACTTAGGTCACTGCCCTATTGGAGATTTATTAGATGGTCATGAAGCACCATTATTCAAGCTCAATCAATCATGCCAGTCTGTTATGACCTCTGTCACATACATCTCAATGACCCAAGTCAGAAAATCCCAGGAAGGGATTTTTTGCATTACTAACACCTACTTATTTCTTACCATTTATAATAATATAAAGAAGCAGGAGACTTTCTATGAGTCTGTCTGTCAATATGCTGTGATACTACTAGGTTCAAATTATTATACAAATAATTTCAACGTTGACAGTGAAAAGATTTGTATACAATCATGAAAATGGTGCATGGATCAATGTTCTACTGGCATTTTTACCGGCTGAGGAAGTTTGTACATCTTAAGGCTGGTGGGTGTGTTGTGTCCTGGTGGGCAGAGACAGTTCCCAGATCCACAGTATGAATAAAGTCATATTGTAAAGTGTGTGGGCTGATATGCCTGGCAGTCAACCCCGACAAGTAGATTACAGTAGCTCTCGCAGGGCCACCTCTGAATGGCATACACACACGACTCATGCATTTTCAGCCTCAATACCACATATCAAACATCTAACACATTGCAACAGTAATGAATGCACGAAACATAAAAACGCTGTATGTTCTCTGGCTTCTCTATAGCTGTGATTGTGAACAGGAGTGAAAATTTGGCATGTCTAAAAAGTGGGATAATGATTATAAATGTGACAGGCTGAAAACTAATTACAATTGTCTCACTGTGTTTTCCAATAATGCCTCGAACATTTCTATAAAACTCATTTAAATCTTCCACAAGTCCAAAATTCAGTCTTGCTCTAAAGCCATTTGGCACATTTTTCCTCAGTTTACATTTAGAGAGGATTAGCTGAAGAGCTGAAAATAATCATGCCAGATGTCTTTTACACCAGCCCGCCTTCCCGGTGGGCATTTGATTTTATTGTGTATTTTATCAATCTTAAGTGAATACACTCTTGGGTCCTTATAAAGCATGGCCTCACGTTGTGAAGTCATATACATGTGTGTAAATTGAATACGCCGTGACATTTTATGATATATACATATTTTCTTTTACAATATGTTTTTTTTGTGGATGTAATTGTCTAAGAAGTGGTTCAAAAAGACTGTCAGCAGTTGGGTATTTATATTAAAAACTTGCACAGAGAACACTTATTAAGACAGGCGTACAGAAAAACAACTTCAGCAAAATGTAATGGCAGGTTTGAATGCTCTCAAAGACATTGTTTGAGAGGAAAAAAAGTGTAAACCACATCTGTAGTTTGTAAGAGCTAAAGTAAATGTTTTTGCCTACACAAAATGGTTTGAAAGACTAACTGAAAACTGGTAAAGAGCAAACAATGTTGATTTAAACGGGCTACAAGCATAATTCAACACTTGTTTCTACTGATGATCTTCCAGTAAAAAAGAACAGCAACTATGGCCATGTGATCTGTCCGGTCTCCATATTTATTCTTACAACCTTTATGACTTGTGCAGTGTTTGTAGATTTGTTTTTTAGCTTTAATGAGCTCTGCTAGAAGCGATATCTCCCACATGTCTCGTGGTGGGAGGGGCTATCTTATTGCTGCCACATGTTGGGCTCCTACTGGCTCGTCCAGGCCTGTGTGGTCAGCCAGTTCAAAGGACCCACACTCATTTGTTATACAACTTTATGTAACAACGAGCCGATGCTTCAGTGTGTCTGAAGAGGCAACAAAGAAATGCCGCCCCTCTTTCCTTCTCCTAACTGGTTAGGCCCTAAGACGGCTTTGAATCATCTGTTTCAGTAATTAACATCTTTGGAGGACAAATGTAGAGGAAGGTGGGGGGGCTGGCCTCCCTGGCGTGGCAGGGGTTACTCTTTCTAAAGAGATTTTTAAAGGGTTGAACTCTGATGAGAACTTGCAGTCTCTTACATGGATGGGGACAGCACACAGTAGTAGTTGATCACTGTCATTGGGAGAGTGGTGAGCCGTGCCACATATGGCAACAATCTGACATGGTAATCCAGTCTAGAGGTTATGAGAGACTAGGTGTGGGCTCCCCTCATCATACAGACTCCATCAATTCTTCTGTTAACCATTTTTGAGCCGAGGGAGAGGCAGAGCCGCTTGTTATAGTTGACAGAAGAACTCAGCAGGAGCAGAGAGACTGGCCTCTACCCCATGCAGCTTTCATGTGTTTAAAAGTAACTTTACCTCTTATCCAACAGAAGAGAAGAAGAACAAAATATGTCTGTCACCTTTTAGTTGTTGCCATCCTTGTGTCTTTGCTGGTAGCTGTAGTTTTATTATATTTCACCCAAGTGGTGTGGTATCTGAGTATATTGTGTCAGTTTCATCATTACACTATAATACAAAAAGAGTGAAGTTGTTGAAAGACCATGGTGTGATACTTTCACCTACTATAGACTTTTGACCACCAATCCCCATTACCATACCTTTATCTCCCAACCTGTTTTTCTTTTTGCACATATCAGTTCCCCTGGGAGTTTTTAGCTTCACTAAATTGGTGGGTCTTCGGGGACCAGGTCTATTGCATGTGCTGGCTAGTAGGCCCATTTGCAATAATCTCCTTTTTACCGTTTAGAGGCTAATTATGTAACATTACACCTGCCTCCCTGAGCCTTCGTTTTGGCATGGTGGAGAATGAGTTTCTTTTTCTCCTACTGCACATGGTGGTTAGAGTTTCTTAATGAGATTACCCCAAAGCCGAGATCTGCTTTTGTGTCCCTGGTTTACGGCAAGATACTGGATCATCAAAATCAAAGCTAAGAGTCGGAATCAATGGAAGCGGTGCAGATGCAGGCGGCCGACCTGGTTTCTGTGGACCCCCTCACTAGTGCGCCCCCCCCCGCGCGCGTGTGACTTGGACAGGATCCGTCGCTATCACACATGACATTGTGTTCAAGCTTTGCATAGGAAATATCTTTGTCTCCCTATCATGTTTGCTCGCTGCACTGTTTTTCATTCCTTTCCTTTATCTTACTGTCCAGTTTATATTTATTATCGTATCACACTCCCCAACAATTATTTTTGTCGGAAAAGACAGATGGGTTGTCTATTGACCAAAATAAAAGGATTGCCATCTTATTGTCTAGCATAAACTTGTTTGGCTGTGGTTGGAGAATACCACATTTTCCTCTCTGTCTTGCCTTTATTTACTCATAATATCTTGTATGGTGCCACAGCTTTGAAGACCGAGACTATGAGCTATGTTGGTGTTGATTGAAGCCTTAATGTAGAAAGCAGAGCTGTATAAAATACAGAGCTACACACCCAAATCAAGAAATGCACACCGAAAGCCTTTCTTCATCTAATTTATTTCAATCCAAATGTCCTTGTGATTTTCAACCCAGACAAAGGAGCAGAAGCCACCCATTGAACTAGGGCAGAGTATCTCTCTCACACACACACGCACGCACACACAGACAAACAACTTCAATCTAAAATTCCCAGAGTGTAGCTGAATTCTCACTGAACATAGGGAGCAATAACATGTAAATGTTTTGCCCCCTTGCTCACGATATGATGTTGATTAAAAGAGTAAAGGTTAGGGTTAGGGAAGGGGCAAGGATTAGTCCTATGGTCTGTGTCTAGGGTTACCATAACAGCCTGGCTGGTGGGACTAGTAATAACAACAGTAGTAATAATAATCACAGACTAATTGATTGAACCCTGTGGCTTCCTCGTAAGAACCATATTTGTAAAGCTCAGGTCTCTCTGTAGAGGTAACAAAAGCAATTCATCCATACATTAACTAATTTCGTCTCATAGATGGCTTGCTTCCTCAACTAAATTACACCTTAACAATTCCCCTTCTAAAGCATGGTTTCAGAGTGTTTCTGTTCAATATTTCTTGCAATTGATCCCAAGTATTGCAATTATTGAAGTGTAATTTTGTATGTGTGTCTTTATATGAGATTGTATCATTTCATTGTGGTTTGTTGAATTTGCAAAAAGACTCCTGAAGCCCTAGGCTATATGCTGCTACAGAGAGGTATTTGCTCTGCGTCAGCGGAGTATCCTGTCATGGAGAGAAAATCCAGTTTGAAGTATGGCCCCCGTCTTTCACACTGACGATAATGCTCCTGGCTTTATCGTGTCCTCCGTGCAAAGCCCATGTCTTCCCCTTTTGTCCGGCTCTCTCTCCCCCACTCCTGCACACCCCCTGGCTTTCCTCTTTTGTGTCACTCGCTGTCACATTGCCCACAGTTCACTGTGAGGAGAAGCAGTCCAAACCTTCTCTTACAGTTGCATGCTGGGAAATGTAGTACAATTATGAATTGTGTGTTGTGTTTTCATTGTATTCTTTTAGCTATGCTGAAACCAGTCGATTCAGTTCAATCAATCTTTCAGTTCTCTCCATTCTTCACTGACCTCAATTTACCGTAGTAGTATTAACATTATATTTTATCTGAAGAATGTATGGATGTTATTGTAACATCACAAGTCTCCTCGACATAGACGTCTTGTGATTACAATAATATATGTTTTCATGATGAAGGAAATTCAGAGAAACGGTAAATAGTTTGCATTTTAAATGAGATACATAATTATAATTCATTCTCTGCTAGCTGCTCCTAAATCCAGAGCTTAAATGCAAATGCACTCCAGTCTCTTCCATCCGTGGCTTTGTTGGCCTCTCAGAAACCTTAAGCTTAAACAGGGGCCTCTCATGGCATATGCATGTGCAGTATCTTATCTGGATAATATCACAAACATTCTCTAGGACATCAAATATTTAAACAGGCCATACAAATAAGGGGCTGCAGGGAGTGCTGGAAACAAGCCTTTTGATGGGTCTTTGTGAAAACAATAAATTTGCAACCAATCCTCAATATTTTCATATTCAATGACTCTGTGTGATCCATATGATCCCGACATAAAGAGGGTCTGCGAACCCTTCTCTCTTAAACTGTAGCAGGCATATATTACCAGGCTTAGAGCTTGGCAAGCCCCGTATCCCAAAATAGATTTCAACAATACTCTACGAGGATGCATTAAATAAATCTCCGCTCAGCTAATCCGTGGAACAGTTCACATTTTCGAGAGAGACACTCCGGCAGGACAAAAGCAGCGCTCTGCTCGCCGCGCCTTCATCTGGGGACAGACACACATAAAGAGAGATATTTAGAAAGAGGGAAGGGGGTTGGGGGAGAGAAGAAATCCTACTCTAATGTGACAGAGAATTCTCCCAAAATTCAGCATTGTGTGCACGCTCTTGCACTGCAAAGCAGATTTGATATCTACACATATCTCTTTTTCTTATTTTTTCCTCTGTAAGTGCAGTACTTAATCTTGGAGGCAAATATGGACATGAGGGCCATTTTGAAACATGTTGTAGATAAATGTTAATCACATTAGCATTTCTCAGACTTCCGTAAATCTCCATAAATAGCATACTGAGGTTGATCCCTCTTATTTTGCCCATTGAGAATTTCTTCATTTTTTTTTTTTTTTTTTGGAGTTGATGAATTGCTTTTGCCATGCATGTAGGCTAATGAAAGCTTTGCTCCTGGGCTTTCCTCAACAAAGGCAACATTTTTCGACGTTCCACTAAAATAAGAACCTGTTCCACTTTTAATTAATAGTTTTCCCCCTTCTATTCAGGAGCAAATACAGACTTTCAAATTGATTTTGTAGGTGAGGCTTGGTTATTAATACTAAAGAAACAGAAGCATTGTGTTGAGGTTAGAGGGAGGTAATGTGATCCAGCAGCTTTACAATGGCAATCATCTAATGTGATCTAACTCGTGAGTCATATAGGACGAAGCACCCTAAAACTTGTTCCCAGATTAACACCACTCCTGTCATAGGATTCAAAGGTAGAATATTTTATGACAGGCTTCACCAAGTGATATCGTAATGCATGTCTCTACATTAGGACACTTGACAACTGAAAGATATGGTAACTGCTATTCTCAATCCATGAGATATGACAACTGCAGGGTCTTTTCGACCAGCACCCCTTACACACAGGATCTAAATGAAGACTGACATGTGATATACCTTGAATATAACTACACTTGCAGATTCAATCATGTTTCTCTGTATATGGCAAGTCACTTCCTCTATTATGATTTCCAACCAGGAGCAGTAAGGCAGAATAAAATGACAACATGGTAAACATGGCAACATGGCAAGCAGCTAGCAAACTAGCATGTTCAAATGATTTTTTGTTTTTGTTGAACCACAGTGTTTTCACAGAAAATACCAGGGCAATCTGTTCCTCTGGGATTTTGGAATACACACTGTTAGACTAGATTGTTAACCATGAAGATACAGAGCTAGAAAACAGCAATTAACATGCACCAGGGTGCACACGTCCATGCATAATACCAGGCACTTGGGTATCAACACTCAGACAGCTTTGTGTTTGAGTGAGCAAATACCCCCTGTCTAGCCATATGTGAGTTGATGGGACATCCAGACTAGATCTAAATGTGCAGTGTCTGATGTCGAATCTAAGGCTATTTCCTCTCACTGCAGTGTTTCACCGTTTTCTTTAACAGTTGCTTGTTACCAGACTAGACTGCATCCAAGGAAAAAGAAACGCAGTGTGCTTGTACCTTAGTAAGCACAGTGTAACCCTGTTACTTCTCTCCGTGTAATCCAAGAGTAACATTTATCATTGATGTATTACAAAGGTTTTGTCTCAGTACTATCATGTATAGTCAAGTTGTATTCATATTTCTCAAACCGTTTATGAAACCGTATTTGTTTAATCAATAGCGTACTATCTGCTCAGATACTGTACCTTTGACTAAAGGTGGGTGTTCAGTACCAGTATTCGGTATTTGTATTCCTAAGCTGTCAGAATGAATCGACACTGATGCTAAGCAGAGCTAGTGGACATAAACGGTAGCTGCACTTATGCACTGTGGGTGATTTCAAAACGATTAGTGCAAATCATGGAGCACTTAACATCATAGCCCAGTGAGTTTAACAACACGTTGACACTCCTCTGAATTTGACCCCTCCTGAGTTTATTTTTCCCCAAATAATTTGGACATCATTTTAAAACTTGAGAGTAATTCGTCCAGTCTAGTGTTTTCAGATGCACCAGCCAGAGTTGTTGAAATATTGCCTAAAGCGCCATATCTGGGTTCCGTCTTGAGCCAGACTTCCCCTCCTCTTTGGAGAGGCCTGCTGGTTGGAGGGGACGGGGGGGGACGGGGACACCCTGGTGGCCCCCGCCCATTGCACCCTCATCTTGGGGCTTTTGGCAAAACTGCGCTGGCACAGAGCAGGAGCTGCAGTCTCCATGGTGACAAGCCACTTAAGCTTTACTAGCTATGCCCAATGTTACCAGGCTCCTATTCAGACTGACGCAAAACCAGAGCATCTGAAGAAATATTATACTGTTTCCCCATTCACTCTATTGTGTAGGCGAGTATAGAACAACCCAAATGTGGTCATATTGGCTGCTGCCATGCATTGTGACTGAAGAATATGAGCTGACAGGCTGGTGTGAAGGTGCAGTGTCTAATGGAGAAGCCTTTGGCAGTCGGTATCCCAGTGTGGAGGGATAGAGAGAGACACTCCCAGTGGACTGGATGGGGCTGCTGTGATAGTTCTGAACTCTCCTAGTGTTTATGTCTCAGCCAACAGCCTCCAGAAGGAGACTGGAGACATTCTCCACACCGTCTTGCAGACAAAAAAATGGCTCCCTCAATTAAAACGAGTTAATTTGAAAGCATAAGCTTGTCCTTAATTAAGAGGAGCTTAGACATCTCTTGAAATGAAATTCCTGAAATGAGAGTTATATTGACAACATTCTCGCTTTGTTCATTTGTCTGGTGCTCCTTCCTTGTAGACTCCTGTGTCCGAAGGCTTCAGCTAGCAATAACCTGACCACTAGCATAGCTTCAGAGACCATTTTTCAGAGGAACGTTTCCATTTCAAAGCAGATCCAGTGTGGACTCCCACCACGTCCTCTAGTTCTCACCAGACTCCCACTCCGCCTGCACTCTCTGCATCCCTGGAACCAGAGAGAGAGGAGGATGAGAGAGGAGGAGAGGGAGAAAGGGAGTGAGATTGTGGCATTAAGTAAATAATTTGTATGATAATTCATTACAGCGCAGTCTTTTTCAACTTTAATTGGTCCAAATGAAGAGACATTTCACACCATTTAGATAAAAAAGAAAAAGGAGGCCAGTGTAATGAAAAGGGGCCTGCCTATCGGACTTCAGAGGTTTGCTCTAAATGAAAATGTAATTGCAGGCGGAATGGTACAAGAGGAGAGCCCCGCGCTGCAGATCCGGGGGTATCTTCAGACAGCCGAGCAAAAGCTAATGACTGAGCAATTTGGAACATTTACTCACCCCAAAGACTCTCATTAAGTCAATCACAGGCTTAGCCGAGACCCACTCGCAGCGCCGGAGCGGGCCCTGCATTTATTCCAACATCAATCAGGAGAGGCCGGCTTCTTCTTCTTTCAGAAGCCATGAAAACGCCCAAGTAATTTATTCGGGATCTTTGAGAGGATAATGGCCAATTATTTGTTTATAACACTGGTTAAATTTTCATTAGGCAGATTAATGGAATATCATGTACTGTCAACACTGGACTGAGGGGTGGTGTGTCAGAGATAAACGGCCAAACAGATGATGTCGCTCTGTTAGTAAATTGGATTTCCTGCATCCCCGTTCCTCCACATGAAAATGTAAAGGTGGGCTAGGTACTCAGAGTGGACTGCTCTACAGGAACTGAGCAGTAATGAACTCACAAGCTTTATAGTTTACCAAGCTGTTGGTTTTGTGTAGTAGAATTTGGATATACTAACATATAACGTAAAAATTACCCCCATATTAAAATAAATGTGTTTTTATCTGATAAGAGATCAACTGGGGACTTCATGTGTGCAGTGTTTATCTAAGATATTTAAAAACATAATATTTCTATCTTTGTGTGCTGCTTGTGCAAATATAATAACATGTATGCTCTTTCTATTTTATTTCAGCCCCTAAATTACCAGTGCTATCAAGAACTAGCAGTCCTACGAGAATACACTATATATCATGGACTACCACCAGTCCCATTTGAAATGATAATTCTTGGAAGTTCTTCAGCGGTTAACTTTTTTAATGAATGGATGCAAAATACACTTTTTTTAGTGAGTCTGGGTGATAGCATAATCTGACATTATGCAGGCAACACCAGATACCTGTAAGTGACAGTTATGAGTGAAGTGGTGACTACAAGGTAAGCAGGTGGCCGATTTGCTGACCCTTTATCATGATGAAAGTGATAAAAACCAGTTTGAACCTTGAGTTTCGGTTTCACAGATCACCACTTGAAAGATGTCTGAGAATTCTCATTTTGAGTATTGCATATATGGTCCTGTTTTCTTTTTTTCCCACAGTATATTTTGGAATACTGAAATATAGATAGAATATAATCATACATTCCTAAGTGATATATTTTATGTTCATGAACATGATTCTTTTGATTTAAGTCAATTAAACAGAACCAGAATGGCAGGTGAATTTGCTTGCCAACAGGTGAAAGTACTACCGCCCACTATACACGAGAACCTATTCAATTCCTATTCAATTTCTGGAAAGCAAAAACCCCAGCCTAGTTTTTTGTGGAGTGTTTCTGTCGTTGTCAGTATTATCGGTTATCAGTATTGTTTGGATCTACCACACACATTTGCCCTGCACTTACATGGATACCTAAGTATTCATCCATCACCTTAGGCTCTGCTTCTTGGACTTGAATTGAATTTGACTCCTGGATCACAATCGTCCAACCTCTGGGCACCTAAAGTGGGCACTGCCTCCCCTATCAAAACAATCAGCAGCTAAAGGAGGTTATCGTTGGACTGAGCTATCTGTCACCCGGCCACCAGCAGTCAGCAGGACACAAGGGCCATTTAATTAGGCCTACTGCTCCTCTCTGGTGTGAAAGACTCTCAGGCCCCTTTGATTCCCCACCGCTTTCCCAGCAGGAAGTGGTTGGTGATAATTGACACAGGATTTCCTTGTTAACCAGCGGCAGACTCTGTGGATTAAAGTGACAGAGATCTCCAGAAGAAAGTGGGGAGGAGATAAGGGGGAGGGGAGGGGGCGCAAGAGAAATGGTGGGGGTAGCAGCTATTTACCGCTCTCGAGAAACCAGGGAGGAAATAGCAATAACAGACTGGAGCGTGGTCCTGCCGCGAGATGTAGCTCCCACTTATCTTAGCCATTTCAGCTTGGCTGATCAAAGATTGGCTTCCCTTAAAATAACCTGGGCCCAAGGTTGAGTACATGCTTTCGCGCCATGGGTTTTTTGGCAAATTATCACTTTTTTCCAATCCCCCCTATAAAGCTGTATGGCTGTTTGTGGAGGACTAGAGAGATAATCTCTTTTCATTTGTACAATTATACACTATCATGGAATGAAAGCACATTTGCAAATGACGTAATTTCCCGCTTTGTACCAACTGGGTCATGAGCCTTGACAAAAGCATTATCATACAGACAGGAGAGGTATCCAGCCGGCTGTAGGGCAAAGATGGAGCTTTCAGAGTGCCTAATCCACTTTATTTATTTCTAGATTTCCTCTTTGCTTATCCAGCCACTACAGAGCTCACCAACAGACATTTTACAAGTACTCATTGGTAGGGTTTAGCATAGGCCCTCCAGAGATCAGGGGATAAGAAGTGGCTGTACTCTTTGCTTATTGTGTGTCTTTACTAACCTGCCTCACCATCACATGCTCCCATTAAAACTCCCTATGGCAAAAAAGATGTAATTTGCATGCACATGATTTCATGCTTGTATAGTTCTTCATTGTTTTGAAAGATTAACAATGTTTTCAGTACATCGTGATTTCCCCGAGATGGGGACTTTCATTTCAATGCTTTCATTCTAAGTGGGAAGTCTGAATGAGGGAACTACCCAGGGAGTGTATGACAGATTTACTCACACACCTGACAGGAAGCGCTACACTCCTCAAACACCCCACCTGCCCGGTATGACCCAACCCTGACGTAAAATGTTATCTGGTCATTTTCAAGAGCATACTAATAAATGCCATGGCATACGTTCAGCAGTACTGCTGGGTTGAAAACAGGTCCATCATATAAATCTAAAGAAACATTCTAGTCTCCCCCATTTCCCAGATAGTGCATGCAGCTGTGTATTTATGAGAACCAGAAAACAAGTAATAGTGTGTAGGGACATACGAGACATCTATCAGGCATACAGCCATTTGACTAAATAAGGTGTGAAAGAAATGAACATGATCTATGTCCTATAAAATTCAAGAGCTGGTCTAGAGAATATCCCACGATGCACATGGCCTAGAATAGTGATAAGGACCTATACTGTTTTGGGGGGGAACATCTTCAAACCATGTGTCAGAACCATACATGAACAGTATCTGAAACCTAATAAACAGTTGGTTCTAATGAATACGGGTAGAACAGTTTTGCTGCTCTAAATATTGAAGTGCCAAAGTCCAAAGAGCAGCCAAATGACCTTTGAAGTGTATGACTGCAATATTACAGGAACATGCACTGGAGACACTTCACATCACTGTCCACACCTTCTTATCTGTGTTTCTCTCATAGGTAGTCTCCTGGATCTTAACCATGCTGTAAGACTTCAATATGTGAGCATTAACACGCTTCAGGGTCCTTGATTTCTCTTCAGGAATTACTGTATGGCAACCAGCGAGACAGACGAGACACAAGGCGAGATCTGGTGTTCCCCGAGTCTAAAGTAAATAGGATAGGCAGGGAAGCAATCACACAACCAACACATGCTCCGCTATCAAGAAAACACAGGAGTCTAGATTAAGATTTTTTCATGGAGAAAATCATTGCTGTTTAATTTAATCGGCATTGAGATAAACTGTTTTACTATTTCCACCCCCTGATGGCTTTTGGGTGATAAACAAGTTCAATTAGAATAGTATAAAGTCGCATTAAGGATCTGTCTACTTTCTTGGGACTTCATAGACAGAGTTATTTGAAAAAATATATATGGCATGATTTACAAAGGAACACAGGGGGTTGAAGTGCTTTAGAGAGGAGCCCTGGTGATCTGAGGGTACAGCTAACTGTGTGAGTCACCACTCAGAGAATCATAGAACAGAGACATCTACATAAGGAAATGGGGAGTTAGCCACTTACTAATCCAAATTCCAGAAGCCATTAGAAGGTGGTGGTAGTTGACCATAAAACCCCTTCACCACACACACACTGGCTTCCAACCCCTCCAACCCATCCACCTCCCGCTACCATTCAGAACACTTTATCTGAGTCTTGTCACAAGAAAAACCAAGTCTTGCAGACAGGGCATTCATTGGTAATTTAGCTTCACTTGAACTCAACTGTGCATAGTATTATGTCAACAAGAAGCTTTAGCATTCAAAACATCAATTCATTAGAGTATTACCTGAAAGATAAATGACAACCTGATCAGATGTTTCTGTTGATTATGGAACAATAGATGTGTATCTAAAAGAAGCATGACTTCCTCCTGAGCTGATCTAGAAAGAACGTTTAGAAAAGCATTTTGAATATTTTATAAAGCATTTATTAAGTATGGACTATAGATTTTGGCAAACTCTAATCAAGTTGTGAAATAAAGAACAAAAAACCCTTGCCTTTTGCTAAAAAGTACTTCTAACAATGTTCGATCGAAGCGGCCAAAGAGAGCTGGGTTGGCTGGCCGATCCTGTGGTGAATTATTCCAGCAGCAGCCAGAATCAAATGATCAGAAGCTCCTTTTATTCTCCTCCACTCTGCAATCAGGAGAAGGGGGTCCATTTCTGCTCTTTGTGTAACCATACAGCTAGACGTTGTGGTCTAATCTGAGGACGTCAGTCTTAACCTCATTATTAGTATACAAAAGCAGCCTGCTTTCCATAGCCTTTGTGGCCAGGGTTTATGTTTTGCGGAGATACAGGGGGAAAAGCTCCAATATCCAGCAGGGGTCGAGTATTAACCAATGAACAGTTCCTCTGGGAGTTTCTGGGCTCCACCGAGGAGGTTGTCAACTTTCCTCAGGCTCCGTTTGATGTGTTTACACTTCATGTTAATACTCTGTAGATAAAAAGAATCCATAGGGTGACTATTGACTGTTTAAACTGTATACCAAGGCACTGCTGTGTATTTGTGTATACTTCATGTATGTCATCTTGAATTCATGTGTCATGTGTAGTTGTTACAGTATGCTACATGTGATACTGTATGTGATGCAGTTTGCTTTGATAGAGTTATGCTTGGGAGTCAGAAGATTGGGTCGTGTTCTTGCCGTTGTACTTCTGATCTTTTATGTGTTATGTGTTAAGTGCTTCAAAGTACTTTAACTATATTTATAAAAGTTCTGCCACTGTTTCAGAAAGAATGTTTTTAACATACAGTACATGAAGAGTAGCCACTGACAGAAAGACTGTTAGACAGAAGAATGATTTGAAGTCCTACAAAATACCCACAGGAGATTTATGGCAATAGAAAACCAATTACTAACGTCCAACTAGATGCCTGCAGCCCCACTTAAGATCACAAAGATATTTGCAAAGATAAGCAAACATAAGCGACTCAGGGAGGGGGTGCAGTGTCAACACTGGGGCTACAGACCTCAGGACAGCAGTCAAGAAAGGAAGAAAGGGAGGGAAGGAGAGCAAGTCATGACCTCTCATGAGCAGGCCACTCTGGCTAAAGGATTAACCTAACAGCGTCCACTGATAGAGATTCAGGAAATCAGAACCACATGCTCAAAGGGAGGCGCACTGAGGTGCTTATTTGTTTTTGGTAAATTAATGGGGGCTAATTGATAACACCATTACATCATGAGAGGGGCACAGGGGAGGCCAAGTGGAGAGGGCAAGTGGAATGTTGCCAATCAATCCTCTCAGAATACCTCAGATGCCGTCCCAGTCCACCTCAAGATAAAGATCTATCCAGCTAACCAAGAGCAGATCTGCTGGCCTGCATGTCCATGACGCTCCAGACCACTCCCTCTCTCCCACCCTGTGTTGTGATCCTGCCCCTGTAACCCGACACCTCACACACAATGGGACGGAGGGCATCATTTTTGGCAAATTAAGGAAGCATGAAGTTTAGCACCCTTTGCTTTCCACCATGTATGTTTTCCATTGTGTAAGTCTTTTTGAATTCCGTATTTTACACAATTGCGATGTGCAATATACAAGTCAACGTACTGTATAGCTGTGTTGTATTGTTCAGAAACACTGAAAACATGCAACTTGAATAGGTAAAAACGTGATGAACCGTGCAGTGCGATACTAATGCAAACTTCTCTTGAGTTTTGTGGGTACTGGCTGCTGCTGCTGCTGCTGCTGCTGTTAAGCTAGACTGCACAGCTGCGTGGAAGAAGGAATGATGGTTAGTGTGCTGCAGCAGTGATTTAGGTGACAGCAAGGGGTTTAGAAAAGGCAAACAAGTTCATTACACTTCCATACTTCCATATCGCTCCCTGAGGACCTGTCAATGAAGACGGTGAAGAAATGAGCAGGCCTCGTCCTCCTCTCAAAAACCTATTAGTGGAGGCCCAGGGGTGAGAATGCCATTAACAATCCTTACCCCCACACCCTTGACCTCCCCTCTTTGGGGTCAGCTTTCCTTCAATTTTATTTCAAACATTTGTATTCCTTTGTGTTCCCAAAGCCCAACTTTTGTGTTTACTGTCTAACAGAGGGTGTTTTTGAGTGTGTGTACAGTATTTGTGTGTGTGTGCGTTTGTTGGTTTGGGGGGGTGGGGGGGATAAGAAGGATGGTTGGATGGCGAATGATTACAAATGTCTCCGTTCTAGCATAATTGGATCAAGCTGACTCAGAGCTTATTGAACAAGATGTGGCTTGTCTCAATGCAGATAGATTAACAATTAAATTTGTTTGGTAATTCTGTGGAATATACCTCGAACAGAAAAAAGGCGCATTAACTTGAATAAATTACATTCTTCCCACAGGGAATATCATTAGCAGTGAATTCCTACTTATTGCCCCCCCCAAGACTTGGCTTCACATTTCATAATTCAAAGGAGAGAAAAATATCTATACTTATCTCATCCACGATGTCTTGCATTTCTTAGTTTGTATATTTGCATAGAGTTAATCAATTTCACAGTGCATGCTCTGGAAACATAACCTCTTTATTGCAAGAGCTAAACATCCCAATATAATGTACTGGGGTCACCCAAATAGTAAATCTTTGATTTACTCAATAAAATCAATAAAATATTCTGCTGCAGATCCATGTTTTTCCTTACATCAGAATTTAATTGGTGTGTTAAATATATACCATGGCTGAAGTTAGAAATGATAGATCCCAAAAATGATCTGTTAAACTATTTCTAAAACTGACTAGCTCTTACCCAAATCTATTATTTTTGAAAGGATTGGAGTGTTTGTCAAGTTGGTAAAAAGTCTCGACAGAGAAAATCAGTTTAATCTAATAATACCGTTCCAAAACAAGTTAGATTTATGTGTGAAGACCCAGGGAATTACAAGTCAGGCCAGTTAGCCAAGGCTACTTCTTCTTAAGCAACGTTCTTCTCATTAAAATCAACTGGCAAGCCATTAAAATTAGAGCTGAGACTCCCAAAATAACTTTGGTTTGTCCTGTCCCACCCACTGGCCAAAGATAAGGGTTCTCAGTAACAACCTAACCTGCTGTTAGCATATTACCTTGACAGAGGAAAATAATTTGTCAAAACCTTATTTTAAAGCACCATGAATGTCATCCTGTGTTGCTGCTTTTAATTGAAATGTAGATGACCAACAGAGGAAATATATGGGCACACATGGTTGGTGTCGGCAGAATGTTTTATGGTGACGGTAACCACACCTGTTTAATATTAGCATCCTCCTTACTGTATACTTTACATTCCTCACGTCACTTTTACTTTGATTTATCCAATTGAGGTTAGCTGAAGACAAAAATGTTTTATGTTTTATCATATTGCAGATTTTCCGATAGCCCGCTCTAGACAAAATATGCATTTACATTTTACAAATTATTTTGGTGCAAGGTCATGAGACAACTGTGAGCATTGCAATAATATCCCAATAATGATTTACGGCCAGTCTCTTGAGGTTCGTCATCTGCAAATGATTCTTGGTAGGGACTAAGCCATTTCATGTGGCTAAGATCTTTAGAGGAACACTTCATTCAGAGTTGCTGGGTTGTCCAACAGCTAAAGCATAGGAAATCATTTACTTGGTGTGTGCTCATCCTTAATGAAGCCCTCTGTCATTCCAATGGCTCAATTACACCTCTGTTAATCACTAGGGAATGTCTGAATGGAAAATACTCAACTTTCTTGAATTGCAGACAAAATGTACATGGCTCTCTAAATACATCGACGTGATGTTTGTAAAAAAAAAATGCAAGAGCAAGACTGTTTTCCATGTCAAAGAATGCAACATTCTCACCTTCCTCCATGCTCAGCAGGGACATACTGTATGTCGGCATAATTGTTTCTGTCCTTCTTCACAGGAAGTCAATATGAGAAAATATTGCCCTTCCCCCTCTGTCAACCTTGCCACAACCCCGGGCTCCTGAACTCACTTGTACATTTTAGGCCCCGATAATAAACCAACATCTGCAGAACTTACAACTGCTTTACCAGAGTTAATTGAGTAAATTGAAGCAAGCTGCGGCACAGTGGTGATCTATGATCCCCGGTTGAGGGCCCAGAAGGGAGACAACAGATTTACTGCGAGGACAGTGGGCGGCCTTTTGTTCAGGCCCTGGTTCATGGGAAGTTTGAGGTCAGCCGGGATTAAAATATCTTGAAGAACAAATGGAGTAATTTGAGTGTAATATAAGGAGCGCTGTGCCAGTTTCTACCAGGGATCCAGGTGTGATTTATTTGATTTTAAGCTCCATGTCCCTTTTTCATCTTTCTCCCCTTTCCCTATTATTCAGGATTTATAGATAACAGGATGATTGGCCCTTATTAACGGGCCCTTTAGTTCTGGTTGACATAACCAAAAGAGAGGGAGTTCTGCATTATGAACACAAACAAATACCAGAGGGTAAAAGTCAGACAGCACCTTGGGGGACCACAGCACTATTGAGATATCTCTTCTGACTTTCAGCGTCTTTTAGGACGCTGAAACTCTGAACTCTGTTTCAAGTTTTAGATGAGCAGAAGTTACCGAAAAGCAATCGGAGAAGACATGTTGGCCTGCCTTAACCAGTAGATGCTATAGACAGGGGTTGGGTGCTTTGCTGGATTTTCACTCTGAAGAATAATCCAAGTGGTACAAGGATTGCGTTAAATTGAGCGTTCAAGGGAAGCACTTAAGGGTCCTAGTAAAATGTGGGTGAGAAGAAGTGATTGACAGTGATTGCACCTGAGAACACTGAGGAATGGTGAGCACAAATCATCATCTTATATTTATTTTCTCTTCTCAGCACTCTCAGGATTATTTTGTTTGTAGCATAAATTTGGTTAGAGCATTGTTTGAAAATCAATATTACACAGGTCTGAAGTCTATCTTGCAATAAAATACCATGTCTCTAGAAATGTTTAGTCAATGTCCAAAAAGGAATTAATAAAATTACAATTAGGAATATAAATTATATTAATTACATTCATACCACTTCCCCCCCCACACATACACGCACACACCACACAGACACAAAGCCCCATCTGTCTAATAAGGGCATACACAGGCCCAAATTACAGCGTATGCTATTATCATTGAAGATGATTAAACAGTTATGTTAAATTTGGCTCCATTCCCAGCTCGTCTTCACTTACAGATCTTTTGCATGTTTCTTGTCATGGAGGCACAAAAGGATCATTATCTTCCACAAAATGAAAAGCTGTGTAGCCTACGCCAATGAACTCTCCCATGAGTGCATGCTAAGGATAATTAACCATGTTGTATCAATAAGCGGCAAGCTACACCATCTTCTCAAATCTTTCACACGCAAATGTAACCAACAGTTGGCTCTGCGCCTCACTCATTCACATAACAAGCTCACTGAATCTGTGTAGATTCACCAAACCAAAGGAGAAGTGAGAAAGGCAGAATAAAAGAGAGCGTCAAAGACATAGATACAGAGGGAGAGATAGAGACACAGAGAGGGACAGACAAGAGAGGAGAAAGAGAGAAAATGAGAAAGAGGGCCAACCTCGTTTTACGCTTGATGGGTTAGCTGCAGAGAACGCGCCTCCACTAGGTAAATGATTAAGGGGGGGGGAGAAACCTTTGCTGCTCTGCCATTATGTACTTCAAAGGTCTCCAAAGGCAGGTTAAATGAAAAGCAAATGTGTTGCCCTGCTGCTCAAATACCTCAAATGTTTTAGCAGGTGCAAGCAATGAAGAGGTGGGCAGTGGCTGCACCTTGCTTGGGAAAGCTGTAGGATCCTCCTCTGTCGAGGGAGGGATAGATAGTGAGGCAACGTGACCAGGGGAGGCAGAGGAAAGATGGGTCCTGCGTCTGCAAATGCGGGGGAGGCCAGTCTCTGTTCAACGTTCTCACCACACTGACCTTCAGCAGGACACAGGTGAAAAGGCAATTGGGTGTAAGTGATATAGCTTATGTGTTGAAGACAGAGCTCAGGTCTGCTCATTTACTATCATTAATCAGTGTGATAATTGCCACATTACCAACATATTCAAGAGTGTTTCTGTCAAGGCAAACACCATTACAGAGCTAGCCTCATTACCTTCATAAAGACTGAAGATAAACCTAGTGAAAGTTCATGTTAATTAAAGAACATTTATTTTGATCGATATCATATGTAATTACATTGGTAAAAAAAAGGCAAAAGAACAAAAAAGGCACACATCAATTCACTGATTTCAACACAATACTGTTTTACATAATAATTGTTCAGCATAATAATTGCTAATGGAATTAGTTTGCCCCCAATTTATTCTGTCATTTTATACAGTACCTATGAGTTTGTTACAGAATCCACAATGTTTTGGAATTTTCAGATATATGATTCATGCTGTTCACCAACAGTTGGCACTGTTTCTCAAGTCCTGTGCTAATCCGTCAACTGAAATTATGCCAAAAGAGTTCACCTGTTCCATCTATCAGCCACGTCAATTACATTATCATGCCATTAATGCTGATTACAGGTCTCCTACTGGCAAAGTAATTACACAATTGCTCAGTAAATCCAATCAGACAAATCTCATCTATTCCCACCAGCAGTGACAACATACATTTTCTTGTAAAGTATGTAATGCTACATATTAAATGTATGGCAAGTGGTAACAATGTAATTAATTTGACCAATTACATGCTTTATCAAATAATAGATTTTAATGTGTTCAACCAATAAACCAAGTGATTTAAGGCTTTAGACAGGAAGTGCCCAACAGAGCGCATGGTTTATCAGCAACATCAACAGATCTTTATAGGATGGATCTTTTTGAGTCTCTTGTACCACTTCTTGTACCCTTTGTGCACTAAACTTGAGTAGTTTACAGTTGTTTACATTGACAACATTTTCTCAACATGCCAAAACACAGATTCTCCAAGACACTCTCACATTCTGTAGACATTGACAAATCCCTTGGAAGAACCTGATCTCATACTGAACATGACTCATACCAGTAATTTGTGAGTGATGCTGTCTACCCAACCCATCCATAAAACAACCTGTCACATCCATCTGTGTGACACAACCCTGTGCGTGGCTGGACCCATCCTTGTTTTCTTTACATACTGTACACATTAACCCTTCCTTCCTGAAGCACCTACATCCTCACAGAGGTTGGGAAAAGGATGAGTGATAAACAAATACTTTGCCCTGCTTTCCAGTCACACCCCAGCAGTTTACACTAAAGTTTGTTCACTCCATCAGCCTAATGGTAAAAAGGAGGGTGCTCTGTCTCGTGGCTGGTCTGTCTTTGTTTAGTTTGTATTAGTCTTACTGCCATTTGCAAATCCACACCCGAGGAGTACAGGTGTTGATTAATCCGCTCGACATTTTCCCAAGACATTCTTTCATTGGTATTGACATTCTTTCTGCTGCTGGACGAGCGGGGGGAAATGAAAGAGGTGGCCTGGTATTTTGGAATCCCCTCAGAAGTGGGACTTACACGGGCTAGCTGCTGTGATGGCCTACATTATGGAGTTTATGGCCAGTGGGGGGCTGCTCCCTCCTGCCAGACAGGAGGAGAGTAAAATGCCTGTTCCTGCCTGGCTCACAGCATGATAGCTTCCACATTACCGCTCTACTTGACAGTTTGTCAGACACAGAGATATCATTGTGGCTACCATATAGTGGAGACAAACAGATTATTTAATTACCAAGAAACTCTTATATCTCTGTATCACTGTGTAAGAACATAGACACCTGACAGAAACGTTACATCTTTGTGGCACAGTTCTCAATATGTAACTCTATATAATAAACTATCTAATCTCTATTTAGAATAATATGTCTTAACTTTAAACTTTCACTAGTTCTGTCCCTACCATCATTTTTAAGCAAGGTGGGTGTTATGTTGGGGTTGTGCACTGTTCTATAGTGCACTACTAATGAGTTGAAATGTGTGCAGTAGCTCTTACTTTTTGTAACTATGATGTGCCTGACTGTGGTTGACTCAACACAGAAGCTGGAAAGGAATTTCATGGTGGTGGTTCAGCCACAGATAAAGGCTTCTGTTCATTAAAAAATAAATAAATTAGGGAAGAAAATGATCTGTCAACACATTATTTATATAACACTTTTTTCTTTCTCATTACGATTCCTGAGCCGTGTTTTCTCCCAAAATTGTGACGGAACATTGTTCTTAAACTAATTTAAAAGTTTGATCGTGTGTTGTAATGGTTGCTTTGAACTTCTGAGAGAACTGGTGGAAAACAGGCACACATGCACACGCACTTACGTGGACATCTGAATATTGAGAAATTCTCATTCAGAATCATAGTTTCCAGGCTGTTATATTCATGACACCTGGAAGCATAATTCTAATATGGTGACAACAACACCACGAACAACCATGGATAAAATCTCAATTCAACTTGAACTGCAATTGCTAATGATCAGTTTCACAGTAGAAATCCAGGCGTAGCTTCTGACAGACCGAGCCATGGCTCAGTTTTAATGTACACATTCTTGATTTGCTCTTACCTTGGATTGCAAAACGTTGTTCTGTCAAGTATCGTTGTTCAAAACTATTCTGAAGGATCGATTATGTCTTCCCTGAGAAAATTGTGTGCAGTTGGAAAGAGTGTGCAGCTAGGGGCTAGATATTATGCAAAGAGGCAGCCACCCCACTAAAGTTTTTTTAGGGTCAGGTTGGGAGCTTACTGATGGAGTAGTGAGAGGAATCTTGGCTTCTGCACTTATCTAGTGTATGGAGCGTGGGGTATTTTCCTCCCTCTCTCCTCCATTTCTTCTCTATCTCTGGCACCAAACTTATCAAAATAATGTGGAGTAAGATCATTTTTGGCCTGTGCCTGACGCACTGATATAAATTTCAATCTGACTCTGACAGAAGTTTTCGTTTTGCCAAGAGTGCTAAAAAAAGCAGAGAGGAGGGGGCAGTACACTTCATTTAAACACAACTTACTATGGGAAAAGAAAAGTTGGCAGAAAATATTTTTGAATGGAATTACGTCCTAAACTGTAGCAGACATAATTTGGAGTTCCTGACAAGAGAGTTAAAACTTCAAATTCTTCCTTAATTACCCTTCACGTTAGCCAAAACTAGAAAAAAAATAGGTACGAATCTAGGAAAACATCAAGTTCACAACCTATCATATACTGTACATAATTAATTATTTGATTATTATTTGATGTTGTTTGTAAAAGATGTTTAGCATTACCACCTGTTGTAAACCTATCAAACACTCCAGAGTATTGTGAGAATATTCAGTGAATTGGATCCAGGCCCTCAGTATTGTGGCTTCGTTTCTTGATTCTGTCTTTTCAGAGAAAGTCCGTCCAGCTCAGAAGAAGAGGCAGAGTGAAACCTGTCGCGGTGGCAAACCTCTCTGGCGAGCTCGCCAGTCCATGGTGTGTGCCACTACCGTCCGGGTCCAGTTTGGCACTGGTCACAAGAGGGGGAATCTTGCACCCTCATTACACCTCAGCCACTCTAATTACAACCTGCTCAAGAGCTGTTATCCTACACCTTACGGTGACAATGACAGGGCCTCCTCTTAGAGGCCTGGCTGGGTTTGTGTGCCAGGTTCTAAGGCGCCACACAACACCTTTGTAAATAAATGAAGCTTCTCCTGGAGAGGACAGCAGTAGGCACTTTGTTTGGAGACAGGAGATTTACATCAATATGGTCTTGTCTTTGTTGATGACCGATGAGGATGATGATGATTGTCATTATCATCATCACCATCATCATCAACGTCCGACTTTCCATTCTTTTGGCTCTGGAATGTTTCATTTGACAGAGAAATCAATTTTCACAACAGGCCTGGAATTGCATGACAAACGTGTTCTGTGGTGTCCTATCACACACACATTATTGTTTGAGATCCTGTGTTATGCTGACAAATCCTCTTGTGGCAGCAATCACCTAAGCGTCTTCCATGAAAGGGATGTACGTATTCCTCCACTTATTTCGGAATTCATTGTGTTCATCACTAATCCAAAGATGGGTTCTTTATGTAATACCCGCCATCTAATCATTCTTAGCATACCAGGGGCTTGTTAGACAAGATACAGGAGACTGTAATTGTTTTGATACCCCAGAAAAGCAAAGACAACCCAGAGAATAAGCACGGTAAAGAAAATGTATTCAAAGGTACATTTCTAAATGAGGTACGCATATATGGGGAAGTGGTGCAGATGACAAATCTGTCCATTGCTTGAGTAGAATCTCCAAATCCATAACAGAAAATGTCCAAGACAGTATTTAGATGTTTTGTTTAAATAAAGTGCTGGACTTGAGTATGGTGGAATGACAGGCAGTGGTTTCCTCTGTCCTCACTGAACCTAAACATATTACACAGCATAATGTTTTTATGAGAGCCAACATCAGACTGCTCAGCTCTTAAAAGGTTTATGACGACCATTTAGCATCACGAGAGCGAAGCTTAACATGGCCATGTCAAGATAACATGCTAGCATCCGTGTTGTTTTCATTGGCTGTCAGGATAGATTTTACAGTGGCTGGAGGGAAGAGCGGCATGTGTGCTTAAGATGCTCTGGCGAGGGTTGTCACCATAGGAGGGGGTGGACAGGGACAGTGTCCCAGAAATAGAACAGGAGACAAGTTATCCTGTCTAAAAGGATCATGAAGAAGAATGGAGCCAAGAGTCAAGGATGCATCTCATGCCAAACTTTCATGTCCTTCTAGCCACCTTTCCTAATTTATCTCTGCTGATCTGATGGGACATCATAGGTGACAGCTGTATGGCTGAAACTAGATGGAGCTATTGCTTTTATGTGTGTCTGATAGTCTTACCAGATTGTTCAAGGGGAGGGAACACAGGTGCAAGGAGGAGGGAGTACTGTTCGGGAAGTGAATATAAGGTTCCTTTTTTTCTCCCTATAGGATCATGGGTGTGGATCAGGCTGGCTAGTGCCTGGCTTTTAAAAGCAAAGATAGAACATAGAATATGAAAAAATGTTGCTTTCATCTACTATCTCTTTGGTGCCCCTTTACTCCTCCTAAAGATGACACACAACAGACATTAATCTATAGGAAGATTGGGTTGCAGTAATGCTGAGTTGAAATTTGCAGACTAAATGATTACTCTTTGGCTGTATCTCCCCCATCATCCATGCATAATAAAAGAGGGTTTTGGAGAGATGAGTTATCTGGTTTCAGCATGCCTCTCCTCAGCTCCCCTCATCCCACAAAGTCGTCAGATGGCAAGGCAGCTTAGTCAACCCTGTGCTATAGGCCAGCATAATAATTGCTGTAATAATTGGTGTTGTCCAGGCTAGACAGAATATAAGAGATCCCATTGGGGCTAATAATTAATGTTTTTTTCCCTCCCTCTCTCTCTCTTTCCCGCTCCTTCCCAACCACCCCCACCCACTGCCTCCCTCTTTATGTGTCTGTGCTGTAGTATCATTAAGAGAGGGCCAATCGAGCAGTTAGTCGGTAGAGTCTCTCAAGAATATTTTTAGATAAGACATGATCAACAAGAGTACTGCCTGTACTCATTATGTTTATTTAGATTCTGTAATCTTGGGCTTCAGAATAAAAATTGATATGTGGGTATCATGTGCACCTAGCTGTTCACGGTTGTCTATGGGGATGAGGGCTACTGATAAGACCTGCTGTGGAAGCCTGCGCTAAATTAAATTATGCAGCCTTGATGGAAGCACAACTGTAGTCTGGTCAGTTACATAACTCTAATGCGAGGAAAGCTTGTGATATGGAAGGAATCACAGCTTTAGGACGGATCCTGATCCTATATTACCCTCATGTGAGTTCAATACTGCTGTTGTTGAATGGATTTCACATCATGTGTGTGTACACTTTTACAGGAGTTCTTGTCCTTCCCATACAGTAGCATGCCCATGAACATTATTAGTGGAGAGTAGAGACAAGAGACTGTCGTTTCTGCAATCAAGCTGCTTAATTTGCTTAGGTAAGAAGGATCCAGCTGGGTAAATCGGTAATGTGGAACTACAGTATAAGCTTGGTGAGTCAGTCTGAGCGAGTGTCTGCCAAGGGAGAAAAAAAGACAAACATTATGAAACCCATACAGAAGCTCATGGCATTTATGGGCAACCCACCACCTTCAGGAAATGGATAATTACATACTGTATCATGAACTGTAGCATCATGTTTAAAAGGAAAGTGACTGCACAGTGTTACCAAACATACTATTAGAGTGTATGTTCCAACAGTAAATTATAATTATACTGTAGGATCTTTTTAATGTCAGATATGGGGATTTTTTCCTTATCTTGTATTAAGCACACATCACAGCATGGAGCACATGTCTTTCTACTTACTCAATCTCAGGAATTATCATCACAAATGGCACACTTGAGTATATATTTAACAAAAACTGCATGGAGTGGGACAACATGGAGTGGTAATGTATTATATATTAAGTATGTTAAGTAAAACAAATGACGTGAACAATAAACCGATTTAGTTACCTTTTCTGCATAGGAAATATGTAATCCCGTACAATCAACATGCACACTTGTTGTGCAGTAACAATATAATTTAGCAAACTAACATTTAGGTACCCAGGGACCTAAAAGTCTTGACATTTTGGGTAATGATTGCAGGTCAGTCAAATCACCACCCTTAATAACAAAGATTAAGTAGAAGTAATTAACAAGCTTCTTTACAAATCATTTGAGGTCATATCTGCTGTTGAAGAGACATGTTCCTAAATGTCTTCCTCTCCCAGCAGTATATAATAATAGGACATAATTGTACTCACAGCCCTAATAATGCAAAATCAAGCCTGTGTAAAATAACAACTCCTCTGTAACAACGTGCACAGGGAATTGGCCCGAGGAACACAGGTACACTTGGCTTTCCCTCTGAAATAGAGGGGGGAATTAGGACCTTGTTCTGATCCCACTTTGTTAACAGTCTTTCCAGGGTTATTTGACCATCTGGCTTAATTACAGGTACTGACACACTCACAAGCTAATGCCTAGGTGTCACCCATACAGAGGTGCAAATGAGTTTCCACTTGAGTGGAACTAGGGTGTACTGCAAATCAAACTAATGGTATTGATGCCCCTCAGGCATCACATAATCAACTAAAGTGACCATGCCAATCCCTTTTTAATTTCTAGTTTCATCATCATCATCTTTCATCTGAATCACCCTTCTGATTTACTACTATATTTTTGACAAACATTGTAGATTTTTCTAACAGGGTAAAATGTAAAAAAATAAAATAATCTAACCACCCTTAAAATAATCTGAATTTTGGGGATCCCGGTGGCTCACCACAGAGGCAAAGTACCTTACCACAGTGGCCTGGGTTTGATTCCAGCCCAGGCCCTTTGCTGCATGCCATCTCCTATGTCTTTGATACTGTCATCATCGTTAATAAAACAGAAAGGCCTTTTTATTTTGAACGTATGTAAGAATATTACACCATACATAAAAATAAATATTTACATACTGCATATAATTTACTAACTTCAATAGAAAATGTCTACATCTTGTGCTGTACATATCAGCCTGCTTTGAAAAGTTAAGTTATGCCAACTTCAGACTAAGTTTGTTAGCAAGATAAACACGTGCAAATTTAAAATATGTGTAATAAACTTAGGTTTATATGTGAACACATGCACACTGTGTTACCGTCACACTTGGTATTGCAGAGATCAAGATTTATGAAGCCCAAAAGCCAAATCAAAATGCTGCATTCCCAGCATGCCTTGTTTTGCTACATACTGACATTTATGAGACTAGATCGGAGGGAGGGCAGGATTCTTCATGTGTGCTGACCTACCACCTCAATTCAGACCAACTTGACAATGAAACTACAATCACACTCGCCTGTGAATGTTTTGTTTAGGTGACACGTATACAGTCCTCCTTTAATAAAAAAGCTAGGTTTCCATCCCCTCAATCTACAGTGACCTAGTACATCTGCAGACATCATGCCTTAAAGAAGACATACAGTATTACTTTCCACATTTCACCCCTACTCACCTCAGACTTCTGAGCGCAACCACTAAAACATCATCAGGTATCAATCTACCTTTAACACATTTCTGTGCTAACTGTTTCAGTTGAGGAGTCAGTCAGTCTTTCAGTATGAGGTAGGTCTATAGAAAGGAGTCACCTCAATGGCGTAAGGTCTAAAATCAACCAGTCATTAGCAGATGAACAGACTGTCCTTTCTTCCAGCTCCTCTGTCATTCAGATAAACAAGCCTGAGTGCTGACATATGAGCCCCTTAACTCACACAACCTGCCCAGAACTGAGAACTAAAGGCAGGCATTGTAATTAGGGAGGAGGAGTCACATGGATGCGTCCCTATACCACATGTCAAATGTTACATTGCACTTTAGAAACTACTTAAAGATTTTTCTAGCAAACTGCACAAAAAATAATTATTAAGAAACAAAAAATCTAATAGACATGTATGTTGGAAAATATTTCCTTATAGTCGATTTTCATCAAAGCAAAACAATGTCTTTGTGATCTGTTCCTGCAGGAGTCTGGTGTTCTGTCAACCGCCCAACCCAGGCAATAACTGTCATTAATTAGTCTGATAAATTACGTTCAAAACAATGACATGTTTAAATAGTCCAATTTAGCTCAAATCCTAAATGAGATATTACATCAAAAGCCAACCATTTTTCCCTTTTCCCCTATTTAAAAGGCACACTGCCTTCCTGAAAGCATTTTAAAGGTTACGATTTCCTCAGATGATAAAGCAGTACCTTTTAATGAAATTCTAATTAGTAATTTCATGGACTTTGTTACCAAGCGTATCTGATTAGCGCACATTTTCACAGCCCTGCTTTAATTAAGAACACTTACAGTACAGTTTCAAATAATTTCCCTTTCAAAGATGGAGGAAATGCGTCAAAACCACACTTAGTAAACAACAAATGTTGCAGTTTCAGATTTAATTAAATCTAATTTGACCCCATCAATTTTTCCCCAACAAATTTGTATTGTAGTTTATTATGCTTGTCTGTGCACATTAACGCAGTCCCAATTGCTCACCTAAGATTTAACACTAATAAGAGCCACAATTTTGATCATGTATTCATCATGTGCTTTATACATCATGGATATGGCATATGCATGGAGGACTCATTAGATATATTTCTTAGGGGTGAAATACTGTTACAATGTCCTTTAGCCTTTCAGATTTATACCAGTTGTTTTTATTGAATTAAGTTGAAGTGTATGTGGATAGTCAGGACAGTTTGCATTCTGTCTGGCAAAGTTGGTCTTAAATCTGAGATAATTATGCATTGGCTTGCAGTGGCTTTAAGACTCAACCACAGCCCCAAGACATAATCTGATTTCACTTTCATTCAAATCATTTTCCAGTCTGAGATTTTATCCTGGTTTCTCAGAATGAACTATGGCCCTGAATATGAACTGGACTGGAATTAGTATTACTGTTCATCAGACCTCTATGTGGGAGTCTTTCCCTCACACTGTAGTGCTTTTGACACAAGCTTCACCCACTGGCCCCAGAGTGGGCCTCAGTGGAGCCTCTTTGGTCCCTAACCACAGAAGTGTTTCCACGGTGGCGAAACGGTTTGAGTCTGACTGACATCCTAGTGTTGGGGAACACATTTAAAAAGTGCTAAAAGCGTGACAGAACACCTCAGCCCTACCTCCCTGCCCCATCTCTCTTTTTAAGCATGGAGTCCACCTTGTCAAGTCACATGCTGGGACCATAATTTGGACTAATAATTACCAGACATCACCACAATGAAACATCAGTGTCTGAACTTCTTTGGGCCCAACTGAATTTTAATACGTTTGGAAAAGGTTGGCCGGAGGCAGGAACCCTGCACACTAGGAAAAGGAGCGCACATGTGGAAGCACTTTGGGAAGTGATAAATGATTTGAAATCCACAGCGTCCCCCAGAATGGAAATTAGGGCGAACAGGTGTTAAATGGGAACCACTGGTGCATTTTGAACAGGGAAAGAAAACGTCCTGGGTCTTTGGGGCCAGATGTGGGCTGGGCTGGGCCGGGGATGGGGCTAAGTTGGGAGTCGGTGAGTGGTCATGGCCTGAGGTGTGTGATGTGTAGAAGCCCTATGTTCCTGACCTCTCCACTATGAAATAACGGATCACTTGTGTCAGCTGTTCACCCTTGGAAAGCTAACCCGTCCTATCACCTCGACCACACTGCTCGAGTGCTGCGCCGTAATCAGATCACTTTTACTTTATTTAGTTACAATGGAATTATGTGTAAACTAGTTTCCAGTCCTAATCCAGTTCTAGCTAGTGTTTTAAGGCTAAGATTATGATAATAAGAAAGTCTCTTCTAGCTCGCTCTCATCACCTCGGGCAGTATTACTAATTTGTATTAGTATCGTCCATAACATGGATAATTGCCATAAATTGGATCTTTATCCAGAGGGTCAGGAAATGGCCAAGTATAAATTATCTACTATAGTTTTCCCACTAGTGAGTCCTACTTAACTGGAAATCTCAGTCTGGAGAACTTGACCAATACCTAAATGTCTATGATTTCAATCTGTTCATGCCCAGGGTCTATGTTAACCTCAGGGAGCTTTTGAGTTTGATGACTCATTTACGTTGTCAGAGATAATGAAGAAATAACAAAAAGGCAAATGTTACTGCCTTTACCGAAAATAATTCAAATGTTTGAGAAAAGGAGAGGAAAATGGATCATGTTTCGTTGTTAGAGGCTCAATAAATGTTCTCTAATTTTGGACAGCCTCAATCCAAGGATTGTTAGATTTGACAGTACAGCCTCCCTATAATTTCCACTGATTGTTTGGTCACATTACACCATCACCAAATTTTAAGAATCTCTCTCCTTCTCTCTGTCTCTTTTTCACGCTTCAGCTCTCTCACTCTGTCACCCTCTTGCTTATTCACTGCCATTTTATCTAGCTTACCACGCGCACACACACAAACACAAACACACACATACAAACACACCCGAACAGCACATTTTCACTTTTTCTTGGTAAATGTTCCTGCGTTTTCCTCCCTACCCTGTCAATCTCACTTTCACTATTGATTTCATGGAAAGTTTCTCAGCCATTGCTGAATTGTCCACTTGTTTTAGGTCGAAATACTCTCAGGTTGTTTGGTCCCAGCTGTCAAAACAAGAGGAGCCGACATTAGGCACGTTTTGGGGCTGGACCGAATGATGTTTCTGCGTTCTGTATTGCTTCATCCAGAAAGGATCCCAGAATGCATCACTTGCTGGTCCTTTATGTTCAGCTTTAGGTCTGAGGGAAAATAGCCAGCTGCTGAGACTATCTGTTGTATTTCAAATGACTTGACATGATACCTGTCGGATGGCATGGTGCTCAGATGGGGACTTAATCCTATCTTTACTCATACATACGTTAACCATTTCATTAACGGCGGATGACCCTCCAGCTCTGCTCAGTGCTTGGGAAGGCTGTGTATCTGTATTGTCTTGCAACGACACTGCTTTATGGGAGTCTAATTGGCTGTTCCGTTAATAACACGGACAAACTAATTTAGCAGAACCTGTCCTCTTAAAACCTGGGAACAAAGAGTAGGAGGGTGGAAATCAATCTTAGCTTTATGCTGGAGCTGCTGACCCGTTCATGCTTTGAAGATTGTTGCTATAAAAAAAGCATCTGAGAAGTTATTTAACTACAAACAGAGCCCACCTTCCCCATTCCAGCTGCATAATCAGGCATAATAAGTGGCTGCAAAGGTCCACTTAATGTATTTCTAACACTGGAGAGCTGCTAATCCTGTCAGGGGGAATGAAATGGGGGGAGAACGTGTGGAAACCTAGCCAGAGCGCTGAGCGTTTAACTCCATAACCATGCAGGCAAATGCCTGGGCGCCTTTCACACAAAAAGAGAAAGAGAGGAAAATAAGCCCAGCTTCATATTTCAGCCCAAAGTGGGGATCCATTTTTCCGCTTTAGTGGCCATCGAGGAACAGTGGCAATAACAACAACAGAAGCTCCGGTAGTAACAGCCCCTCTCATTGGGCTGAGGCCTCATAAACCTGTGCCATTATCACACTCTTTATGGGCCTTTAAATAGGCAGCCCTTCAAATCAGCCATGTGTGTTCTGCAAGGTGAAGCCACCTTAGCCTCACACGTTTCATAGATTTAGCAAGCTGCTCTTCATGGGATTTTGGGAGGATTGCTCCTCCAAATGTATGATGATTTTAATGTTCCCTAATGTGCTGAAACAGATGGTGCATGTGTCTGAAGAATTGATCCATAATATGCCTGTGATTTTGTTTGTTGTTGGTCAATATTAGGTAATGGCCATCTGCTTTAAATCTGTTCAGAATTTTCTGTTTATGTTAAGCATTGTCATTGTGCAAGAATTGTGCAAGAATAAGCAGTGGTTTGCCATTGTATTATAAGGCTGTAATTTGACATTTAAAGTGAACATTCAAATGGCTTTCATTCTGGACAGATTATGTTGTGCTTTGTGTGCCTTTAACCATGCCAAAATAAATATGAGTCATTTGTGTAAAAAAAAAAGCATAAAAAACTTGCTAACATATTTTTGGGGGATTATCTAAGCAAGCCCACAGACAGAACCCCTGAAGGGCAATAAAACAAACATAAAGCCACAGATCAACAAACACACTCAAATTCTTCAGGTATCACATTTTCCCTCATTGTATGTGAAAAAACATAATTTACTGAGGTCTTTAAATTTCCGAGGCCCATTAACAGTTCAAGCATATAATCACATCTCCGTAATGAGGTATTAATTAAGCGAGGGCTATCTATTGGCCCACTAAACAGCCTCATAAACAATTGACAGGAGATTTGTGATTTTTGACTCCCTGACACTATTAAACAAATCAATATTGGGTTTTGCAGACGTGTTCTCTGGCTGGCTCTCCACAGTCTTTGCCAATCAGCCCTGTGGAATACTAATGAGGGAATTAACGGCCTCATATTCCGCCTGTGTCCCATCAAATAGATCCTTATCAAGGGGGAGTTGAAGTCTCATTTGCATGGAAGAAGACTCTGCTTTGTAGGTAAAGATTTCACAATATGTCACTCATTATGCCCACTCCCTCCCTCACCCATCTCTACTCCCCCCACTCACACACGCAAGCACACACTCTCCGACACAAGTACTGTAGTTTAGACAACATTCATGAGGCCTTACGAGCTGTATTGTGCTGTAAGGAATCCCTCTTGATGATGCATCATAATGCATCAGCTTTATTGCAGGCACTGTGTTTATCACGCGTTTACCTTTTTTTTCCTGAGGTAATTTTTTTTACTTTTATGTCACATTACTGTGATTTCTTTAAAATATTGCTGTCTGTTTGCTGAGAATCAGGCTACCTTTCATGGCATTCTGCTCCTTTTGATTGTCGTGGTAATCTCATTTGATGAATATTGCTCTTAGGGTACTTAATGATGTTTGCTGTTCAAATCACAATTGTGAGCCTTCCAAGCCTGCCTTTGAGTCAGATATAATACCACTGAAAATAGTGTCAAACATCACTGAGACTGCCTTGTGTGCTGAAGAGAAGCAACGCCTGATTAATTACCTAGACACCAGCAAGCTCAATGCAATATATAACTTATAGGTTTTGGCATATTGGGAGTAGAATTGTTGTCATGGGCATAATAAATTACATTTCATTATTCAAATGTTGCATTGATAATAAAATTACTATTATGCCTGGGACTTGACATCCCAAAAGAAAAACAGAGGTTAGTGATATAAAAACATACTAACTCCCCAGATCCTGACAGTGTTTTATTCCCCACGGTTTCAGTTTCACCAGGTGAACCCAGAAGGACAGAACGTCTCATTTAATCTATCTCAGGAGTGCTTCCCTCACTGAGCCTCTCACACTGATCACCCCCAGTGAAATGAGTGACAGGGGACGGCCTGTTGTCTTTGTGCTGTGTGTGTGGCTGGGGGGCGGCGAGTTAATGCAGGAGATTGACTCTTAATTGCGGTGGGGAACGCTCATCTTTTCTCATTAATGAGACGGAGTGGGAGCCTGGAGATTTTCTCATCACACAAAAACGCTCCTCCATCGGCCAGGTTAAGTGCTGTTTAGATTATTGGCTTCCCCCACATATAATTTTTCCATGTGCCCCGTCTTAAATTGTTGAACTTGAGGAGAAGGTGGGGGGCTGGAGAGTCAGGCAGGGGTTAAGGGCGGAGGGTGTGTATGTGTGTGGGGGGGGTGGGGGTGTCTCTGAAGTGAGGCAGTCACATGTGTGATAGGTCTGGGAGGCCAGAAGGGGCAGGGCCCAACCCACAGGCTATAGTGAGACCTCTTCATAGCAGCTAACGAGGCAGATGAGAAGGCCATTTATGATATCGTGTTTCAATTGCATTTTGTCCAGCCTCTAGATCAAAAGACAATCTTTATTTGAGGGCTGCTCCAATAGAAACCGAGTTTCTCCTGATGAATACAGATGATGTGTGTGAGGCAGAGAGAGAGGGGGCTGAGGACTGAAGTGGAGTGGTGCTGTCTGTGTCTGTCTGGAGGTGGGGGTTCACCTCTGTGTGAGGAAATGACCACTGGCTCCCCATGATGCATAACCGTAAGGGATTAGGGAATACAAAGCAACAGACTGTTTGGTGGAGCACTAAAATGTGCTCCTCTGGGGCTCATTGAAAAATGATTGCCGATTAAGTGTTTGAAGTCTGCCAAAGACGAGTGTGCGTTTTTAGTGGGATGACGATGAAACTCTATCTTTCCTGCTTATGCAGGCAATTTTCCTTCGCTTTTTTCCACTAACTGTACCATGATGTGTGTTCTCTTGTCGCGCCTGGAGTTGAGGTTGCCAAACTAATTTCACCTCTTGGACCCCAGCTTGACTCCAAGCCAGACAACCAAAAGTGATAAGAGTGAATTAAGCTGCTACTCTCCTGCGGGAATGTTATTATACCGCCAGAGAGAGGCATTGATTTCCTTATGAGAACAACAGGTGAGGTTGTGTAAAATAACTAGGGAGCCTACCTAAATGGTAGGTAATACTGAGTGTTTGAAGATAAATTATGTTTATGGAAATAAAGAGGATTATGTTTCCCCCTTCTATTTGAATTGGAAAAATTGGGTCATGTCACAATGTTAAGAGCATCATTATCATGACTTGGAAACCACTACAGTATGTAAATAACTGCTAGTCCAATTCAATCTTGTGTAGTATTCCTATGTTTTCCTAGCTCGCTTGATTAGCATTTGTGCACTGGTGCCGACAGAACAAATGTATTCAATGTAGCATTCTGTATTGAGGTCATTTAGTTTTGGCTGGCATTAATGTTAGTGACTGTCCTGAGACATCTTGGTTGTTTCCTATTAATCTATTTTAAGATAATTTTTTTCTGAGAACAACTACATACATAGTTTCCTCTGGAGACCATACAGGGAGTGATGACAAGCATAGCTTAGTGCTTCCTTGGTTGCACCTCAATTCCCTACCATGTCAGCTTTGAAACTGCTGTCCTCCCCAATATATTATCATGTTACACTCATTTGTTTTCATTATCGCATCAAAGAAGGACTGGTCATGTGGCAGCCATTTTCCACCACACAGCGCATGCAGGCCTACAGAGAACAAATGTGATTCTGAAGTCATTTTGGGGTTACGTAAACAACAAGGAATCTGCACTTTAATAAAAGGTTAGAATCACATTCTAATGTTACGACCTAAAGAAAGAGACAGCCACTGGACTCAAAGAAAAGGTTCTTCAGCATTGCCCCATTGTGGGCAAACTTTTAACTCCAGAGCTAAAGTGGAAGTTTATTCAATGCTAAAATCAAGCCACACTAAAGAACATAAACTCAACTCCAACCACAAGGTCCTCTCTCTTGTTTATTTGCTACAATAATAAGGAGGCCTGTTTCCTTCCCAGGAGCATGTCGGTAAACCATGATAACGTTTTGTTTAACAGCAGTAAAACGACCTCAGTGGGGTATGTTAAGTAGTCTGGTGTGGGACACACAGAGAGGATCTGGAGGGCGAGGGGTGAAGAGAGAGCCTGGCCCCAGTGGACAGGTGGAGGTAAGCTGAGCCCCATACCACCCAGGGGGAGGATGAACTTGAGACGTGTCCCTAACCGTCCTGTGAAGGTGGAGGTCAGACAACAGCATTCGCTGATCAGCCAAGCTTCCTCAATCAGAAGGAAGGCCACCCTCTCTCCCCTAGATGAATTGCAACCACCAAAAGGCAGGTCACTCACAATTAGGACTCATAAAATATAATCAATTCCACAGGAGGCAGGCTGCAGTACTCAGGTGGCCAGATGAGAACAGAGACCATCTTTGTACTTGGAGAAATGGCCTTCATGCGTTAGACAGAGACACCTTGTTCCACTGACAGACTTGTATCTCTCAATCACAAGCGAACCGTCTTTTCCTGTTAACGGGTCGACAAACCCATTTCATGGAGTTTTATGGGATTCATGAAATTGATACAACACATGCACTTCCTCAATATTTGAGAAGTCTCTTGAAGACATAGGAATATGAAGATAACCGTCAGTAAACCCACAGGTTGTTTGTTTTCCACCAGCATCTCTATCTAAGGCAGGGTTATTGTTTGTTTCCGAAATCCGCCAATTAAGGCAGCCGCAAATGTGTATTTCTGTTGTCTGAGGCCTTGGGCCAGGATTAACAGCGTTTAGCATTGTAGAGTGTACCCGCCTCCTCCCCCCCCCCCCCTTAAATAGCACAGATAGAAAAAGCTCGAGGGGAAGAGTCTGTGGCCGCATAATCCATACAGAAAAATAAGTCATGTTTTGGAGCATGTGAAATAGGTCAACATATTGATCAATAATTATAATGCATACCGATAACTAAACAGACAGGGCAATAAAGTTGTGTCGTGAGATCATTTTAAGAAGTGTCTGTATACATCTTTGTTGTCACGTAATGTAACTAAGTTAATTCTGACCTCGCCCTAACCCTAATCCTTTCCTTAGGGCATTATGTTCCTCATGTGTTCCTCATAACATCCAACATGAATCAACCTTTGGGAAACATGTCATGCGAGAAAAATCACTGCTCAACAATGACTTACAAAGATGCGGATGAATGAAGATTAACTGAATTATCATTTCTGGTATCTCAGCCTTGACATTCAAACATTGACAGCATTACTTAAACATTGGGGAAACAATTTCAAACTACACCTGTGCTTGGATTGGCATTTTGTCACAAAAGTGTCTGATGATGCCCAGTGTTTGGAATGGTCTTTGGTTCATGACACTCATTAGGTTCGGATTACAAGAAGATGTCAAGCTTGAACATATTTCTCATTTCTGAAGCACCTTGAACAAAGAGTTACATTATAGCCCATGAATCCTTAGGCATCTACAGGACCTTCCCTGCCCAAGGCAGCACCCATGGATGACATGTCAACTCCCAGGTTTATTAAACCTGTCCATCAATCCTTGGGTCCCAACCTTTATTTGACAACAAACAAGACATGAGAAATCAATCGACATGACTTGCAGTACACAATCACTCACATTTTTACACTTTTTTTTTTTAAACCTCTTTTGTGTTTCCATTTGTGCACTGACTGGAGTGAGAAATGCGTTTGATCTTCTTGTTATTTATTTATTTATAGTGAGACTTTAACTTGTATTTTTCTGTATGGTACATTCAAGGGGTCATTCACATCAAACTTTTTACTATCCTGAGTGGACAATGAAGTGACGTGACGGTGACACAGTGATGGCCTGTGGATGTACAAAAAATGGAGACAACGGTGGTCACTTACCTGTGCGGTCAAATTGTACTTAATGGTTGTGAACCAAACACTCCACAGTATGTCAGAACTGGATTGCTACGGGTCTTCTTTGCAAACAAATCTCTGTGACATCGCTGGGAGCAGGGCAGAGCCACAGCTTCCTTCCCCGCCAGAAGGTACAGTAGGATATTGGTGGGGATTTGTCTCATTCTTTTTCCACGCATCCAACCACCACACATAATTTTTTGTTGTTGTGTTTTCGAGTTCCCGCCCTTTTGAACTCAGGAAATGCTATGAACAACGGGAATGTCTGCCCAGGGGTCAGGGTGATCGGGTGTGGGAACCTACTCAGTGGAGGTACAGGGCAGTAAGTGGCCAATCTGCCTAGTACAGAGAGGGATGGGAGATGGAAGGAGGGAGGAGTGTGGGAGTTTCGGTAGGGCTTGATTTTGGTATGCCCTACTGGTCACATACAATCCAATGTAACCTGGAGTTGCTGAAGCTAGTGAGGTGTGACCAGCAATAAGGAAACTCTCTCTTAAGTCTCATGAGGAAACTAAGGGTGGAGCCCGTATCCCTCGACTGTCACATTCAATGTACTGTAGGTGAGGCTTTAAAGTACATTTGGAAAATGTAATTAATTGATCCCAAAGGCTACATAGAACAGTTTGGGTGTGGGGGGTTCCAAAGTAAACAACAAATCCAATGGTATTCAAAAGCATGTTTTGGATAACTAATTGATGAGACACCATAACAGCAAGGTCTGTACTGTGGTCTGAAAGCCTGTATGAAGTCAATTTTGTGTACTGTGTAGCCCAAAAAATAGAAATCTGAATTTCAATTTGGTTAGCATTTTGTGAGCGAGACGTTTTTAACCATTACCAAAACATTGAAATTATAATTGTATGAAAAGTTCAATATCTCAGTATAACAAATGTACACATTTGTTTTATTTACAATTTAAATAGTTTCCTTCTCGGAAATGCATGAAGTCTGGCCACATTGTGAACCTTTTACGGTATGAGAGAGAGTGTGTCTGAGTCAAAGTAGATTTTTTTTTCTTCATACATTCCTCCACCTTAGCACTGTCATAAGCTATTTTCTGCTCCAGTGCAAATCCTAATTGATCGCGCTCAATCTTAGCTTTACATTACATGGGGAGATGACATCATTTGATACCGATATTTTGCACCGCTCTTGCAGGCTAATGTTGTTTTGCCAGCTTTACCGCAACACACTGTCTAGACAAAAGCGTATGTACACAGAAACAGAGTGGATAAATGTTTAGACAGTCATTATTTTAATTAAAAAATGTTAAGGTTGACTTACCTCTAGAAGCAGGTGTCACTGTTGAATTGTGGTTCTGCCAGTGTTCAGTTGAGGCCTCCAGCGCTTTGCTCTCTTTCAAGCTAAACGCCTACATGCTTCAGGGGAGTAAGTCAAATGGGAAGAGACAATAGTGTAATTCATGAGATAAATAAAGATAAGACCTTGCTGTCAATCCATTTGTACCCAAGCCTGTTTCAGTTGATACAAATATTGACTGTTGCCTTTTCAACCCACACTGATGACATGAAGTCCTGTCAGCAGTGCTTGAACCTGATACTTGCTTATAGTAATTGCTTTTTTTATTCTCACCTCTCAATAGTGAGTCTGGTCGTAGGAAACATTATCTAACAAACAGTGTACTTTTTGGGGGTTGATCTTAATATGATATTAAAAGCCAATTTGGGGAGGAGTAATGGACTGTTGCAGGAATGCAGATCGGGAAGTTTGCTTGATCCACATAATGGCCATGCCTGGGCAATAAGTGGGACAATTATGACACCAACAGACATCACTCCCTGTCAGCTTTCATAGCTGGTCATCACTTAAACAGCACTATCCCAGCAGGGCTGGTTAAATCAACTTTCAAACCTAGGCTAAGCCCTCTAACCCCTCCTCCAACCTCCTGCTGCTCCCCCCTCCTCTCAGAGGTTGTCCTCAGGCGCTTACTAATAAACAACAGGTCAGCACCTGTGATGGCAGGTGATTTATTTGACCCTAAACTGCAAAGAAGAGAGAGCAGGAGCGAGGAAGCGAGGGGAGGAGGGAGGGGAAGATTTCCAGCAGACACACCAGCTCTAGCCCTGCAGGCCTGGAAGTCAACACCCCCGTTGTAAACCACTTACCGCTCACTTCGTTCTGCTTCTCATGTGACTGTTTTCTTTATTTCCTCAGTAAAAGACAGCTGAATCATTCGAGTTTATCACCATGAGCTCATAAAGGGCCCAGAGGATGAAATAATCGTGTTGAGGGGGTGGGGTGGAGCTGACATCCCCTGTGTGTGACATCACAGATTTGGGGCCTTGTCACACTGGCTCCCAGACCTTAGGCCCGTGGCCTCCATATGGTAGGCAGGTCACAGAGGGCCACCATGCCGACAACCAATGGCAGGGTATTAAAGCATGTTTCCCCCAGAGTCTGTCCAATGGATTGAGCTGATCAGACAACGCGCAGCACAGGATGTTGTCCAAGGACCTAACGAGAGCAGAATTATTGAGTAACAGGAAATTAAAAAATTCCTGCAATGCCGATCCACCATTCAAAGCAATTCTGGCGCATTCAAGGCTGCCCTCTCTCTGAACTCAAGCCATGGAGGTTTGGTTTCTTTTATTGTTGGTGTTTTTCATGTGGGCTCCCTGAAAAGGTCAGAAAAACAATGACATAGCACGATGATCCTTAAGTCAACTGTATGTATGTAAAGTCAGCATATTTTCAACTATAACATAAAACTGAAACAATTTACAGGTTTCATAGAATTACTTTGATACAGTAAGTTATCCATTGCCATCAAACAATGATCCCTGCTACTGTTTACATGGCACTGGTTTAGGTGTATTATGAGTCTAATGATTCCAACACATCTTACCCATGAGTGACGAGAAGATTGTCAGCGCAGTGGAGAGAGCCAACCCTATATGAGCTGTATTACACAATAGCCAGGTTAAACAAGCCTATTTGGCTTGGTTGTACTACAATATACCCTTGCATGATCTGAATAAGTTCTGCAAACACCTTTATGTCAGAGCAATGTGTGTCTGTTCAAGTGTACGCAGTAGGGGAAGAAAGGTGAAGGTAGGCATCCCAAACCTTTTAGACTCTGTAACAGTGACTCTAAACGAGCGTGTCAAATATTAGTGAATAGAGGAAAAATTACAGGTGCGTTACTTGTAATATTTCAACAGCATGTGGAAATGGTTAACACATCTCTAATGTGGCCAGCCATGTTACTTTTGTTAACGGATGGTTGAAGTGTGTGTGTGTGTGTGTGCGCATGTGTGTGTGTGCGTGGGGAGGGGGGGGGGGGTGGAGGTGGGGATTGGTCACTGGATAACTGAGAACATTAGTCAAAACCAGTCTGGATTTGTTAAAACTTCAACACATCTAAATGGCTCCCTGTTACCATAGTCCTACTGTTCTCAGAGGCATTAAGGCTTTGAGACCAGATTTCGAAAAATTACTCAAATGGCATTTAAGTCAGGGAGTCAGGTGGCTGAGCGGTTAGGGAAACGGGCTATTAATCAGAATGTTGCCGGTTCGATTTCCGGCCGTGCAAAATTAAGTTGTGTCCTTGGGCAAGGCACTTCACCCTACTTGCCTCGAGGGAATGTACCTGTACTTAATGCAAGTCATGCTCTGGATAAGAGCATCTACTAAATGTAAGTCCTGCTAGAGACCTCGTCTTTTATGTATCATTAAGTACTCTTAGAGTAGTCTAAAATGCCTATTAGATGGAACGTACCACAGACTAGTCCAATGCATAGCTGCCTTCTCCACGATGCAACGGATGCACACTTCTCCTCTGTCAGAGATGCAGAAACCTGAAGGTGTCAAGGGTGTTTTTGTTTGAAAGGCATAAACCTGCTGAGGCTCTTTAATTTCCCCCTCTTCACTCACATGAGGGACGGTTCAAAGGGTGACTCTCTGACATGGCGTGTGATCACTCCTCCGTCCTTTATCTGCCTCCCCACATTAGCACGTAAATGAGGCTGCACTTTGGGTTTTAGGAGCTGGAGCAAGCTTGCCGTAAACACGGCTTGTACTGTTATCGTTACCAGACAGATTTCTGACATTCGAACACCTCAGTCTCATTAACATTCAAAAGGTCTGTGTATTTGACACTGTTTTTGTTTATACAAGTTTGCTTTTGGATGGGTTTTTGTATACAAAAAGCATATCATACCCTCAATGTGTTGAATGACGTTTGGAAAGTGAATTTGTTCTTCATCACGGAATTAGAGTTTACTGGGATTCTTTCTTCATGAAATCTGGCAATTTAACTTTCATTTGTGGATAGAGAAAGACTTCTTTATGCAAGAACACAACAACACTGTACAAATCTATCCCATTTCAACCCAAATGTGGAAAAAAGAGACACGGACTAAAATGCTATTTCTTTAATAGGTTCTGAAGCATGTAGTATGATCGCATTGGAATCCAAACATGTTTTGAATCAATTCTATAAGATTTAAAGGTATCAGTAATCATGAGTATCAACCTACTGATGTGAATGACTTTTTTTTCCATAGCTAATTAGCTGCAGTGCAACATTTCGCAGCAACCTGCATGGTGTTGTTGTGGATGCTAGAATGTGTCTCAAGCCTGCAGTGGGGTGACTCTGAGGTCCTGAAACTCCATTGTGATTCAAGCAGAGCTTATCGCATGGGAGAGAACTGGCAGCCTCTTAAAAGGTATTATATGTGCTCTCGTTCTCCTTCCCTCTGTCTGACTGGAGCCCTTGGGATGAAAGGGAAAAGCACTGGAAAAAGAGACATCGTTTCCCTACATGGGGAAGTCTTTGTTTCTATTCTCTACATCCAAAGTCTCTCCAGGAATCCTAATTTTCGCCATTCACCCACCTAGCGGCAGATAAAAGCTGGTTAAAGGGGGGGATTTCCTCAATGAGGACAGCTTGTAACCAGTCTGCAGAAGGGGACTTGTACAAAGCTGAAGAGCAAGAGGAGGCTGGAGCACAGATTTCAAACCTCTTAGAATTTCCTTTGACTGTTGAAGGATGCATGTTTTGGCGACAATTTTCCAAGTACCTTATCAAAAAGAAGCCATAGCAGTTGCTATAAAGAGTTTTTATAATCGAGATCCTTCTGAGAATGTGAAAACAAAGTAAAACAGTATTGTGTTGATATGACAACAGATTATGGAGTCAGGGATATATGACATCAATGACTATGATTCAAACCAGGACAGCATGCTTTGCCAGTATTGGTTTGTTCTACCAACTCTAATTAAGCCTGTGTTCTTTGGGGGGGGGGGGGGGTGCTGTTGGTGATGTCCGGGTTCACAGAATGCCAGACTTGGCAGCTGGTGTTCCTGAAGCGGGTGCTTGGCATTAAGACGAGGGAGGGGAGAGTCCATGCCAGTCCCTGGGGAGTGGGAGGTGTTAACTTCTAATGGCTTTCTCCGCCACAGTCCTGACATCTGCAGGGCTCCCAGAAAAGAGAGCGAGGGCTTTTTGAAAAATTAATGGAGCTGAATGCATCTCACAGCGAGGAGAGGCCGGGATTAATCAGCACATTAAGGGCTAGCTCCGGATTGGAAATAATTATGGGAGCTGACAAGGTGCAGAGGTGCCAGTGCCAGCTCCTTTCAGGAATGCATTTTAAAAAGCAGTTTAAAAAGCCTTCAGATGTTGGCATTATCTTGCGTGACCAAATTAGGGGCAAATGAGAAAAGTTTATCTGGCATTTTGGAGTATTGAAAGAGCTTAGGCTTTATAAATTATGCAGTGTGTGTATTTGTGTGTGTGTGTGTGTGTGTGTGTGTGTGTATGTGCAATGTGCATGTGTTTGTGCATATGTGAATATGTCTGTTCATGTGGGGGGGTGTTTTCTGTAAGTAGAGGAAAGGATATAGACAGAGAGAATTGTGGGTAAATCCTATTTTGGAGAAAAAGTATAGGTTTATGATTAAAAGTGGGAGGTTTGTTTTTTGCAAAGGGCCGAACAGAACTGGCAAGTTGGATTAATTTAAATGGTGCTTGAAACTATTATACTGTTTGTGTAAATGAAAAGTGAATGTCTTAACACCCTGACGGAGCCAGACGGTAAACTGATTACAGTTGACCACCCATGAAAAGGCTGAGAACCAAAAAAAAGAAATGATTTAATAAGCAGCATGTTTTCTGACTTTCAGGATTAATCTCCTATAATTTCTCTAGGAAAGTGATTGGGCATGCATCACGGTAATCCTTGACAATCTTTCATATTTGAGGCATCATTTGTGAAATCATAGCAGTTTTAATCTTAACAGAATCATTGTGAGGTACACTCTGTCATGGATGTCTGTGTCTGTCCAACTGCAAGCAATTGGCATAATAATTTTTTTATATAGTTAAATTTCATAGATATAATTATTTGTCACAGGAGCGAAAATATGTTATTAAAATAAAGTATTAAAGCAATGTATTTTCTAGTGTCCCCTATATTATTGTATGCAAAGGAGAACTGTGTCGTTTTTCTGGCCATTTTACCTCTTTATTTAAACAATCCATACTTGGTCCTTGATGGAATGGTTATTGTTAAGATCAAATCTTTAGATAAATCTTCAGATCTATGTATCTTGTTTGAAGTTTGAGACATCGCTATAAAAGGGTATGGCTTGTGTTACTTTTGTGAAGATGTCTACCTGTCTCAGCAACACAGTTTCAGTGGATTGGTCTGCGTGGACACCATTTTGCTTCTATCATGTGAAAAGTTCTGAGTGGTCATTGATGTAACTCTGTGTTGAACTGAAGAAAGGATAAATAAGTACCCTGTTCTGGAAGCAATCAGAAAATGCATAAATTGATTACAGGTCCTAAAGTTTACATTTTCATGGCAATATGAAAACAATACCTTTGACGAGAGGCAGTAGAAGGCATCAAAAGGAGTATTGTGTGGATTGCCAACCATTTGACTGACCGTTTGATCTTTAAAGGCCCTCTGTCTGAAACGTTCCCTTGGATAAAGATCTCCATTGTGGCTCTGATTCTCTTCTAACGCAACGGCTCTCCAGGTAATGTCAACACAGCCAATAACAAATTGAAGCGTCTCAATAGCAGAAGCAAAATGCTATGCCATCCACAATCGTTACCATGCAGAACAAGAGTCAAAAAGTTCAGCCAGCTATACAAACTTTTAGTCTGAAGATTGAGCAATTGCCGTATTCAATATTTGAAACATAATGTTATCATGAATTATTGCAGTGACCTCTCTGTGTAATATTCCAATTGTTGAAAGTTTCTCAAATTGCTACAGCTGTGCTCCTGGCCATATAATTTTACAAAGCATGACTAAAGTTAAACCCAGGAAAATAGCTTGATTTACAGATGTAATCACATTCTGAAATTTTCAATTCAAGGAATAGAAATTTGATTTAACTACTTTATCGCTACTGTATTAATGAAAAGGTACCTAAATTGAAAAAAATAATAAGAGTGAGATTGTCTTAATTGCCTTGAAATGAGACTCACATTACACGGTTAGGAGTAGAAGAAACTGGCAATGTATTATATACATCAGCTAATGTTTATCAATGCAAGAGTTGACTATTATCATAGACTGTCAATGATTGGTTCATATTTCAGATTAGTAAAACTCACAAAGATTCTTGATAGATTACCAGAAAGGAGGTGTATGACAATACATGAGCAGAGTTCCGGGTTCAAAAATAGTGTAAAATATGGAATGAAGCTATGTGCGTGAGCACCTGGTAAAGTGTTTGTGCATGTCTCAACTGTGTAAGTGTGTGTGTGTGTGTGTCTGTTGCTCTTAGCTTGTGGGTATAGTGCTAAGCTTTCATATTTTTATAAAATCAAGAGGAAATCTACTACATGTAAATGCTTACAATTACTAGGAACAATAATTCCTGAAATCCATGAGTGTATAATTCTGTTTCCGAGACCACACATTTTCCCCGCTGCTTCAGGGCTAAAATGGTTTCTGTTCAGTTCCGGGTCTTTTGGGAGTTTTGCCCACCCTACATTTCAAAGTACTCCCTCTTTGAGTACTTACCATCAATACAAGTCATAAAACAAATAATCATAATTTGTCAGTTAGTCTAATACTTTTTTCAGAAGCTTAGTGACACAAACAAATACTGTTGTTTGACTAAAGGCACGTTCAAATCAAGCCTATTATAGTGTGTACCTTAAGGAGTTTTAACCAAGTTCACAAAGGTGGAGTTTAAGAGGACTAGGGCTTGTCATTATAGTCTGCCCCACCCTCCATTTCCCCTGTCTGGAGAGGAGTCTCTGTCTGGCCTGGGGGACACTAAGGAAATGTTGGTGTTTGAACACACCTCTGCCTCCTCTGTTCAGTCTGTCCACTCAATCAGAGGAAGAGGTGTGTTCAAACACAATCTTTTCTTGAGTAAGGGGGTTTTTTATAGTCCCCTTTAGGTAGATTTCATGAACACACAGAGATACACTAACACGCGCACACACACGCTGTAAAATATTACATTCAGTATAAGGACATTCTTTGTAGCCTACAATGTTGCCGCAGCATGCAGTTGAGACCATTGTGATGACAATGTCAGAACAGAACAAATTGATCCAATTTGCTATACACAGCACCTGGTGACTGGAGTGTTACTCACCAGCCTTCTAATGAACTCTAAAGCTATAGCAGGGATCCCTATTATCTGGCAATTTCTCATGAGAAATTACCATTCTGGCCCTTATTACACATACTTAGTCATTAGGTGATGGCAGCAAGGGGAGTTAAGCTGGGGAATAAGAGCTATATCTGTCTAGATGAGTTGGCTGTGCAAGTCCACACATTATTATGCTGTTTAACCGACACTGAATGACCACTTTCTCACCAGAGCTGTCACTGTGCCGAGAAGTAAATCGAGAGGGTTATGGCACAATTCAAAAGGAAGCCCGTATTACAAATGAAAGAACGTGTTTACGGCTTACAGCTAAATACATAAACTGAAGACAAAAAATGATAACGATGCCTTGATTTCACCCTTGATTTTGTTAACAATGAAACAGAATAGGCAAAAGTCAGTAAGTAAACAGGAAGAAAACTTTTGTTAAAAAATGGTGTGGGGTGGAGAAGTATTCGCCATTTTTTAATGGTGAATGAAAGTGATTTGGTTGCGTAGTGCCCAGGTCAGGGGCCACATGCTGGCAGCATGGAACTGTGGTTGGCATGAGTGCTGTTAGGAAGGTTATACCATTAACCAATCATAGCCTAATGAGGGAGAGCTGAGATAAAGGCCAGCTCCTGCAGATTTAATGAGGTAACTGGGAGGCTCAGGGACACAGACCACGATGGCGACTCACAGCCACTTAATGACACCCCTAATCCCTGCAGAGATGGCGCCGCTGCACACACAATTGGCTTGCCTTCCATGTGGCGAAATATCCCAGCAACACCTCTGCTATCCTGGTGACTCCAGTTAACAGTCCAGCAGCATTAGAACATAGAATCTAATGTTCTTTGAAAATAAATGTGGGCCAGGACCAATGGAGTAGAGAGTTAGCTGGTTCTTAGAGATGGGATTTTGCCACATCTCCTTTCTCAGACCCTTATACTTGTTAGCATTGTCACCTTTTATCTGCTTTAGCTGTGTAATATATTGTTGAGAAAAGTGTGAAGATTTCCCACCATTTCCTAATACAACCAAGTCTTGGGAAACCAGGTGTTATTTGGACTGATGTGACGGATGTACCGAACCTTCATGTTCCTTCCAATCATCAAATAGATGTGGCACTAGGTGTATATATTGAACAATGTGGACAAGTCACTGAGGTTTTTCGGGCCAAGAACTATTGAGACTGATTAGTCACATTCAACCACCCTTAAATGACCCCTAGACTTGATTTGCTTTTAACATTGTAGTTCTAGTTGTAGTGTCATATAAAATAACATGGATCGTAAATAGTTATTGACATAAGCTAGCTTCTTACATTCTATTTTCAACTGAATTTTCCAATTTCTATATGCAAACATAGGTAAAGACTCATCAACAACAACAATGCACTGTCATGAGTAGGCTATATGATGTCAGCCAGGGAAGAATTTCCTATATTTCCAGTCTCCACATGTATCCCTCAAGTACCTCAACCCCTCAGCTAACAGCATCAACGTGCATGTACTTTAGCACAATCATCAAAGACAATGATTTCCAAACCCCTTTTGTTTATATATGGTGTGTGCAATTCTCTTGTTTATATTTGAACAGTGCCTCATTAGAATGAGAGAGAGAGCACAAAGATGGCTTGAATTCTTGATCTACTCCCCAGACTCAATGGGCCTTGATGTTCAGGAGAACAGTAAAACATATGGAAAAGGATTTGCGAGTATAAATTCAAAAGCATGAGAATCCTGACCGCGCTCCACAAAAACATTCCATGCTTGAGTTGGTGGTCTCAAAAATGAAGTACATGGTACATCAAATTTGGCACTAAGAGATACCAACAAACTATTCATTACAGTAAAAATAGAATCTCAAACAAGACTGCATACAATATAAGTATTATATATTGACATTGGTTTAGGTAAGATTAGAATAGTTCTTTATATATTTTTTATACATTCAAATATACACTATGTTTGTAATGCACAACCAAACAGTTAGGGACAAAATACATATTTTTCTATTCAAGATAATCATTAACAGATTTGTTGTCTCAGAGGGCACATTTGTAGTTAGACAAGCAGTTACTTCAGTCTCAGCAGGACCCAGAGAAACAGGAACAAAATCTTTACGAGGCTTTGCTTCTCCATATGTTCTTGTTCAGGAGTAGCTACAGTATACCTCTACCTGAGATTCCCCTGCCACATGGAACCGCATTGTCAGTGAACACAAGTGCTTTCTATGGAGAGCCAAGTTCTCACCAAAAAGCGCCTCTACTCTGCAGACATATTCACTCTCTCTCTTGCTCTTTCTCACTCTCTTTTTTTCTCTCTCTCTCTCTCTCTCTCTCTCTCTCTCTCTCTCTCTCTCTCTCTCTCTCTCTCTCTCTCTCTCTCTCTCTCTCTCTCTCTCTTGTTCTCCTTCTCTTGGTCTCTCTCTCCCTTTCTTTCTCTTTCTTACAAATACACATACTACGTAACACACACACACACACACACATCCAGACAGACCAGACACACATGCACACAGATCAGACAGCACACAGTTAAACATGCACACACTCACAGAACAGATGCACACACCCTTCTTCTTTCTCACCATCCTTCACTCTGAACCCCCTAGATCCAGATGTGCTGTGCTCCCGGCACAGTCTGAGCTGCCAGCTGAGGAAAGAGAGTTACCCTGGCGAAGAGAGACAAGGCCAGATGAAAGACAGGCGGAGACAGAGAGAGGGAGGGAGAAGGAGGAGAGGAAGAGAAAGAGAGAGGGAGGGAGAAAGAGTGTGTGTGTGTGTGTGTGTGTGTGAGAGAGAGAGAGAGAGAGAGAGAGAGAGAGAGAGAGAGAGAGAGAGAGAGAGAGAGAGAGAGAGAGAGAGAGAGAGAGAGAGAGAGAGGGAAACGGATGGAGAGAGAAAGAGAGGAGAAAGAGCTTTTTTTGCCTGATGTCTTTATTGGGATACTGCACTTGCAGCTCCACATGACTCAGACTCATAAAGGAGCTCTATCAAGCTGACCCCACAAGCGTTTACCCTCTCAGACATCATAATGGGCCCCCCGCTTGCCAACCGTCCCATCGCATACCTCATGTTCCCCTTCTCTTAAAAGTTGGTGAAAACCCAGAAAAATTCTTCTGAGCTTATGGCTGTAAATTAACCTTTACGTTAAAATATGGTGATGGTCAGAGGTATATTTAGAGGAGAGGGAGTTGCAGTTTGCTTGCAGCAGAATGTGTACCCGGGTATTTTATGGCTAACAGGGGGTGTTTCATCCTGCCTGCTTTATCAGGCAAATAACGGCCTATGGTGATGGCACAGAAGAGTTTTATAGTGTAAGGAGTGCAGAGTCAGGCCAGGGAGGGCAAACCTCGAAGGGTGGTTCCTCATCTCTCCAAGAGTATTAAGGGGCGGTTTATAGACAGACACCTCTCTGGTCCAAATACCAGTCACAGTTAATCAAACCACAGCAACAATGTTATTACTTCTGATTCTCATTCTGTGTGGAAACACAATGCAAATCAGACACTTCTCTGATCCAAATGTATGTCAAAGTGAATAATACCACACCAGCAATGTTATTGTGTTATTCTCGAAAAAAAGAATTGCGCAATCCAAGTCTGTCATTGTGCTGTCTTATTAAAGGAAAACTGTTGCCATACTTCCATGAAACTGTGTAATACAAGACATGCGTTAATCCACCCTGCAACCTATTTGTATTCAAACTCAACTTGAACAGGTCAAGAGAGACGCATCATTGTTAACCATCTACTTAAACACACACTTTGGGCTGCTGTAACCTGGCGGTGAGAAGAACACATGATGGATGCCAAGTAACAACAGAAACAGAGTGCAGCTCTCTGCTCTGTTAACTCCATCGCTTTTGACAAATGGAGCAGTCGTAGAAAGCCCTTTCTGAGTGAGTTGTAACTTTCAGCAGCCCCTCGCAGGTGTGGGTGATCTTTCATCCTCCTCCCCCTCCCTCCTCCGGTCCGTCCTATCTCTGGCCTCCATCAAAAGTGAACGTGCTGCCCCAGGTTCAGATTAACTCAGGACTGACAGACCAAAGGGCTCTCTTTCCCTCATCCTGCCCCTTTCCACCTCAACTCACACATCTTCTACAACAGGGGAAATTAGGGCTAGTTTAGCAGATCTCAAAGCACCACTAAACACCGCACCAGATCGTTGACTGATTGTCTGCCTCAATCCATTGTCCAAACCTTGGCTTATCTTTGCCTTTGGCCAAACTGCTGCTTCTCCTTTGTGAGTCTCTCCCTCTCTCTATTACACACACACCTTCTCTCTTCAACTCTATCAAGCTGTCCAGATTTTTTTTCACTGAGTTACTGTTGAGTTAACTTTACAAGGTGAATAGATAGCGTTGGCTCAGATATTTTCCTTCTCACAATGTTTACTCTGTGGTGTTCAAGAAAAACATACAATGAGTTCATATTTTTTTTAATCGTGGATTCAAAGTGAGAGTAATTTTCTAGACAAACTGTAAGAGGTCTTAGGTTATTGTTCATAGCTTCGCATTTAGCTGTAACAAATTGACCACCGTTGATACTTTGTTCCATAATTCTCAGATACATCAGATCATAAGCATCTAAATGAATGCTAAATCAAGAGAGAGCACTTGAAAATTAGGTACACTCAATTACTTTCGAAGTGTGCTCATGAGTGTTTGAGTGTTCAAGTAATTGCCTGAGGCAAGTTCTATTTTAGAATTAAATTCAACTCATAAGCCCTATCATTTAAAGACTTTTCTAATTATTACTAGAGCAATTATAGATGATCAACCCTTACCAAAACCCCTTGGTTGGGTGAGACCTATCATTTGTCTCTCTTGTCAGCTTCCTGTTTTGCCGAGCAACTCCTTTAACCTGCCCAGCAGTCCTGCCACGAAAAGCACTTTCCCTCTCTGCAAAACACGAGGGAAGGCATGGGGGGACGGGGGTCTAACTCAATCTGACCCATTGCTCAGGTCAGTGAGCCGCTCACCGGTTCTATCCAAACAGAGGGGTTTGTTTTGCTAAAGCTGTGGAACGAAGAAGGACCCTCTTAAATCAATGCTTTACATAGAGCACTGCACGTGCAAGGTTCTTATGCATAAAACCACATGAAACCACAGGAGGCAAACCTGGCACTAAACCAGACATCTCTCCCTTCCTCTCATTGCCCCCCCCCCCCACCCTATCTCTCTTTTCTTTATTTTTGCATATCTCTATCTCTCTCTTTATTCTTTCTATCATACCAAAATATGTACTTTCATACTGGCTAAGTTAACGCTGCATGCACAAGTGAAATGATACGTAGCAGTTTCTATACATTTGTCCGAAATGTTCATGAAAAAAGTGGATGTTCTATAAATAAAAAGTAAACTGGCACTGTATCTGTCAACACGTTTCTCAGTTTCCATTAAAAGGACAGTATGATTTAAGCTTAGATGGTGCACTGGGGAGTCCGAGTCCATTGTTGGTAGATTTTGAGGTTTTAGTTTTGACATGCACAAGTGTCTCTTGGTTTTTCAGGTGTAATACAATCTAAAGAGGAATGTTGGAATAACCAACATTTATTGTTCCCGTTGGAGTGAGTGTTTGTAATGGCAAGAAGAGGAATGATTTCCTTACCTTGAGGAGGCATTTAAACATCTTTGAAGTAGTTGTGAGACTTTTGAGGCACCAAATTGCCTTGTTACATAAAGACCAGATGCACTTCAGATAGCAAAGGTGAATTGTCATTTAGATAGAATTTTTATGAGTGCCCGTTGGCTCTTGTCTGAGATGAACAAGATCTTTTACATTTCTCTCACTGAACCACAGCAACGTAGTTATTCTACTAGATATTGTTTCTCAGTTTTTGCCTTTGCTAGTTGAAACACCTGTCATGGGATTTTTCCCATATTAGACTAACTATATGAACCACAGAACTCGAGTCAACTTTAACCTATAAAGTCACTTTAAGGTTTATATGAGGCTTCTGACAGCCATGGCCACTGGTAAAAGGCTCTTGTTGTGATGGTAAACAAAAGCTCTAATTCAAGATAATGGTCCTCTTTGTAACATGCTCGGGGAGATGCAATGACCAGTCTCAGTAGCTTAATTATCTTTCTAATTTGTATTAGTGCTGGCTGTCCTCTCGGGGATAATTATGTATCTAGTGTGTGAGAAAGCTTAATGAGGTTAAACTTAAGTCTTTACAAAAAAAACAGCCCTGTTAGAAAAAAAGTAACTGTGCCTGAATGTGTTTTATAATCTATGACTGAAAATGTTTTTTTTCTGTAAATTATTTCTATAAACCCATTGGAAGCAACACCTCCATGCAACCTGATCTAATGTGCAGCTTTTGGAATGGCCAATGGCCACGTTACAGTGGCAAAACATTAATGTTGGTTATGCAATTACCGTAATATGATATTTTTTTCCTTTTCTAACCATTTGAAAACTGTACTGTTCCTAACTAAACAGGTTGTGCTTGTTGACCAGTAATCTCAAAGGAACACAGTAACTAAGAGATGATGTAACTCTGTTGCCACTGGCATTTATGCGCTGAGTCTGGCTGAAGGATCTATGGATCAAACAGTACAAGGCTCTATACATCTCAACCTGGCTCCTGAGTACACTGACCTGCAGCAGATATAAATCAAAGAATGCTCTTATCAGATCAATGACCTCCACCATCATTCACTGTGTTACTTTTCATCCACCCCAATGACATTTTGTAGGAACATTCCCCACCTATTATAGGCAACAACATTCAAAGCGCTTTGAATCTAATCGTGTTTGGTAGGTGTTGATGGTGATGAGAGGTGATAAGAGCTCTTGCCTGCATCTTCATATCATCTAAAGTAGGACACAGTATACTACTTAGCCATCATTTACTGGCTAAACCTCACCTATCTCAAGCTTGGTATCTGACTATTTTATTGGCCGTGATGCAAAACCATCTTATCTAGGACCAGAGGGATTTATTAGTGAGAAAAAGATAATTGCTACCCATAGGCCATGTGCGTTGATTTACTACCACTAATATTTAGGATTCCTAAAACCGTTCTTCAGCTTCTTTATCTCCAACTCTGCCTGCAGCACTCCAAAGAGAGGGGTCACTGTGGATCATGAAGAATGGGCAGGGCACACCTCCCACTCAAAGCATTTGGCTGAAACCAATGTGTGAGGAAGTAGCATACGTACAGCATCCTCCATGTAGGTCAAACCACAACAGACACCTGCTAAACGTAAGCAAAACACAGGCAGTCCAGACTACATTCCCCATTCTCAAGACAAGACGCTTCACTATGTCCATACCCCCTGCCCTTTCTCACATTATTATTATTATTATTATTATCATTATTATACAGATGTCGAAGGTACCGTTTAAATCGATTTAGCCTACACCTCACACATGACATTTTACAGAGTCCTTGGTCATTGCTTTAAACCAGCTAAACTGGTTCTGCTGTGACAACATAACATGTCGTGTGTATGTGTGTGTGTGTGTGTGTGTGTGTGTGTGTGTGTGTGTGTGTGTGTGTGTGTGTGTGTGTGTGTGTGTTGGTGTTGATGTGACTTAGGTCATACATTGGACATTTTGATAATATCACCTGAAAACAGGTAGAGTTTTTCAAGAGGGAGGATGGTTTGAGGCAAAGCAGGAAATGAATTGTCTTGGGCTTGTCTGTCCATGCTGATCCTTATGCTGACCGGGAGGCAGAAGGGCTTCAGTGAGCACACTCAGCTGTGAGGTCATGGGTTCAAAACCCAGGTGTTGTGCCTTGCAGCAGGACACTTCCAGTCTAAACAGTGTAAATGATTTTCAGGAATGCAGAGGTGAGCCCAAGATCAAAGAGCCTTACTAATAAGAGAGCAGTTCTACTGTATCAAGGATATACATCAATTCGGCCACCCCATGTAAATAGAGCAATCTGTAGCCATCTCTGATCTCCTGTGTAGTAACTTTGTTTGTTCTATTGGTGTCTTCACTGCGGGGGGCAGTACAATAAACTAGAGATCCCCAGGCCATCCATTGCCTTTATACTTTTTTTTACCAGTTTGTGCAGCTTAATCTACAATTAGTGACAGAAAATAGAAAAGAAAATATTGAAATGCTGGACATGTGGTAATGTCAAATATATTTTCCAGTGCCCAGCAAAGCCAAAGAATGTATCAGAACAGGCAAATTAGTGATAAAGACCATTCTTTCATACCAGTCATACCAAACTTAACAGCCCTGTTTTTCAAGTTCTGACATCTTCTGAGATGTCACTTTGGCATAAAATAAATGTATCCTGTGTATCGTGGCTCTTTATAATGATTATCTTTTGGCTGCAGCAGAAATTATATGGAGGGATAATCTGAGATAAATATAGTTAATTGAGGCCAGGTGAACTTCCTTTATCAGCGTCACAGTCAACGAATCTGAAGTAAACGTGATAATTAGAATGGAGCCGTCTTCCACAAGAACACAGAGTTGCCCTGTCTGTCAGCTGTTTGCTTGGTTTCATCCAATGTCTACAAATAGTATTCATTCTCACATTACAAATTCTCTGGAATGTATGGTCAATCACATAGCAGTGTACAACGTTCGTGTAAAAAATATTTTACAAAACAATGCATCAGCAGATAAGCTATAATATGAAGGCTACATGGCATACTCTACCACTGTATATCATTTGGGACAATACTTTTATTTGATGGTCCAAAATGTCTAAATAAATCAAAATAATTGACCGTTAACTGATCTTTGCTTGTGAAAAAGCATTGTGCTTTGCTTTCAGTTCATCAAAGGTCTTTCTGAACTAATTTCTCAAACGGTATTCATGTTTTAGAGGTCTACCTCATCTACCTACCTAACAGCAAGAAAACCCTTTCTCCCAAAGTGGACTCCGGAGAGCTGAAGTCATCGCAGGTGAAAACAAGCCCTCCTCCTTTTCTTTTTTCTCTTGGCCCCTTTGTAGAGGTCTGAAAGGGTGCTCTCCCTGGTCATACATGCAGCCTCTGCTCTGATGAGCCTGGACCCTTAACACCCCCAAGAAACCATGTGCTAATTACCTATTCAGCCTGACAGAATCTCCTTAATTACAAACTTCATTAGCTTACTGGACTTTGTTTTTCTCTGGAAAAGGAGGGGGTAGGGGATGGGTTGGCCTGGAGTGCAATGAAGGAGAATAAAAGGTCTGGTGTTTTAACACCTTTTTCCTCTGTGCAGTTTTTTTTTCTCAAGAAAATGTTAAGATCTCAGTCAGAGATCTAATTAGATTCATGGTGAGAATCAGACACCTTTTAACTAGCCTCTGGAGTCCCCTAAAAGGACAGCAAGAACCAGGGTAAGAGAGGTGCAGAGAATCAAACAGAGACACTTCCTTTCATGTGTGAAGTGGTCTGATTTGCTGTGTCCTCACCTTCAAATACAAAACAACCTGAAGCACTTATAAACTTATAAGCAATAAACCTCCTATCAACACATGGGAGACCCACTCATAGGAGGAATGCAAATGCTGTTTGAGAAACTTGAATGAAAACACTGCTTTCTGACTATAAGCAACTGTAACATGTCAACATTCCCTCAATTCATTTGCAAAAATGCAAAGAAAGAAATGCTAACCTAATACGAGTGCATGCTTTTTATCCTGGATATAATTGATAAAAAAGGGAATGGTGGTTTGGTTATTATTATGATTTACAAAAACCCAAAGCCATCTGGCCATTTCACTTTAATGTTTTGGGTTACATTTGCAGAAATAGTGGCAATGTAGTTGTGTTTTTTTCACAACCTGGAGACAAGTTATGCTTAAAAAAAACGTTGCTGTTTCAGCTTTAAAGTCCTCTTGGTTTAAGAATAGTGCTACAACAGCAAAGTCATTATTTCACCTTAAGCTTACATAAAACCCTTGAAATGAGTTGTGTTTTTTATTAATTAGAGGGTCCTCTTGGAAACTCTACTTGAAATCATTAAACAATGTTTGTGTCCCTCACATTCAATGAGTAAGCTTGGCAATGTAAATTGTGGATGTAGAGCATTGCAGACTGTATGTGAATGATTGTCGAGAATTTGTTTAGTTTAATTCACTTTCTGAGGCACTGCTAAGGTGCCTGTTATAGCTAATGTGAGATGTCATCACATACGTTACGAGGAAAAAATAGTACTCTAACATCAGCCTGGTTTTTAAGATCCAAGCATTCTTACTCATCACACAATGGGACTGATATCAACAAGCCATCTATTTTGCATGCATTGCTGTTTAAACACTGAAATCCTATAGACATAGAGTACTATCTGGCCATGCTATGACCTACCTGGAGCTTCCTCTAGCGGACCCTTTATTAAAACTCTTTCCAACAGTCCATTCATTCATCACCTGTCAAGTAGTCTGCTAATAAACAAATATTAGTTTAACAGACAGATCGCAGTCTGTTCTTCTCAATGAAGTGTTCCCCACTCAGATGTCTATGGGAAATCAATGAGATTCAGTCATCGAGGGCCATATGCCTTTCCATGGCTGAGTCAGCACAATCTATCTTTATAAACACCTATCCATCAACTAGTGCTGCTGAACACGTATACCAATGACTGTCAATCAATGACTGGATATCAAAAATTGACCATCAAATTGTCTTTAAAAAATAAGAGTAAGCTATTTTTTAAGTAAGTAAATTATTTCTTAAGCAGTGACATTTCTCGAGAATTTCTTGATTTCTTGAGAATTCATCATGTTCCTTATCGTGAACTGTCCTTTCAACATTGACACTTGACAAAGTGCAAAGCAGCACATCCTGCATAGTCCATTGACATCTATCTCTGCCAAGCATCGATTGCATGATATTACTTTAGCAGCCAGACCACTTGTCTCAATCCCTTTGCCCTCTCAAAGTTGGTCAAAAGCACCAGGTTTTGGACATTTCCATGTCTGCACTGGGCCAATGCCTCTCATGCTGAAGTGAATCAAGATGTATCCAGCATTCCCAGCACAGTCTTAGAGCAACCAACCATTTGTGCAACTGAGAAATTGGTAAACTGTTATGAATTTCTGAATAGTTCAATAGGTTAAATTTGCTAAGCTTTTGGATGGATTTTCTGAGATACTTGGGGTTATGAAACAACCAAATGCTGTGCAAGGTGGGGCTGTGGATGGAAGATGACTGGCCCTAAGCCACTCTGAGTTGCATGCCTCACTGTAACCCTTACAAAACCCCAAACCTATCAGAAATCAAATGATTCACCATAATGCAAAGTACTGTCAATTGACCAGATGAAGTTTTGCAACAAATAGCAAAATCGACATATGTTCGAATGCAACCATTTGCATCTATTTTTTACTTTTCTTTATTTAAAAAAAAATGATCACAAAAATGGAAAAAGGTATCTTGCCAAACCAGGAATGCCACAACACCACTCACTTGTGGATAGTTTAAATAAAGGGGCGAAACATTGTGCTGGTCCTTCAGTTTTTCAACAAGCTCCAGCGTTACCATGACCACTCATATCCATAAACATACTACAGGCAAACCAAAGGACATTTTTGGCCACTCTTATTTAATTGGGTTTATTTTGTGTAGACTGACAACAACAAAAAAATTAACACAAAGAGAGGTAGATACTGAGATACTACTCATATGCCATTATAGGTGCATTTTCTGTCAATTTTTTTGCATCCAAGAGTTTATGGCCCAACCTGGCCCTTTGTTGTCAGCAATCACATACACTTATTCAAGCTGATGATGTGGGAGGGGACTTGCAGGTCAAGTGAGACAAAACAGTTTGGCAAGCACATGTGATATATTTAGTGAGGCTATTGTTTGTTTTATTTAGGGAGCGAATTGAGGATTTTCCAAACTGCAAGGCCCCTGAGGTATTTTATCAGGTGTACAGTCCGGCCATATGTTACACATTAGTGCAAAGAGGGGAATGTTAGTTGCGAATGTAAGCTGCATAAAATGTTTTTGAATTCTAAAATTTAAAGTAAGGATAGATAATCTTCTATTTGACTGAATGATTAACACCATCAGAATATTATAAACTCCAATGAATCTAAAAATATTAAATACAATGGGCAGATTGAAATCCTATAGGACCTTTATACAATTGATGAATGTACCTTGGCAGGCCACCACATAAAAAATCCCAAACATGACACATTTAGGTTTGTTGATATGTATGAACTACAAGAGTAGAAAATGTGCTATTGATTTTTAGCTTACTTACCTGCGTACAGGCATGTACTCTGTAGCATTCCAATCGGGCCTTGTAGCGCGAGAAATTGCACTGAGTTGGTCAAGTTCAAGCAGATGCTGGAGCTGTACTCAGACTCCTCTGGAATCATGTTGTGGGCCTTTGGCCACGAGCCCATGTACACGAGACTGACAGGCGAAGAGGGATACGTCTACAGGTGGAAAAAGTTCCTGTCTTCCATCTCAACGAAAAGCTATGAATGTTTAATTATAAAATGGACAATTTATCACTGTTGTTCCATGTGAGTTCCAGATCCCATCTAGGCCTCATGTCGTTACAACCTGTTTTAAGTAAAAAGTTCAATAGAGAATGTCCATGTGCCGCTCAACTATTAACTCGTGTAGCCTGTGTTTACTGTGAAAACCGTTCATAACCAACATTATGATACACGTTTTATTGTCAGAGAGACGATATGAGACAATAAGAGTATTATCACTCTTTTTCTTTATTTTTCAGGCAGGGTCGGGGAGTTAGAAAGTCTACTGAAATTGACCATAGTTTAAGCAGATAGCCTTCAAAATATATTCACGCCTCAAATTATATACATGTAGTATTGTTCTGTATTTGGCGGCGAGGATGTTGATGAGGTTCTCTTATTCGGAAACTGTTGCTCTTCATGAAATTGATCTGTGTGTGTGTTATGTGCGCCCATTTGTGTGTATGCGTGCGTGCTTGACTATTTGTGTAAGAAAGTTTATCTGGGATTTAATCTAAGCCATAGACAATCATTTCACAAATTATTTCACAAATGAAAACTCTCACAAAATGAACATTGTTTGATGAAGTATTACATAAGTATAAAGTATTATATAAGGCCAAAGTATATAAAAGCACACTAATTAGTTATATAACACAATACACAAATATATTAAATGCAAGTTGCGCCATCATACATGTTCAGTCATTAGACCTCTCAGATATGTGCACGCAGTCTATCGAATGCAATTTATTTGTGTAGGCCTACAAGTAGCATTCGTATTCTGATTTCTGTATTCACAAAGTGTCAAGTGTGTGTGTCTGTGTGTGTGTGTTTGTGTGTGAGAGAAAGAGAGAGATAGATAGATCTGACTGGTCAGTGTCATTTAAAACGTCGTCGGGCTATGGTTCTTCAATCCGGATTAACACCAGCTGCTCTTGAAGCATGGAAAAATTGAAATGGCTGTGTTTGGAAAACATAATCATCTCATCATAGTAGTGCACTGCATACCGCAATTGCCGTTCTCTCGTTAATAATACAGAGAGAAACTGAATATGAGACAGTAGAATGTTTAATTCATTATTATATAGACCTAAGCTATTTGGAGGGTGATTATATGGTAATTGCTCATTAGTCGTGTATATTTATTGCTGTACCTTATGTCAAGGCCAAGGGAATTGTGTAGGGTTCATTCTCTAGTTTCGAGGATCAATTTCAGACTCAATTTGTAAACGGGATGGATCAAGTTTGTCTTGACGTCAGATTCTGACAGTCCGTGTACAAGCTCACCTCAGAAAGATTGAATTATAGACTCGAAGGTGATGATATAAAGGTCAGGCATTCAATGCCTGTGTCATAACATTGCCTGTGCTAGTCTAAAAGCGCACACTGAAGCCTTCCCTATATGCTTACAACTTTGGTTTTTCAAGGTTATAATATCTTAAACTACAATTTAAAAAACATATCAGCCAAACTAATTGTGCACCCTATTCTAATTTATCGGAAAGGTGAAAAGAGAGATTTGCATCAGTGCGTCATTCACGTGCAGGACAACCCACGCATGTAAGATATTTACAAACCCAAAGCGCTTTCATTGGATGCGCATAATGGACAACATTCCTAAGGACTCCATGCATGCTATCTTGCGCAAACTGGTGTCAGCGGACATTTCCTAATTTAAGGTAGTAATTGCTAGCTTTGGGTCAGTGGGGTCATTTGATAGGATACTCTTTTTAATGACGTATAATCATTTCACATCAGGTAGGCTAATGAGCCAAGTACAAACTCAGAACCAAAATACAAATGCCACTTCGTGAGCATTGAGGGGCCTTTAAAGAATATATAGGTACGGTCACTTTAATTAGAAACAAGTATGATTGATAGTTTACCTTTCTATAAACGGACAAGGCATAAAAACCATTTGCCCCGGAGCGGGCAGGCATTGCAAGGTTAGATAAGCGGGTCAGAAGTCCCTACACTTGTGTAACTGAAAGAAACTTTCGGAAACATAGGCTACTTTCATTAGTCTCTCTCGGGACAGGTGCACTCCAGATTTACATGATTTTTCCCTTTTCCGCTGTTGACATCTGTCTCAGTGCATGATAAAATGGTGAAATAAAGGGAAATTATAAAAAACATGACATCAAAATAATATGTTAAGGATCTCAACAGCTTCATGTGCCTGAAGTCCCTGGCTATATTCGCTGAAAATGTATTTGAAAGCCAATAGGCCTACATATAGAATGAAAATCATTTTCAAATGTTCAACAAAATTGAAATAGGCCTACGTGCTGTTTTATGGGCTGTAAAGACTTACAGTTATTCTATAATCTATGTCATTTGCATTGTCCCGCAAGCTCCTCAAATTTCAAATGTAGCCCACACTGTAATGTCAACTCAGGCGTAGATAAAACAAACTTGGTCAATATACCCCTAATAGCTATTTCAGGTACTGTAAAATATATTTCATTCCGTTTCATACAATTATCTGTCGTTGAATTCAAAAGCATAGCTCATTTAATCAAACGAGTGAAAAATGAATAGAAGGAGACCCATGCAGCCATAATGAGGGGACAGTCCTGCCTATTGAGTCACGGCGTGGGGAGAAAGTGCGCCAAATTTGTTTGCAGCGGATCAAGGCTCACCGCCTTCACTGCACTTTCTTTATCTTAATTCCAACTTGAAAAGATATAATTATCTAGTTTGAACAGGACTGCTATCAAATCCTTCTTTAGGCAGGGTAGGGAAAAGCTCGAGTGGATTGCGCGCTCTGAGCCGCTCGGTGTTGCCCGAGATAGGAGTAATGAAGTTGTGGAGTCCGGAGATACAAAGGGCATTAACCTCATTAGCATGAAACCTTTTCTTCTAACTATTGTGGGACCCTTTCAGTCTTCTAATCCCCTTTTTTCAAAGCTGGGTATGTAATAAAGCTTTTAGGGTTTTTTCAAAGCTAATGGTATTCTCTGAAGATTTTTATTGCTGTTATAGTCCATGGGCCGATTTTAAATTCCCCATACATAGTTTGTATATAACGTCCCCCCTCTTTGGAAAAGCGAATTTTCAAGCTGTGAAACAATTATAGAAACAAACACCACACCTCGGTTCATAAAATGCCTTAAATGAGATTAATGGAGGCTAATGTAATATACATTATAGATTATAGCACATGGTTTAGACTATTTTAGTTGGTTCAATTAATGTTTTAACCCTGTGCATTGACTTAAAGAAGTCAACAAAATAAGTCAATAACCTCCACGTTCATTTTTCCACACAAGCACACTAAAATACAAGTATTGGTTATTATTTTGTTTGCAATCAAGGCAGCGTGTGTAGCCTATATGGCTGTGCGAGACAAGATTTTGAACAAAGATCCCATTTTGCGGCACATTGCAACCTTCTCTTATCGCAACGTGAGGGGTAGTCAGATTGTACTAAATTATGTCCAACCAAGCCCCTTGGATCCACGGATTAAGAGATTAAAGTGGACCACTGGGCAATGCAACCCCTTTTCCCCTCATATTACTCGCATGATAATTGCCTAAACTGATTTGCACTTTCACAAAAGATCGTAGGACTCTTTGTAGCCTGAACAGACCAGACGCTGGTCCCTCTAAATAAAACTGATTAATGCTGCCTATCAGACTGCACCATGCAAAACAACCACTTGCCACAGAAAATGGCTGTTGTTAAACCAGCGTCTTCGTACCATCTAGACACGACTGTCATAGTTTCATGGGCGTCTTATTATGCGATTGACTAACAAAAATATCTAGGTCTTAGATAGAACCAAGATTAGTGGCCAAATTCTAAACAATGGAGAAACTCTGAAGAGCTTGTTGTGACATGATCCTCTTCAAAGATGCTCGAAAAACTGTTTTGAATCAAACCTCTTTGCTTTTAATTCTCATGTATCATATTGATAAAACTTTATTGACAAAATATTGACAATTACATACTTCTTGGAAGTATACTTTGTGTTAAAATTGTAGCAAACTTAACACAAACACAAAAGTATTTACATTCTGGTAAAAGAGGGTTTAACAGAAACATTAACTTTTAGTATCTCTGTACATGGAATACGCTCAGTGCTTGAAGATTTCTCGCCTCTACGGCTGTCAATTCTGTAATAGTCCTTCGTGGCAACTCTCATGGGAGGGTCAAGACCTGACAATGCTAGGGCCAGAATAACGGATACTTGGTAAAGCTTTAGATTAAAGGAATGTCCTGATACCTTCCTTTAAAGTACTTTATCTGTGGTATGATCAACTTTTATAAAGTTTTGAAATTAATTTTAATTATTATTTTCTTTAAAAACACTATAACGCAGCACCGCTACTTCATACTGTTTTCACAATCACTTTAACACGAGAATTATTAATTAAAAGACTGCACACTTTGTAAAAAGGAAGAAGCACAACATCTCTGAGATTGAAAATAGAGTAAAAACAAGTTATTTTTTAGAAATTTGTCAAATTAAAACAACTACCAGAAATTCTACCATGCAATTCAAGTTTTACAAAAACAGTTTTGTATTTTGGTATCTTGAGTGGAAACTTTTAACTTTCAGAAGTGCAAATGTCCAATGTGAATTGGAGATACATTTTTGGGTGATACGTGTGAAATTGTAGTGGTGGGTTGGTGCGTGGAAGGGGTCAGGTGGACTGCGACACTGTCAATCACTTTTGCCTAGGCAATTTGATACGGATTGACAGAACCATAGTAGTGACAGCAGTGCCACCAATAGGATCTATCTCACCCTCAGCTGCCGATCTCCGTAGAATCGAAATGTGACATTGGCTTTACCCTCTCTCTGTCTTTACACATCGTTATCCATGTCATCCTTCATGACAAGCTGATGTCCCATGTTCAAACAATTTAGTCTTTCAATCGTCTGACGTGACGTCGATTTCCTCTGGACTTCCTTGTTTAGTTGCGAGTCTCCATCGGTTTATGTGATGGGTTCCCTTCTTCTTCTGCTGCGACTCCGAACCCTCCTCTTCCAACTTTTGGCGTTTGAACTTGGTTCTTCGGTTCTGAAACCACACTTTTACCTAAAGAAAATAAATATGATTTTTTTTTTATAAATTCGACTTTGACAGAAACTTCCACTACCCAAGTCAATGCAAAACTAACAGAAGAACAATTGTATTTTGTATGGGCTATGAGGTTTTTACATGGCCTAGAGTAGCATATTGTCCGGTGCAGAGTAGCTCATGCGCAAAAAGTAGGCTATATATATACAAAATACTTTTTTTAAGCGTTTAAGTGTTTGGACAATTTGTATATAGCCTAGGTTAAACACATATGCCTGTAAAGGGCATGGATGTTTTGGTGGGCCTAATGTAGGTCAACAAAGTGCATAGTCTACTGTAGGCCTAACGTAGGCAGGCTACACTTTCATTATCTACATTTGGGACGATAGACAAATAACCATTTGCATTAAGGATAATTTTTGAAACATGACAGCCTGATACCCTAACAATTGTAGGAATTCACATTTCCGAAATAAATATTATATATATACACAAATTCATAAATGTAGGCTATTTTATTTCAGATACGTCCAGGCTACTACTGTATGCATAGGCCTATTGATACATTCGTCAGTCAGCTTTGCAAGTGAGGTGCATTTAATGTGCTTTCAGTCAGCTAATTGAAGTAGGTGATGGTTCATTTCTCCCTCCTACCCTTTTAAGAGGGTCCGTTCATAAAAGAACCAGCACTGACACTGGGACAATAGACATCGACTGATCCATATGCTGATAGGCTAAAACACGATCGTAATATGTCTCGGGAAATTCATTGAGTCCGCCTTATTCTTTTAAGTAGCATAGGGCCTATAGGCTGTCCCGTAGATCCCCTAAAATGGTTAACTGGTTAATTGCCCTCCATTTTAAATGGAAACCTTCCCCCCCTAACAAAGTAATTCAACCCTGCCTAAAACGAGGTGATCATTATGGGTTCCATCCAGAAATCCTTTGGGTCGATGGCGAATGGGCCACAATTATTTTCATGCAAGTCTCTCGGAAACTACGGGTTGCAAAAATAAATACATATAATAAAAGAAAAAGCCTCTAGAACCTACTTTTTTTTTTACTATTTCTTCCCATATAATTATTAGCAAACACTTAACTACAATAGACAATCCCAAACACGTCAATGTAGCCTACTAATGGACACTGCTGAATTTGATACGCTTGTGGAATTGATATTGTGGTCTACCCCGGGACACAAAAACAGTGCTTTCACTGTTAACCAAAAATCAAAAATATTTTTTACGAAACAAAATTGTATATTTGGGGAGTTGTAATCCGCTATAGCCTATATATGGTTTGATTATTCAGAATGGCTTTCTGTGCATAGGCTATATTCATGAGTTTTAGGCCACATTTTAATCTTAATTAAAGACGAATCAATGGCCTATGTTTGGTGCAGCCTAATTTGTCTTCAATTCAAACCCATGTGGATCGACGGAGGATATGTGTTTATTATGAAGATAATATTCTTACCTGAGTTTCTGTGAGGCTAAGGCTGTGTGCAAGCTGTTTTCTTTCGGCTCCTACGACGTAATGGTTTTTTTCAAAAGCGTGCTCAAGCCGCAGAAGTTGCGAGGGTGAAAAAGCTGTCCGAATTCTTTTGGGTTTTCTGGCCAGTGCATTGTGCAATAGGAAGCTCTCCGGGCTGGTTTCGTTTCCTGAAAACGAAATTGGAATGGATTTTTATTAAAACCGCCGGATGATTTCCATTGTGAAAATAACCATATGAACAGGTGCATTCTAGGCTGTGCTTTAGCCTGGGTCACTTCTCTTTTAGGTAGTATAGAAAGTTCCAAGACAATTGACACAACATCCTAATTGTTCCTATATTTTGTACAAATAACTGTGAATTAGGCACATATGTTTAAACAAAAGATAACTTATCATGTAGGCTAAATATAAGGTGTGCTTGAGGTTAAGTTAGGCTATTGACCATCCGGCATTAGCCTAATAGAAGCCAACAAATTCGCTAAGGAAATGTAGGCTGACGTTTCAAAATTCGCTCACAAAACACAAGCTATCGAATTGTGGCTTAAACGCATGAACGATGGGACATAGCCTATCAGTATTTGGTTTTAGAAGAAGCATTGCCAATGTCCCCTTAGCCTACATTTAAATCTCGTATTATTTAAAGCAATAGGCCTACAAACAAGAGGCTATGTTTACACACATTTCATTATAGGCCTAATTTATTTTATATTCTATAAAAACATCACACACACACATAGCCTATATATATAAAGAGAAAGACTATATTATATATATATATCATATATATATATCATATATATTTAGGGGAGATGTGTTGATATAAACACCAATGGGAGAAATAGAAATTAAAACTGCAATTATCGCAATTTAAATGAATTGCCTATAACTTCCCACCGCAAATCGTTACTGCACAAAGGATACACAGGGTTCAAACGAACTATTTTTTGTAACCTATTTTTAAGTACCTAAAACCGTTAGACAATAACAGTTTAGAAAATATTGTATCCTTTTGGTAGGCTATTGTGCAATTAGGCCGCGTGTTGAAAAAAATTAAAAGGTCAAACTTTCAAAAATAAGTGAAATTGTTAGATGCTATTTTAATTCACAGTTTTAATTTACGTCAAAGCATAGGCCTATAGCATACTTTCTTCCTTAAATATCACCCACAATTTTGACTACATCGATTTTTGTCATTTGCAGGCTATCCATTTCAATGTTCACACGAATCAAATGTTCATTTCTCATTTAGCAATATGAAACGAAAAACAGTCAACTCTGAACTTAATTAAAAAATATATATGAATTTTCTAACACAATCTAATCCGGTGTTCAGTTTGACTTTACCTACTTTGAACTCAACGTCAATGTCGAAAATTCTAATAACTGTGAAGTTTGATATAGTGAAGTCGCTCTGGAAGAGTGTCTGCTAAATGACTAAATGTATAGCCCAATAAGTGCGTAAAAGTAAAAACTAATTCTTACCTTGAAATCTGTGTCCCAAGTACCTATATCTATGTATTAACCATGGGTAAAAGGTTGAGGGGTCCCTTTGCTGGCTGGCAAAAAGAGGGTGCGGACTATGTGAGGATGAAAGAGGGTGAGCAGCCAAAGCATGTGGTGGGGGTACTGAATGCACTGGGACAGCGGAGTTTGTAGGATGTGAAACCGCCTCAGCGAACACCAAGTCCGGATTAGAATAGACGCCCCTGCCGCTGGAATGAAAGCCGTTCAGAAATGGATTCATTTGGCCCGAGTTTGCATAGCTGAGAGCCGCTGGTCGAATGGGTTCCTCGGACCTCGACGCCGGTAGAGGATTATCCTTCGCTACCAACGATTCAATAGTGAAACACCTCTTCGGTGTAGGTTGAAACATGGTTTGGTAGTCAAAATTCCCCAGTTTAAGTTGAAGAGGTGCAGGCGTTTTCGCTAGAAAATACTCCACACCCAAGAAAGACGAAAGTTTGTCAGCAATAAATAACTCTGAAACGGATTGTAGAAAGAATAGAAGCCGAAAGTATCAACAAATCGCCATAAAGATAGCCGACTGCTCCAGACAATCCATGGATGTGATCGGTTCCTCGCCAGTTGTGCAAGCGATTTGTTAGTTCATGAGCCTAATTAGCGCTGGAGTCACATAAACAGCTTCCTCTGAAGCCTGTAATGGCATGGTGATTGGTCGCTGCTACTCGCCTTAAGGTTGAGGGAAGAGTCTTTAAGTGCGTCAATGGGAACAGGCACAGAGAGGCGGACTCGAGCAAAACGGAACGGATTCGTTCAGAACCAGATCTTCAGAACATTTTACATACTCAGCTGAACCAGTAGAAAAGCTCAAGGTACTTACGTTTGCATTTATGTCTACCGACGAGGCCTGAGGACAGTTGAAGCCCTTATTTCCCATATGTATTTTTAAGTAGCAGTATACTGCCACTTTCCTATAGGATAAGTCCGTTGAAGATTCGACTTCATAAATTAGATCTATATGGCAAATTTAGCTTGTAAATACCTTATGAAACTAATGCATTGACTAGTCATATGAATACATCGTATGTGTGGATTTATCCATTCCACGCTTACATTTTAGTAACAATTGGTAGGCTATAGTGTTGTTTGGTTGCAGTCATTACAAAAAAGCATTTTTTATATTCTAGGCCTAATTCTAATTTTGTCCATCCGGGAGCTTTTAGTTTGCGTATTGAAATTAATAAGGCAAAATATTGATTCGTATAGGCTATGCTGAATCTATTGGATGATCGTTTATTTAATTCTCATTCAAATATATATGCTAAGTCAATAGGCTATCATACACTATATGTATATAACATTTTACTTAAAAAGTCCCTTCGGATGCCATAGTTTCAAATGTGTTGTCTGCACTGATGAGTTTGGTCACATATAGTCTGTAGCCACATTGAAGTAGCCAATATTTTAAATAGTTCCTAATAAATAAACGAGTTCAAATGTGTTGGTTCGATTCACCAACGCCAGCCATGCTATATCAACCAAAGAGAAACTGTAAAGGTCATATTTTTGACAACTTTAATACTTGGATTAATATCACAAATGTTTTGCCTGTACATTTTCTTTAGCCTATGCAATAGCCCAATTGGATTGTAAACATTATTGCTTAGATTATTAGCCAAGTAAGTCTTATTACCTATACCACATAGGCCCTACTAGGCCTACTGTTACATTGTAACATTCTTATTTACATTTCATATTTTCTTTCTGCATTGTTTATCTTATTATGCATCTTAATAGTTTTACAGTTGTTGTTGTTTTATAATAATTTGTAAAATTATACCACATTCACCCCAGTTGTACAGTACACCGTAGCCCACAAAATATTTGCTTAAGTTTAGATTAGTCAAAAGCTACTTAAGTAGCCTGAGAATTAACTGTATTACAACACATAGGGTGGTCAAAACCAAGGAGAAATGTTCAATGGCAAAATATATCCTAAAACTAAATTGAATATTAGGCTACATCACATGGAATATTGAAAGTTCAACATTGTGTTACATACCCCAACATTAGTAATTAAGGCCTACTTGTAGGCCAGATTGCCTGGTAGCTTTGCCTCATGGGTACACTGTTGGACATTTGGTCTTGTTCTGTTGTTATACCGGCTGTTTATCTTTAATATTATAGCCCATCTTATGTCAGACGTATTATAGAGACATAAGCTTTGCACCACGTTTGCGTCAACTGCTGCAAAATAGGCAATTATAACAATAGCTTAGTAGGCTTATATAAATTATAGTAATACAAGTCTACTATGAAAATGTATTTATTGTTTAGCCTACTATTAATAGGTTAATAGCGGCGTCAATGGTAAGAATCGTCTATTATAATTCAAAATACTTTATCAACCTTTTCGCTAGCAAATATATTATATTTAGGCTATTGATTTATAAAAGTGGATTAATGTTTGATAACAATTAGGTTTCATATAATATTTAATTAATGTTAACAGGCTACACTTGTCTCAATCTGTTTTGTCTCCTTGCTCTTTGTGAGTTTGCTGCATGATTCAGTATTGCGGCACCTATTGGTTGCTCTTTTTAAAAGGATTTTACTTTAGCCTTGGCCTCGATCCTGCAAAAGTATCCAGAGAAAGTGACTGGTTGATATTATTTTCAGTTATTTTTGCAAGTTTCTAAGCCGTATTTTGCATTTTCATTGCAGTTTGCTGCAGTATCCTTGACACCTTTGGGCTGTCTTGCTATCAAGTGATGTGTTACTGACCTCTAGTGGACAAATGGCAGAAGTGCAGAAATATAGGCCCCACCTAAGCTGAGGGTGTTCGGAACAGTTAAAATATAACTAGGGTCCAGACGCCGATTTGCAGTTACATGTTGGTACACTTTCATATGCGCATCGGGTCAACCAAGCAGTATTCAAATGATGGCGTGACACTTCAAATGTATTTATTTCTCTCTATTATAATAATTTAAGACCAGAATAGTTGCAATGTTAGAAATACAACCTAACCAAAATAAAATATTCGGTCAACATAATTATTTAGCAATTTCTTCAACTCAACATTATAAGTATTATATTATTTTTCCTAGAGAAAATAAAGCTATCATTAATTAAAGCCCGTAGATTTATATAATTAAGACTTCTGCAGATTCCTCCTTGAATTGGGTCTTCTGCCAAGTTATTTTCAGTTTAGTACTCACCACTGTCTCTACAAACATGCCTGTGTATGGCCCTGTGGTCGTCTGCATATTCATTCTTAAGGCATTCAAATCTTTACCCTACACATTCGTGAAAATTGTTTAAATGCACACTACTGACATTGGTGGCCTGTTCCGTTTTTGTATTTGGTCTGGGATTTACAACAGAGTTGCTGATTATAAACAAATACCAGCACTCTTTTTAAATAAGACAATCAGGGTTATAGAGAAAAATATTGTTAGCTCCTTGAACTACTAATTTACAATACAAATGAAACACGAATGGCTATTATTAACACATAGGCCATAAGCCATCAAAATAAGTACAGCTCATTCGCTTGACAGAAAACAGACCAGAGGATATTATTTGAGCAAAACGTATTTATTAATAAATGTTTTATCAGTCCACATGCAACACATCGTTTCAATTGTGGTTGAATGCTTTACGATAAGAGCCATACACTGGATACTGAGTAAGACCAATTTAATACCCTAAGCATGCACATCAAAATGGATTTTAAACTACTAGTTGAAAAGGTTAGGAAGCAGCTTAAACATTACACAATATTTGGCAGTCAGTTGATGAGATGACAGTTTTAACAATTACCAGTATCTGCTATGCCATAGTATTTATATTTAAGCTTGTGTCAATGTTTTATCCCTAATAGCTGGAAATCAAGAAATACATTTGCCCTGCTGGCCATTTGGAAAAAAAGGCCAGAGAATATGTGGGCTCAACGGCGGACTGTGGTCCAGCCATCATCATCGGTCTCCTGCTTGGTACGCCGATTTTCTTTATCTTTGTCAGAACGCCAGGAACTTTTCTCTCCATCTCCTTCACGCTCACGTTCCCGCTCCCTGGGTCTGGCTGGAGCCTCCTCTTTACGCTCCTCCCTCTTCTCGTCCCCAGCACGACGCCAAGAGCCTCCTGGGTTGTCAACATGCAAACAGTTAAAGGCAAAATTCTTACAGCTACTATTTTTCTACACTACAAGTTTTGCAAGAGAGCACTTTTGTCATGTGATCAGCAAGGGTAAAATAGGGCCATCTGCTGGCTGTTGCATCACAAATCTGGTTACTCCAAGATAAGCCAGACAGACAAATGATAATGATGTAATTTGCATGACATCCATTCATAGTTGTGAGATATTTTGTGTGGCACTTGGGTAATATGTAATAGTATGCCTTCTCGGCTGAAATAAGCCACAATTAATCGGTTCAATACAATCTAGAAAGGAAAACAAGCATTGCAGAGAATTTTAAACCAGTCTCACCCTCCTCTTGTTCTCTGGGTGGGGCTCTACTTTCTCGGTCATCCCTGCGGTCGATCTCGCGGCGCTCTCCGCGGCCAGCCTCTTCACGGCGCTCTCCGCGGCCAGCCTCTTCGCGGCGTTCTCCTCGGCCAGCCTCTTCGCGGCGCTCTCCGCGGCCAGCCTCTTCACGGCGAGAGTCCCTCCAGCTGGGTGCCTCATCGGTACCTGCCCTTCTCCAGGCTCCTCCTCCTCCACCACCCTCCTCTCGGTCTCTGAAAAGAAGAATATCCAAAGACACATTCATCATTATGAGCCCTCAAACAATTCTATGTTGTAAGGAGCAAATGCTGGTTTCTTCCAGTGGGCAAGGTGGTAGTTCACCTGGGAGGAGGACGGCGCTCCTTGAAGCTCGGTCTTTCCTCTGCTTCTTCTCCAGTCTCGTCGCGGCCGCCATCACGGGGCGGGGCCCAGCTCTCCTCCCTGGCCTTCTCTCGCTCCCTCCAACCACCTGGAGCAACAGACACCAGAGCTACCTCTGATCCCGCACAATTCGGGTAAACATTGGGACGACGGCAACACCCATCACCAATACATGCTATGTAAAACCACACAGTTAGTATTAAGCTAGCACAAATCGCTCAATAGGTTGCAAAAAAATCTGTGAAAAAGGAAATAAAGTGTTGAGAGTAAGAGGACTCATTTCATACCGGTTTTGGTCAGGGGTTTCCAGGGCTTGGCGTCCTCTCCACCATTGGGCCCATCGTCTCCTCCTCTCCTGGGACCCCAATCGTCATCCACCCCCCGTCGGGGAGCCCTCGGCTCGTCCATGCCTCGGCGGAGACCTTTGTCGTCATCGAAGCCGCGCCTGGGGGCCCGGTCCTCATCGAAGCCACGGCGGGGGCCACGGTCGTCGTCCCCTCCTCTCCTGGGGGCGCGGTCTTCGTCGAAGGCCCTTCGCGGCCCACGCTCCTCATCCAGCGCCTTGCGGACGGGACGCTCGTCCTCCATGGCGCGACGTGGGCCTTTCTCCTCGTCCACGGCGCGCCGAGGTGCTCGCTCCTCTACGGCCCGGCGGGGAGCGTCTCCTCCCCTCCGGAAAGGGGCCTCCTTTTCCTCTTTGTCGTTTTCCTCTCGGCCTTCCTGTCTCCACTCCCTGCATCGAGGTTGCCAATCACAGTCAGGTGAGAGGCTTAAGCCTGTGCATTTATGTATCAGAACAATTCACTGTAACGCTAGTATTACTAATACATACATACCACATTATATGAATGAAATGAGCAAGCATTTTTACCCACCCACAGGATATTCCTATTCCTTTTTATGAAATTGGTATTACAGCAACTCTGACAAACAGAACTAGTGCAATTGCTGCATCAAAAACACGAGCAGGGCAGAATGTTTTGCAAGATAAAAATCCCACACCTATCAGGAACAGGTCGTCGCCACTCGGATTCACCCTCTGTGCGCTTCCTCCATCCACCGCTTCCTCCTCCGCCTCCCTCCTCCTTCTCTTCTCTTGCCCATTCCTGAAGGGGAGAAGAAAAAAAAGAAGCAATTTTACATCTAGATTACAAATACATTTAGTCATTTAGCAGACGCTCTTATCTAGAGCGACTTACAGTAAGTACAGGGACATTCCCCCTGAAGCAAGTAGGGTGAAGTGCCTTGCCCAAGGACACAACGTCATTTTGAAACAGCGGGGAATCGATCCGGCAACCTTCTGATTACGAGCCCAACTGTAATCTGACTCCTTACAAATACAGTTCAGGTGTAGCAAACAAGCCGCTGGCAGAGGAAGAGATGTACCTTGGCTGGTTTCTCTTCGGGGGCTCTCCTCTCCTCGTCGCGACGGCGCTCGCGCTCCTCGATCTCCTGCTGGCGCGCACGCTGCTTCCTCTCCTGCTCCTCCAGCTTGCGAAGGCGTTCCTGGTACTCCCTCTCCTCCTCCTCGCGCTGCTCCTGCTCGATGCGCTCGGCCTCCTCGCGCTCTGCGGGACGACACAAGCTCAGTCAAGTGGCACGAACCAACTGGGAATGTGCGAGTAAGCGTACATGCAATCCTATACATAAAATGGCCCCAGATATCATGCAAAGCTCCATTCACTGGCCCACTATTCGGTACCTTTTTTGAGCTGCTCCTCATGGATGCGCTGGGCATCCTCCTCCTTCTGGCGGTAGAAAGTATTGCGGCGGTCTTCCTTGCGTTGTTTCTTCCTCTCCTCCATGCGCTTCTTCCTCTCCTCCACCAAGCGCTCCTGGAACTGCGCCAGTTTTTCCTTGGAACAGAAAAGAGTGACGGAATTGAACACGGCTCGCCGCCTTACCTCAAGCATCTGGGGCTTTCAACGACAACAACAAACTGCATGCGGGGCTATCGCGGCATTTACCTCGTAGATGAAGCTGCGGGCAGCTGTTATCTTGGACACAAAGTTCTCCTTGTCCTCCATCATTCTGGACATCCTCTGCTTGTGCTCCAGAGCCTTCTCACGCTCCACCTTCATGTTGCTGATCTACAATTTAGACAGGGACCCACAAACCTGGACATCAGCATTTACTGTGGTCATTACATTCTCTGTGAGACCTAACATCGAATGGATTGAGTTTAGTTTGTTGGGTTCCCAGATGCGTTTCCTTACCCTCTCCTCCTCCTGGAGCTCCCATAACTCCATGTCCTTGATACGCTGCTCATCGTAGGCCTTCTTGATCAGAGGTATCTCCTCTAGACGCTTGGCTCTCTCAAAGTAGTCAATCTGAAAAGACCCAGCCACGTGTCAGGACGGTGAGCGCTTTACGGATAAGATTATACTGGACCGTCGATACGTCGGTTTTCTGTTGAGTTCACATCCTCACCTTCTTCTCCTGGTTCTTCAACCGCTCCTGCAGCTCTTTCTTTTCCTTCTCCAGCTGCTCCACCTGCTTGGCCATGATGAAGTCTGGGTCCAGCTCCTCCAGGTCCTGTGGAAATGAAAAGAAAATTTTAACCCCCCCTTCCGTCTCCATTTTTTATCATGACCCATTTCAGCACCCCGTGAACCGTTCGGAGCGTCCTACCTCAATGTCGATGTCTTTGAAGGCTTTGGCTCCCAGCTCCGTCTTCTTGATCTGCTCCAACCTCTCGCGCACAGTCTTCTTCTTGATCTGCTCGTGCTCCTGCATGATGCGCTCCTTCTCCCTCTCCTTGGCCTCCTGGCGGAGGCGCTCCTCCTCCGCCTTACGCACCTTCTGCAGCTCCGCCTCCCGCTGCTCCAGCTCCTCCTTCTCCCGCTGGATGTTGAGGCTCTCCAGGCGCTCCTTGCGCTCCTCGATGGTCTGCCGGCGGGCCAGAATGCGCTGGTGCTCCTTGCGGGCGTTTTTCAGGTAGGCCGCAATGGCTTGCTGACTCTGCTCCTCGCGTTCTTGCTGCAAATGATTGGAAAGACTCGATTACATTTGCATCAAGGGTGGAGGGGTACGGGTATTCTTGAGCAAAATCCAGCAGAGATAAGTTCATTAGTGGAGGTTTAACTCTCAACAGTGTATATGGGTGTGTGCAGGGCCAGCCCCAGCCTTTATGGGGGCCTTAAGCAGAATTGATTTGGGGGCTCCTCGGTGATGCAGAGGGACATAAATAAAAAAATAAATAACGTGCTCTTGGGGGCCCTCTGGTGGCCACAGGTGCCCTAAAGCAGCCGCTTCGTTTGTTTGCCTTTGGCCAGCTCTGGGTGTGTGTTAACTCAATGGTATGTGCTCACCAAGATGGAGGCAGGCTTGATGACCTGGATGGCCTTGGCCAGGGAGGAGGACATGGCAGTCAGCTGGTTCCTGATCTGCTCTGAGGGCATGTTCTGCAGGAAAGGACCCACTGGAGAGTCTTCTTTGGTTGAGTAATTCAGGTCGGAACCAAAGCTCAAGGTTCGAGAGGTGTGGTCAATGCGAACCTACGAGGAAATTGTCTTCTAATAAATATGCAGTTTGCCATTGATCAAACATGTATATTAATGTTGTATTTGAACTGTGGAAATATTGATTTTGTATATTCTAACAGTAAAATGATTCCCATATTGACTACCAGTTGTATCCATGTGTTTGACTATCATTGTAATGTAATTCCATCTCCAAGACTGTACCTGCAGGTCGCAGTGTCGGGCAGCATCCACAATGGAGCGCTCCAACTGGAATGCATCCACAAAGGGAACCAGGGAAGCCAGGCGGCTGAACTCAATGCTCTGGTAGATTTGAGCGACCTACAATAAAAATAAAAATACAAATAAGGCACGGTCACTCTTATGCTCATGTTAAGCACATTCACAAACCTCTAACACTCAATCAATAAAGAACAAAACATCACCTGCTGCAGGAGCCTGAGGATGGTGTTGCCCTGGAGGTGAGGTACATACTGCTGAAGATCAGACTCCTTCTCAGCCTGGTCTCTTACCCAGTTCAGCACCTTTAGTTTAACGCAAAAAAAGATAAATACCACAAAGTACGAAATTACAGTGTTTAATTAAGGTGTCATTTAATATTGTAACTGTCCAAAAACCATAGTCCATTCATTACCTTAGTCACTCTCCCACTCAGCTTCAGTGGATGGAATTCCACCTCCAGCCAATTGTACACCTCCTTCACCTCAGGTACAATGTACTGCATCAGATTGAATCTCACCTGGAAGTAAATGCCACAATATAAACCACCCATTAATAAAGACAAGAAAACAGTAACTGTTAGTCCATGATTTTTCAAGCTAATATTTAAGTCAAACTGTTTTATCAACTATGCCAAAGTCACATAGGAAACGCAGCAGACAAACAGGTGTTGCTTTGTATTGTCAAAAGAAACTGAGTCTGTTATGGTACTCTATGGCAGTTAAGTCCTGAACACATTTTAATTATGATTATAGGCCACAGCTGCTCACAAATAATGCATGATACCAATTTCTATAATCAATATCATGATAATGTGCATTATCATGACGAGCATAAATGGACTACCATATCATTGATGAGGCTCTGTCGAGTTGGTGGTGACTGCAGGCCCAGAAGGGTGGCCAGCCTGCGGTGCTTCTCCACTATAATGCCATCCATGTCCAAAAGGCGGGCAATGTCCGTGCGCTCCGGGGTGATTGGGATGGAAAGGGTGGCTAGAAGGACTCTGGTGGACATCCTTGGGAAGGAAGAGAGAGTTATAGCGGGCGAATCTCCATCAGGAGACGTACAACACAAAACCGTTCATCCCGATCATCTGGACAATCCTGGCATACCTCTGCATCTCCTCCTGAGTAAGATTCTTGCGCATCTCCCGGGAAAGGTGATAAAGGCGGTGAAGGGTGCAGGCGTGGAACAGAGCATTTCCAGACTTCCAGAACACAGTGGACACCTTGTTGTAGTAGTTGGCCATCAGCTGGGGCTTAGGAGGCTTCTTAGACAGGGCAAACAGCCCGTGGATGTCTTCCACAGCCTTGAAAGCTTCCTATAGTAAGAGGAAAATTGGAGTTATTAAACAAGACTTGACATCTTTGACAAATGCTGGCGTATTCATTGCCATCATTACAAGGAACATGACTGTAACAATAGAGGAGCAAGGTTCCTGCATTATGTCCAGACCTGCCAGAGCTCCATGCTGATGGCACTGTCCAGCTGCACCAAGCGGGTCTCCAAGTGCATGGACTGGCTTTCGGGGTTGTTGAGGTTGATGGCCGTGCTCTGGTTGTGGTGGCGCTGGATTTGTCCCAGGTGCATACGCAGGTTGTCACACAGCTTACGGAACTCAGCCTTGCGAGTGTACTGCAGGCAGAACTTGAAAGCTGTAGAGTACATAGGGAGATTGTTAACATGAAGGGTTTATTATAGTGAATTAATAATTTCACGGGCAATTCTTTTTTTCCCCACTTTGAAATTGTGTGTGCTTTTTTTTCACCACACAAGTTACATTGTCAGTTTAATTTAAGTAAAAAAAATTAAAAAAAATTCAAACATTGTTATTTTGTTTAACAGAAGGCATGCTATATTGCTAGATATTAACACAAGCTGGGACCAAGAATCTCAGAACAAAGTGTTCTTACCTTGCTGGGCGATGTCATGGTAGAGACGCTCCACCTTGGAGTTGTTCCTCAGCAGGTCCAGGCATTGGCGGTAAGACTCCCAGAGGAACTTCACCCACGGTGTGAGCAGCAGACGGTCGGTACGATCCTGAGTGTCCTCACCACTCACAGCGCTCAGAAGCACACTGACGATACACACCAGAGAAACGCATTGTGTTAACACAACACAGTGTCACACAACAGCCCGGGACTGAGCTAATACGCAAGTATTTTACAACGTCACCGCCATCACTGGCAACCGTTTGTGTGACAAATAGTTAAGGTAATACACTTGAATCAGGACTAATACATGGAAAAGTCTGGTCTTGTGTGCCATTTGAGTTATCAGTGTTTTGTCATCCTTTATCTGTATGCACCTTTCGGGGGTCTGGATGTTATCCAGATCCTCTATGTCCAGAACCATCTGCTGAGACTCCCCCTTAGCTGTCTCTGTCTTCTCCTCTGCCAGCTTCAGGTAGGCACGAACCACATCCTCAAGGGATTTGATGTTCACCTGCAGCCCAAAATATTATTGTTGAGGTTCTGCTCAATGAATTAAAGAGTACATAACCTTGCATTTCAGGTGAGTATTCACTGACCTGCTGGCAGATGTTTTTATACTGGTAGAGCCCCTCCTTAGCCAGGTGGCTCTTGCGCAGATCCACGCAGAGCTCCAGGTACTTGAGCATGATCGGCTCGTGGATTTTTTGCCATGTTCGATGTTTCTTGCTCTTGATGACATCGTACAAAACATCCAAAGCTGGCTGCTTCTTACCAACCTCCAAAAACTCTGTAAATACACTGGCATTATTATAAAGACCAACACCGCCAAGTTTAACAATTAAATAACATAATTAGATTAACAAACATCAGTTCACATACCATATGGCCTGTAACAGCAGACAGAAGTAATATCAGTCTGCCAGTTTACTTTTCAGTTTACAAGTCAGGACATGAAGGTTAACTGACGACTATTTTATTTTTCTGACTTAGATAAACCAGCAGTGTGAACTGACGTATGGCAATGTAACATTAGCTAACGTTAGCTTGCGAGCAAGATGGCAGCCAACTACCGGTAAGCTAGCTAACTGGCAACTAAATACACTTGTCCTCATATCGCCATTCATCAGAAACAGTCGTCTTGACAGTTTATTTGTCTATGCCTTACGCAACAACCTTAAGATATTTATTCCACTCAGGCTTTTAGTCACTTAGATATAGTAATAATGCAGTCTTAATTATTTTTGGTGGGAGAAAGGGATGGACAGTCAAGGCGTAGATAGCTTTCTAGTTAGCTAAATTAATCTGTACCAATGGAACAGCATTGCAACATGGCTTCCCCGCCATGCTAGCTAGCTACATCCTAGCACGAGCCATCCAACAATGCATGTCAGGTAGGCTAACTGGCTAAGTTGACGTGTCTAAAGTAACGTCCTTCAACTCACCGTTTGCTCGTTTAAGAGCATTCTCCGGTCGTTGAAAATATGCCGGCATGTTTATGACTTGATCACAGACACAGTGCTGGGTTGACTTAGGTGAATTTTACTTATTTCACCAGTCCATCCGCGCCAGGCATTCACCCGCTCCGACAAGCTCCTGGGAAAGGACTGCCTCGTGAGCGGCCTACATCCGTGGTGGACTTCCGGTATGCGTTGGGGGTGCTAGATGTACATCAACTAGATTGTCAAAGATTGAAAAAAAGTTCTAGAATTTAAGGTTAGGGTAGTCAGTATAACTTGGTGTTTCTATTGTACCCTTACGTTTACTGATGCTATTTCAGCTAGGTAAAAACGCTTTGTTTTTAATTGAATAAATATAATTGAAGGTCCGTGAGTTGGATTATTATTTTTTTGTGCGTGTACTAGAGTTAGAGTTAATATTGTGTTGGATATAGATTGTTATTACACCACTACTACAGCAGGGGGAAGCATAGCTTCTTTGACCAGAAAGCGGCATTGTCATGTGTTAATCTCGTGTTCTTTTCGGTGCCATATATTAAAATGTCAACATTGACACATTTTAAATGTGTATTACTTTCTAAGGGCACCTTATACAAGTTTAAAATGTTGTTTGTTAAAATGCGATCGTAAAACTCAAATATTCAAATTTACCGTAGAAGAAGCAGATTCAGGAAGAAGGTAGGCAAGCTGGACTCAGAAAGTTGGACAACAAGCTATATTTACAATTTATTTACATCACTTGCACCAATTCGCTAAAGGAAGACAGAAACTTTTCAATATTAAATACGTTTATCTTTTTATTTAAGTTTGCGGGTGTTGACAATCACGTTCATCGTGTGTTAAAAGCCAGCTAGATAGCTCTACCCTAAAACATAATCTTCCTACATCTCCTGTATTAGATACTGTTCCCATAGGGATGGAATATGGCATCTCCTGAGGCACAGCTGATGCTAAGTGTTGGATTGATTGGTAAGGATTTTGGTAACGTAAAGTTTAGTGCTACTGTTAAGCGTGAATACCTTAACGATTGATACGTGTTGAAACGAAATCAGAAGCAGTAGCCTATACTGCTCTGCAGTCGGAATCACATGACTACAATGTGATTGAACTTTCACATTCATTCGACTAATGAAAAATGTTAAATCTTAGCTGTTAAATAAGACTATTCAACTATTTATCGGGAAAAATATTTGGTGTAGTGATTGCATACCTGTTTCGACCTTTCATAGAGAAGGATGTCAACGCAGACACCTTGTGGGTTTGGTGCTACCCATCTGTCAGACCCGAGTTGCGGGAGGTCTTGCTCAGCAAGTGCTGTCTGACACAGGGCGGAAAAGGGTTACACACTTTTGTTTTTGGCCAGTTCTGCCGAACCTGGTACTACATGTCCACTGTCGAAGTGCAAGAACCCACTGCCCTTAAAAAGGTAAGTATAGGGCCTCACAGGTACCATACACAAATACCTAGGTTTCTATACAGATGGATTACAAATAAGCCCATTACTTAATAGTTGATGACATATTTGATGAACACATTTTTTGCATTTAGGTCACCCATTTTTCAATGGTTGTCACATCTAAAGACTTCAACCCTGAAAAGTATGCAGCATTCAGCAGAGTACTATGCAGGTAAAGCTTGCACTAGTTTTTATGCTATGTCTCTTACAGCTTAAATCAAATTCAATGTCAACCATGACTATTTTACTGTTTGTCAGGATGTACATCAAACATGGCAGCCCAGTGAAAATGATGGAGGGGTACATTGCAGTCCTCACCAAAGGCATTTGCCAGAGTGATGAGAATGGCTCCTTTCTTATAAAAGATTACAATGTCAGAAAGGCATACTCTGCAGGCTCAATTAAAGGTAAATATCACACTTATAAAAAGATCAATTAAATCCACTTCAAGGAGCCAAATCAACTGAGAAAGGGATTCAAATGCACAGCTATAATTAAATAGTCAAATCTGATCTGATTATATTTCAGATGTGGTGTCCCAGTTTGGGATGGAGACCATCATACTGTACACAGCCCTTATGCTGAAGAAAAGGATTGTGGTCCATCATCCACGTGTTGAAGCACTTTTGGAGTTCACAAGGTGACTACATGGACATGCACCTTTTTTCTGCATGTTTACATTGTCCCTATTTGCAAATTAATGAGAAGTTATTTCTAATATTTAGAGTTCTTCCAGCCTTGATGTGGCACCGAAAAGACTGGTCCATCCTGCACCCCTATGTCCACCTGAGTGACATTGAGCTTGAAGATTTGAAGATGTGCACAGGTTAGAAAAGTTAATGGGTATCGTTATTGGAGATTCTCAGTCCTAGTGCTCAGTGATAAACCACGATCTGCATTTGGATTCTGAAAAAAAACATACTGAGGGGAAATAATTATATACACCCATATGCCCCCTTTCTGTGTAGGATATGTTGCAGGATTTGTTGATTCCGAAGTCAGCAACAGAACCGATTTGTTTGATGTGTATGTCAACCTCCCAGACAGCGAGATCACAGTATCTCATAATGCCAAAGGTTTGTGACTGTGCCCTTAAAAAATTTAAGTTAACCAACTTATCCACAAGTCAGCTCCTAACTAGCCGTACCGTCTCGTTGTATGGAGATATCAGTTGATTAGACTCAGATATCCAGACGTACATCTATGGAGGTTTCTTTTGGAACAAGTAGACCCCTGGTTACAGGATTTTGTGTTGAAATCTAGTTTCCTACCACAGAAGCCTTGGCTATGGGGAAGTTGCACAAGGACATTGGCCAATTCATTGTTCAGTCAGCAGAGGATGTCGACAGAACAGATGGGCAGGTTATCAAGGTGACATTTCACACAAATAATATTCTATAATCTCTTTGGTTGTATAGACTGCTTGACAGGACTAAAGTATGTTTTGTGTACATTTTGTGGCATTTTTATATTTTAGAAAACAATATATTCATTTTGTACTTAATTTTGTTTTCAGGACATTTCTGTGAAGACAAGAGAGATCCTTACCAATCTTGTGGCCCTTGCTGACGAGTCGGACAACTCAAAAATCACCCTGGACACTTTAAAGCGTCATCACCTCCCACCTGCAACCGAGAACTTCCTGTTTCACCTGGCAGCTGCTGAGCAGCTCCTGAAGATATGACCATCTGTCTTCCTTTACTTAACTACTGAATGCAATGTCTCCTAATATCAGCATGGGCATTCATCAATGTGAGAATGCATTGTGAACAAGTACTACAGACATAATTTTTCTTTCCAAACTCTTGAATTCCTTTGACAAGCTAATATGATATTTTATCTTTTAAAGAAGAGTAGCAGATCCTTAGAAAGTCATATCGATGTATTTAGTGCAAGTGATGTCATAGCGGAATGTGGCCATTTCATTGATCATTCGAGTAATAATAATGTGCCTACACTGTAGGTATGAGCAACATTCATGCTTAAAATCTCGTGCTAGTCCCCCAAGCACAGAAATGCAACACTGCAGTGAAAGGACAGTCTTGAAAACAAGGATGTACCTCTAAACATTCCATATACCTTTGATTATCTTATGATATAAATGTTTTACAAAATATATGGATAATGCATATTTTGCTACATATTTGGTCATTGCATACCGTATGCAATTATCATTACTTTCTTACAATTATATACATTAAGTAATGTTTGGAAATGTAAATTGCCAAAAGTGTCATAACCAATCTAATCCTCACACAGCCTGTTAATCACTTATTCACTGCTTGTGATTGTTACAATTATGATTGTTTGTTAAAAATGAAATTTGGTATGTGCTTTGTGCAGAACACAAAAGTGCCAAGTTTCTTTGTGGCTTATCCTACAATTGTTGCCAGAAGTTGTCTGTGAATTCCTAAGAAGCAGTCCAATATGTAAGTGCATAATTGTTTAAGTAGTAAGTTATTGTATTTTTCAGACATTTTACAGGCATAATGTGTATTAACAGTACTACTAAGTAGCTTATCACATTATTGGACACCACAAATTGTTCAAAGAGTTCATATTTTTCCAGCCCTTTACTAGTGCATGTTTCTTACAAATAAATAATGAGCAATAACAGAATTAAACAATCCTGCCAACATGAGAAACATCTTAAAAGATTAATTGTTGTACAATTGTATTTCATCGCTTGTATCCAATCGCGTCCTGAGGCATTTTGATTTGCACCCATTTATAATGCCCCTTCAAAGAAATAGAAGATTAATTGAGAGGTTCCAAACTAATACGCATTAGCAACTGGCCTGGTGATGCCAAGCTGTCATTATGTAACAATAATGTAAAATGTATTGTCTTCTCACTAAAAGCAAGTGTAATAACTCAACAATCAATGTTTTTCTTCATCAGTTTGTTACTGGGAAATATGACAAATGTATTTATCAGGTAAACAAAGCAGCCATAAACTGTGTCTTCATTTCATTGGTGTGATTCTTATTTCTACCCAGTCTACAGAGTTTGGTGATGATTTGATGTCAGGCCTTTATTATCCTTCCTCACAGCCCCCTGTGGTAGAATAGCTGGCCATCAATTGTAGCAGCCTGCAACTCCTTTTCTAGCTTTTCCCTTTTAATCTGTAAAACAAAATGTTTTATATTGAGTGTACTCCAGTGTGGCACATATAAGCACATATAACAGTTCTGTAAGACTTACAGTTCCAAGCTGAGGAAAGAGACTGAAGGATACTGGGATCATTAGGCCAAGGACTAATGCAGTGCTGATGTGACGAATAGGGGCAACCAACAGAGGGCTCCTGGTCAAAAGTTTTGCTCTGAAATAACAGTAAATTAGCACATTTTAAAATATACCAAAGATAACATTTATGAAAGGCTAAAGGCAATACATACAATCTGATATGCTGAGAATGTAAACAAATGCCTTTATATCATAATGCAAGACAATACAATAATAGCTATGTCCGTAGCAAAATTACAGAGCTGTTATAATAAAGACTCACGTTTTTGAAAAAAACACCAGGAGATTAGGAACAGCAGCCGTAGTGCCTAAAAGTATAGCTCTGGACAGAGCTGTGTCCTGCACGGCCTAAACAAAAAAACATAACATTTTAACATTTATTCTCATGTTTTTTTTAATGTATTTAACTTGAATGATCTTCACTTGCCTTTGCTCCAGCTTCCTTGGAGGTGCCAACAGCGTTTCCATTGGAATCAAACACCAGAATTCCATTTTCAGACTCCTCACTTCTGACAACACGCACATTAAAGTAGGCCAGGGCAACTACAGGATTACAACCATAATCAAGACACAGTAGATTAATATCACTCAAAATTAAGGAAGTGTCAGACATTGTTTGCCAGTATACTTATAACATGTATGAGGGTTAAGTGGATTGAAAATAGTTTCTTACATAAATACAAAGAACTTACCTGAGAGGGGCACTGGCAATACTGACCTAAAAAACACCTGGGCAGGTGGGTTGATCACGCCAAGGCGCTGTACAACTATTTGTGGAATTGCCTAAAAAAGACATGACAATGACACATTACACAACACTAAAAACCAAAGGCATTTGATATCCACTCTACCCTTCAATTGACAATACTGTGTCAAATAGTTTAATATAAGAAGTGGACAAATGACAGGACAACATACAAAAAAAAGAAGCTTGGTCAAGCTGTACGCACCCCTGCACATGTTGAATACGCCACTGATCCAACAAGCAATAAAACCTGCTTCATTGAAGGTTTTTTTCCCTGACAGTGAGACAACATAATCAATATAATGCATGGTACAAAACAAGGAAAACACGGTGGGACCTCTTGATTGAAAAAAAATAGTACCTGCTCAGCTGATGAGTTCCTGTTAGCAAAATTAAATCCAGCATTGTAACTCTGCAACAAAAACTAGAAAATGCATGTTTTGATTATTAATAAACTGGGCTGATTTTATGGTTTATCTTTATATGTGGAATAGATGATCAGCTGTAGATTCCTCACCTGCCAAAACAGAGCAGGTTTAACTCCACTATGTGGCAAAAAACTGGCCACAATCTGAGAATGGAACACACATTAGCAGAGTTAGCGGTTCTTGTTCATCAAATACTAAAAATATTACAGCTGAGTTCATAGTTAAATGTCCTCAATAAAATTGTTACTTACCAAAGGGGCTGATATAGGAAACAGTGCTGATAATAAAATATATATATATTGGGAAGATTACTTTAAAATAGTCAGGCATAATGCAGCAGTGACAAAATATAGTATCACTAGTATATCTTAATTAGGCAACCACACTTAATAAGCTTCCAGTTCAATAAATGCAGCATAGTTAGAGGTTTTTTTCTACAATACCTTGAGGACGAAAAACAACTGGTAGTGCAGCACCAGTATCAGCATGGACAGAAGACTGCAAATACAGGCACTGATAAATTCATTTAACTATTAAACAGGTACACATCAATGTCTTTCTAACAAATTACACGAATAATTAAAATAAATAAATATTGGTCATGAACTATCATCACTTACCAGAGAAAGCTTCCATGCATTCACTATCTAGAGAAAAACACAGACCAAGATGATGAACTTAACTTAATCAGTATAACGACACAAAATGCGTGGTTAAATTAGCAGTAAATTACCTTGTCATCATTCGGCAGTGTTTCCCCACTGGCAATGAGGACACGAGCCGTTTTTATTTCATCCTAAAAAAAAAACAATGATTACAACTATTTGGTTGACGCCACTGTAAGTGTCGGTGAGATAAATCCATCAACAGGGCCAGTAAGGATACTCACGTCGGAGGAGAGCAAATAACTTGGATCAAGAAGATCAAACCATAGGCGTAAACGACTAAAGAAAGACTGTAAAAGAATGCACATTTAAACCAGACATTAGCCGAAAATGTTTATCTCGGAACACTACGGTATTTTTGCCAAATATGTGTTGCAAATTAACTACCTTGCCTTGGCTTTTCCAATACAGCAAGTTAGGATCCATTTTTGCAACCAATCTTTATTGGTTGTTTATAACCCTATGGCATTATTTTACGGGAGTACAACTAACTGTTCAGTGGGGTCCTAGTCAGGAGCAGGACATGTGTTTGAGGTCAAGCTCTATTTACAAACTTCTTCCTGAAACAATCACGTGTTTAGTGGGCGTGTTTACACCAGATTCATGAGCGTCAAGCCAACATATCAGTTGCGCAGCTTTACGAAATAGGAGGGTTATTCAACAACCCTCTGCGCAAACCAAGTGTATGATGTGTAAAACTCCATTAAACTCTTCTTCTTGTCATATAGCAGAAAATGGCAGCCACCATTGGAAGACTACTGAGGACCTCTGTAAGTTCTCGTAGTCACCAGAAAGTAGATTTTGAAGTAAAAATTACTGTTATTATTTGTAATTGTCACAGTTGATTTTGGTCGCGTTTGATATTAGATGTTTACGCATATCTAGCTCCATTCAACGATTACTTTTTAACGGAGTCAAGTTTAGCATAATGGCTGGCAGCGAATAGCTAATGCTAGTAAGCAGTAAGATAACGTTAGTTGAATTAATTCCGCTTCTAGTGTCACAGTAAAACAAATATAAATACACATTGTTCAGTTAACAGTCTGCAAGATAACATTTAGAAACAGTCTGGCCATTCAAGTAATGCTCGATAATAATGCAATATCTGTGTTACTCATGCGTTAGGCAAGGCTTGCTACAGGAGTTAAAGTCGGCACCTGTCCACATGGAACATCATTAGTAAATGGCACCGCAGGAAGTCTTAGTTTTCCTGTTCTTAAAAAAGCCAGTTTTTCAACCAGTAAGTATGGGATGACGGTTGCAAACAATGTCCCACATATAATGACACATTCATTTTTAAATGTATACGTATATTTATAAACTAGTATATTGCTAGAGAAGTAGGCCTGCGAGTGATTACTTTTTGATTTAATCTTTCCTTTAGTCGCTTCCAGGTGGGCTCCAGCTGTCACTCAGCATGCACCCCATTTCAAAGCAACAGCTGTCCTCAATGGAGAGTTCAAGGAGATGAGCCTAGATGACTTCAAGGGCAAATACCTGGTCCTTTTCTTTTACCCCCTCGATTTGTGAGTGCTGTTGACTTATCTGCAGAAGTGCTTGATGTCTGTGTATGTTAAGGTATGTTAACTGGAGCTTTTTTCCATTTCAGCACATTTGTCTGCCCGACCGAGATCATCTCATTTAGTGACAAGGCCAATGAGTTCCATGACATCAACTGTGAAGTTGTGGGTGTGTCTGTGGACTCCCACTTCACTCACCTTGCATGGATAAACACCCCACGTAAGGTATGTTGAGAACCAGTCCATCATCAAACCCTAAATGGCAGACATATTGGTTGATAGAAGCAGAATGATGCTTACTTTTAACTCGCACACATCTCACAGCATTAAAAGAGGCAGAGCTTACATTGGTACATCTTGAAAATTCAAATTGAAATGACTTAAATGTCAACAGTATTTCTCTAATTGGTATTTTTTCCATTTGAAGACTGGAGGCTTGGGTCACATCCACATCCCTCTGCTAGCAGACCTCACCAAACAGGTTTCAAGAGACTATGGAGTTCTTCTAGAGGGTCCAGGCATTGCATTGAGGTAGAGCCTGTAGCTTGATGCAATTTAAGTTAACGTGTCAACAATAGACACATTCTGATGAAACTTGCATTTTACCTATTAGGGGTCTGTTCATCATTGATCCCAACGGTGTGGTGAAGCACATGAGTGTGAATGACCTGCCGGTAGGCCGCTGTGTAGAGGAGACCCTTCGTCTGGTGAAGGCCTTCCAGTTCGTGGAGACCCATGGTGAGGTGTGCCCAGCAAGCTGGACTCCAGACTCCCCCACGGTGAGAACACAGCTGACCTACAGCCGCTATTCTACCACAGCCTTACACTAATTGAAAACCATTTTTACAATATTGTTTCATGTGTCTTTCAGATCAAGCCCACCCCTGATGGTTCCAAGGAGTACTTTGAAAAAGTTAACTAGACGCCCATCCCACAACTGAAATCAAATGTATTTGGTGACACCGTCATCCTAGCAGTAGCAACCGGCACCTTTTCAGATTTTTTTCAGGTTTTCAGATGGGTAGTTCTAGATTTGCTACTTCTATGCAAATGGATGACTGGAGTCATTTGGCTAAGTTACTCTCATTCTTCTGGTTATCAGTGGGTGAATGCTAAGACTTCAGTAGTCTGTAATAGTTATATACATGTTAATTCTTTATAGAACCAAGCAAATTGAGATGCATTGTTGGATTTCAGATTATGGTCTAAATTCTATATGCAGACCTCTTACATGGAATTATATTATATATCTATACATCACAGCTGTTTAATTCTGTTCTTCAAAATATGACCATACAATGTCTCCACCCTCCCCCTAGTGTTAGTCTGGCTTGTAAAGAAAACAAATGTATAAAAAATGGTTCAAACATTCTGAGCCTGATAACACTCATTAATAAACCATGCCTATATAACCCCTGTACATAAACAAGTTTATTTTGTTTATTTTTTACAGCAAGTTAATATGCAGGTTCAAAATGCCAGACATATGGTACACGTGAGGTGCCAAAATCAACTTCAGTGAGGGGAAAAATTGAAATTAGAAAAAAAGGCATTGCCACTTCTCATACAAGGAACATACTGTATTTACACAACAAAATGGAAAAAAGCTTTTTTTAACACTCTGCAGCACTGTATGTAGCTATGAAAACATCTAGTTAAGTGTACATAAATTTCACTTTGTACAGTATGTTTGCAGAAATTCAGCAACTGCCTCATTCCATGACATTCACAATGATGTTTCAGTTTATGGTAACAAAAGATGAGAAAACAGCTGACCAAAAATGGAAAGCCTTTTAAAGCTTTAAATAAAATACATAACCAAAAGGACAGAGGTGTCAATACACCTCTTCTGGAAGCAGAGCAAAGTCAACAAAACTTGCCTTTAATTTCTGAACCTGCTAGAGAACAAGAGATGCACGCACCAGGGAATAAAAAAACAAAACAACTAAACTATAACCGGCAAAGAAAATACAATTTAATGAGCGATTCATGCAAGTTCAGGCAAGATGAAAGAATGCCCCCCACCCCATCCCCAACGCACCAAACCAAAATTGTTTTTGTTTATAACTGAATGATTCATTAAAAAAAACACCCTGTAGTAAATCTGTACAACCAAAATACATTTGGGATCTACATCTAAAGGTACATTATTAAGGTTATATACACATTTCCCCCTATCCATATATTATCTTTACAAGTAGACTTCATTCAAACCCAAACATTAAGAAAACATAAGACTAAACAGGGATTGGATCACATCAAACATCCATTTAAAACAATCTGTCATTTAAACTGTACCTCAAAAGCATTGATCCTGTTTTTATTGGTTTACTTCTTTTTATTTGTACAGTTAACTACAACAGAGCTAAAATATTTCTCCTTAGGTGGGATGGATGTCCACTACTGTATTTGGGAACTAAGATATAATTGTCAGTTTATGGAAATAGTGTCCACTCTGCAAATAACATCCAGATTTACCATGGATGAACATTTGATGAAAAGGTGTCAGGTGTAGCTGTATGTGGAGACCAACATACATGAACAACACGGAACTCTGAGTGACTCCGTAATACAAAATAGAATCAAAGCAGAGCATGGACGCAAACCCACCTTTCCAATATTCTAATACAATAGAACAAAGGCTTTCTATACACTTCGGCCTCTTCACTGAAGAGAGCTAGACTATACCATCAATAAAGATCTGTGTTCTCGGTGTTGGGTGGGACTGTTCGAAAGGTTTAAGAAGCCATGTTACATTTTCTCCACAATATTGTTTGAAAGAAGTTGATAAAAACAGAACCAAAGTTTATGTATTGTCTGCAAACATACTCTTGTTCATCAAGGTGGATTTCATTTTGCGACATCGAAATTCATTCAGAAAATGGAAAACTACATTTGTACAAAGTGAGATAGCACAATCTCTTCCTGCAAACAAAAAAATTATTTGTGCCCTCGGCTTCAGTTGGGAAAAGCTCTTAGGCTGATCCATGGATCTCTGTGGTAACTTGCTTCTTAGTCAATTTTCACATTTGTGTAGATCTTCCTCACAAAGGCACTTGTTCCCATATACCCAACAGCTCCTGAAAAAGTAAGGTACATAATGATTTCTAGATACTGAGTCATCAAAATTATTTTAGTTAGTGAAAACACTTCAAAGCCCCAGACATGAATAATAATCATGAATGCAGCTAGAATACTTGGCACCTCCCTGCCAGGCTGGGGGCCGGAAATTAAGTGAATAAAGGGCCACAGAACTCACCACACATGATTCCCAGGGAAGTGCTGAACACAGCCATGTAGCCAAAGTAGAAGGATGTCTGGAACAGACCATACATCCTGAAACAGACAGGGAGGATTTAGTGGTTAGTTACAGACAACAACAATAACTACAGTTAAAATTAAACACTGGGATTGAATATAATTATTCTAACAGCCAGAATATTTGCTTTACCAGTACAAATATAAAATAACTACTTTTCATGCATGAAATAAGGGAAAATTCAGTTGAACTCACTTAGTTTTGAAGAAGTAGTAGTAAAAGGAGTACATGTAAACATAAACAGCAGTGGATGCAGCAGAGAGGAAACTTGTCCATTGCCTGTAACAAAAAGACACGGAACATTCTATTTCAAGACACACAATCCTCTATTGATGAATTGATATTAATCTGCACATAACAGTGCCAATTTAAATACGGTGGGACAAGCAAATTGACTAATTATGATCCTTTACTCACCACCTGTAGTCTTCAGCATTGAGGAGAAAGTATGTGCAAACAATGGTTACACACACAGTCACGATGCACAGGATTACCAGGACCAGCATCATGAACCCGTACACATAGTAAATCTTGTAGGCCCAGAATGAAGTGAAGATGAAGTACCTGAAAGGTGAGCAGAAAATATACATTTCTTTATGTAATGTCTAATATACTGTAAATGTTGGGAATTGCATAGCCTATTGACAGGTGTAGGACTGGCTTACATTTCAATGAAAATGGAACCGAATGGGAGGATTCCTCCAAGGCAGACAATGACAGCCGGCTCCATGAACCTGAAAACAATTTGTTGATTTCTTATTGACCACAATTTGGTTTTGCATACACATGCAACCTGAATTTATTCAAAGTCAAAGCTGCATTCATAAGGCCTAAAAATTACATGGAAGATGTGGTCTGTCATTTATAGTCATATATACGTTCAATAAAAGAATAAAGGTCATATCTCATGAAAATAAAATTATTTTAGATTAAAGTTTGAAACAAAAACTCAAACAAATGACAACACGTCTTGTCAGTATGATCGTACCATTTCTTCTCTGGGATCGGTCTGGGCACAGCATTAACTCGACAGGGAAAGTTAGGCTGGCCCGACAAATTTCTTCCCAGAATGGTCCCCACAAGGTTTAGTGGCAGAATTACAAAGAAGCAGATGCAGCAAACAGCAATCTGAAGGGAAAAGTAGCAGATAAATTGATGAGAGCATCAAGGAAATACTCCTTTAGTGAATATTCCATGTTGACTTTTCCTGGAAAGGTTCATTTAAATGGGCTTCTTGCAGTTTGCGCAATCGTCATAACTGGAGGGGTTTGGCTTTTAATACTCACCATAGTACCAAAGGGGATGGCTCGGGAGGCATGGTAGTAGATGGCAATGAAGTTGATGAAGAAGGCTGTCCCACACACCATGGCTGGGATCAGGAAGGCTCCAATAAACATCTGTTTAATCCATCGCCTGCCTACACGATGACATGAATATATAAGGTGTTAGCTCAACTTAATTGGGTGTGAACTGTCATGTTTTCAAAGGAAAGTAAAGGTTTGGCACGTCGGAACTAATATGAAACCAACTCACCTCCTTGTTTTGCATACAAACTTCCACCAAAGTACCCATTCACTGGAGAGGTGGCGGCATACACAAATATGGCTGTGCTCAGCATGGATCCTCTCCTGCAGAGAAAAAATGGTATGTCACAGGGTTCATACAAGAGTAAGGAGTAAGATACAGCACCCATAAGGTTTTAATCCATTGTTTTTATGACTCACTCTGTGTACAGATCCTCAATCATGGCCACGAGGATGACGATAAAGGAGACAGAGAAGATCTGGCAGCCGGAGCCAATGAGGGAGGAGAAGATCATGGGGTGGCTGGAGGGTCTGAACACATCTCCATGGACCTGCTTCCACCCATACTCATCTCCTAAGTCCCGGTCCTATGATACAAAGTTATACTATCAGGTTATATTGAAGACCAATGACACACAGGAGGATTTGACATTGTTACTGCAAATAATATGCAATCATCAGTACTGTTTATAAAAAAACACAGTTACCATGTCATCCATCTCCTCCTCCTTGCTGTATCTGGCATAGTCTTTCCTGAGTGTTCTCATCAGGATCATGGATACCAGGCCCACCAGGAAAATCACCATCATAAAGGAGTTGAAGATGGAAAACCAGTGAATCTATATAATAAATGAATGAAGAATATATTACAAATGTTATTAACATTCAGAACATATCAAAACCCTTTCTAGCTTTCACAGCGGAGCAGATATTTGGCAGGCTGAGGATCTACATACATGCCACTGTAACAAAAGCAACTTACTCTGTGCTGGAAAAAGGATGGATCAAGGTATTTGTCAAACCGGTCCTCAAACTTCACGTCGGACTTCTTCCACTTCACCTATGATGAGATGGATGGTTGTGACTTCTTGCCATGTGGTACCATCCCATTTTACACAATGAATATGAAATATAACAACACTTACAGAATAAGACATAGCAATTCTTGTGTTTGGAACAAGCTTGACTTTGCCTTCACTGGTCAAGTTGACATCAACAATTCTATTTCCATTGAAGCCAATCTCCAGTTTCTTGTAAGTCCACAAGTAATGGTCTTCTCCATTTTCATCTGCCTCTCCGACAATTCCTGCAACACAGTCAATGCTGAATTAACTGGTAATAGCAAAGTGCTAGTATAAAACACGGCAACTGGATTTAGGGCCAAAGTCTATATTGATTCTCAGTGAGTAAACCATAAGGAAGTACTGAATTCCAATTGTATGTAATAACTAAACAAAAAGGCCTCTAGACCCACCTTCAGTTCACAAACATCCGGTTCAATAACAGATTAGAGTTGGGTATCGAGAACCGGTTCTATTTTAGAACTGGTTCCAAATTCCCAATAGCCTTGGTTATGATAAGACACTGCATTTTGATTCTACTTCAGTTCTTAACTTTACTACGAAGGGTTTTACGATTCCTTGGTGTTTTTTTCGGTACAAAAAAAAATATGCAAGAGGTTTCTTCTGCACTGTTGCGTGTTCTCCCCCAGTTGAGCCTTAAATTCCCCCATTCTCTTAAACCAGAATTTGATTAAATAAAATTTGAACAATATCCAACCCTATAACAGATACACCTACTGTATATAAAAGCATTATTGGTCATGGCTTTTGATTTACTTTGTCTACAAGTTAAAACAAATTTCAGATATGAGAAATATTTGGAGAATGAGGCACTGGTATGTTAAATGATCAATGCAATAAACTGTACCATGTAAAAGGGAACATACATAGTCAAATCCTACTTGAAATCTATAAAAGAAAATTGCTCATCTTCATTAGCTACCATTGTTAAATCAGCTTTACACAAGAACCACCAGTATCATGTTCATCAATGTTCTATGTCAACCACTAGCAAAAAAAGGTTATGATAAGCTCATACAAGAGCAAACAAGGTGTTAAAACTTAAAACGGTAGGTTGTAACTTTACAGGCCTGTAATCCAACATCACTCACCCCAAATAGGTAGGTCATCAATGTACATTTGGTACCAGTAATGGTTCTTGATAGCATACACAAAAGCATCCCGTTTCTCTCTGTCCAGCTCAATTTCACAGTATGTAGTTTGCATGACTTCATCTGTTGAGAGAAAAACAATGGTATAAGGTAATACACAAAATAGCACACGGATGGATTCCAATAATGAGTATGTATAAGACATGTTAATAAGACATACATTTACTGTAAATCTGTAAAGACTGACTTCATGGTGGAAAATTAGATACCTTTGAATTTGATGTCTAACCCACTGAATTCCAACTCCACTCCTTGCAGCGCCTCTCCGAGTGTTTCATGATAATGGCTAATGGTTTTTTTAGTGCCCACACAGAAGGGTAGGGAGAAATACTTGTACGTTTCTTGTCTGTTATGGTAAGGCCCCACTGTATTCATCCATAGAACCACCTCTTCTTTATCTATGTACTGTTGAAAAAAGAAAACATTAAATACATACACATACTGCACCCGTTTCACTTGTCTTTCTGGTTCCATGAAGCTTAAAGACATGTTATTCAAGCCATAATAACTATAGCATACTGTACAGACTCAAACCAAACTGTTATCTATTTTCTATTTCTTGATTTGCATACTGCGAACTTTTTTAGGTCATTATAAATGATTAAATATCTTATGTTTCAAATGTATGTCAACAGTAAATGCAGTTATTGTTGAACATGCATTCACGGGTAGACAAGCTACAGAACTGTTATGTATAATATTATCAAACACGCAACCGTTTATTCAATGTATGTAAACACAAAATTGTCTTAGAGCCTGTTTTTTATCAGTACTGGTCAAGACAGCAAATATAACACTGGATTGTGTTAGCGTTAGTTCTCCTGCAGCTAGCAGCAACCTGTAAAGTCGCTACACAAACTTGTCTTGACAAATCTGATAGAAATTGATGCTTCTATGGCTACACATCATAAACAGACGATCCTTGTGTAAGCTACCACCGTTAGAAGCACTCAACTTTCTCACACAACACAATGTATTTATATTGGGCTCCTGCAGAGGCTTTTGAGAGGGAGGCCTGAAGACCCGAACGCCTGGCTGTTTTCTTGCACTGACGTTCACATTGTGCGCTTGCTAATTACAGTAGTTTTCTTATGCCCACTAACGTAATAAGTTGGTTAAATGACAACATTTAAACCATATAGTTAAAGCAACTACAAGTGACTGTGTGCATGCATCTGGTTAAATCTGTGATGATTTCGAAATCCTTACATTCTACCTGTCAGTGCTAGCTAGTTAGCCATCTAGAAGCTAACATTGTCGTTAGCTAATAGCTACCGCTACAGTAACCCGACCGAGGTAGCTTACCGTCTAGCTAACGCGACACCCTAGCATGCTAACAAATCAGTTAGGGCAGAACTGTTTCCACTGACCCTTTGTAGACGGAGGATGTGACAAGTCACCAATTGCATTGCTTTAGCTGGCGATATACCGATACTTTTGCTAGTATCACAATCAAGCGAGTGTCTGTAGCTAACTACAGCCAAAACTGACCATTATTTCGGCACACGCAAGGCTTCCCATTTGCAATCGGCCTCAAATGTTCTTACTGTTCTTACCGTGTGTTCGTGTTCATCAGATTCGACCGGTATTAATAGCCCCGCAATAGAGAAGAAGACCATCACTGCAATCTTCCATCTGGAAGACCCCATCATTTTCTGGGAAAGTTTACACAGATTTGGGATGTTAGCTTTGTTAGGGCTATCCCACCTTCTTCCTGGTTGTATGACAGTGGCAGTTTTTTAGGATGCTTGCAGACGCATATGGCGTAAATGCCTCACACTTTACAATCGCACTCACTCCTGATTGATGAAATGATGTCACATGGTATGTCTCCTCCAACCAAAAGAAAAAACGTTGAGCAAGCTGTTGAATTTTGGAACTAGTGTGCTGCGCTGTCCACCACCTTCAGCCACGTCATCTGATTGCTTGAACTACATCGTTTTACCTTTGGTAAAGTGATTTTATGAAACCGGACTTAACTCACGCCACAACAAATAGGTTGATTATGTACATAGCAACGTTTGAAAACGGAGTTTTCCAGTGATCAAGACCGGAAACAGTACCTCTACAGACCTTCAAAATATATAAATAGATTCCTTGAGTCAGACATTCTCTCAGAAAAATAGTAATAAGTTATTTGTTTATAGGACACTTTAATTATTTTTTGGTATTTAATCCAGACACATCAAACTCCTTCAACAATAGAAGAGGGTTGCAGTTTTACCATAATGTTATTCTCAACCATATTTACACAGCATAATAAGTTGAATCCGAATGCTCTCAGGGCTGTAACTTGTTGACTACTAAAAGTTTGTTTAATCTGGTGATCAATGACACTGATACATAAGGGTTGCCTAGTAGTATAAAACTGTGCAGCAATATTTCACAGGCTGTGTTCTGAAATCATCTGAATCATGATGTCTGATGAGTCTTGTGTATTCACTGGTGAATTACTGGGCCAGTGACAGAACAAATTCCCTGTTGTGAAAAGGATAAACATTTACGTACATTGTAGGAATGCATAGCATTAAAATTACCACTTAAAATTTTAAAATGTTCTCACCGAATTATGTCTGGCAGGTGAAGGTCTTTGTATAATCCATTGTGCTTATACCCAAGGGATCCACTAAATGGTACCATTTTGACTTGATTCTTTAAGTTCTGGTTACTCTGCGCTATTTGATACAACTTTAAAGGAGTGTAAAAAGTAGCAGTTGTGAAGTTAGACAATATCAGAGTTTTATATATTTATATGAGAGTTTCATTTGAAGAGAGGCTAATTCAGCTTTAGAATTATGCTTATTATAAACATGAACAGATAGAAGACAAAAATAAAGACTTTGTTGATAAATGTTCATCTCACCTGCTCAGCCATGTGGATAGGGACTATGTGATCATCTTCCGCATGAAGAATTAATAGAGGACTCCTTATTTTTTTTAAACTGCAGAAAGACAGAAACCCAACTGTGATAGAAATATTATTATAAAAAAATATATAATTATTTTCAAAGTAAGGGTGAATTAAAAAATATATATATTGTGACAATCTGGCATGAAGCAATCATGCGGACGGAGATGTCTCAGTTTTTTCTAAGCAAACCGGTATGCCTTAAATGACAGGAATACTGTTTATTAACACTTTATTAACACTTTCAACTGGTAAACTGACCAGATGTAATCAATTCCCATCCCAAACTAGGTCATGGTGACATTACAAAACAGTCCCCAACACGTTCCTAGACATACAAATACCAAAACCCATACAACATGAAACACAACAATGACTAAAACGTGAACACAGCATTATGAAAACATAATTAAATGAAAACTAACAGCCCCAGAAACCCTTGCACTAATCAGCACATACTGTAAACAAATAGCACAACCGTTTCCTCAGGTTGCTACAATATTTTAAATGGTGCATGTTATGGTATATGGATCATATACGGAATTGATTTCTATATGTGCCTCTCAAAAAAAGGGCAAAAGGGCGGTGTTTGAATAAAAACGTACAATTCACTTACTTGTCATCATTAGGGAAAATAACATTGTTCTTTGACAATGTGTCCAGAAAAAAGTAATCAAAGCCTGGAAACCTCCAGTAAAACTAAGGGTGGAAAGATATAAAATATGTTAACAGACGGATGACATTAGAATTGGAACAAGTCCTATTTAACCCATATTTATGTATTAATATGTATTATGTATATATATTTTAATATATATATATATACACATATACACACACATTTTTATAAATATATACATATATAAATAATGTGTCTTACCCAGGTGAAAGGATGATGGGCACCTTGCTGTCGAACATTTGTGAATGCACCCTCAAGAATCACACCATCAACCACCACCCCTTTAAAATTTAAAATGTAGTTACATTCTCACTATCAGAAGAATAGTATTCAGGAAATGTATACTATGATCATTTATAACTTTTGTTCGGTTTTGTATTGTTTACTTTTTTTTGTGATGCCTTTCCATTTTGTAACTGAGAAAAAAAAAATCATAACGTAAGTAGAATTTCTGTACCTACCATGTTCCACTAGTTTGACTGCAGTGTTTGTGGCCACTCTGAATAAAGATAAGGAGGTGCATTAGGGGAAGTTACTTCAGGCCCTTTTCGATTATTCACACAAGTAGTGGTAGCCAGGGCAATCTCATTTTTGTTCATTTTGACCAATTCTGTATGCGTAAAAGGTAAGGTTCCAGGAAAGGACTTTTCAAGGAAAATGTGAAAAGCTCTCAATACAGAACCAGAGAACATTGATCATCCATTTGCTTGATTTTTTTTAAATAATGTATTACCACTGACCCAGTGCCAAGGGAGTGTCCCCAAATTAAGACCAGACTGCTACCGCTGTGGGCTTTCACCCACTGATACAAATGAAGGACATCAGTAGTCAGTCCAGCTTCAGTGGGTTTCCCTGAGGAATCTCCAAATCCTGACAGAATTTCCAATGTCAATGGCTACACAACTCGTATGACATAGTGTGGCCACAAGGTGGCAGCCAGTCAGATGGAAACCAACATCAGAAGGAGAGGTCAAAAATAGTAGAGTGGCAGCCCTACGACAGTAAAAATCTGAAATATCTTGGAGCAGTGTATCAAACCAAGCAAAAACATGTTACGTCATACAATAGCTTCACTAAATAGATTGAATTCACCAACCTCTGTAATCCAAAGCCAGAACATGGTAACCTACTGCACTCAGAACCTATAGACGTAGCAGCGGATAAATCACTTATTTTTAAATAGTAGGCTTATAATATGTAGTAGAAAACTGACTTTTGTAAAAAGCAGTCACTTACATTAGCTAGTCCCACACGGTGACTCGCTGCCCTATTTGAATGAACACAATGAGCACAGATATAGGTAACAAAGATCACAAACAGCTGTATAAGTAACTAACACTACTTAATTATCATACCTGTAGTGTCTTCTGAAAAAGTATTGCAATGTCTATCATATGCAATATGTTTAGCAAAGAATAGGCCTACAATCATCCTGATACCTTGTACCTCCATTTCCATGGAGGTAAATAACAATTGGACTTCCACCTCTCAAAGAGCTCTGATACCAGTCCAAGTCCTTCCCCTGAGCCTGTTTCCACTGATTTTCAGGAACTGTGTGCCTGAGTAAAATGACACATTGAAAATGGATTACATCCTGAATATTTAAATAGAGCACACACCTGGTGACAAATTGACACAGCATTAAATTTCACCTAAGATTATTAGCCTAGCAGTAGGCAAGGTGATGGACCACATAATCATCGTTACAAATAAGTAACTCACCATACACCCAGTGATACTCCTTCTTCAGGTGAAAGGTACAGGTTCACAGTATGATTTAGAGAAAGGTCAGCAGGTTGGCTGAGATCAGTTAAGAATGGGACCCTGACTGAAAGAGAGGAGCAAAAATCAGTGGGTTCAGTCACGTCTTCTTATTTTATTATGTTAATAGTAGGCTGATGTTTAAAATCTTACTTCTGTGGGAATATACTATATGTGTCAGCAAGTCAGGGGAGAGTCGCAACATTAAAGGCACGGATATGTATAAAACAACTAGTGCCAATAAACCTCTTTTCAACCACAACCAACAGCTGGAGCTGGGGAGAGAGAGAGGTAGAAGACGTTATTCCCAATTTAAATATTTGCTGACTTTGTTTAATTCATTTTGTGTCCATTGTTTCCAAAGATGAGTCTTAAAAACAATAGCTAGCATTTATTTAGAATACTTACGGTTTCACACTTGATGAGGCAACTTCCACAGGTTGGACCTTGGAGCCTGACGACTTGGAAACATCGTCACGGTCACTGGTCCTTTTCCTCATTTTGCTTTGACTTTTCAGCAACTAACAACTATCAGCTTTTTTTGTTAATTTGTAACTGTGAACTACAATTTTACAACAGTTAAAACTCAGACCATGCAAATGGGTTAGCTTACGAATAGACTGCGTCTTTGGGACGTGATCATTGCACTTACAACCCCAAATGAATCAATATCAACCAATAAGGAAATGATGCAAAGTCGAATGGATGGAAGTTTAAGGTAGTCCTTTGTGATTTGAAGATCCTAGATATAACATGTACCGAGGCATTTTGGAGTCCACCTTTACACACATGCCACTGACAAAGGAACTACATTTAGGCTGTATTTCACCATTCGCATGGCATTACACGACTAAGCACACCTGAGTACGGTCAATTATAGCTAACTTTAAAAGGAAAGAACCACATGACACGTATGCTCTACTAATTTTCACATTAAAAGAGCATATTGTGGTATGACTGTAATCACTTGAAGGTTTATTAACATTAACAACTATGTAAAGTGTTATTAACATAAACAACACACAACAATTACAATACTGAAGTCAAACGCTGACAATAATGACACTACAAAAGTGTGGAAGAAAATATCGAATAATAATAACATTATTTTAACATTTCAGGCATTACAGAAGAACCAATAGTTAAAGTATAGGCTTCAGTGGGATTTTCCTGTGATTGATGGTTAAGGTAAACACCAAAGGTCACCTGAAGAGAATGAACAGTATGAGTTTATGGAACAAAATATTTATTGCAAAAAAAGACAAGTTATCAAAGTATGAGAAGGAATCATAGACAGAGAAAGAGATGTATTTGCGTCAACAGTGTTTTTTCTGACCTTTCCCTTGTGGTATGCAGAGAGAGACAGAAGAGGTTCCTTGGTCTTTGCACCTGTGTCTTGATTAACCCCAATCACCTGGCATCTGCCACATCGACCTGCTACCTTTAAGATAACCATAAGCATGGTCATTAGCATGTTTGTTGTTTATCAGTCACACAGGTCTGACCCAATTCAAAATAAATCCCACCTGAAATTGAGTGTTTCCAATAATCAAGTGTGACCAATCATCTTCTTCAAAGGGTTCTATCCCATCAATTACTAAATTGGCTCTGAAGCGACCAATGAGCTGCTGGATATTGATCGACGGATGGTCCTCAGTGCTATCCTGCCTGTACCACAGTGAAAACAAACCACATAACAAATAAACGAACTATTGCCAAATTAGTATACGTTATGATGCTTACCAAACTATGTATTAAACAGGTTTCTATTTTGATTAATGTCTGCCTTAACATAGGCTATTGAACTGATTTCTGTACCTGCTGGTGATATTTTTCAGAAGCAACTCAACACTGGCACGGTTGATCAATAAATACTGGGCTTCATTCACCAATGAGAGGGCAGAGGGCATGCCTAATAGCAGGGGCAGAAAGCCAAAATCATTTTCAAAATCAATTACATAGGACATAGGGGAATAACTGAACAGATATGTTTCTATAGACACAACAATTCAATGCACCTTGTTCAATGCCATTTTTCATGTCACGAATGACATCAGAACTTTGTCTAATGAGGCGACAAGGCTGTCCAAGGAACTCTGATAGCCATGATGCTGCCTCCTCGCCACAATCCACTGTCTTTACCCTTGGGTATAGGAATGATCAGTATAACTGCAATGACTTGAAAGTTGTACATTGTGATTGTAAATCTTGTACAATAAAAAGTCTAACTCACCTGTCACCACAGACCTTGCTTTGACAAACCTTATTTCTCTGGAGGGTCTCATTGGGGATATTCAAGGGAACAGAAATTGAATCCATTCCTTACAACCAAAAAACAACAACTTTTTTTTGTAAGACCATTGACACAGAAAATCTATCATTAGAATCCATCTTTGTTGCTAAAGCTTTGTAAAAAAGAATGTACCATCTAACCTGAGGCATGCAGGCGGAGTGTGTTTGAGGGAAGGTGAACTTGAGGATGAATAAGACATAAGCGTGCCTCCCTCTTCTGGCTCAGACACACTCCATTCCCATTCACCACCATCCATCCTCTGTCATAAAGCAGCCCCTGAGGTCCCATAGGCCAGTCACAGACCTGCAAATGATACACACAGCTCCATGACGACACAGCTAGGCCAATACACATTATTACTGTGCATTTTGGTCTCAATTGGGACCTGCCGTGCTAAGGTTTTAGGTCATTTTGTGGACATTACTTAGTTCTATATCTATAGCACAAAGCATCCAACTAGAGACAGTTAGAAGATGGTAGAGACTTAAAGTGTATATCGAGTTATAGTATTGTTATGGTACACTATATAAAGACCGAAGATGTACACTCTTGTACTCCACGTTAAGACTTGATTACCTCATGCTGTACATTAGAGGGAAATAAGTCCATGGAGAATACATTTGTACTTCTTGACTCTATTCTTTATTAGTAACCTAGAATGAAATGTTCAGTTTTTCATTATCTTTAACTTGTTCATTCATTTACAACTCTTTGAAAAATAATTGGACAGATAAAGTGTTAAGTCACTATCATTTGGTTACCAAACATTTGACAACTGTGGAAGAAAATGTCAGTGCAATAAGCAATTCTTGAAATACAATCTGAAGGATCTAGCAATCGGAAAGATGTGATTTTGAATGTTCCAGATAACTGTAATCTCCCTGGAAGATTTACAGACTGCCCAGAAAACAATACAGAGAAGAAAAACGTACAGACCTGAAATGCTGCACAGGATTTGATGGGATATATGTAAATGTTCACAAGAGTGTGGCCCTTCCCATGGGTCCTGGTGTCTTTGGTTGTGGCATTGTCTTCAAAAGTGTTTACCAAAGGTTCTGTAGTGACATGTATCGATCCTCTGTGAACATTTCCAACTTTCTCCTCAGTTGTTCTACTAATCAGATCTGGACTGGAGTTTTCTAAGGAAGTGGCTGATTTCAGTCTTTTCCATCTTTTTTGATCCACCTTTACAGGTTTCTCAACAAAGCAGTCTACCACAAACTTCAGGAATGTCTTGCAGTCTTGAAAGGTTGACATGTAGCCAAAGGAAACACGTACAGATCCTGTTGGTCGGCCATCCACTAGGTCTATGTTATCTCCACACACATGACCAACCTTGAAGTAAATAGCAGAAGCAGATAATAATAATCTATAAAATATATGAAATATTTTACAATGACTGGATTGGACACAACAGGATTGGACCCCCTTGTGGCCCCCCTAAATGTATGATTAGTTATAGTCATGGTCTATTGCCTGTTCATGCCTGCAATACAGTGAAGAAAACAATATGACCACAATCATGTTTATTGTAACTGGTCTCTCCAACAGTACACCGCCCCCCCCCCCCCCCGCTTAAAGTGAAAGGTACATAAAAGGTACACTTCATGACTCACTTGTAAGTTTTTCTTCACCTCTTGATCTGATGTACCAAGGAAAAGCTGACAGGCACCTATATTACAGAAGCAGCCTGTGCGCACATGGATGTTGAAAAGGCTCGCCAGCTTTTCCACCTGAACAGAATAAGATATAGGAGGAATGCATCAGAAAATTGAATGACATTTTTGTAAGCATTCATGTTTACTGTTACTAAATACAGTATTTGACTAAACTTGGTGATAATTCTGTATGTAAAATACAGTCTACTGCCACTGAATAAAAACAGAACCACTTGAATGAACCTGGGAGTATCCAATGGTATGTCCATGACAGTCAATCAAGTTGAAATTGAGGATTGGTCCTTGTGTGCTTGGATTCTCAAACTCGCTGGCAGTGTATATCTGAGCCACTGGTTTACCATTGTTATGATAAAGACAGGATAGCAACATGTAGGTATAGCGTGCTAAACCAAATGTGTGCATCTGGATCTTGTCCATGTCACCTGAAGCAGAATATTTAAAATAAAAAGGTTGCTGTTTAACTGTGTATTCACGATGACAAATCTAGTGAATAACGGGTCATGTTATGACTTTGCAATACCTGTAATTGTCTGCAGAGCATCAAATCCATGATTTAGAGAAATTATGTCCAGAAAAGATAAAGTGCCATCTTCAAACCTGTACCAAGAAAAAGTAAAATAGACTTAACCGTTTGTAAACATTTCCAACATCATAATGAAATAAATGTTTTACTTATCTAATTTGCTACCTGTCAGAAATGTTTGTTGTTTGCACGTAGTAATCATCGCCTGCCAGGTAGGCTGCAGCCGTCCCCCCTCCAAAGTAACCCTTCTTCAGAAAGGCTGCAGAATCATTCCTCACCAGCAGAGCCCCCAAACCAGTGGGGAAGCCAAACATTTTGTAGAAGGAGATGGGAATGAAGTCAGCAGAGTGCTCCTGCAAGTCCAACTGAGAGCAACTGACATAGGAGGCAGCATCCAGCAGGACAAACCACAAGCCCTGGTAGTCACTTGCTGGGTAGAGCTCCCTTGCCTTGATGCCTTTCACATAACTCAGTGGATACTTTCTGCCTGAGAAGTTGCTCTGAGCTGGATAACAAAAAAGATGTGGAGTCTGGCAACCATTGCCTTTATTCTGTGGCCCATCTTTGGCTCTCGTCTCCACTTCCTGCGGTGAGACAGGGAGAGTAACTACCCCCAGGGCTGAAGTCACTGCTCTGATGCCCACCACTGAGGTATGGTTGTCAGTCAGGTAGCAGAACTGACTCTTGCCCCCTGCCTCTGTTGTAGTAGGAGACCTCCAGGGAAAACTCTCAGCCACTAATTTGAGTGCAGCTGTACAGCCAGAAGTGAAAATCACTGAGTATTCCTCAGATGTGGTGTTGAAATGCTGCAATACCCTGAAATAAATTGAAAGTCTATTTTAGAAAAATGACATTGAAAATTAGTGTTCACTTCTTATTACTCATTACTTATCCTAGTTAGCTGAGACATTCAGTGTGAAGGTCTGCTATGTAAGGCAATAAAGATACCTGTCTCTGACACGCTCCACTGTATCATATGTTAGTCTGCTGCTGGGGTTTTGGCTGTGAGGGTTGCCTATGGGGGACAATGTAAAAGCCCAGAAGTAAACATTCTGTTAAATTAAAAGATCACATAGTGTCATAGGCTCTTGTCTGAAATGTTTACAAGGCTAGACACATATGTACACCTACTGAGTGACCTTGTGAACATATTTACAAGAGCAATTCACTAGTAGTAAGAGCTGAAATATATTTGCAATACAAAGGTAGGTTATTTTCACAGAGTCTTACCATACACATTTGTGGAGATATCCTGGCAGAAGTTTCTCACCAGCGATTCAGGATATAAAGTGGCCGCAGCGTGATCCAGGTAAGTTATTCCTGTCAAACATGGGATGGAATCATTTTACCAATGTCTATATTTTCAATAAGTGTAAAACGGCATCGTTATGTAAGAAACAGCGTTGTGATCATTGGCATACGATAATACAAAACGAGTCGGGAAACGATTCTCCTCCAATAAATATTTCGTAGCCGTTTGGTCCAACATGTTTTTTCAATCAAATTGGCCCATGTCGATAAGCAATGGGCTGAAGCAACAGTCGGCAACACCAGTAGTCTACCTTTAATCCTTCGGAAATCCTTTTGTAACACATCAGACAAGTTACTTGTGTAACCGTATTTCTTCCAGACTTCCTTGTAATTGTCAAACGTGCATAGTTTTGAAAAATCCAACTGTTTCTCCTGCATGTTGTTGTCATGCATGATGTATGGTGTTGAAGTGTTTCAGTGTTTTTGACAAAGTTCGAAGTCCACCCATAGGCCCACCTCTTTGGTGCTCACGAGTTGAAATGTATCGAAACGATTTACTTTGGGTTCCTCTTTTGAGAAGGACATGGATTCCTTATTTTAACAACCATCAACATTAAACAGGAAACATCGATCTGTCCGATTCTGAAGTGTGTAGGCTATTATCTCGAAGGATTTAACTTGTTTTAATCGAATTTAGAAACTCTACAGGAGGTTCGGTAGGGGGCAATAAAGGAATTAAGTTCCATAAACACAATATTAGTTGTTGCACAGCCAAACAGTCAGTGCTCCCAAGACTCACGCATTTGCCGTGAGACTAACGCATTCCAGCCATGTCTCACGTTGAGAAGTAAGGGATCACTTGTCCCACTATATAATGGACGAGGCGCAGGCATACTGACATGATACATGTCTCGATATACAGGGTGAAATGCCAATCAAAACACACACACACACACACGCACGCACGCACACACACACACACACACACACACACACACACACACACACTCCCGGGAGGGTATGGTTACCCAAAAGTTGCCAGGTATGTTAATCTCACGCCAAACTTTGTATAAAACTTGAGAGCCCTGACAGTAATAACTCCATATCACCAATTGCTAAACTAATGGAATTGACGTCTGAAGGTATGTGGCTATAATTCTATAAGATGGGTCTCTATGGGATATGAGGACATAGCTTCTCTAGATAGAAATAAATGGTAAATGTACTTAAAATGTCTGTCTTTGCATCAGCCACTCATGTAGCCCTATCCATATATCCTATGGTCTGTCTTATTTCAATACACCCACACAGCATAAAACTGCTATGAAGAGGGAGCCTGCAGCCTGTTTTCTATGTAGGAAGGTTAAGCACATAGTCTGAAAGAGACTGACATGAATCTAACAAAGGATGTTGTTGTCTCCTTGCAGTGAACAGTAATTAAATATGCCACTTATGCTTCGCTGATTCATTTCCCTTTACAATTTAAGATCTCAGTTGAATGCATCTCTGGTGCAGAGTGCTGTATTGTGTCCACTATGGCCTCATTACTGGGTGGAGGAGCTTGGCGTGGGGGTGGGGCAGAGGGGGGTCAAAGCACCCCATGAAGACATTGTGTCATTCCAAACACACTAACTAAACACTTCATTGTACACTTCTGCCCTCATTTTGTTGATGGACATGCCCAGTGGTCTTTTGAACTAAATACAAATTGACATGGAGGATTTATTTTTAGTACTAGTGCCACACGTAATCTAAAGAGTCTGAATGGTTAGCACGCTAATGGTACAAAAAACTGTCACAGATCGACCCCTTTGGGTTACCCACTGTAGTTGGCTTGTTTGGTTTTGTTGACCACAGAAAATAGACCTCCATAGCTTTCCTTAGTGGCTGTAACTAGCACTGTATCTGTACTGGCCAGTGTCCAGACGAAGAGACAGTTTGCCCTGCCCTCAGGCCTCTCCATCAAGCAGATCCCTCTACTGAAGACCGCCTCTCTTGTAGCACTGACAGGGAGAATTAGGCGAGGGATGCGGGTTCACTTGCCCTGTGTAGAGGCTTATCTTGGGCTAAGCTAGGGGACGGACTAATAGCAAAGCCAGCCTCACTCCAGCCTGTCTGAGGGCACAGGCAGCCATCTGTCCACTCTCTGTGCAATAACTGACAACAAAGGGGGCAAACATTTAACAAGGACTGTAAAATAGAGGACTATTCATTCTTGAGAGACAAGGGGAGAGACGAGGGACCATTTCACTGTAATAGAAGGTCAGTGTTTCATGCTAACTGTTTTTGTCACATTACAGGCCATCCAATCCTCAGGACTAACAGGATTATGGCTCTCAAGTGGCTGTGTTGCCCTTGGTAATATTGTGTCAGAAAAGACTGCTAAAGAGGTTTGCTTCAACACATTTTATATTTAATCAATGTTGTTTAATAACTTTCAAGTGGGGCTGAAATATCTCAGACCTTCACCTTAAGGCAGAGTGGTCTTGGTAGCTTGCTGACTTGAGTTGAAGTACACTTAAACCACTAGACTGAGCAATCAATGGTCAGATCATCATTGTGAATGTTGTTTAGTAGTTTTCCAAATTAACATAAATAGGAGAAAAATATATGGTTTGAAAAGTTGTTTCTGCTCAGTTGAATTAATTAAATTGCATTTGTAAAAGTCAAATCTGTTCGCAACCAGGGTTTTGTAAAATATGTATTTTTAGATACAGTGCCGTAATCTGCCTCTATTTTATGAAAGTAATTTGTTACTACTAGGCCCTTTGTTTATGAGATCACAAAACATAGTCTATTTAGGTAATTGTATACCTCTGAATGTTTGCTGCAATATTGTGTAATCCTTTTTTCAAAAACGTTAAACGTTAATGATCAAATTCCCTCTCATTGTTCACAAAACCAGGGTTACAAAAAAGAGCACGTGCACACTGAAATTATGTTCCATTTCATTGATCATGATTATTTAACATAATTTGGGGGGCTGGGGATGATTTTGGTTGCAGTTGCATGGGATGTTAAATTAGATCATCTGAATCTGAAATCATGGTGATGTTATATTCTGAAGTCTTGAGTGGGTGCTGACATGCTAGAGGTGACAGAAATGGGTCAAAAGGGTCTTAGCATTAAGCAAACCAATCCAGGCCTATAGGATTAGGCTTGTGATGTTTCTGTTTATTTGATGCATTTAGTGTAACCTTATCATGCCATAGAGAAAGGAAGACACTAGTGAGGCCTTCTATCCCATTGCTCGTCTACAACCTCAAGTCCCTAATACCATTGTCTGGATTAAGGTCTTCTAGTTTGTCTGGCATGGTCAACAGTGACTGGTTTACGTTGCTTGCTGTAAATAGACTTGAGCTTCTGGTCATTCTTGCTTTAAGTTGATAACCTTTAGAATGCACAACATTTGCTTGTAGGAAAATCAATATTGGTTATATAATTTTTTTCATATATATATATAAGAAAGTAATGATTGTATTGAGAAAAAGGCGCCACATTTTCTTTTATTGTGTCATTGTCTCAAACATTTGGTCCAGTGTGTTAATTTCACGTATTTTTTAGGTGTGGCATGGCGGCAGAGAGTTATCTTCCTCCATTAGTTGATGTAAGTAACTGAAAAAGTCAAAGTCATGCATCACGCTTTTTGTTGTTTACAAATATGTGCAGTGTGTAAAGCAAAATTACATGGTGAAGGAAGAGATGGAATTATGGATTATATAAAGGAAAAATCCCACATCAGGTCAAGGAATATAATCACTTTTGTATGTGTTGTGTTCAGAGAGATTCCACTATAGCTATTGCAATTATGACAAATTACGCTAAGTGAACAGTGAGACATTGTGCTCTCTCAGTGTGATATTAGCAAGCTCTTTTTAAAGAGGGTCACACAGATATCACTTGATCTAGGCCCGATGGGCACAAGCAGCTCCTTCAGTTGTTATCTGAAAGAGTCACAAGTTCAACTTAGCCAGAACTAATGAGGAAGTCCCATGTGTAGAGAACATTAGTGGTCATGCTGATTTTACACAGGTTACTGGAACATCTACAATGTTTTAGTACCACCAAGAGGTCTTTACCATGAAGATGGAACTATTTACTATACATGTATCTAGGAGCAATTGACAGTGTAGTCTGCAGAATTATTGTGATTGATTGTGATACTGACTACATATGCATAAAACAACTGATTAGCAGTGATTTTACATTGACCATTATGTATATGGGAAATTTGGGCATACAGTACATCTGTTTGATTATGGAATAATTGATTTAAATGGTTCAACGGTTGTGTTAACAGAGCGTTTAGTGTGAATCTTAGCAGTCTCAAGACCTTTGTTGGAAGTCTGAAGATGTCTGACAAGGAGGAAGTGTGCTCAGATGGAGGGTTAAATGTAACTCTCACATTACGACTCCTGATGCACGGCAAGGTAAATGCACACTTTGAAAAAAGCAACAATAATTCATACTTTGAAATGTTTTCTTTCCTTTCATCTTTTGTTGTTCTTTTGTTCACAGGAAGTGGGAAGCATTATTGGAAAGGTATATGGATTTTATTGTGCATAATCAATTGTATCTTTGTGCCATTATCTCTATCTCACATTGTGTATCTATTGAATTCCTTTCAGAAAGGGGAAACTGTCAAAAAGATGAGAGAGGACGTGAGTAATGTTACATCTGTCCTAAAAAATTGAATGATCCTGTCTTCATGCCGATGTCTGGTAAACTTGATATATGTTTTTAGAGTGGGGCCCGCATCAACATCTCAGAAGGTTCCTCTCCAGAGAGAATAGTCACCATCACTGGACCAACTGAAGGCCTCTTCAGAGCTTTCTCCATGATTGCAGAGAAGTTTGAGGAGGTAACCAGTGGCACTGGAATTTGATCTGAACACTTTTATGTTCATTCTCAGATCACAGTTTCACTCAATCGTTTAAATTTAAAAATATATTTCAGGATATTACAGCTGCAATGACTAACAGCACAGTAACGAGTAAGCCGCCAGTGACACTTCGCCTGGTGTTTCCAGGAAGTCAATGTGGCTCCTTAATAGGCAAAGGAGGTTCCAAGATCAAAGAGATTAGAGAGGTAGGTGTCATGTCTTCTGTATCATGTACTCAATGTTGTCATGTCTAATGTCGTCTTTTTTCAGCAAGTTGCCATGTGAGAGGTTCATGTTAGAGTCATAAACATGCAAACATGGGGAGCAGAATGTTTTTTATTAGCAGGGATTGAACATTAACTTGGTGTCTCTGTTGAGTGAATGGGAACTATTTATGTGTGCACGCCATCGACGTATGCACAGAGTTGAATTTGTCAATATCACAGACATCCCGTATGTTCAAGCAAATACATTCTTGTTGAAGGTCTTGTCTCTCTCGTCTTCCTCCAATGGTGTTCAGACCACAGGAGCCCAGGTGCAGGTGGCTGGGGACATGCTGCCAGACTCCACAGAAAGAGCTGTCACCATTTCAGGCACTCCTCCGGCTATTACACAGTGTGTGAGACACATCTGCTCTGTTATGCTGGAGGTAAGCATTTGAATCACTTTGAATGACATTTAATGGATTACTTCATTCTCAAATGTAAAACTATTGAGACCTACTTACATGAACAAGTACTTATATGACTATATTTTACCTTGCTTTTCCCAGTCACCACCCAAGGGAGCAACTATCCCATACCGTCCTAAGGCTCCACCGGGACAAAACCATGCAGTATTAGCACATCAACACTCCGCACCAGTGAGTACCAATTTAATTTAGCCACTGTTGGTTATTATTGTTGTCTCTCTAACAGTTACAACATTTTTGCATAATAATTAGCCACATTGAATTTTTTAGTCTTGATGATTTTGAGTGTAGATTTATCAAATTGATCCCAGATTTATGTCAGTAACTATTTTCACATCGATGTTTAACGACTCCACCACTAGAGGGAGATGAGAGCATTTCCAATAAAGAAACCTTTGTATAAGGTTGTAGGTAGCCAGGGGTGGTGGAACCGCTGTAGCAGACAGATGAAATACAAGTCTATAGCCTTGGGTCAGAACTTTTGAAATAGATGTGTAGACAAAAGCAGCATGAACAAGTGTTTCTTCCTGTCTAGCTGCCTCAATGGTCTTCGGTGCTAGACAACACAAATGGCCACAAACCCTTTCATGCTGTCATGTGAAATCCTCATGGACTGTAACCCTTTTCTCCCTTTGCCGTTGGCATGCTACATTATGACCTGTCACACATATGCTTACGCAATTGAACATTCTAGCCACGGCAACATTTTTACAGATGACCTTTATAAAAAATTTAGGTGGATCGAACCCATGGATCTAGATAAGAGCTATTTGAAAATGGGACATCATTGAATTATATTTTCAGTATGTCAACTAAGCACTAATGAAGATCATGGATTCTACAGTATATTGATTCAAGAGATAATGTGGCATATTTTGAAATTATAAAAAGGAATATACATTTTTGTAATCTGAATTGCTTTTCAGGCCTTTGCTTTTCAAGGACAGTATGCTTTCCCCCATCAAGATGTAAGTGTATTTGTCTGATCAAATGACTCCTATTCCTATGATCCTCTCCTGCCCTCCACCTTCCAAGCCACTACTTTGCCCTCAGTACACCCAATTCAGCAAGGATGAAACATTAACACAGCCCTAAACCATAGTATTTAATAATGACTAATATAGCAGCCTACTTTGTAACAACAACAAAAAATGCTGGCAAATATTTGTCCAGTAAAAAGAAACACACATTCCTTCTTACTTCCTACTTCTGATAATTTCACATGCACTTTTGACATAACACCTTCAGAAGCCAGCATTATTTTGAAGGAACATTTCCAATTATTTCCAAACATAACACAGAACCACACACGCGCACACTCTTTGAAACCTATCTTTGTGTTTGAATGATAGATGGGCTCTGTTTTGTAGTTGTCAGCTCCTTTGAAATAATCCATGATTGGCTAGTTCTAACTTCCTTCCTACCCTGCAGTTGACCAAGCTTCACCAGTTGGCTATGCAGCATATCCCCCTCCCTTCCCTTGGGCAGAGCAACCCTACCTTCCCTGGTACGTACCCAAGGCTCCCTGGGGAAGTCCATCTATCCCTCTGTTTGTCCTCCTGCTCTCATCACACCATCAAAAACACCTTTTTTGCTTCAGAGAGGAACCCCTTTCCTTTTAGTGTCTCCCATAATTTTGCTCCTTGTTTTTTCACATAACAACAGAACTGGATGAGACAATGTATAGAGACACAGAAACACATCCTTAAAGTATCCACCTCATATCTGGACCACTACACAATGAACACACATTTTTTTTAGTAGTGGCTCTTGTCCCGGGTTACTGAGTTTCTTTTCCCCCTAACCTTCTTTTCATACCCTCTCATTTCACTAAAACCTCCCCTTGACCTCTGCCATGTCTCGCCTGTGTCTCTGGCATCCTCCGCACCGTCCCTGAGCTCCAACCATTCCATGATCTCTGTCTGCCAACTAACAATGGGAAAGCTAATGACTTTGAGCAAACAGGCTGAATTGTGGTCTGGCCATGATGTATGAAGAGTACTTAGTGACATGATTTTAGGTTTGTGAAAAACCTTTCTGCTGTGGAATGAACATGTCAAATAATACATTAGCAGTTTGAAATGGTCTCTAAATTTGTGTAGACATTTTATTTCCAGTTTGTATGGCTTTTTAGACAATGTTTAAAATATGTAATTATATTATTATTCATGTCCATGTCTACATGTCAATTTACAATTTAGCCTTTTACTGTTACCAGGACTAGATGATGATGCTTTAGTATTTTTCAGTGCATGTCTTGAGTGCAAAAATGAACTATTTGTATATTAGTAACTATCTCATGTCTCTTTCTATAGGAATGGATGCCTCTGTCCCCACTAGTTCCCAAGAGCTGGCTATACCTAATGACGTATGTCTCTCTTAATCTGTATGAGAGTTTGCATCACAAATCACAGAAATTGAAACTGATTACTTATTTTGATGAACAAATCAAATGCTGCCATTAGATAAGAGTGATAAAGCTTATTCCATACATGTCCTTTACTTCTGCTGTCTCTCCCCCTAGTTCATTGGCTGCATTATTGGCAGACAGGGCAGTAAGATCAATGAGATTCGCCAAGTATCAGGAGCTCACATCAAAATAGCCAGCACCACTGATGGATCCCCCATGCGCCAAGTCACGATCACAGGCTCTCCAGCTAGCATCAGTGTGGCTCAGTACCTCATTAATGCCAGGTAAGACCCGCCCTATTACCCACAATAAGGTCATCCATGAATCCTCGGATCTGCAATGTTGGGCTCTTGTAGTCAATATTGAAGTGAACTAGAATGGTTCCGTTCAGGAACTGACATTCAGTTCCCTGACAGTCCACTGTTCCATTCTCATTACAGCATGAAATCCCCTTTTGTTTTATTGTCTGTGTTTTTTAACACATAACATTCCTACTTTGATTCTTGTTTTTTCCTTTCTCTCATTTCCCCCCATGTCTTGCCTGTTTTCTCTTCTCCATGGATACACTCTTTAACTTTGTTGCTCACCCTTATCTCACCCTATCCTCCCACCTCCAACCCTCTCCACAATGCTATCTTCCCTGTATTTGTTTGCAGCTTAGAGATGGCTAAATACACCATGCAGACTGCTTCCGCTGGCAACCCTGTTGACCTCAACATGAGCTTCTCTCAATCTGCTCCTACTGTCTCCACACCTACCTCTATGGCTGTCCTGGCTGCCTCCACCCAAGCCCCCAACACCATTAACGTCCACTCTCCCTCCACCCTACCGGCCATCCCCACCCCACAGCACTATGCTGTCCCTGTCTCCAGTCTGCTTGGCATGAAAACCCTCCCTGTGCTGGCAGTCCACCCAGCCTCTGGTCTACCGCAAGGTCTATCCCCTTACACCGCTAAGATCCAAACTGCTGGGATGAAAAAATCTGACCGCCAAAAGTTTGCGCCGTATTGATATACAAGCTTTCTTGGTCTTTGTATTGGCCATGTTTCAACTGCAAACACAACCCGATGTTTCATTTGTACTGATCTTGCAAGCACTGTCTAGAGAGACAGTCAGAAACAAATTGCATACTTACCGGCATATTAAGGTCAGTAGGGCAATGCTTTGTTACCTGCTACAGGTAAAATCTATGACCTGCATAATAAAGGGAAAAGCAGTTATATGTCAAGTCAAGCATTTTTCTTATATAGACATGAACATGTATGGCATGGCAGAGCACAGGGACTATAGAGGCTCATCAGCAGCATAATAACAAGCACAGCTGATCTTCTTTATGTGCCTGAATTGTGTCCCACTGAAGTTTACAAAAATAATTTTTCATGGAATTTCTAGCTCAAAACGTTTTCTTATATGAGCTGTACTGACAATTTACTCAAAGTACTTTTTATTTTGTATTGGTAAAAAATAGTTAACCAGTCATTTAGATTTTAGAAAATGCAGAAAGTGTCATGTTAAATTACACTTCTACCTTTCCAGGAACGTATTGATGCATTTTTCTGGTAAATTAGTAATTACTGTGAAGTTTACTTTAATGACAGTTGTTCCACTCCCTTGTTCCTCTGTCATATTTCCTCCTGTCCTTTCTCAATAGGCTCTCCTCAGTGGTAGCAGGCTTGGGTGTTCTGTAGTAGCGTTTCACAGTTGCAGTTCTGGCTGGAATACCCTAAAGCCACATGGATTCTTGTGGATTTGACTCTACACAATAATCATGTAGGGTTGGACTGGCCAAACTCGTGCAGCTGTTATTCTCTAAAATCCATATGATTTGAGTTGCTACAATGCTATTCATATTTTGATCTGCTTTCAATGTCTATGGTTGATGCAGAACAAATTCTAACAAATATATGTCTTTGTGTTTGTAGCCAGTGTCTACCCTTGGTTTTGGTAATGAGCTCTCCATATTTGTTACATTTTGTCATATGCAGAATTACCTTGGAATAAATAGAGCTTTTTATGATTACAAAGTGTTATTTTGTATTTGTTTTGCACTGCACAATTGAACAGTTTTGTAGTTTACAAAAATATAATAATTCAAATTATAATAGTACATTTTAGATGTATACTGTGTAGATACTCAACTTAAAAGGAGTCAGTATATTACATTGCATGGCATAGCCCATCTGTATTTAACCTACACTACACAGTATAATCAGGGTGCAAAAATATTTCAATCATCCTGTAATCCCCATCAATAATTTATTAGTTATGAAAATCAGTTTTTTTTTCTTCGTTTAAAAAACTAATCCAACATGACCATGATTTGAAGACTTGAATTCTGTGGATTTTAAACCTTGGACCCAACTAGCAATACTATGACAAGATATAGAAGGGAAAACAAAGGACACTTTCCATGTTCAATTTACTTGCGCTATGTGATATGTCCCTTAGCATAATTTATAAACAGACACGGGGATGGAATTACTGGGGTGGAACGTTTGTATCTCGTCTAACTTTTGTTGAAGGGGTCCAGTGTCTTCCTTAACATTACAGTGGTTCACAACGTCAGGGAAAATATTTTCTGACTTTACCTCTAACTTTCTATGAACTTAGTGTGACCTTCATTCAGTAAATATTCAACACAGGACATCCTTTAGAATTTCCTCACAAGTGCTACAGGAACCCATTGAGGCATGGCCCTCGCTAATGGCCAGATAGGTTGCTCCTACTCCTCTGCCCCTTGTCTCATACCCCACTGCTAGCTTGCTTCCTGCCTGCTGCATTTTAAATGCCCCTTTCCCCAGTAAAGCTTTATCGACATTGAAATTTCTTACTCACAGTCCAAACCCATAAAAGCACAAAGCTCTTTATGTACATGTCTAAAATACCAATAGTGGGACATTACCACATTAAGGTCTAAAATGCTGTTGGAGATAATCAATAGTTAATAGGGATGGGAACATAATGACAGTGAGAGGTTACATTTCAACCTGAGGGTTACTGTGGGGGAGTTACACTGCTCCATTTCTGCAGTGTGCCTTGAGCAGTTATTAGTTCACAGACTCTCGCTAATGTTACATTAATGATTTAATCTTTCAAGAGCAAAGGAAGTTGAGCAGAGATTTAAAATGTTAGGCTACTGAATAAAGTACCAAATTTAGATTTTAATTGACCTAGTTTTTGAATTATTTGACCAACACATTCACATGTTCAAGAGGTTTACACACAGACACAGCCTTGTTCTAAATCCCTGAACATTTGGCTGTACACTACTCAGATGTATGATGTTAGACTTTGTGCCTTTGACGAGGTTTACATCTGTAAAGATGCTGTTTGCACAAAAAACTACATTTTTTCTTATTCTAGAATATTAAAACATTATATTCTAACGAGCGAATGGTCGTCAACCATGTTCTCTTCACTACAGTACCTATTTGCTCCATCTAGTGGTCAAGTCGACGGTCGCATTTTCATTGATTCCTTGGATGTGACGTAGGGTTCAACAGTTTTTTTTCACCCTCCCTTACAATAAAGTCACAATATAGACAAGGAAAAGCGTTTGCTGCTTCGCTACTCAGTAGCATTCACCGAACGAGGTAGGTCCAAGTTACGGTAGATGCTTAGATCACCGGAGCTAGATCTACTTTATTGGAGATACGTGCCAGATATCCTACCAGTAGTGATAATTTGTTGCTCTCGTGGGCACCTTTCCTCCTTTTATGTGAGGCTCTTTTATTTGTCTTCTACATCAACCCAAACAGTCAACTAACGGATACCGGTACATTTGGAGGACCACAGGTACTGAATTATAAAGCTATCACGTAGTATTCCTGTTGTTTAACAACTTTATTTGAAAACTGAAAATGCGTTAAAAATTAAATGCATGTTCCTCAAATGTCAGACTAAATTAGAGCAGATCATCATCAAATCAGCCTAGATTAATTTACCGTTAGTAAACGGTAAATGAATCGCAACATGTAGTGTACTCATCAGGACAAGTCCTAGGGGTATTTCAGTAATGCATGATTTCATTGTGTAGCCTATAATATCTTACAAAAACATGTATGCTACAAAACATGTACACGTACAAAAGCTGTTGAGTTTCTTCTCACACTGTATATACGTTTTTTACGTTTAACATGTATTTCATGGAACTTATTAGCAAACATTTAAATGCATTTAAATAGATTCCTTACCAAATGCTGATATCCGTACTACAGTAGGCTATGTGTCAACGTCGCTACAGGTGCTGGCAATGTGAAATTAATCCCATACTCAAAGCACAAAGAAAAATACATCGGTATATTGCCGACTTGCAGTAATCTTGTAATTGCAATAGCAATGTAGCTCGTGCAAACACGTTTCCGTTCATCATCATTATCATCATCTCCGTAATCATCTCCATCATCAACATCTGAACTTGTTAATCACATTTTTATTTTGTATTTAAGTATAATTATGTGTGTTGATTGAGAGATCACATGTTGACTATTTACCTGCCAAGCATCTAATGCACCAATGTGCATTTCTATTAAAAGGCACAGTTTGCAGGATGTTGCCATGATAACCTAGTTTCAGTGCCTTTGGAAAGTTGGTAAAGTTGGCTGTTTTTACACAAAGTGCACATTTCACATGTTGGATACATAGACCTCAAATACAATATGAGTGTGTGTGTACGTATGGGTGGGGTGGGGGTGGGGGTAGGAGGGATGCTGGCTGTCATTAGAATGGCACACAGTATTTGTTGCCTGCAGGTGTTTGGGTTGCAACACATTTTACTTTTTGTTGATGATTTTGACACATTGACTTAATTGGAGAGTCTTATGTTTATGTGTCTGTTTGGATTATGGGTAATCAGATTTTATCAATGTCAGGGATACGATTCTATTCTAGACAGCCCAAAGCAATATTTATTCACTTCCTGGCAGCTTTAGAATATCTTGGAGATTATCATGGTCATTCTTATTTCTGTAATTGGATTTTATTGTTTCAAATAATTAATTTGTTCAAATAAATGGATACTCAAGTTAAGGATCATTAATTCAATGCTGTTTTAACTCTGTCAAACTAGCCACCACTGTCTAAACGGTTTCAGTTTCATCTTTCTTGATCTGCATTGTCACTAAATGAAGCTGGCTTCAGAGCGAAATGTTGATCTGCTCCTATGTCATCTGTATAAAGATTATTCATCCTGGTAAAAAAAAACACATTAAAAACATGTTCTTGTATCTTTTAGAAGATTATAAGCACATAGATAAAATACATGCATTTCACTCTGAGAATACATTATGTTTAGGGATCAACATTAAATTGTATAGTAAACGTAAGAAGTACATTGCTCATGTCATGAATTCATTTAGAAGATTATCCTTAATTCTATGAGATGACATGGTTCTTGGCTGTGCGGTTATCTATCTTTTGCAGGTCTTGATAGCAGTTTCAGTTATAATGCTGGTCAGCTTGGAAGTTCAACTTCACAATGCTTATTCATTGACATCAATTTATAACAATTGGAAGAATTAGTCTATTGACAGCTGCAGAATATTTCAGCAGAAATAGGAACTCTACTCAAGAGAGAGTGAGATTGCCACTATTTACACTGGTGTTGACCCAATAAAGGCAACCCGCCACGGGTGAACCATATTAGCTGACACTGAACAAGGAGCTGAATGGTGTCGTTCCTTTTAATTGCCCTTGATTAATTGAATCAGTTGCAAAAGTATACATTTGTCAACCAATATATAATAACAATCAACTTAGTAACCATTTTACTTAAGTGGACGTCTTCTAAAAGCACTGTGTTCACAAAGTTGTGATTAACCTGGACCCCTCTTTTTGCGGTGAGATCTTTCCACCCATAAACAATGTTATTAGTAGTGACCAAAACGGTGTCAAAACAAAACAGTGTATACAAAAGTAGTTAACTCTTGAAGACGCTGTCAATGAAAATGTAATTAGAGATGACTAATTACAATTTTAAAATGTGATAGCAATGATTTAAAGTAGCAATTTAAATGCTATAAGATAGAAGTCTTTCACATTCAGTTGACCATCCATCTCTAATGAGACAGATAAGCTCAGGCAGTGGCCACCGTGAGCCTAGGATATGATGACTTGCCTGAGGGCCACACACAGTCCAGTTGGAGAAAAGGAGGACAGGCTGCAGCAGTAGCACTCTAACAAGCTGTAACTGCTGTTAAGATAGCAAGGTTCGGCTGAACAGAGCCAAATTATGTCCTTTTACTAATAAGGGCTTTTCTGGCACTCTCTCTTTCTGCTGCAATCGGTATGCAGCGCATTCACCTTCTTGCTCTAAGGATTCAGCCTCTAACATAGCAATTCAAATAAACCACCATTCAGTTACTGGCAGTGTGGCAATGTGGCAAGACAGATTCCCATCTCAATTCACTCAAGCCTTTCATTCTGAAAAGTATTGGAATTCATGGAGATGTTATGTTTCCCCTTGCTATGCATGAAGTGACATTTAGTTTTCATGTTCAGATTTGAAATGAATTGAGCTGGAATTTATCTAGCCTTTTTCTCCACATTGATCACGTTGAGGTGGCATTGTAGACTGTAGAATCCAACTCATTTCTTTTCATATTGATCATTTGTTGTTAATCCCCAGATACATGCTCACGGACAGCTTTAAGTATCGATAAACCTTATGTTTCATAGAATCATTTGGAAACCAGTTGTTGAACTGTGTTACCTATCCCTGTCAGTTTCATGTAGTTGACATATTAATCAATACAGAATGGACTGTGCCTAAATGAGCCAAGACAAGTCTACAGCTACTTCTCGAGTTGAAGTCAGTCTAACATAAAAGTACCTTTCACACCAGGCTGTACATATACTCTTCACGTCAATGTTGTAAGTGAACTCTGAAATTCTCCAAAATAGAAATAATAGCTTAAATCTTAGGCTATAGGCTTCAATTTTGGCTTTAGGTAGACATTATGAAGCATTGGGGACAGTACATTTTAATCAAAAAAACATAAAGCACATTTAAATATAACACCAAGTGGAATAATGAATGTCAGGGGTCTTGGAGCCAATGCAAGGGCTAAATTGGAGCCATTACTAAATATCTGTCTTTCTGTGAACTGCAGTCTGTGTTCTGTAGTCACTGATCATCATACATCATCTTCTGGTACTTACTTTTGGCTCCAGTAAATGCGTAAAAAGAGTTGTGATCTATTTACTAATCAATTTCTTCTCTATTATATACAGTTTCACTCATTCATTTAAAAAAGTATGCATTGATTCATCTTCTTTGTTCCAAGAAAAGAGTGTGTGTTGGACTCAGCCCCATTTTTAACCCATTTTCTTCTCAGTCTGTCACTGCTGGAAGCAATTGATAGAAGGTAGTGTTAGAGTTAGAAACCATATTGATTTCTTAACATAGGGCATGTGAATCCACACGCTTCTGGAAACCCATTTCTCTCTCTACCGCCTTCTGTAGGAGTTCTGTGACTTGACAAACAGTTTGGTGATGAGTGTTATTAAAGCCGATGTGTTGACACCAATGACTAAATGTGGCAGGGCAAATCTGACAAAATGCTATGGACTTAATCCTGGTTTAATCTTCTTTTTCCAGATGGACTGGCTCACACCTGAGATGTGAAGTGTGTTATGTGAGCCAAGGTGTCATCCCACCTCGGTGGTGGTGGGAGATATGCTGCTCTCTGTTGCCATGACAGCAGAAGTTCTCTTTGTTCTGTGGTTCCTGATGACCGGTGCTCAGTGCAACCCCATAGCGCCCTTGTCAGCCAGCCGGGAACGTTTGGAAAGGGTACTAACCCAAGCCAGGGAAGACAAACAGCAGGACAAGGAGACTTCCAACAGGCCACTGAACTACAGTTCCCTTGAGGAGATTGGCTCCCTTGGCCTGGAGGGCAGCAGAGAGGTCAACAGAACCTCAGTCAATAGGCCCAGGCCAAGCTCCCTTTACCAGAAACGAGGGGCCCAGGAAGAGAAATCCCTGGAACAGTTTGGAGAGGAGGACAACCTGAACCAGATAGACGAGGGTCCTACCAGTGATGTTAACCTCTCCTTAGATGCCATTGATGAGTATGCCTACCCAGACTACCGAGGGAAAGGCTGTATGGATGAGAGTGGCTTTGTGTTTGCCATCGGAGAGCAGTTCACCCCAGGCCCCTCCACATGCCCTTGCCTCTGCACAGATGAGGGTCCCCTGTGTGCCAAGCCTGATTGTCCCAAAGTGCACCCTCGCTGCATCAGGGTTGATACCAGCCAGTGCTGCCCTCAGTGCAAGGAGAAGAAAAACTACTGTGAGTTTCGAGGCAAAAGCTACGCATCTTTACAGGAGTTTAAGGTGAGCTCGTAACTGCAACCATTCATTTCTTTCTTAATCTGTTCTAAATCTAACATTTGGAAACTGCTTCTGTCTAAGAATACAGAGATACAGGGTATAATGGAGTTAATCTAACAAACACAGAAGCAGTGCTACCTTGGAGTTCAGCAACTAAGCAAGCACATTTACAACGGCAAAGTCTGCATTTCCTTCACTCGCACAAAAGCTTGAATACGATCAGAGGCTAAATCTACTGATTCTACATTCAACATGATACACTCAGTTTAGTTTTAAGTAGGGCTATTCAGTATTTAAGATCACCTTATGTTACCTGGAATAGCTCATCTCTCTATTTCTGTAAAAAGCTCCTTTTACAACTACAGTATATATCAGCCCTGCATTATGTTATTGCTATGTAGTATTATGTCACTACTTAACGCTTCTCTTCTTTCCTGCTAGGGTCATACCAGGGGGCTGTGGGTAATATGGGATTAATTTTTGCCAAACGCCTTAATACAAGCAGCTATTGAAGCCCAGCTTGCTGCTCTCACAGAAGGAAAGAAAAAGGGTAGGGAAAGGAAAGGGAGAGGAAAAGGGGGAAAACAAATTAATAGCTTCCACAGGGATTAGAAACAAAGCAACAGGCAGGGAAGTCTGGTTGATTGCAGTGTTCTTGGGTGGTCCAGTAGGTGCAGCGGATTCACTTCTCACTGAAGTGCCATGCGGCAGCACTTGCCATTTTGCAATCCGTTCCAGAGCTGTGTGGTTAGGATAAACCTCTGCACTCAGGTTAAGGGTGAAGCACCTAGTCACAAGGGGCTACAAAATACAGCTTCCTGCTGACACAGCTCCTCCTAAGGGGGATGTCTCGCTAGGAGGTTTTTTATCAACCTTCGCTGCTTTCCACTTTATTTTGTATACTTTCAAACACAGAAAGCTTCATTAAACAAACAATTGTACAAGTCTTTTCACAAGGCGAAGAAATTGGAAACATCCTTCTTCCATTTCCCATTCAGCACGTAGACAGCAGACAGATTTTCTCTATTTCTCTTGATTGTACTCTTTATTCTTTTTCTTTTTCAATTATTCCACCATTCATACACTATGTCCCTAAAAGGAAAGATTTGTTTTCCAATAAAGTTTTGTAATATGGAACTTCCCAGTGCTGTATGACAAACATTTAGGGTTATTACAATCAGCCAGACGTGTGTTTGTGTTTTATAAAATGCACATCTCCCCCTGCCTAGGTGTCTCCATGTGAGAAATGCCGTTGTGAGCCCAGTGGAGAAGTGTTGTGTTCGGTGTCGGCTTGCCCTCTGACAGAGTGTGTGGACCCTAAGTATGAGCCTGATCAGTGCTGTCCCATCTGTAAGACTGGTGAGTACACCTGATTTATATCCAAATACAGTAGCTTAACACAAAATCAGATCACACATTGCACAATGATATGATAAATCAGCAATGATAGGATTCAACCATTACATCAGTCTATTTCAGTGTGTGCATGCAAACAGCAATGGATGTTTGGTAGTCACAAAGACATCACTTGCACAGCAGCTTGGAAATAAACATGTTATTTATAGTTAGATTTCTTTCATTATTGTATGTTCAGTAGAGCTTAATAAGATTACCTCTCAAATTCCCTAAACAAATATTTCCACTGCAAGCATATGCTTCACATCCACCTCTGATGTGTATTTCTCTGGTTTGGGTAGATTTCTACTCCTGGGGTTTGTGTGAGAGATCCCACTGGTTTGAGAGCTTGGCCCTGTCTGAGCAGGACTTCCCTGGGTCACAGTGGATTATTTGAATGTGTTTCAGATCATTTCAGACAGCATGTCCTAGATTGTGTCTCCTTGTTTTCGTTCTGACTGTAATTCAACATGGCAATGTCAGCAACGTTGCCTCCTTCAGCAAAAAGAATGATGGCTAGAGATATGTATCACAAATGTGCCGTGGCCTGTTTACTGAAAATAAGAGGAATGTAATCTGCATAAAAAACAACAACAGGATATTTATCTAAAATGTTGCCATAGTGACCGCACCTCTGCTCTTGCACAAATGTAAATATGTGTTATTTAGTAAACAAGATTAACTGCTACTTGGGAAATTAACTACTGTTGTAAAGTAAGTGTGGCCTTACTCAAGGGGAGTATTACCTTTCCGGATAATTGCCCCTGACCCTAGACAGTTTAATTCTCAGTGCACGTTGACCAATACTCAATATTTCCCCTAGTCTGGCTCAATGTTCATGTTCATGGATGTGGGTCTGTGGAAGAGAGGCATGCAGCTGTGCACAAGCAGAGGATCCATGTGTATTCAAGGATCCAAATAAATCCATGTGCTCATTCAGGCAATAAGGATTCATGGTTTTAAGATGAATCAAGACCATGCAGAATCCATTTGGCATTACCATAGGATTACCATGTCTTGAATTGGGAAGTGTTACCTTCAAGCACATTTTATATATACATTATAATAAATGAGAGCATAAATGAGACGTATGGAATATGTAATCCAGTGCTTTAGTGAAGTAGAGCAGAATAGTATATCCATAATAGTCTAATTATTTTGTTCTATTGCATTCTTGCTGACCACTTGTAATTGACGTAAATAACGTTCTTATTCTTTTGGAATGTATTCAAGAACTGTTGTCAGCATATTGGATATCCATTTTGGTTCTTGGATCAAGCTCCAATATAGATTTGTTTTGCTTGTATCGGATAATGTTGCACATTCACTTCCATGCCAGCAGAATTAAAAGGGACTTTGTTTCTGCTAGAAGCTCTATTATTAGAGGCCTTGAAGTTACCATCTTTATGTTTATGACATTGCCCCAGGGTCGTTCTGTAGACTGTTGAGGTTGGAGTGTTTTTGATGTTGTTAATGATCAAAGAGATTAAAAAACATTAACATATGTTTAGTTCCAAACACCTGTATGAATCATTCAGGGTTATATTGATAAAATGTATCTCTTCTTTTGTCCTTCCATTACTCAAATGTCACTCAAATCAACTCCAGAGGTTCCTTATTCAAATTTTGACACGTTTTGGTTACACGTTGCTCACCACAGTAATTAACATCTATTTGAGGTTGTTTCAAACTTTTCTTCTGCAATAGTGGTTAGTAAATCTACAGATGTTGTTTGAGGAGCAGACAGCTGTTGAAGCCTCCCAAGAGTTTGGTACATCTGAAGTACAACATCAAAGCCTCTCTCCTTGCTAATGGCCTCCATGGAGGAGACAGGAGAAGAGACTCAGAGATCCAGGATCACAGTTCAGGATTGTACCTCTGAATTGGTGAAGGAGTTCAGAAGAACTCTGTGGCATCTAGAAAAGAGGTCACAGTTAACCCATCATAGAAATCTTTAATGTCAATGCCACTCTCTTTTGATTGTTGGATTCTTTAAATCCAACAATCATCATCCATCAATTTCTATCTATTCATATTATGGGAAGGCATATGACAAAAGGTTAGTGTTATGCCGTTTGATAACTTTATCAATTATGCAGATTGAATTTAGGGATTTTCCGGCATGCAGCGCCTTGTCTGCTGTGGCTGAGCAACATGTCTCAGATGTGTTGTTCAGGCTTTATAAGAGGAGACACTTGAGGAAGAGCCAGGGGGGGTGGGGGGATGAAAGGGAGAGGTATCGCTAACATCCACCCTAGACAGTTGTTCATGAATATCAAAGAACATCTGTGAATGTCACCTCAGTGAATGAAAGCAGGTTCACAACATCTTTTACCTGTTAATGTAAACAGAACCAATCAATCTAGACTTGGATATATTATTATGAACGTGTTTTATAGACCAGTGTGAATGACATTTGTGGTTTGACCACAGTGTTATAAAAAAAAGTGTCACAGTCTCTGCCCCCATGAACACGAGAAGAAAGCCAGATAAGAAGTTGATGCTGGCTCTCCATTTCCTCCCTGCCTGAGTGCTAGCTCCTCCCTCTCGACCTTAGCTCATGCAGGGCCATCGCCTTGGCAACGCATGAGGAAACAAGTGCTGCTCTTGAAGTCTCAGACATTGGGGTCGACACTAATCTGAGGAGGTTGTGATAAACAGCCTGAACCGGAGCCAAAAGCACTTCAAATATCGCAACACAGAGGAAGAAGCTTTGCTGCCAGAGGGAACCAAGATCTCATTTAAAACCAGGGTGGTTGAGAGAGGTAAAAATATTCATAGAGGAGCCTTTTCAAATCCTGCAAAAAATACAAGTACACTTTGAAAGGTGCAGGAGTGTGTAAGTCCAGTTGTCCGGTAGGGTTGATTGATTATCCATTTGAGGCAGCACTGGACTGTCCTGATTGTAGACAGAAAACAATAGGCTTGCATGATAAACACACCTCATACCATCTTAAAATGACATTATGGAAATAAAGGGAGCTTGTGAAAAGAGATCAGAATAGGAGAGCAAATCACTGTTATAGGTAAGAAACTCTTGACTGTACCACCACCATAAGAACATGCCACTAACATGTCCAGCTCATATTAGTGCCCTAACTGCACATTCATCAGGGTGCGACAAATAGAACAGTAAATGATTCATGCGATTGCCAAATCACTGTTCCCAAGTCTCCCCTCTCAAAGCACTTCCACCTAGACTTTTCCCAAAACCAGGGAATTTTACAGTACAGCATTCATAATGAATGTGTACTAAAGAACTGCATTAAGATAACTGATTTCCAGCCATTCAGCGGTTTCCATTACTCTAGCGCTCGCCTACAATGGGTGTGACAGCAGTGTTAATGATAAGGATGTGTCCCTGATGTCTCACCATCTTATCTTTCACAACCAATGCAGAGCAACAGGTGCAAATGACTATTTCCTTTTCACTGTCCAACCCAGCTGATCAGTTATAGACTGATTGAGGCATCATTATGCACATTAAGGAATGTCAGTTTGTGGTTTCTCTGTCTGAAGCTGGATAATGGCAGCTACTTAGTAGTCTACTAAATTATAGAAGCTGCCCAAGAGAATAGGGATATTGTATTAACACAACTATGACTAAAAAGGTGGGTGTTGAAGTGATCCGCTGAATAATAGGGTGACAGCAATGAGTAAGCACACTGGCACACTCAATGCATAAATTAACAGATGCCATGCAAATCATCTGTGTGTAAGTGGTTGACAGGCTTTTGCATAACATTAACTCTTGAGGTCATTTCTTCTATTAATTTGGTTAATATATATGATTATTTGCTCATTTGTGCAATCATGGTTAAGTCATTATCAAACACAATATGTGCAACTCACATACATTAAAAATGAGAATATGTGATGCAGTATGTTGTTAATAGTTGAATCAATTGATGAATCAAGTGTGACAGATGCATGTGATGAGTTGTTATTCATATGGAGTCTCTGTCTGCTCATCCGAAGACTTATAAATGTGTGAGGGCTGACATTTTGACAGCCTCTGCAAACTGTTCACATTGATTGATGTGCCAACAGGCTCTCACATGGCGCTTGCGTCCAATGAAATGTCTTAGGTGCAATCAGGGGCGTAGCCAGAAAAATATTTTTGGGTAGGCCTAGAAAAATACGGATAGGCATCTTTTCAGTTTTTTTTAAACTTATATTTACTTTGCGATGTGCACCCAGTGCATAATTTTTCTGAGATATTTTCGTTTTTTGGGTAGGCCTTAAAACAAATTGGGTATGCTTGTGCCTACCCAGGCCTACCCATGGCTACGCCCCTGGGTGAAATTGAAAGACCACCAATCTATCAGCACCTTGTTACCACAAACGTGTGTCTGAAACCCTTGTTTAATTAATGATTTGTTTCCAGCTAAATCCTATGTTTAGGAGGAGTTTCTGCACTGTGTTTTTGTGAGTGCTTCCGAGATAGTGGATGATTTATGAGAATAAAATGTTGCCAGTGGTGGATGACGGATGGGGTTTCTTGAGACAATTGCCCCTTATATCACTTTGGAGAGCCAAAGTAGGTTATAATGTAGGTCATAGAAAACAGGTGAACACGGTAACTCCCTCTGCATCAGCCTCTCACCATTTTAACCAAGTTCGTCCTCCTAGCCCACTCAAATATATTCAGATAGTCCCAAAATGAACATATATGTTCAATAAGTACAATATAGTCCAGTGAACGTTGTCTGTTTGAAAGAGAAAAAACTGCGCTTGCTGAGCACTTAATTAGAGTGAGACTTATTGAACATGACTCTTTATTTTTCCTTAGGGCCTAACTGTTTTGCGGACACAGCAGTGATACCAGCTGGACGAGAGGTCAAGATTGACGAGTGTACAATCTGCTATTGCACGTACGAGGAGGGCACATGGCAGATCGAGCGTCAGGCCACCTGCAGCAAGAATGAATGCCAGCAGAGCTAGAGACTTGCCTCGGGGGGTGGGTGGGGGAGGAGGATAGGGGCGGGAGGAGTGGGGGTGGGCCTGGGCCATGAGTGCTCTCTTAGTGCCCACGCAACACGCTGCCTTTGGAGTCCACCAGACAGCAGGGTCAGAGCCCCACACTAGGATCATCTCTGCATTTAATACCACATGTACCACTGAATAAACCTTTGTAAGAACATTTCTAATCCATGTACAGAATATCTATTTATGTATGTATGAAATTATTTATGGACATCTATAAGAAAAACTCTGAATTAGTGGAAACATATTTTTTATATAGGCACTGTATTTTATTAAACTATATATGGGGTCAAAGGTCAATCCACATCATGGAATGTATAGAACACCTACAGCTGTCTTTGTCAACAGGTGTCACTCCTACATGATGTGACACAAGTCCTTATACCACCAAAGTGAAGACTAGACTATTGCTATCTGATGTAAAACAAAAAGCAAAGACTTGAGAACACAATTAAGAAACTTTATTGATTACATAAATATGTAAAAATATTTAGGAAATTACTCGACTGTTTAATGATTAACTGTTTTTAATTTTGATATTTGTATCAATGTGATTTAATTTGAGGTGCATTTTGTAAGCAGTTATTTTGGTATGGTGTACTTGCATTTAAAATAAATACTGCACCACCTGTGCACTGCAGGTGTTCAAATGTTAATTCAAGATAGTTCCATTCTTGCTGATTTAATTGAATCCATACAAAAACTGTTGACAATGACAAGAAAATCAGCAGTTCAAGCACTAAAATTATTATGTTGCCCCTTTCTGTAACTGTACTGACATTTCAGATATCAAAGCATGTTTACATTGAACCACGCAGGCTTTGTGCAACCCAGTTTCTATTTTGAAAATACGGTATTTTGCTACTCTTGGCTTCGGAAACATTTTTTATGTTTTTTTGGTAAATATTTTATTTATAGTCAAGAGTCTGTCAGATCATTTATTAATTGTGCAAATGAATGTGCACCAGTTAAGCATTATGATGACAAGGCCCAATAGAAACTGAGAATTTCCATATTTGCCCAAGGACAAAAGCTGTATCTGTGCTATTTCCAATAGAATGAATAAGCAGTAGCCATAGCCCCCCAATTACATTGTTTCACATTTTCCCATTGCTGGAATTCCAGTCTGTAAAGGTCAGCTGACTTGAATATGTCAGTTCAAAATGTTACCATGCTTCAGTCATGCCAATTAAGACAGAAGGAAGTTGGTCTTAATCAGAGAAACAGTGAGGGTTTAATATCCATGGCAGAGGTCCAAACACCAGGCTTTTTAGTACAGGTGAACACACACTCCTCTGCACTACAGGTGAGAGACACAACAATCCATTGGTTTGTTTGTTAGAGTAACAGTTTAGCACATTTCATGATCAGAGGATGCAGATGGGGGTTTGTTTATCGAGGGTTTTATTCAGCTTGGCTCTCAGTGCTGTACTCCCTAACGTGCTGGTCACACAGCAGTACTCTTTGATCAAGGGTTGCCAGACAACGACTCTGCGCCTCCAGCAGTGAGACGTGCCTCTGAGCCAGCCTGTAGGATCGAGGTAAATAGGACTGGTTGCGTGCACATACATGACGTGCCTTGCTCAAGACAGCAGCAGGGAAGCAGTGTCACACGTAAGCATCTCAACCCACCGCAGCTTTTTACCATAGAATACTACTACCATGCAGTCAAATCTCAAATTCACAAAATATTTATTTCATTTTCTTGCTTTGGTATAGGTGTGTGTGAAATGCTTCAAATGCTGATTTTATAATCTTGTACATAATGGTAATAAACTGTGTTAAGGGTGTGCCCCCCGCAACACACACACACGTTCTGTCTCTTAGTGTAGGCGAAGGGGAGAGAATATGGTCTTGTAGTCTAGTGTTTCCAAGGACTCCAGGTCCCACAGCAACTCTTGCTGTGTAGAGGGTACTGTTGCAGTGTATGCAATCAGACCGTACTTAATTATAACTTTGGATGTACTGTATAATTCTTATTTTGAAACGGAGATGGTAGCATGATTAATCGTTTCACTAAAACCATATTGAACATGTCGCTAAAAAGACATCAGAATGTGATCAGAAATGTTTATCTTTGTTTACATACTTAAAGAGTAAATAAATGTATCTCCTGCCTTGAAAAATTATTCCCAGTGTCTGGCTTCCAGACTGACTGGTCTCCCTTCAAAGAGAGTCAATTAATTAGACACATCTGTCTCAGAAAGCCAAGTGAGATTACCTTAAATTTACTAACAGGACATTGACAATAAAGGCCTAGTTTTGTACAATACATGGTTCAGAAATATGGTCTGTGTCTATGATGTCCACCATGTCAAAATGATGAAATTCATTATGCATTACTGCCATTTCAGTCAGTGCCTGCAGGGTCTGAAGCATCATTACTGCCGTCAAGTGTTCATGGAGAGAATCATTATACAAATATTAGAATACATTCCTTAAATCTCTGCTTGGTAGCCATGCATTTTAAAGCTGAATTACTTTTAGACATTTCCGTTTTGTTGTTACCCCAGAAAGCTTCATAATCCAGCGGTAGGAACAACTCACATTCACAATAGTGTCCAATTTCTTTTGAATAAAACCTATTACCGTAAAATTTCACTGGTGTTGAAAGCAAGATATTATTGGAGACCGGGAGCTCTTATATCCATTCAATCAAAAGGACATTGTATAGCTGCAGATTATCGGAAGAAACTACAGTTCAGTTCACTGGGGGATTTTCTACAGACTGGCCTGAACATGTTTGTGCAGCCTTTTTATATGCCAAGATGTGTCTAGGCAGTTTGTTGAGAAAAATGGTAGAAGTGCATCTCATGCAACTTGTCAGTTCTCAGTATATGAGCCGTAACGTTGCTATACTCTGAACATGCTTGCAGCTGATATATTTAAAGGAGCTTGGGGCTATATTTGTAGTTGTGTTTATGCCAGCCATTTCCACAGATTTGTTTTTCTGTTGGGATTCAGTTTAAATAACCAACATGTGCAACATGTGTAGGCGGTTCAGGGAAAACCATAACATGTTTAAATCATATCATCTACAATATAACTAATATGAATAAAACAAACCTTAACTTCATGGCCACTCACCAGTACAAGTATAAGTAAAATCATTGCATTCATCTCAAGTTCCTACATATGTGTCTTTCACTCATGTATTCTCTTTGTTCTTAATACACTGTGTAGTACAGTACCTTGATGTCATCAGACAGCTGCTAAATGCGGGTAAAATGCTTGGAGAAATCTATTTGCTCCTTCTTTAATGATTTCCAAGCACATCAGTTCAAATCTTTTAAATCCAGCCATGCTGGTCCTGCAATGCCCCATCTGAGCGTCATGTAACATTCCCATGTGATTACAAGGCCTCTTGATCAATCTAACTGATTCATTTCATGACTGAACGCTGGGCTCCCAAGAGTTTAAGGCCTGAAATTGTCCTTTATAGATTTGGTATTATATCTCCTCCACTGCCATCAGCCAGACATTCACATTTTCACAATTTCACCTTTCTGCACTTGGCTCCAGATGAGGTTGACAGTCTCTGTAGTGAGAGTTGTGTTTCAATTCCAACATCATTGAAACACACATTACCCTGGACCATGGCAAAAAGTTAGAGATGCACCTTAAAGTCTCAGCTTCCAAACAGGATTTGGATTGAGCCCGTTGGTTGGGTTATTGGAAACACACAACCTTCTACCTCCTTAAATCAACATCCGACACTAATAAATACAGGGCACACTGAAGGGAGAAAAACAAATCTCCCATTTGCAACAGACTAGATTAGGATTCTATCTAGCCCTATCCATCATAGGCAGTGTCAGTGCAGGTAGGTGAATGATAAGATAAGAGTTAACTTCCAGGAAATGCCATCTCACTGTCTCACAGCAAACTCCAGTGTGACCTGATTATTCAATGCATTCCAGGGGGGTTCAATTGAGGAGAGCAGCGTTTTGATACGCACATCTGCATAACTAGCTGTCAGACAGTCAGATGGCAGGATTGTGTTATCATAAAGAAAGCAGCTTTTGTTTTTACCCTACTGAATACCAAGTGTTTGCAACAGACCATTCATCTTGGGTATTTTTCATTTTCCACAGACTCTTTTTTGTAATTTATCATCCAACTCTTGATACCAGCTGTCAGAGTGCACAGTGCATGCATTAGTTGACCAATAGTTAATCTACGTCACTGGAGGACTATGTCATTGCCATGGTCCTCCTGTGTCCATTGCCTGTTAACACCAACCAAGGGATCAGAGGGAAACCAAAAAAACACCTGGCACCTATTCTAAAGGAGCTCCTGCCCCAAAGCATGTCAATCTCAGATAGCTCTGAGATAGCTCTGGATAAGAGTGTCTGCTAAATGACTAAATGTAGATAGGTGACAGCAATTATAGGTTCTTAGCTCAAACTCAGACAACCTTATTTAATGAAAATGTTTATTTAACATTTAAATGAAAAAGTTAAAAGCAGATCATTTCTGCTTTTGTCCAATGGAACAAACACAGCTTGATTACATATACCGTATGTGTAAACATATATACACACATATAGAAATGTATACAATATAGGTCAGGTGGCTGAGCGGTTAGGGAATCGGGCTAGTAATCTGAAGGTTTCCAATTCGATTCCCGGCTGTGCCAAATGACGTTGTGTTCTTGGGCAAGGTACTTCACCCTACTTGCCTCGGGGGGGGGGAATGTCCCTGTACTTACTGTAAGTCGCTCTGGATAAGAGCGTCTGCTAAATGTCTAAATGTAAATATATTGTATATATACATATACACACAACACACACACGACAGCGTTAGTTAATAATGTAAGTCAAGGTCTCAGGGGGGAGACCTTTTCTCTAAGCTACAGAGAAAGTCCATTACCTTCAGTGTTTCTTGGTCTAATGCAAAATTGGATTCGTAAATGAAAAATCAGAGTTGCATTATAGCAGGCAGATAAAGAGCCTGACCAGAGTCAAAGAGCCTTTTACATCTGTGCCACCTTCAGAAAAGGCTAAATATATTGTTGTGAGCAGAGATTAGATCAAATTATTAAAAGAAGAGTACTCCCCTTTCTAGCAGTTAAATTGATTTTTTTTTTGTATTCTCTGTAGGTATGATTGTGTGCTTTTCAAATGTTTTATGTTTTTCTTTCTTTAACATTTGGTTGACAAGAATGAAAAGGCTGGATAACTGTCAACATTGGGTTGCAGGTGTAGCCAGTGTGAATTGGTGAAACTCACTCCTCAAGTATGTAAAAAGCCAACCGCATCATTGAATAGCTAGCTTTTCTTTGGCGTAGTTGGTAGTGGTCACGCTTGGCAGGTCGGAGGTCCTGTGTTCGAGCCCAGTGAGTGGCAAACAAACCTTGTCATGACGGAGCGTGGCTACAGCTGTTACACACCCGTCACATAGGTGCCGTGACCCGGATCTCACTAGGTTAGTGTCAGCTAACTGCCAGAGTGAGTTTCAGAGGGGTGAATGTAGCCGGTGTGAATCAGTGAAGCTCACTCCTCAAATATGTAACAGGCCACCCGCGTCACTGAATAGTTACATACCCGTCACACAGGGATGGAGTCCTTCCCCCCAAAGCCAAAAAGAATATGTTATCCAAATCATGTCTCAGTCCAATGTTGGACTCCCACAACCTTGTACTGGGAGAGAAGACTCTGCTGCTAAATAACTGATGTGTCTGATGATGAGCCTTCATGAGGTGACTCAATACCATCCCCATGCTTGGCACACCTCAGTGTCTTCCCTCGCTCATGTATTTGGAAAGGAGTAGAGAGTCATTATAGTTTGATCCCTGATATTTGTGTATTTGCAACAGTCCTATAGTCATCATTAGGACTGATACTGTATTCTGCTGATTCTCTGTAATATTTTCCCTTGGGCACTGTTTGCAGTAGGCATCTTGCCCATGCAGCATCATGATAGCTTCAAGACTGGTTTGCAGGAGGAGTGTGTGTGAAAAGCTCCATATTAGAAGTATTATAAAGTGCTGATTTTTTGCCCCCACCTCCCTCATGAAAAATGTACAGCGGCATATTCATGACTCCATTGAGCTAACTGAGTGTGACAAGCATGGAGCTGGAGAGACTGAGGACATAGAAGCAGTGGCACAACAGAGCCCTCGGCCAGTCTCAGAGGACATGACTGCCCCTGGTGATCATGGGAGGTTCATCTCAACATTCTGTTTGGATTGTTCTAAATGCTTGGAGGTGCTTTACCCAGAATGAAACCCAGTTTACTAAACCTACATTTCCCTCCATGCTAATGTACATAGAGCAGTTGATCATTTCTCACTGTGTTGGCTGTGTGATGCATACTGCCCATAAGCAAATACTTATGTGGCAAAAAGCTATAAATGTGACCATCCATTTTCATGGGTTTACAACACTTGCTTATGGGCAGTATGCATCAAAATGGATGGTCATAGGTAGGCCTATAGCAGGCTGTACCTCAACGATCAACAGTTCCTCAAAAAAGTCAAATAGTTCACTCCGAAACAGAACTTAACTTTATTACTATGAAACATACACCAATAGCAGAGTAAAAAAAAGTTTCTGAACATGTTAAACTTTTACATGGCTCCAACTGTTCTTCGATTAAAGTTAGCTCAGGCCTACTTTAGATAAATGTGTTCCAGTTGTAGCCTACTTATAGTATAGAATCTGAGTGTGTTTATTTTGGGTTGGCTTTAGACTCTAGAATCTGGTGATTCCCAACCCCCCCCCCCCCCCCAGTTCCCTTCTTCTCCCTCTCCCCTTTCGAGTCTGATCCTGGGGTGTCATTTTGGGTCAAAATCAGTCCAGCCAGTTTGGCTGAAAACCCAAAATAATCCTTACCCAAGGAACGTCTTCCATCCACATTTTCAACAACAAACAAAAACAACACTGAAATCCCGACACTGCTTTAATGACCCTCTGTACCACCAAAGCTCTACGATCCAAAGCTCCATGTTCTTCTAGATGAATGCAGCCTGCTCAAATGACTTGCAGCGGCACAGCAGTGTTAGGTCTGGCACCATAGGGATAGATATGAGATTTAAATAATTTCAGAGACTGCAGAGGAGAGGCAGACAAGCTGACTAATAACAGAGAATCCAGTAACAAGGACTGCTTCGACGGAAATAATTTCTCACTCCAGAAATACCCATGTCCTTGCCAAAAATACTTTTATCCGGGGGCAGGGGGAAATTCTTTCAACATAAATGAAAAAAGCTTGATTAATTGGAAAACAACAGGCTACAGTTCGAAGCATTTTGATATGGGAGTAATTAAATGGGTTGCAGATGCAATAAATCATTAGATCTCTGGAGCAACTGCCATCCACAGCATTTCTCACTACAAGTATGCTCAGGCAAATAGGACTGACGCTACACCATTGCTCTACTGAATGGCTCTCAGTGATTAGAAATGACAAGTGAGGTACAAATAGTAATGGTAAGATGCTTACTTAAGTGTAGGATGCCTTGTACTGAATTCACAGTCATTGGAAATATCCCCCTGTGAAGGAACAGTGAGTGGGAGGCAGTGTTATTCACAGCACTCAGTTATCAGAATAATTCTAATTAGGCTATTTTTAACACAGCAGTTTTTAACTTAACACTTGAGATGTTTAAATTAGCTAATGACGGCCTGAGCTACTCATACTTCAGTAGACATCAACATCATCACTGACATCTCCTTGTAAATATTTCACCATTATGTACATTTATAAAATAAACTGTAATCAATAAAAATATTAATATAATTGTACAATGTGATTGGCTACTTAATCATTGTCCGTGTATTTAGCGAAACATTTAGTGGAATTGACTATTTAAACAAACATCCCTTATTATTCTGTGCACTGAAGCACACTGCATATGACATTTGCTTCAGTGCACTAACAGTCCTTTGCAGTCAGCGCAACCGGAAGATCAGATCTTGCTCTAGTCATTTCTAACCGAGCTGTTGTTTGTAGAGTTTTCTATTCCGATTTAATTAATGATGACTGTGACTTAAAAACATTCAGTCAGTGAGAGCCAAAAGAAACATCAACCTTGAATATAAAATATAACTCGACACACAGTAGCGTATTGCTACACTGAATAGAATTTCGTTATTGTTTTAGCAAGTGTTGCCATCCTTGAAAACAGAAAATGTTAAAGTTCCCCGTGAAAAAGTACCAAGTATCATTTGGTACTGTACAGCACATGCCATATACAAAGAGACGGTTCTCTCTATGGCTCTGCTGTAGCCTACTAGCTAGAGCTAGCTAGCTCTACTAGCTAGTAGTAGCCTACCGCAACAGCAACTGGCTAGAATGCTATACCGTAGCTCCCTCCAGCGACCACTTTAAGATATTGCGCGGATGTTATTACAGTACAGATGCAATCAAGTGAAAGTTGACGCAAAGTAGCCTACGTATGTCACACCCTATATACAATTCCACATTTCAGATTTTTTTTCTTGAGTGATCATTTTAGCGAACTGTGGTGTGTAGCAGACTTCTAGATACACTAGCCTGTCTCAGATAGCACTACCCTTCTTGCCCAATCAATCAGTAATTTGAAACCTGCAGCCAACAGTATCCAGGCAACCAAAGACGCGAGTATGCCCTCTACCTTGCTTCTACTTCGTCATAGTCTGGAACATTAAAACCAACCCTAATCAGTGATGTCAACGCAATCGCTCGGTCCATGGCTGTCATGACTGAAGTGTGCGATCCAGTAACGTCCTCTGCGGATTCACACCGGGTCAGACTATTACTGAATGCAAATGCAAACCGAGTTGGTGCAAACAGATGCGTTCGCTGTCAAATGAACTTGCCTTGCGATCGTGGCCCAGAGGGAAGATATGACGTCGAAAGTTTACTTCAAACAACTGGGACGGCTTTCTCAAAATTCAATCCACTGGCCTTTCCACCTGCTAGTCACGCACCACTGGCACCTTTACGAGACGAAGTCGTTTTAATAGATCCGTGCTCTGGTCATCTAAGTGCTGGTGCAGAAGTAGACTTGGCAACCAAAGGTAGACACAGATTCATAGACTTCTATCATGTGCCGTCTGGTTTACGGGTCCCTCCAGGTTACAGAGAAAGACCCCAAACGCCACCTGCAAGGCCATCAGCTGTTCCTTGTGACCTGTCGGGAGATAAGGCATGGAATTCAAGGAAAAAAATTGATTCTGCTCTGAGAGCAGACCTTGGAGGTAATCTGATCGTTGTGTTCTAGTAGGCCAATTGTAGGCCGAATAGACCTACATAAGTTGTCCTTTGTAATATACAACATAAGCCTCCAACGAGTGGATTCGGTAGTCTTATAAAGTAACTGTTTTGTTGTAGAATAATTCAGGTCTAATGAATTTCAGTATAATGTCGTCATAGGATGGACTAGCCAAGCAAAACTGAGGCCAGCACCACACAAAGTTCCATGTCCTCTGAAGTTCTTCAGTTTTTCCCCTGGACCAGAGACTACATCGGTAGGCCTATGTCCCTTTGGCCAACATTTTTGTTATTGCTATTACATTTTCTGTTGTTATTTATTATTACATTGAGCTGCAAAGTTTGCACAGCGACTTTAAATAATTATTTGACATTTTAACTTGTGATCGATTTTGAAGGATGTCAGTTCGTCAGGTCCGACTCAGTGGATCGACAAGGCAGCTCTCCGCTTCATTTACACCTCTTCAGCCCAGAGGTGGGTCCTTTCTTTCTAAGATTATGTGTGCACTTTACAAAAATGCAACATTTACGAAGCATTTTAATCTAGGCTGCTGTATGTATGATCTTGTACAAATACATCATAAAGTAATGTCTTTCAACCAGTCTAATAGAAGTGATCTGAAACTAACCTGTATCTAGTATAAAATGAGAGTGCAGGATGAGTCATTTGGCTCTCAAATATGGACTTGCAGAAGTTTTGAAGATGTTCGTTGGGACATCAAGTTACCTCAGCGTCTGAAGCCCCCAGCTACCACACTTGAGAAAATGGCAGATCCTGTGAATCAACATTTCACTCTTAAACGTTACAACAGCAAACCAGAACTTTGGCAGGTGGGATCATGTAAATAAACATAACAGAAAAGGGTAATAGTTGAAAATTGAGATTGATATATTCCTCTCTCCAGTTACACTGATTGAGTTACAGTCATATACAGACATATAATTTCAAGTGGCTGTCTTGAAAAAAAGCAAATGTTAAATATTTAGTTGACAGAACTGAAAGTATTGTTAACCTTTTGCCTCCTTACTTCTTTCTAAGAGTGTTGAAGCCCAATGGAAGAGACACCAGCTTCGAGTTAAAAATGATGTCAGGAAGCCCATATCGTTGTGAGTCCTTTGAACTTTGTGATGTATCTGAATACTGTAACAAAGACTGTTAATGCAAACTGTCACACATTGTACCAAGAAAGTAATGTGTGAAAAATAAGGCATTTTGTGATAATGTTCTAAGATTTGACCTTGTTTTAATTCACAGCACCAGTCCATGTCCAAAATCTGGCCAAATTCCACTATACAGGTAAGCAGAGTGCTCAAATAACTGGATTGCATAATTTTTGTTTGAGTTTGAACTATATCCACTGTGTTGGTCCTCTCTGTATCTTTGCAGTGGAGTTGTCGCCTTTAAGAACATTGATGATATAGACGACGTGGACCAAGATTTCTATCCCCTGACTATGCAGAGGACCACCTTACCTCCGTACACCCCAACCACACAGTAAGATAGACATGACCACATACAACACCAGTGTGTAACCTAATGTATAATGTATGTTCATCAGGCTTACTCAATAATCACTACATGGCCAATAATGTGTGGACTCCTGACAATGGGGTTGGCATTTCCTTTGCGGCAACAACTGCAGCCTCATTTGTGGGCAGGTCCGCAGAAAGAAAGAAAAACAAGTTAGGCTGTCCACAAAATGTTGGGGTGTTTGTAGGAATTTGTTCCTATTCAACCAAAAACAGCATTAGGGAGGTTGAGCATTGATGTTGGATGATTAGACCAGAATGCAAAGACAGGTGTAGAAACAGTGATTTTGGAATGAAAGCAAAAAGCAGTTGTCCGTTTACAGACCGGTGTCCACATACCATTGGACACACAGTGTATGTATTACCCCTGATTGATTTAAGGACATTTCTATGTATTTCCCCTGTGCTCAATGTTAATATATGAACTTCTTTTTCTATCTTCTGTTAATGGCAGTCGTCCTACTATCCCTGGGTACACTGGCAAGGCCAACTACGACGTTGTTCTAAACTCTGGCTTTCGTCTCCCAGTTCTACCCAGCTCTGCACACAACTCCTGGTCAGTCTTTATTAGTTGTACTGCTCAGTTCATGACCCTGACCAAATACACCACCCCATCTGTTTGACAATGGTAAAAAATATGTAGAACAATTATCTGACAGTAAATGGTTTTATTCACACTGGACTACCACTGAAATCCATTAGAGGGCATACTGAGCACAAAAATTGCATGGGGTACCCTAAAGATTACCGGAGCTGTAAATGGTTGCCTGGGTTGATTCCCCTTTTGCAAAATTAGTTAGTTTTATGAAGATATATTTTGCTAGAGGCACCATGCCCCCCCTCCCCCCACCATTAAACCATATACTTACTCTGATCCCTATAATTTGTGAATTATTATTTGACTTCTGAAGTAGTACCATCATGCAGTAGCATGTTATTGTTTTAATGTAGTTTTAATGTAATGGTGAGGAGTAATGCAGTCATGCCACTTTGACGTATTTTAAAGGTTGGTTGAACTACATTACTTCATTGTAGTGGTGAGTTCATACTGTTATAGATAGCGTTAGGCTTTTCACAGGGGAGCAATTACGTAATACAGAAAACTAAATTCATTAAATAGCAGATTAAAAAAATTCCCTAACATAATTTACACGATGGAACAAAGATTTAGTGTATCCATTACATACTTCCTTAAAATGTACTAGCTTTTAGGAGCTGCACAGACCATTGCTTATAAAATAAGGACTGCAGGTTAACTCAAAATCAATTTTCGCTCTTTTGAATAGTATAATCTCAGCTCTCCTCAGCTTCTGAGAAAAACATTTTGGGGAAAGAAATTGGGTGGATACAATAAAACACCGTGACACCTTGTAGTGGACATATGACATCTGTTGTGAATGCAACAGTGGGTGACATTGGCTCAGAGGGAGCAGAAACACACCATGACAGAGGGAAGTATGGGACAAAATCAGGAAGAAATAATCTTTTATCTCTACACCAGACTCATGTCTCCAGTGATATAGATGTAGTGAGGTGTTAAAATGTTTTAATGTCAAATGAGTCTTCCACTACATTTTTCTGTTTTTGGAAAATGTCAACAAACAAAATCAAATTAGTATGAATAGGGCAATAGAACATTTCTATGATATAGAAAATATATATCATACATACTCTTAAACTATACTTGCAGAGCACCAGAGGAAAACAGTCCCCCAGGGACAGGACTTTTGAGTGTCTGTTGAGTATGTGGAAACCTGTTTCCTAGTTGGGCCCCAGTTGAGCGAATTTTACCGACTTTTGGAGCACCTCTCTCCAGATGGTTGAATCCAGAGCAGCTCGTGGTAATCGTGGTTTCCACAACCCAGATCCATTTTCCTGGTGCCCAACACCCTCTGAGATCTGTTTCCTCTGAAGATTAAGCTGGCCTCCCATATTTTTTCCTTTGAAACAGAAAAAGACAAGTTTTTTGGATTGATTCATTATCCCCCCTAACGTTCATTGTGGCCATTGTATGCTCTTTTTACCAAGGTTTTCTTGATGTTCTTGCTAACAGAAAAGAGTAGTTATATTATAAAGTATAGTCTAAATGGATGGACAGCATCAAGCACATTTTACCTCTTGTAAAATTATACTGTTTATGTTCCTAACTACTAATGTATTGGCTTGCACAGGGCCACTCGGGATCCATGGGTTCCTGCTTATGGTCGAACTGCACCTCTTTCCAAAATGGTAACCACTGTCCACCCTCATAACCCATTCCGGCATCCGAAGCGACCAGTGTTTCTCATTTAATGGCCCTTGCATGAAGAAATATTAAACAAAGCATATGAGAAAGTTTTGAAGGTGCCAGCTTCCCTTCTATGCCATTCAATCTGTATTTATGAATAGATCTATAATGATGTGATGTCAGTGACGGATTCTGGGTGAGTTCGCGAATAATGAGATGCTCTATTAGCATAATTTCCCTGATTTAGATGAGTGGTTTTGTGACTTTGGGCTTGTGAGCTCTTAGATCTTGCAGTCATTGTTTTGGTAAACACTGTGTGTGTATGCATATACAATACATTGTGTGTGTGTGTGTGTTTGGCAGTTTTAAGGTGTGTAAGTGTAAATGTGTTTGGGGAAAAGACAACGAAACAAAACAGGATTTCAAGCAGCACATTTACTTACACATTATTGTAATACTTTAGAGACTATATTATTGTATGTAGTACCCATATACAACTTTATACAGTATATCATAAATGAAAACAAAAAACTGCTGACACGTGACACGTGAAAACGTGACAAGAATGATTAAACAATTTACACAAAGATTATTGTTTTTATTTTGAAGATACATTTTCATTCTGAAGATACATTTTTATTTAGGTGATCAAGATCATTTTGAAGTGCATGCCTAATGCATGCACTACCCTAGACCTGTGGTTTCGTCATTAAAGACAGAGTTAGTGCAGCTTCCTGCTTTAACAGGAAACATGGATGAGCTAGTTTCCTGTCTCTCCTCTTCTATGTAAAAATTATCTCACCAGAACAGATTTTAAAATAGTCCACATTAACCTCTTGAAAATATTTGTGATATGTTTATACTAGATTTATAATAAGAACTTGTGATACATGTTTAACACACATCCCATAACCCATCGACTTCAGTAAAAGCGGAAGGAGTTTGTTATCTAGTGATTGTGGGGCTACTGGTGTGGGCATGTGGTAACCACAATCCCTTCTGATCCACCCAACACCAAATGCTTGACCCATTCTCTTAGGAACCCAGGACCCAACACAGCATGAATGTCATGACCTCATGTAGAGGTAAAATGATTTCACAAGACTCTCTCATCTCTCAGCAACAAAAATGAATTTCTGTATAGACTTATTTAAGAATGTTGTTTTATCACTGGTTTGACAACAATCAGACTAGCAGTCTGCTGAGGTCTACTTCCCTTACTAAGTTCAAAGAGCTAGGTGTCCCGAAGATACTCATTAAAGCTATGGAAACTGTTTACTCAGAAGATACGTCCCCCACTTCGAGAAATAAATAATTGTCATTGTCATGTGTCTTCAGTGCTATCATATTTATATTTGGGCTTTATCCTCCCCTTATTTTTTCCCCTTTCCCATCTCATTGCCAATGGCTTGAATCTCATTATTGGCTTCCTTTTCAATACAGGGTCACAATAATGATTGGTTCAGCCACTATCCTTTAGGATCTCCTGAATGGCTGCCTGGCCCCGAGATTAATTTCTCTCCCTCATCTTAATTTTTACTCTTCGTTTCTCCATAAAAAGGGTAAATGTCAAGCATGCCTGACTCCTTCTAGTGACACATCCATTCCAGCAGATAATTACCATAAGGAAATTGATGCTTTAGTGTGCAGAGGGGAATTTAATTTACTCTGACATCCTGCAGTATAATGCATTCCAAAAGAAAGAGTTTCCAATTGACTTTTTAGATAAATTGGACTATTTAATGTGATTACCAGTCTTGAACGTCTTTGACTTATTAAGGTGTTGAAACCAATTAAGGCATACATGCTGTTCATGCTTCCAGATTTGAAAGTGTGAATACTGCTTAAAGATCCATGAAATAAGAAACGGGCTAAACCCATTGTTCATTAGTTTACTGGCTAGGTTGCATGATGCTGCTATGATGTAATCCGGGTAATGATATTAATTACAACATGTGTCACCCAGGGACGAACCTTCCACAATAGACAACAATGTTTGATGTACAGGATGTGGGTTCCTGGTCATTCTATGAGCAGCTGACAATTCATATGCTTGGAATATATAGTAATGTCTTAAGTACTGGCATTGCACAAAAAAGGCACCTGCAAAACTGGACTGTCCATGATTATATGCCTTGGTCTTTTAACTGTTACATGTTTTGTCCATGTGTCCTGATGTTGCCTCATGTGTTCTCAGCGACAGAACACGCTGTGTCACAGGGATAGGGTGGTATCTCTGGGGCTGGGAAGGCCATGCAACTCTGCTGCTAACGATTGGAGAGGACGTTTTGCTGAGTCACTGTTCTGCTCCAGTATTCCCTCAGCCTGGCCTCAGGAGTTGGCCTATAGACGGGCCATCCAAGCTGCTGTGACACACTTTACACATACACAGACTCAATTACAGGTACCATGTCTGACTACTGGGAAAACTCTGTTCAGCGTAGAGGAATCCATGTTTCCATGAGGACACAACTGACCAAAGTGCTCTTGCCAAAAGTTCCTCTTTTACACAGAGACCAACTGCCTGTGAATGTTGTGCTTGTGCAAAGATAAGGGTTGCCTCCCAGACTAGGTGACTTAGCATCTCCACAGAGTATTGGGAGAAAAGTCTTGTCACTGCACTTACAGAAAAGATTCACTGTACCAGAAACTTCATTTAGGATGTAATGACAGTACATGAATGAAAAATGTGTCTATTATATAAATTAAACTGGAAATATAACTCATCATTTATTGACTATTTCCATAAATATTAATCCAGAAATGATATCTCAAAAAATAATTGGAAGCAAAATTGCATCTGTGCACTCAATACTGCAATACACCAATGCGTTAACAAGTTAAGATTTAGGTAGTTAAATATGCACTTGAATGAATTCCTACCAGAACAAAACTGAAAAGTATTCATTTGGTCAGTTAATAGGCCCTCCAGTATGCTGGCTGGCTCTGTTTCTGCTTAGTATGTGGTGGTGGTGGTAGAGGTGGATTGGAGTGGGACGGGGCAGGGAGCAGGGGGAGTCTACACAGAATAGTCTTAAATGAATATAGATGTTAGAGCAAAGACTGTTTTTTCTGTCTGTATCCTCACTGCCTTCATATTATTCTGCAAGTCCTCAAGTTTTTGAAGTTTTTGAAACTGTGTAAATGAATATTCTGTCATATTGTCACATTGACCTTAAATGAACAGTTTAGGGATGCTATATATACATCATAATAGCCAAAATGTGTAGACACCTGACCATTACACCTATATCAGCTTATTGGACATGCCATTCCAAAACCATGGGCATTAATATGGTTTTGCCCCCCCATGTGTGGCTATAACAGCTGCCACAAGATATTGGGAGTGTGTCTGAGGGAATGTGTGCCCGTAAGCCACAACAGCATTAGGGATGTTGGGCACTGATGTTGGGTGATAAGATCTGGTTTGCAGATGGCGTTACAATTTATCCCAAATGTGTTTGATGGTAGGTAAGTCAGGGATCTGTGAAGGTCAGTCAGGTTTTTCACACCAAACTCAACAAAACATGTTTTGTTTGTCTGTTTGGACAATGGGGGCTGTTTTTTCATGGTTTGGGCTAGAGTCCTTAATTCTACTGGTAGAAATATTAAGGCTAAAGCATAAAAAGTAAATCTTGAGAACTGTGCTTCAAACTTTGCAACACAAAGTTTTTTCATGTTTCAACATGAGAACCCCACATCAATGTTCCATTGTCTATTGGAAAGCCTTTCCAGAAAGGTAAAAGCAGTTATCGAAAACAAAGTGAACCAACTCCATACTAATGATTTTGGAATGTGAGGTTCAACAAGCAGGTGTCAGTATACTGAACATTGTCCACATACAATTGGCTGTAGTGTATCTGTGTTCATATGCAACAACAGTAACAGTTAACAGTAAAGATAAGGGAATACAGGAATTTTCAAGGATTATGACCTTTAACTGAGACCCGAAGACCAGGGTTTATAATATAGTCTATCCTTCATTTTAGCTGCTGAAAGAAAGTACAAAATGCAATCCAAGTTTGAATCACAGAAGGAATTGTTTTCCCCCCAAACAGAAGTAGTGGAATGATATTTTAATTTTACACCGATGATTTGTGAACCGGTAATCATAGTGTGTAAAAGTGAGATTTATAATAGGTTACTATCAAAGATAATTATAAACATGTTATGTGTCAGTGTAATCAGAACTGGTCTAGCGTCCCAGAACAGGTGACAGAGGGGGAGCTGCCCATATGCAAGTGAGGAGTCCCCGTCAGTCCCTCTCAGAAAGAAATAAATAAACAATGAATGGTCCAGTCTCCCGCGCGCCTCATCCCATCTCATGCATGGCTGCCAGTAATGGTCTACTGGGTGTCAGCTTTTATTGGCACGATACAAAGCAAGTGCCAAGGGCTGGTGCCTCGACTCCCTGAGCAGAGTCGGCCTCTGGATAAAAGCAAGCAAAATGTCTCACTCGAGCACAGAGACATAGAAATGTTGGGCTGGAACGAGGAAGTACAGTGGAGAGGGGAGGGACCGAGGGCAGAGTTCCATGGTGCTGCCGCGGCGCTTCGAACTTCTGCACATGGAGCGGGGGAGAGTTGGAAGAACTTCATATTGCAAACTCAAGGAATAGCAGGTAGAGTGATTTCCACGCTGATAATGAAACGAAACTTATTTTAAATTGTTTATATTTGTATAGTACAACAAAGGGCCTTACTTTTGAGATAAAAACAGTAAGTATACCTTGATGGAAAACATTATCCAAATATCGGAGCAGGTGCGCGAGCGTCTCTAATATCCAGTAGGGCGGATGTAACGGACTTTGCAAAAAAAAAAAAAGATAAGTGCTCTGCGTGTACATTTTAATAGGTAGTGTGATCACTTCAAAAAGTATGTAAAGATTAATATTAATTATAGCAAAATAATGGAATATTTTCCTATTTTTCCTTACTTTTTCTCCTTGGAAATGTGGGAATACGCAGGACAGCACTTGAAAACAATAAATATTTTCCCTAATATTTGACTTCTGATTTAAAAAAAATCTTATTGTCAAAAAGGGCAATGTTTATTTTGATTTATTTTAGTACAGGATAGCTGGATAGGGTAGCTACTATCAGTTTCGGAATTCTTGTCTACCAGGCCACCTGTTGCAACTATTCGCATCCAGAATATTTCCATTCAAAGTTATAGATTTTAGCTTTCTGAAGCTAAATAAACATGAAGCCTACGTTAAATTCAAACTTTCACTGAAAGATTTACGATTATTAAACATACGCCAGCACATATTTTACAAAACCAGGAAATGACCTATATCGTTGATTATAATTAGTCAGAGTGATTGTAACCCAAAGTTTCTTTGTAGAAATAAAATCCACTAGCTTCTCTTTGATGCTTTCAGTCCACTGTTCTAGTCATTGATTGGTTTGATCTGAACCCGTGTGTTGATACTGTAATAACTTTTCAGTGGGCAGGACTCACTATACTTTTGCTCCGTTGTGAAACTGAGATGAGTAGCAAACAATATTCCATGAAACAGCACCCATGAAATACTTACTTTGAGAGAAAATAGGACAAACGCGTTTGCCCAAAGTAATTTTCCTTTTTATTGGCGCATGTTTAGACTTTTTTTTTACACATAGGCACCCTATGCAGACTTTTAGACAAAATGCTCGTGTTATTCATTGAAACAACAATTTGTTGCACAATATTACAACTACACAGGCTACAACTTACAATTTGCCTGCGTCTCATAGTTTTCAGTTTTCAAGTTCGATTTTAGAGCATAACATAAGTAAAGTGTTTTCGCTTGAATAACAAATTATTCTCGGGAAAAATATCAATGCACATAGTAGGGCACAATAGCTACAAAATATCTGTATTTAATCACAGTACATACATCACATAACGGACTCGTGTTCAATGCAAAAAGGTACAGCAAATACATCTAGATGGAGGCATCAGCTTCCTTGTCAGTGATAACAGAAATAGGAGGGGGCAGAAGAAGACAGGCAGTTATTAAAATGATTGTGAATACCAGACTGGTGAAGTGTGTAAAATGCAAATGAAGACCCCTTAAGGAAACTTAAGGCCTCTATAATTTCTACAGCTATTCCCACAGTACTTTCACCTCTGTTAAAATACCTTCCTATTTACATCTTAAATTTCATGAAAAATATCCGTGGATGGATAGAGGTAGTATGGAAATCATTCAGTCATATTAATTAAAAACCTACAAGTGGGTCACTGATTGTTTTTTGTGATTTTAATTAATCTTAGTTATGACAACAGCATGTACAGCACAAGTACAGCAGGGTTTAATATTGTGGTTTTGTTAGATGGATTGAACAAGTTGTTGGCTTAGGATATGCCTTACAACAGATATATATATATATATATATATATATATATATATATATATATATATATATATATATATATATAATTAGTTTTAGGAGGAAGGAACAGCCATGACTCAGATGTAATCTACAAGTATTAGGTAAAAGGGAATTTTGCTGTATTTTATGTAGATGGTTCAAATTTAAACCTTTAAATAAAACATTCCCAACCTGCTTTCAAAACTCTCCATCTGTACTTCTAGCAAAAATAGGTAACAGCAAAAACATATTTAAAACACATATATTCTTTAAAATATATAAAAGTATCAACATGCTGTCTAAAGCCAATATGCTCTGCTTTAGTAACTTGTCATGTGTATAGGCTTCATTGGACTTGGCCCCTTTGAAGAAGTGGGATGTTCTATGTTGATACCCTCTTTTCAAGCTCAAACTCAGTTAAACTTTTTTTTTTAAGGGATCCACATTTAGGGATAGCCTTTTTATATATTAATTTGTTCATGAATACATATGCCAAATTCCTTCATAAATCCAAAGTCTTCTTCTGTAGTCCTCTGTGTCTGACTGTTTAACGGTTTGCTCTGTTTCTGGTCTCCACCCTGCTCCTTCATGTAGGTTTGCAACCTGATTTGAACAGCCCCCTCACCCCCACCCCAATCCACCCCTCACACACACACAAACTTACACCCTTGAGTCGGGACTAAGAGTGTTATACCACAACCCTCTTCCTGTCTCTTCTTGAAAAGAGAGAAAACTTAGACCCACGGCCAAGACTCTTCCTGCCATAACCAAGCGTACTAAGACCCTTTACTTTAGAAGCTAACACCAGCAATGTCACAATAAACAAAAACCTTGTCTCTAAAAACCATCTACATCCAATACAATTTTACTTGTGTTAAGATGACATTTTAAACAACATTTTGTTATGCTTTAATGCACAATAAAAGTTAAACAACATCTTGAAACAATAGAATAAAAGCTACCATACAGTAAAGACATCTTATGTTTTATGTAACGCCTTAAACATTTAATTGTAGTCCAGTCATCTATGACAAAAACTGAAAATGCTGTATTTGGATTTAAATAATCTACTTCCTGAAAGTTGCTGTGCACCTTTCTCTCCACATGCCTACACAACTGGGTTGTGGTTGAATATAGGAATTAATGTTTTGCTTCTGCCACAGCCCCCTACAAACACAGTCGCTATTTCCCCTCACGCCATCTGCATAGAAAAAAGGGCACATGAGAATATCACCCCCTCCTGACCTCCCAACTCCAGATGCTTAAGAATGGTGGTACAGCACAGAGTCCCCTCCTTCAGCATAGTGGCACGCAACGCCCTCTGTGCCTTACAAATCATCTGCACCAGTGACCTTTGCCCCTTCTTCCTCTACCACTTGGGCCCTGGGTGTCTGTGGCTGTCAAACATCTGACTTAAGTCTCTGGTCCGTACAATATTGTGCGTTGCGACAGAAGGGTCTGGTTGCTTCCCACTATTTGTTCCAAATGTGTGGAGCCATCTGTCAGTAAAACAGGAAGGCCTAGGTTCCCCTTCTCCCTCGGGCTTGTTTCGCTATTTTAGGGAGCTTCACTTCTCCCTGTGTGGCTGGCTGGGCTGGGCAGGGGCTCCACCAAGGGCTTCTTGAAGTGGTGGAGCTGGGGCTGAGGCTGTTGGGCCCATCTGCTGCAGGCTTGAGGGCCATCCATTATTAATGGGGCCACGCGCACTGGTGACTCCTCAGATATGCAGGCCTGGCCAGGATGCGCTGCTCACTAAATTGCCTCGTACAGAAAAAAAGAAGTAACTTTGCCGACCCTTCAGCCTGCTCCTTCTCTCTTTCTGTTCCTGTCCAACCTCACTCTGTTTCTTTGTCTTGCCCCTCTCACACACTCCCTGTCATGGTCCCCTCCCTTTTCTATCTCTCTCTATCTTCCTCTCACCCCCCACCCCCATCTCACCCTTCTTGCACACTCATTGACTTGCTTCCCTTCCCTCTCTATCTTCCTCTCACTGCCACACCATCTCTCTCCTCCCTCCCTCTCTCTCTTTGTTTCTGATTGGGAGTCACACACGTCTGTGTTCGGGCCGCGGGCTCAGTGATGCATGCTCAGTAAATTAGAGTGAACACGGGCGCCGATCAGCTGGGCACAGCAAACACCCGCATCCTCAGTGACCTGGGGCCAGTTAATTTTCTGCTTAATTTTGCGGCAGTCAGTTTGCATTTTTGGATGATTACGTGGCAGGAAATTAACAATAAATAACAAATGTGGTCTGAAAGCTCATTCCCAGCAACCCCAAACAGCCCCCCTTCCAACACCCCCCCCCCCACACACACACCTTTACGCCCAGCCACTCTTCTACCCAAGCCTCTCTGTCAAGACTCGTAATGAAAATGTCTGTAATTCTTTGTAATGTAATGTGGAAGATAGTGGTCTGTCTGCAGATGAGACAAGAGTTATCTTACTTGGGTGACAGAGTTGTACAGAGAAAAGGGAACCCCTTTAGTTGGCTTTGCCTTTTCTGAGAAACAGTATTTTCTGTCTGTTTGTTGCTTAATCTGAATCACACCTACATGTTCCTTTCTCTCCTATAGAGTACCTGCACCGAATGGAGACGGAGGAGGCCCATGAGATGTCCCAAATGCCAGGTACACCACACTGAAACACAGAGACAACAGTCTAATGCACATCGGAACCGATGACTCACAAAGTGGATCAAGTTTGTTTTTTAAGTTGAGGAATTGTTCCATTTTGTGGTGAGTGATTAATTGTACTTGATGGGCCTCCTCCCAGGCAGGGACAGCCCCCCTCCTAATGAGGCATCTGAGGATGGGGAGGAGGCCATGCTTGTTCCAGAGGACCTGTCTGCCAGCTCCGCCCACCAACAGAACAGGGACAAGGGGTTGCAAGGTGAGTGACAGCTGCTGTCTGTAGGTTTAAGCCTCTCACAGTCACACCATACTCCCACAACTAGACTGCTTTGTGCACCACTATTTCCTGAAGTCAATACCTGCATTTTTATCAGAATAACCTTATAGAAGGTTGTCCTCAAACAGTAATAATATGCACAACAGCAATAAATGGAAAGAAAACAAAAACAATAATAATAAAAATACACTTTTTTGCTTTCCTTTATTTTAACTTATTTGCCCTTTCTGAATAACTTTAATAATGTTCCTATCAAATGGGAGATATTCAGTGGCACAAATCCCTTGGTGTTACTGATGGAAAAATATTAATTTAGGTCATTGGCATTAGAATAGAAAGTCCCTCTCATCCATGTTCTGTTAATAATATACTTAAACTTAAGGAATGACTAATGAGTCTTTGATAAGATGATGTAGTAAAACCTTAAACCAGGGAATACCATTGATATTATGACAATTAAGTAAATATATCAATATAACAGCTGTCCTGATATGATGATGAAGGAAAATCTGTTTATCTGACAAATGAAGCTGGAATATTCTTCCAGTGTTCACATGTGGGCAGCCACTACAATCTTGTCATGAAGAAGCTTCACTTAGTGAGAAGCAACAGGAAACAGAAAAAACGATGTGCAAGAGTTTCCTAAGAACAACTTGCCATCAGGCAGTTTCAACACTCCTGGAGATAAAGTCTTCAGGAGCAGAGCCAAACTCGGAGATCATTACAGACACACACACTCACACACCACCGCACAGGCGATGCACCTGCACACACTCCCTCACTGCCGCTTTCACTCTTCAACTGTTGTACTTTTAGCACACAGTCATCTCCACCCCTCACCAAGGCTCTTTACATGAAGTATTTTTTCAGCTGTCTCTGTAACATCATTCTCACCTGTTCCTTCAAGCTCTCTGTGAAACATAATTCTAAACTCTAGAAACTAGACTTTGACTTGAGAAAACCAGAGAATCTGGTATAGTCCTTTTATGGCACAATGACTCCCTGCTGTTTATTCTCCGTAACATTTGCTGAATTGATTTGACATGAAAGCAAGATTTCTTTCGAAAGACTTACATGTACATCCTGATCTAAATGACACTTACTTGACTTTATTCAGTCCATCTGGGTGAGAAAGGAACATACATGGAAGCAGATATAGGCAGTTGTGGTTCAGCCAGTTGGTCCTTGTTTTCTCCTTATGACTCTTCTTAAACCTGCGATGAGTCAGTGACATTATCAAAGCTAAAAACTGAAATGCAAGTGACGCAAATATTTATCAAGATTTCCTGGGAACAATGAACAAAACTTGGTAATCTGTGTGAACCAAATATGATTGATTCGAGTGTCCTTACAACTTCCAAGTTAATTTAACAATTGTATTTATCAGATATTTATGAGCATGGAGGGAGAAGTAACAACTGAGGGGTCATGACAGCTAAGTAGGCAACCCTGTGGGTCTGTGTGTGTGTGCAGAAGCTTTTGCAAGAATATATGTCAATAATTAGTTTAAGATATAGACTATGTAGGTTTTGTATTACTGCTGAAATGCCCTTTTTGTATGTGAGAAAGCAAGTGTGAGAAGGGTAATGGAGGGTATGGTTTTGTGCATGCGTAAGGGTGTGAATGTGTGCTGTTCTAGACTCCCTGCAGATCTAATCACCAGTGCGAGAGGAAGTGACTGTTATATATCTGCACTGCATCACTGGGGCTTTGATAAACCCCCGAATGCATCAGGGAGGTATAATTATCTCTCAGGATCCTGAACTACGTAGGCCTTGATGAGCTAAGGATGCTGAATGTGGGCTAGGGAGCCATAATGTGGAAGCTCAACACCCCGAAAGCCAGGCCACTTTTTTTGTGGGTGGAAATATGTATCTCTAAACAATCCAGTCAATGTATCAAATTCACGTATCATATGTATAGGCATGACAAGTCATGTATATTTTTGGTGATACTATTTATGTAGTGTATATAAGTAATTTATGGACTATCTTTTATCACAGTTGTTGCTGTTTCGGTGTCTGCAAAGCACAGTTAAAAAAGAGTAAGGAAAAGTGCACTCAGTTTTTTATGTTTGTCATCGACAATTTGTAGCATTGGGGTTGAGTGGTTTGACACATATGTGGTTCCCCAGCCTAGCTAGCACGCTAAGGTATTTTTAAGGCAGTGAACACAGTACCAAGTTTACAGGAACCTCCAACTTGCTCTCTTAACTTTCACAATACACACATTGTGTGAAGTTCTTTCGCTAATTTGTATCCTTTAGTTGATTATGGCATTTCCAAAGCTTACATTTTCATGTGGTTTTAAGTTATGGTCATTCATTCTCTCATAAGTCAATTTCTGACAGTCATACATGTTCATCTTGCAATTAATTTGTTTTGGTGTTTCATTGTTTGTCTTCCCTATGCAATATGACACGCTTCCCAAAACGAGTAAATCAGGATGTGTTACTGTGTGACAAGCATGATAAGTAAAAGCTCTTCTTCCCATCCCTAATTTAGTCACAACTTCCCCATATCCCTGAGAAGTTACCGCCTGGTATTCGTAGTTCCTCTGTATGGCTGGCAGGGGTCAATAGCACTGTCTACTGCAGCTATTAGCGTGTGGGTCAGAGAAGGACTGAGAGGGACAAATTCAGGGTCGGCATAGACCACTGAAGCTGCAGTCTCTCCCCAAAGAACCACTCTGACACACGGCTGTAAATACCTGGAGCCAATGCGCTCTTTTAAGCGAATAAATAACTGCTCTGAGAAACAAGAACCAAGTTATGTATAGTATCTGTAGTGTATTTTTTCTGTTATCCTTCAGCTTCAGGCACTGTTAAATCGGGTAGCATCTACAGCAGTCATGTTTTTCGAAAGATCCAGGATGATAATACAGTTTTAATAGAAACATTATTTTAATCGTGTCCAGCACCCCATATGTATCTAGTAAGACAATTTGAGTTGTATGTGACATATTAAACTAGTGGGGGCGGTCTTTCTGTGTTCCCCAGTGACCTCTTCATCCCATGTAACAAGAGGTCGAGTCCTGGATTTCGTATCCTGCCTGTTGTTATATTTTCTGCTAATAAAAATACTGTGTTGTTTAGGTTCTCTTCATCACACATGTGCAGCAGATGTATGTGTCCATATGCTGACACAACTCAGGCCAATCAAGCAGGTCCAATTATTGGGACTTTTATTCGATGATAATAGACCGCCAAATTGATTTCAGCAAGACAAAGTTAGTACTAAGTACGGTATCTCGTTCCCCTTTACATTAGTTCTCACATACACGCACACGTCCATTGCACTCTTACTTGGTGAATCGTGCATGATGGGAACATTGTTCCCTTGTTGTTTCAGAGAAAACATGCTTCCCACAAAGAGGCTGTTTCAGTTACACTGTTTTACAAATCCTTGTATATGCTTCCCTTTCTGTCACTTCTCCATAATTCTTAGTATTTCAGTTAGACAGGCTCTGTTTCAAATGCTTCCCCTTTTCCTTAGATTCCTATATTTCATTATTTCCACTTCTTCCTCTTAACTTGTACAAACAAAGTTAGAGACATGAGGAAATCAGGCTAACGCCATGGCATGCAAACCTCAGGCCAGTAGTTGGGTTTGCAAGATAGGGAACCCAGAGTTCTTGCTTATGGATTGTCCTTTCATTATGGTGATAAGAATTAAATCTGCCCCCAGTATGATTTGATTGAACCTTAGGACAGTTCAGTTGACTTAAGTAGACACAGATACAACATTTAACATACCACAAATTGACTACAAATCAGTCATCCTTTCTTCATGTAACACTTGACAGACATCTTAGGGTATGATTATGTGCATCCGAAAGTTTCCTTGATCTTAAATTTCAGAAGAATGTTTTAATGTTGTTTGGGGGTTATTTATGTGTGTCTGTGAGCTTGTTTGTATTTCTCTGTATGTGTTCGGGTGTGCATTTACCATACTTTGTTTTTGGTTTACACCGCTGCTGTCCCTAGTTTCACACTGTTTCCTGTGTCTCTGTTTCCTGTTTATCTGGCTGTCATTTGTTTCACAGAAGTGTGATGATGAGAGTGAGATCTCATTGCTTATAGATAATGAAGGATCACTTGTATGGCATTGCTGTCATTGCTTAAAGCATTGCTATAGTACTTCACTACGATGATGTACTTTACACCACTATGCAATTACAGTGTCACTATATAGGTCATTTTAATATGAAAACATTCAATTGCATCTTTTGATAAGAACTGATACCATATACCAGTTCAAGTTGGGGAAAGGGATATCTAATTAAGCTGATTTCCTTGTTCGCTAAACAATAGCGTAGACTTAAATGACAACAAAATATACATATATAAGAGGAATCGAGACATTCCCCAAATAAAATAACCATTTAAACAATTGTCCATAAGTTTCATAACATAAAGACATATTATACAATCATGCACTTATATATCATAGTCAAGTACAGCTGTCCAGAAGCATGCTCGTATTCTAAACAGGCCCACTGCCCTCTTTTCCAGCCTATAATATTAAAGTTGAGGCTCGCAGTGACGAGGAGAATGGGCTCGCCTGTGACATGAATGGCGAGGAGGAGGAGGGTGCGGAAGACTTGCGCGTGCTCGATGCTTCGGGGGCCAAAGTGAACGGCTCGCACGCAGGCCATGACAGCAAGGCCTACTCCTCGGCGGGGGGTATCCGCCTGCCCAACGGGAAGCTCAAGTGCGATATCTGTGGGATAGTTTGCATTGGTCCCAATGTGCTGATGGTGCACAAGCGAAGCCACACTGGTAAGCCATCTGCGATACTTATCCCCCTTCCTTTGCCCCATGCTTATTGCTAGCATTACAGGGAGTTGCTGTATGTGTGTGGTGGAGTAGTCGTAGTAGCAGAAAGTGTTGTACTGTGGCTTCTGTCCTGTAGAAAGTGACAGCAAAGTTTTCTAGAACATTCTAAGGGTTGGTCTGGCTCACTCCTTTTTTACTTTCAACAATACAGCTTACTGATTCAAGTCCTGTGTAAATTTGTCATTACTGATTATTAGTTGTTTATTTATTTATTCCACAAGTGTATTTGGTGATGGTCAATGATGATGCTAATCCCTCAGTTTTGGGGTTCTCACTTTGACATCCATTAAACTACAGAAGCACAACTATTAAGTCGCAACGTTCCAGTCAAGTTGAACTGAATTTGTAGGAATAAGTGGTTGATGGAGGCAGCACTGTAACTTACCATTACCTTGTTTGTTTTTTTGGCTTAGAAACATCAGTTATATTAGCAGGTATCTTGAAATCATTTATTGGTTAGGTTTCACTTACGTGATAGATGAGACTATTTGTGTTGAGGAATGTATCCTCTGGCTTGGAATCCTGTTGAATAAGTTGTCAAGATTGGAAGTACAGTTTTTTATACAAATAACATATTCTCAATGAGTAATAGTTTTTACCTTTAACAAATGTGAAAAATATTTTGAGGATTAAGTAATTGTTTTTTTCAGGTTATCCCAAAAGGGTTAGCTTCGATACATTTGTCAGATCAATTTTTAAGACTAAAAACGATCTATACATTTCCATATTTTAAAGTTGAAACACAACATATTCACCAATTAAATGGAATCTTCAGAAAATTACAATTATCAGAGTACTTAAAGTTTTTTTAAATTTCAAAATTGATATTCTATTGTAATGGATCCAAACCAGTGGGGGGGAACACTTTTCAAAAAGGCACTTAACTGCCAAGCTTTAGAAACTAATGAAACCCAAAATGGAAGAAAGGAACACTAGACTCATGTAAATGCAAAAGAATATATAATAAAAGATATAATGAAGTGCCTCCTATTTAAATAGAAAATATTCAGTGGTGAGTCTCTGCTCCTGAAATGCATTTTTAATGAGTTTTCTTTTTTATATATTTTTGCTGCTTCACTGGTGACTCTTATTTTATGGGTGCCTTTGAAAAAAAAAGGCATATTAAAACGTTCTCACAGAATGCCACAACACTCGGAGAGGCTGGATATTGGTTTATTCCAGAAGCGCTGATCAGGAAGACTGGCTCTCAACACAAAGTGTTTCCTTCTCTTTATTCAAATGAGGTTGAATTTGCATTGTGATGTGCGGCTCTTATTTTAGAGACGAAGAAGAGGAAAAAATGAGATTTTCAGATCAAATTGACCTAGGCAGTGGTGCATTACGGAGCTGGCAGCCTGAGTCTGAAAGGCTCTTGTTCGATCAGAGCGCCAGGCGGCTCACAGGGGCAGAGAGAGCATGAGGAAATGGAGTGTCACTCCGCTCAGCAACCCTCTCACACTGTTTGATTGGGCTTTGCCCCGAGTCCCCCCCATCATTGAGGATGTCCTGGTGCTTGGGATTCGTGTAATACAGTGACCCCACACTCACACGGCAGTGGTACAGTAGGGGAGACGGGTGGTTGTTTAGATCGTGCCTCTGCAGAGTAGGATTCAGACAATGGCCCTACACCTCACTGAGTATTGTCAGGGGCTTCTCTGTTGAGCTAAGCTAAAATCTTGAGTGGTGTAAACAAACTCACAAACAATGTGATTCTTAAAAAAAAAAAAAAATATTGTGTTCACATTAGATTCTTTACTACAGAATGATGTAGTGTAGTGTAGTGAAATGTAGTGACCAAATGTTCCCATTCAAGAGATGTTTATGTCAACATTATTACCATTTGCTCACCTCAGGTTCTATTAATACCTGCCAAATTTGAATTCAAATTGGCCATATAGACTTTACGTTCAACATTTTAATGCAAGCACTCTTTGATGGTACTAACAGCATATTCTGTGTTGTTCCTTGTCTCTAGGCGAGCGACCATTCCAGTGCAACCAGTGTGGTGCTTCTTTCACCCAGAAAGGCAACCTGCTTCGCCACATCAAGCTGCACTCGGGGGAAAAGCCCTTCAAGTGTCACCTCTGCAGTTACGCCTGTCGCAGGAGGGATGCCCTAACAGGCCACCTTCGCACACACTCTGGTGAGTACTGGCACCATGGTAGGTTATGTTTGACGTGTATGATTTATCCTTTAGATTTATTGCTGGATTTGATGTAATCAAAATGAATAATTTACCCCTGACTTATTGAACTCAGTTTTGAATCTGTCTATCTTGTTGCAGTTGGAAAGCCCCACAAGTGTGCATACTGTGGGCGGAGCTACAAGCAGCGCAGCTCTCTAGAGGAGCACAAGGAGCGTTGTCACAACTACCTCCAGTGCATGGGGCTGCAGAACAGCATCTATACAGGTTAGTCAGAGACGCACAGGACCCACACATACACCCACACTCCACTGATGACCTACTTTACCCTACACTCACTCTCCATGACAGCAACTTTAATGTATGAACTATGTTGCAATTGCTAATTCCACCTACAGGTCAGATTTTATGGTATTTATTTGTGTTGTTCTACTTTCTATTTTATTAAGAATTTAACTATTTTTGAACTAAGTTTTGGGAAATTCATCTTAACTTAAACTATAGGTGAAAAATATGAAGGAAGAAAAAAGAAGAAAAAAATAAACACTAAATACCCTTGGAGTTAATGAATCTTAATGAGTTTAGCAGAAAGTGAAACGTTTGTCGAGATATGTTTGTAAATACAGAGTTTGATCCTCCTGCTTTGCTTGTACTGTAATCATCAAAACTGTTGATGACTGTTGCAATGCAAGGATGAGTTTTCTTTTCCACCTGTACAACTGGGTTGTGTTGGTGGTATTTAAAAGCACTTTTCCAAATTACCTTGACACATTCAATTTTTAAAAAATCAGTCATTCCTTATCTGCTCAATGAAAGAACATGACACATAATTTTAACATTTTAGTGGGTCAGATTCTCTAATCTTTTGACTCTGAAATCTACTTCTCTGTCTTGCTTTCCAGTAGTAAAGGAAGAAAGCAACCAGAATGAGCAGAGGGAAGACTTAAGCCAGACGGGATCTGACAGAGCCTTGGTGCTAGACAGACTAGCTAATAATGTAGCCAAACGTAAGAGCACTATGCCACAGAAGTTTGTGGGTAAGGGCCAAAATTTGCTTTCTTTGTGTACAGTCAATAGCCTTTATTTGAAAGTGTGAACAATCTTTGTGGACAAAAAAAGTTGCATGTACATAAGTAGCATTACTTTTTTGCCACCTTGGCTCTGCAGAAGTACATCCTGTGTATTAAAATGGCATCATCTGATCATGCTCATGCTTTTAATGTGTCGAAATAATTGCTTAAACGTGTCATTTTATGAAGAAAACTATTGTTTTAGCTTGCTCCTGAAGAACATGCCCCTTCAATATTACCCTATCCAGGAAAAAAAGTGTATTCAAGTTTTCAAGTGTATCAAAAACAACAAAATATCACAGTAATACCATGAATTACTGGGGAAAAAACATAAAGTGAGGATTCTCATCAGTCAAAATAAGATGTTGTGTGGATGTGGATTTCAGGGCCTGTTGTGTCACATGCCAGCCTTGGTGTAATTTTCATCCTCTCTCTCTCTTCCTCTCAGGTGAGAAGCGTCTGTCGGACCTCTCCTTTGAGGCGGGCGGTGGGGGGGAGCTGATGCAGCCGCATGTCATCGACCAGGCTATCAACAGCGCCATCAGCTACCTGGGAGCTGAGTCACTGCGGCCGCTGGTGCAGACCTCCCCAGCCTCCTCCTCTGACGTGGCCACGGGCCCCATGTTCCCCCTCCACAAGCCCCCCTCCGAGGGCCCAACAGCCAACCATGGCCTGTCAGCTAAAGACAGCGCCGCAGAGAACCTGCTGCTGTTGTCCAAGTCCAAGTCGGCCTCCAGTGAGAAGGATGGCTCTCCCAGTCCCAGCGGCCAGGATTCCACCGACACAGAGAGCAACAACGAAGAGAGAGCCGGTGTTGGGGGCTCGGGGCTCATCTACCTGACCAACCACATCACCTCCGGGGGCCGCAATGGCGTCATGCCCCTGGTGAAAGAAGAGCAGCAGCGGCAGTATGAGGCCATACGGGCCAACATGGAGATGGTCTCTGAGTGTTTCAAGGTGGTGGGTGGGGATGGGGAACAGATAAGGGCATACCGGTGTGAACACTGCCGTGTCCTCTTCCTGGACCACGTCATGTACACCATCCACATGGGCTGCCACGGCTTTCGAGATCCCTTTGAGTGCAACCTCTGTGGCCACCGCAGTCAGGACCGTTACGAGTTCTCCTCACACATGACGCGAGGGGAGCATCGCTACTGAGATGGACACACACACATGCACGCACGCACAAGCGCACGCACACACAAACACAGATCATGGATAACCCAACAAAAACCACTCAGATACCCTTTGAACTGAGTGTTTTTTCAACAACATGATTCATGATGCATGATTGATACAAAACTATGTTTCAGAGAAAACTAAGTTGAGAACCAACTTTTTTAGTGGAGTAAAAGGGTATTAAGATTATTCTTCAGTGAATTCAAGAGAACCTACAAAATCTGTGTGCCTCAGCAGTAGGTATCATGTCACATACTGTATTGTTCATACATTCATTTACCTTTTGAAAACTTGTATACAATGTATAAATGTCACCCAGGCAACTGAGTTGTGTAATTGTGAATAAAAAAATAACATTGTCTACTCTTAAATTCATTTTTCAAGGAACTGCTTGAAATGCAAATTGTTATTAAATAATCATTTCTAAACCTTAAATGCAAGATGTATGTAGGTTTACAGTAAAACTTACTGTTGGAGATTATATAGTACCCTTTTAGTTTGTTTATAACCTCTTGTTCTTTTGTATTACATTTTATACATTATTTATGCTGTGTAAATGCATGTCTCTTTTTGTAATTTATTGCAGTTGGTCCATGTATCCTATATCGTAAAACATACATCATGTTTCAGCTCGTTAATGTATTCAGTGGACTTGAGTTTTAAATACCTAGGTGGCCACTGTTCACTGAAAGATGTTTATTTTTGTCTGCAGTCTTTTACAACTGGTCTTTTTGAGGTGTTTACATTTTTTGTTTGACTCATTAATGCTTGCAAAATATCAATAAACGATATTTTACATATACAAAGTATACTGATTGCTTGTTCTTGAAAATATGTAATGGTTGGCCAGCACAAATCTACTTGTACAAAAGTACTTGCATCTTAATTTATGATTACTAAAACAATGGTACAATTACTAATGAATTACAGTACGTGTGGTTAGACATTGCCTGGACAAGGTTGTACTGTGTTCTACTGTAGCACCCTCAGAAAAGAAGCACAAAGTAACAATGGCAAGCGGACCTTTCTAGAAACTACTGTAAAGCAATTTTAGATACTTTAATTTAAGATATTCCTAGGTATATGGATGGACAATTTATACAATTATAGATATTCCTGGGACACTGATTCAGATTGGAATTCTGTGGAGCATACCTCAAACTACACACAACCTGATGCAGTAGGCTACTAATTTAGGTATGTAGTTTGTAGCCTCAGTTCACTTTCTGAAACTTTCAGAGATCATTAAGCTAAAATTTTATTCAAGGTGTTGTTTTTACCTGTCAAGAAAAAAAACTGAGATTCTGAGTGATTGACATTCACACTCATGTAAAAAAATAAAACACTTTCTAAAACATACAGTTGGTTTGGATAACCTTGAATTATAATGAATATATGAATACTCAGTGGTTCTATATATATATATATACTGTACATTTGAATGTCAAAAGATTGATGATTTGGATTTGCTCCATCATTAACTGTACAGATAGAGAATATGAGTGAGTAAATATGTATACAATTTCAAGTTTACACAATAATAAAGGACAATGTTTCAAAACCAAACTTCAGTCTAGCTATTAATAATAAGTAAATAAGACTATTAGCACTATTATTTAAATAGCACTAATTAAAAACAGGTCTGGATACAGAAACATGTCCCATGAAACAAAAATAAACCAAAGTTCCATATCTTATACAGGCATAAGTGCGTTGGCGCACATATGCACACACACACACACAAAACACAAAAAGACAGTGTTATTGCAAACAGATCAAGGGCTTGAATGCTTGTACACAGAGAAGGGGACCTAGTGGAGTTCGATCACCCAGAGGACCAGCGTGAGTGAAAGGTGCCAGGACTTTCGGAGCAAGCGAGTGGACAGCTAGTACACAGAGGAGTACAGGCAGCTGCAGCAGAGATGGGACAGCAGGGATCAGGCAGTGGAGCATGAGGCTGGGGCCAGGGCTCAAAGGACCAGGCCTGCCTGGAGAGAGACAGAGGCCGGTGGAGGAGCTCATCAGGGCTGTGCAGCGACGGTCTCGTCCAGATGGCGGCTGTGGCGTTCTGCAGAAATGGGAAGCAGCTGTGGCCAGCGCCTAGCCCCCCCACGCTTCACTGGGACCTAATAGGGGAGGGAGGACATTTGCATGAGAGGGATAATCCGGCCAACAAACTCACACCCCGCCAGAATCCCAAATCTCACTTCCCCTTTCGGCCAGTTACTAAAATACTCCACCATTTAAGGATCAGAGGGTTCACCAATTCAAGAGGGAGGATCCTATTTGACCATGCCAGGTCATGTCCAGGGTCTCAGATCAAGGCAAAATGTCTTCCCATTTGTAACTATGATTTAATTTAAGAAGGAAGTGTCTGATGTGGTTGGCTACATATATCATGAACCTCTTTGGAATTGAGGGTAAACAATCTACAAAGTTCACTATATGGCCAATAGCATGAGGACACAGCTCAGTATACAGACACCTGCTTGTTGAACCTCTCATTCCAAAATCATGAGCATTACTTTTCTGAGAAGGCTTTCCAACAGACGTTTGAACATGGATGCAGGATTTGCTTCAATTCTACCTGAAGAGCATTAGGGAGGTTGGACACTGATGTTGGGTGATTAGACTTGGCTTGCTGATGGCGTCATATTTGATCCCAAATGTGTTTGATTGGGTTTAAGTCAGGGGTCTTTGCAGGGTAATCACTTAAACTTAAATTTTATAGTTACATAAGATAATATGTCCCACACATACATGGCAAATACAGCATGTTTACTGTGTGCTTGATGGTCATCTTATATTGTGTTGGCTAAGGATAATTCCCTCTGTGCATTAGTAATACCACAGCTGCATATAAAGCTCAGGTTTTTAGCATTTGTGACTCTTTGTCTGGGAAGAGGAGTTGTTAAATATGTGTTAGGTGGACATATTCTCCACTGTGGAAGAATCTGGACCTGCATCCAATCCCAGTACCAGAGGAATGCTATGCATCTGTCCAGGTCCACCTGGGAGGAGTCCTGCTGTTCTGAGAAGCTTCCACCAGCCATGGGGGATATGCTCACTACTTGCATTGCTGGCGTCTTCAACAAAGTTTCAATACTGTGGCCAACCACAGAACTCTGAAATATTAATTAGCATCTTGACAAAAAGATGAAAAATAAATGAAACCCTTTTTTCATGGTCTTCCAGTTTCTCAAAGATTGTTTCATAAAAATTACATGACAATTTCATTTCATGTGTGCACAATCTATAATCGTCTGCCTCTAACCCACTAGCAGTGTATGACCAGAGGCATTCAACATAAAAGGAGATCAACTACATTAAAATTCCCTGTTGAAAACTTCTCATTCATCTAAGGACCAAGACTTGGCTGACAGAAATCAAAGTTTCTGCCGTACAGTTGTACACAAAACCTGCCTAAATTTGTAGCTACTGTATCAATAAAAAACTCGAGTATACTCAAAAGCACTCTTTGTTATCATTTTCCTGTTGTTGCATGACAGGAAGAGACTGTGCAAGAGCAAAATCTGTGGGCAACAAGGATATACTCCATGTTGCCCAACTTCCCCTGCCATGCTGCAAAACAGATCCTGGCAAAAACCTGGAAAAGTTGGAGTCTGTTTCAGTAAGCATTTCATGAATACCAATGACAAGAAGACGTTGACATACTTGCATACGCATGACAAACATGCTGATACACTATACGACTTGACTGCAACTACTGTCTTCGCAGAGGATAGATTGGAGTGAAAAGGGAACATGCTGTATTACTCCATAGCCCACCCATCCCTAACTAAAACTTTGCCACATTTCCGTAGCTTTACACCACATAAACACACCACATACTGTGCATTCTTAAGTAACTTTATTAGGAACATATTACAACATCTTCAGATAGAATATTCCCATGACAATGCCCTTGGTCATAATGTACTGTTGGTAACATGTACAATCTACAAAGAAAAGTAGATTTTAACACATTTAAAGATATTCCAAAAGTACTTTAATACAGTTTTTTGTTTGTGTGCAGATTTTTATTGATGAAAATTACTATTTTACATTCTCAAATACATATTCAAGACATAAGTCCAATTAAACATAAGTGAGGAGTAGAAGGGACCACTAAATATTTACATGTTGCAGTCCATGTTGCACTACTGATTAACGTCCACATCCAAAAGTCTTGTTCCAGTCCTGGTACAGCTCCAGGTCTTTGGGTGACACACTGGGCCGCACCGTCCTCAGAGCCTCCTGGAAGTCACTGTGCAGGATGGGCCGCACCTGGTCAGCTGTGATGGTGGCCATGTCACATAACTGGATGCTCCGTATGGGCCCCAACGCTGCCTCTCGGCACAGCTGGGTCATATCTGCCCCAGAGAAGCCCTCTGTTCCAGTAACAACACTCTCCAACCCCTCCTCTCCTATCTGGCTCTTCTCTTGAGCCATGAGGTTGGTCACTATCTGTCGTCGTGCAGCAGCCTCTGGGAGGGGGATGTACAGGCGTTTTGAAAGGCGTCTACGGGCAGCCTCGTCAATCTCCTGAGGGCGGTTGGTGGCCCCCACCACCAGGATACGGTCTTCAGCGGAGGTAGCTGCTCCATCCAGCTGAACCAAAAACTCTGTTTTTATACGTCTGGATGAGTCATGCTCCCCATCCGTCCTCTGAGACAGCAGAGAGTCGATCTCATCGATGAAGATGACTGCTGGCTGGTGACAGCGGGCGATGGTAAACAGTGCTCTTACCATTTTTTCCCCTTCGCCCACCCACTTTGATGTGAGCGATGAAGCACTAATGCTAAAGAAGGTGGCCCCTGACTGGCAAGCAATACATTTCCCAATGAGAGTTTTACCTGTTCCTGGTGGCCCAAACAGGAGAATGCCTTTGGGGGGGCCACGGAGCCCAGTGAAGATGTCAGGTCGCAGCATAGGCCACACCACTATCTCCTTAATGGTGGCTTTCGCAAACTCCAAGCCTGCTATGTCATCCCAGGCCACAGGCGGTCCGTGGTCCATGATTTCACTCATGATAAGCTCAATGATCTTGGGCTCAAAGTTTTTAAGACGCTCATCAGTAACCTGAGTCTCTTGAGCCGCGTTGTTGCAGGGTCCACCCTCGTCCTCGTCCTGCTTCGGCATAGGGGACACAAACTTGGAAAAGGTCCCCCTTGGCCTGTTGGCTCCCAGGGATTTCTTCATGGCAGCTGCCATCCCTGGCGGCTGAGCTCTCTGGGTCTGGTGGGAATGTTTTTTCTGCTGGTCAACAATGAACTTCTCCCTCGCCGTTTTAAAGTTAGTACCACTCCGTGAGTCTGACACTGCCTGGATGCCAGATGCCCCCCTCCCAGAGTCCCTGCCCCCATCCCCACCTGAGCTGTAGAAGTTTTTCCTCTTAGAGGAGTTAGAGGTGGGGAAGAAGACAGACTGGTGACTGTGTGAGCCTGCTGTGGGGCCTGGGGTTGCTTGTACGTAAACTGGGGAGTTCTGGCCAAATAGAGACTGAGCTTGTGGTGGTGGACAAGCAAAGGCATTGGCATTACTGAAGATTCTGTCAAAGCCACTTGGTCTGTCTGCAGCACCACCCAGTGGATGACTAAAAATGCTGCTTCCCTCAGCCATGGGCAATGGGGGTCCTGTGGACTTGAATAGTAGGGGCAAAGTCTCTGTAGAGGGTAGAGACTGGGAGCTGCATCCACTGTCTTGTCCTACAGATATGTTAACATCTGCTGGCACCACAAGGGACTTGCCGCCGTCTGTCCCAGATTGAATCATCTTCTGCACGCACGGCAGCTCCAGCACACTCGCCTTGGTAAGGGACGATTCCCATTTGTCGCTGTGGTTCCTCTGACTGCGAGCCAGGTGCAGAGCACTCTCTGCATAGTTGTTAAGACCTGTGCGAGGGTCGTCAGAGTCCACCACTGCGGCATAGCGCTCCGAGTAGGTCCTGAGCAGGCTGTCCGCGCCCGCCTCAGAGAGCTGGGAACTCGCCCATGCATATTGAATGGCGAGGATATGTGCCCGATAGGAGTCTGCCGTCTGTTCAGGTGTGCAGGTGCCAGATGAAATGTCAAAGGACCTCCTCTGCCACTCGCCCAGGTGTGGACCACTCATGCCTGGCGTGCTCCAACCTGCATAAGGAGTGGGGACAGGAGACATTAACAATGCATAACCCAAGAAGCATCCAGGCAAACAATAAACTCCTGTAAGAATACGTTGGTAGCAAGTGTGGTCAACATTTCATCAGTCCATGAAAACTTGAAAAAGAGTCGCACTGTCTTTCTGAATACATTTGTCAGTAACAGACTGTAGTATAGCCAGCTAGCTACTAATCTGCGACACTGCTGTATTCATCATGAACTGACCAAGCAACTAGCTGGCAAACTGGTTTCACACCGTAGACTATACACAAGTAACTAGCTAGCTAGATTAGCATACCAACAGTGTGCCAATTTCTACAATATCCTGCAATTTGGTACTGTAGCCAGTTATGCCTTAGCCTCGAGTGAGTTAGCTAGTTGACGGACAACGTAAAGTACTTACAACATATATGTAATATTTTAGGAGAAGGAAAACGTTGTTCTAACGAAGAGCCAGGCTGTCATTCAGTTTACTAAATTTGCCGCCAGCTTAATCTTAAAGGTGCACTCAACAATTTGGGGATCTTATTAAACACCCAATTCAATTTTCACGTCAAAGTATAACTGGATGAACTGCAAATATCGTATGCATCAATGTGTTTTATTTATTCATACTATAAGACATAACTTAATACAAATGCAATATCCACAGTACAGAAACGTTTTTAAATCCAAAATGACTTGACTACGTCACCTAGCGGCCGAAGTAATGAAATGAGGAAAATATAGCCGTCCTCTAAATGGACGCAAGGCTTTATGGGATATTGAGTATCAAATATGTGTGTTAATCTTATTAAATATATTTTTACGATACTAACATTGTGATGAATGTTTGATATTGTATAAAAATGTATGGCAAATACCAAAGGGAAGCTTTTATAAAAGAAAGTCTTATTATAACAGTTATCCAGAGGAGCGGTGGTAGACGATAAAAACTACAGTTACCATAATCCTGTGAAGTTCCTGTTTATCCTGACGATCGAGGATGACAGCTGCGGAGAATAAAGAAAGGAACGGGGGTGAGCCTGTGATGGAAGACAGTCAAATTTAAGTAGATTTATTATGTACTAATTACCAAACCAAATGATTATCTGTGAGAGCAGATAATCAGAAAGCAGTTCATTTGTTTTGCGTAGGCAGTTGCCGTCCCGACACTGTGGCACAGTCTTCACTGTCTGAGCTGTGTCTGTGTGGAGTCAGAGGATCTAAAATCGAGGGACAACCCAGAAGCCCAGGCACACCCTAATCTTGGTACCCATAAGTGAACATGTCTGTGATGTAATATTAAGTATTTACAATGACTCTTTAGGCTTTCTGGCATTCACTTGGCTGTTCCACGACTTCCAGTTATACGACACCTTTTCAGTATTTTCCAGCTAAACTGGATATGACTGAATCATCATGCCATACAGACTTCTGCGGAGATAACCCTCGCCAGGCTGTAGTGTTGGATAGTCGGGCTAGCGACCCACGTAGCTTGCTTCCAATGATTTAGAAGTGGGTGAATATCGAAATTATTGTCCTCGTTTATCTGACAGAACATTATAGTTCATAATGAATTCTCCAATGTATACATTTGTCGCTCGTGATGACAACAGTAGCGTTTACGCTGAAGTTTCCAAGATTCTCGTCTCAACTGGACAATGGAAGAGGCTGAAAAGGGACAATCCCAGATTCAACTTGATGTTGGGCGAAAGGAACAGACTGCCGTTTGGACGTCTTGGTAAAATAATTTATTTTGAATGATGTCATATGATATACTAAGACGAAATCCAGTGTGCCTTGCCTTATGTCACGATTAAAATAAGTTAGACTACCTTCAGTGGGTGGAACTTTCTCCTGGAGGCATATGCTAATTTTCGAAGCATTCTTCCCATCCCTGACTCATCCGCATGGTCTATTCTGGAAGCAAATGTACTGCATCCTTGATCACTGACCTTTTATTAAAGCTAGGCCTAGCCCTAGACCTTGCTCTGTCAAGTCTACAGTATTGCATTTACATATTTGTCAAGTCATGTGCATTGTAAACTATTTTTGCTTTTCTTTTATCTTAATTTAATTGTTCTTCTCCCCAGGCCATGAACCCGGTCTGATGCAACTAGTGAATTATTACAGGGGAGCTGACAAGCTGTGCCGCAAGGCATCATTAGTCAAGTAGGCTTTTCTGTATTTTCATAGAATGAAATTGGCTAAGGATTGTTTTTTTGTGTGAAAAGTATCACACTGTCACTGTAAAATAGTCAATAGTTTGGTGTTAGATGATTGGTGCTTGTTCTCGACATCACAGATTAATTAAGACCAGTCCAGAATTGAGAGACTCGTGCAACTGGTTCCCTGAGTCCTACATCATCTATCCAACCAACCTCAACACTCCTGTTGCTCCTGCGACTAATGGGATTAGCCACATGAAAAGCAACCCAAAGACGGATGAACGCGAGGTCTTCTTGGCCTCCTATCACTCAAAAAAAGAAAGCGGAGACGGAACAGTGTGGATTGCCAAGTCATCTGCTGGGGCAAAAGGTAAGCTACAATGCTACTTTAATACATCTTTCATGTTTAAGTTTCTGATCAATTTTCAATGCAATTGAGGGAAGCATAAGAGAGGGTGATATTGTGTCTGAGACTAAATGTAAAATGTGCTTCTGAAAAACGGTTAATGGTTGAATTGGTTGCATTATTACAGGTGCTGGAATTTTGATATCCCATGATGCAAATCAGTTGCTGGAATACATTGATAATCAGGGTCAGGTTCACGTCATTCAGAAATATCTAGAGAGGCCACTACTTCTTGAGCCGGGCCATCGCAAGTTTGACATCAGGTAAGGTATTCTTGTTATTTATTTTTATGAAGCTAATACTGCAGGATAGTCAAGATTCTGATACATTACGTTTGATGTTGTTAGGAGCTGGGTGCTCGTAGACCATCAGTACAACATCTACCTTTACCGAGAAGGTGTGCTGCGGACTTCCTCTGAGCCCTACAACAGCTCCAACCTCGAGGACATGACCAGCCACCTGACCAATCACTGCATACAGAAGGAGCACTCTCATAACTATGGCCGCTACGAGGAAGGCAACGAAATGTTCTTCGACGAGTTCAGGCAGTACCTGCTCTCCACTCACAGTGTTGCCCTGGAGACTTCCATCTTACCTCAGATCAAGCAAATCATAAAGTATGTTTTTTCTCTTAGCCTACTTCCATTTTCATCTACACCACAGCTGGATTGAGGCTACGAGGGCCTTATCAAACGTTCAGTCCTCTGTCCTTTGCATGTCCTTGTTTATTCTTGAACTGTACTTCTGCTTGATTGTGATTAATTGTATTGTACCTCTGATCCTGTCTCCAACATCAGGAGCTGTCTGTCATGTATTGAACCAGCAATCAGCACCAAGCACCTGTCCTATCAGAGCTTCCAGCTCTTTGGCTTCGACTTCATGTTGGATGAGAGCTTCAAGGTGTGGCTGATCGAGATCAATGGGGCTCCGGCTTGCGCACAGTCAGTACCACTCCTTAGATCTTTCTGTCATCCTTTCTGTCCTTTTTCCTATCCTATAGGCACAATTATTTCAATTTCATCAAAGCATTAGAAAAGCTAGCTTTGATGTTAAGAATCCACCAATGATCTCAAATTAACCCCGAGTCCTGGATCATACTCTACTCAGACCTTCGTTTGTTTGTTCATGCTTGTTTGTTTCCCACAGAGTTCACCTTGGATCTATTTTGAAAATATTGCCAGTGTTCTCTATGGCTCTTTTTTTATTTTCTATAAAAATGTTTTTTAGCTTTGACTTCCTGGTGAACCTAAATTATACTAGAAGTGTCAAGTTTCCTTTGAATTGATTTTGCATGCTGGATAATATATAATTTGGATTTATATTGCTGTCTTTTGACCATATTTGATCCAGCTGCTCTTCTTAACAGCCATGACAACACTGTTATTGCTTCTTCCTTTAGGAAACTCTATCCAGAGCTTTGCCAGGGTATTGTGGATGTAGCAGTATCCAGTGTCTTTACCCTGAACAGTGACTCCTCCTCCTCCTCCTCAGCCTCTTCTTCCCCCTACTCGTCCTCCCCTTCCTTCTCAACAATCACAACATCCTCTTGTTCCTCACCGAAATTGAGAGGGCCCCTCCATGTGGGCCCTTTTACTCGACTGTAAGCACACAAAATCCTTGTTCTCTTGTACAAATAGCCTAATTCTCTACCCTCTATCCCATGCAAACTCCCATGCTCTCCTTGAAAGGTCCCATGGGCTTGGGAATCTGGACAGCTTTTGGTACCTCTTGATTTGTTCTTCCGTAATCTCTTCTCCCTAACCCCTTGGCCACCCAGAGTACACGTTAGTGGAGATTTGCTGATTTTGAGGCAAGTGATGAAACAGCAGAGTGATAAGTTCCAGAAGATTCCAGAATGAGACGAGGAGTCTTTCCCTCCCCTAATGCTGCCACTGGGTCTCCCTGGGTCTGATGGAGAGAGAGGCTCAGAGTTGCATCCAATTCTGAGACTGTAGTGCCTTACATCTCTGTCTCCTTAAAAGATGCAAAATGTTTATCGCTTGCCTCTGCTACTGTGTGTGTTATGTGTGCTGTCAGGAAGCCAAGTGCGTATCAATGTGTGGTCTGGTCCGGAGTATGTATGGTATGTAAATCTATTGGTTTTACCCACAAATTTTAGCACTGCAATAAACATTCCGCTTCCCTGTATGATGATACCATACCAGACATTATAAAAAGGCAAACCTCATATCATAGGGTGAAGTGTCAGAGAGAGGTGTAGGTATTCTACTGTAGGTATTGTTGCTAAGCAGTACGTTTATCGGATTTGTTTTACTGCTTGTTCTTTACAAAGTGGGCATGCAACTCTAGGTCTTACATAAAATTATATACATTTCATTTATGTCAGTGTTCTTTTTCGTATGAAGTTCCCAGTTCTGTCCTCAGGTTTTTATCCATTTAGAAGAGACGGCATGTTGTGAAAGCATGAAGTAGTAGCCTGTGCTGATCTATTTCAATTAGGACTGCTTACCCCTTTGGCCTTGTGTACTGAAAGCTCTTTGCTAATAAAGAGCTGCCTAGAGGCAGCTTGTTGTTTTCTTGTTAATTTTTTCTAAGAGATCCATTTAATGCTTGTTTAATAACTGCAAATGTGTTTGTTTTAACTTAGATTGGTATAATTCTGCAGACTTTTCGTGTATGGATTAGCTTTGCAGTACTGTTCAAGTGCTTTTAATAACGATAGTGACCTGTAAAAAGTTAGTTATTTTGGGGGAGAGACCATAAATGGAGAATACTGCAAATCTAACCCCAAACCTTTATGTAAAAGCAATTATGTTTTTTTTGTGTTAATTTATTGGAAGCCTGTTCAGTTACTCACCTGGCATGCTTGGTTATATACAATATATCATTTTGCTTGTTAGTCCTGTATGTTTAAGTTGCACTGTGGAACACTGTACCATCTGACCACATAGTCTATACATGGCCTTAAAGCATTGTAACAGTTATAAATCCCATGAGTTTGTTTTTAGTTCATTTTCAGTTTGTTTTCATTTAGGTTAATCCCTTTTCCTCCAATGATTTGTCTGTCCCAGGATAATGCAATTTGAGTCTGTGCTTCATTATGTTTTGAGGGACACTGTTGGCACATATCCAATTTTCTTTTCTTTTTCTTACTTTGAGAATGAAGGACAAGGAAGTGTGACTGACGGCATTTATTTAATATGCATGATCAGGGGACACAATTGCTTGAAATGCATAATTGTGATTGAATGTTTGGGTAGATTATGTACATAACATATCTCTAGATATTTTGCTAAACAATAAAAAGAACATGGTTCTACTCAGCACATTATTGGGAATGTATGTTCTCAGCATTATTATCAAATTTACAATTCTTGCCATCAAAGGGAAGAGGTGCCTTAGCAGGACTTGACTCTTTAATATGTTTTAAAGAAGAATTTGACCTCTTGCATAAAGATGCACCTTCTATTTGTTTGATTGTTTGGAAAGAAGTGAATTTGACTATTGTTAAACCAATGCGGCTGTTAATTGTTTTTCAAGTCCTTCATGATGTACCTTTCATCTTCATACAATGTTTATTTACTGCTTGACTGGACAGTGGTGACTTGGTATATTCTGTAATCCAATTATTTACCAAAGAAAACAACTGATTGTGAATAAGACACTGTTTTCTTGTCCCATTTGTGTTCTTTTCAGTATTAAAAACATTAAAGGTTAAAAACTTTTTGTGAATCTACCAAAAGGCAGAGGGATGCTATGTAGTGTTTTCCTAATGTTTTATCAAACTCTTGCACGAAAACCTGATTGTCTGTTTATTCATGTAGAATAAAAAATAAACTAATGTGGGTGATATGATTTTTCTTTTCATATTAAAGACAAAGTGACTTATTTCCGGAATAATTTAAGCAAAAAAAAGTTAAAAAAAATAGACGCATAATTCGAAAGCATACTTCTAACAATCTATGAACTTAAACTAAATCCTACTGATAGATGTTCTGACATTGACGGCAATTTATATATCCCCTCATATCCCCTCTGCTCTTGTACAAGGTGCGGCCCCTTTAAATGACTATTCGTGTTCTTTTTAACTTCCTGTCAGTTCACTTCCTAAGTCACTACTCCCATGTGATAAACAAGAGTGAGCATGGACTACACAACGAAGTGGAGTAGCTTACCGACCGCCCCAAGTCTAAAGAATTTGACAGAGCCAGGTTTTGGTAAACCAAAGACACAACAACATGCTGCCGTTCAAGATCTAACCAAAGCCCACATCGAGTCGTTTGACCAGGCAGTCACGGATGGATTGAGTCGCGCTGTGCAGGTTGGTGGTGCTAGCTAGCTACTGTAGCTCTCACGTGGGTGCAGTGCTGTCAAAGCAGCCAATGAATAGTTCATAAAACTGGTAGTTATGCTACATATGAGCTGACATAAACACATGACACGTCTCTTTCTTAGGCTATTCCTCCACTGGAGTTTACGTACAAAAATGACAGGATCACTCTTGCATTTATTGAGGCCACTATCTACAAGCCAGCGGTTGCTAAAGGAAGCATCTGCAGAGACCTGAACGTGTTCCCAGCAGAATGCAGGGGGAGACGCAGTTCCTACAGGGGGAAACTGGTGGTAAGCATGACCTGCTTTTTGAAGTGTTCTTTAGTTGTCAATGTAAGGCAGGGATCTCCAACCCTATTCCTGGAGAGCTAACAACCTGTTATGTCTCCACACATATTTGTTTGCGCTGTGTTTACAGGCAGATGTCAGCTGGTCTGTCAATGGGATTCCTAAAGGTATTATAAAACAGTCTCTGGGCCAAGTGCCCATAATGGTGAAGTCTAAGCTGTGTAACCTACATGGGCTGTCCCCCAAAGAACTCATTGAGCACCACGAGGAGGCTGAGGTAGGCCTGGACCTTATACCAGTGCATACTAATCACATTTAATCAATCCCTGCTAAAATAATGTTGGAAATTATTGATTTTACTCGTAACCTTTTATACAAACAGGAAATGGGGGGCTATTTCATTGTGAATGGCATTGAGAAGGTTGTCCGAATGCTAATTATGCCGAGGAGAAACTACCCTATAGCCATGTCAAGACCAAAGTGGAAGAGCAGAGGCCAGGGATACACTCAGTATGGTAAGTATCTGGCAGTTATTTAATGCTTATAAGAAAACAACATAAATGAGCTACTCTGTAATGTTGTGATTTACTACCAAGGATGCCACCAGGGTAACACTGTGTACATTTGTGTTTAGGTATCTCAATGCATTGCGTAAAGGAGGAGCACACTGCCATCAACATGAACCTGCATTATCTGGATAACGGCACTGTAATGCTGAACTTCATCTACCAGAAAGAGCTTTTCTTCTTGCCTTTGGGCTTTGCACTGAAGGTGACTTGCACCTGTTTGTACGAATGGTGACATGACGTCGACAATAATGCTGATCCTACATTTGGATATCAACTACTTGACCATTATGTTTCCCAGGCGCTCGTGAATTTTACAGACTTTCAGATCTACCAGGAGCTGATCAAGGGTCGAGAGGACAACTCTTTCTACAAGAGCTGTGTGTCAGAGATGCTGCGTCTGGTCATGGAGGAGGGTTGTACAACCCAGGTGAAGGTCCTCAACTATCTTGGCGAGAGATTCCGGGTCAAGATGAACCTTCCAGAGTGGAACACCCACGAGCAGTGTGCAAACTTCCTGCTAGAGTAAGCGTTGGAACAAAACTGTCAAATGTGATGAGCCGATTTCTTTGTCAGAGGACAAACGCGTTGATGATCTTGTTGTTCCTGCTTCCAGTCAATGCATCTGCATCCACCTGAAGTCCGATGTGGAGAAGTTCTACATGCTGTGTCTGATGACCAGGAAGCTGTTCACATTTGCCAAGCAGGAGTGCATGGAGGAGAATCCTGACAGCCTCATGTGTCATGAGGTTCTCACGCCTGGACGGCTTTACCTCATGTTCATGAAGGTGGGCATGGAGATGGTTGGTGACAATGGTGTTAAACTGTGTACATCCCATGGTACATCAGCAGACGTGATTAATCCCATCATTGTTTTATGGCTACAGGAGAAGTTGACTTCCTGGCTGGTTTCTGTAAAGCTGTCAATGGAAAAGAGAGCACACAGGCTGACTGGAATGGTGAGCTCTGAACACCTGGCCAAGATGTTCAACCAGGGCACTGATCTCACGAAGGCTTTCGAGTACCTTCTGGCCACAGGGAATCTCACGTCAAAAACAGGTCTGTTTCTGCATGTCAGTGTCTGCAATAGATTATCTGTGCAATGTGTGAAAATCTTGTTGGTTTTGTTTGGATGTGTGAGACTGCATTGTGACTGTACGTCTTGGCTCTTCAGGTCTGGGAATGCTCCAGGACACAGGCTTGTCGGTGGTGGCCGACAAGCTCAACTTCATCCGTTACCTGTCTCATTTCCGCTGCGTGCACAGAGGTGCAGCATTCGCCAGGATGAGGACCACTTCTGTGCGTCGGCTGCTGCCCGAGTCCTGGGGCTTCTTGTGTCCTGTCCACACCCCTGACGGGGAGCCCTGCGGCCTCATGAACCACATGACGGCACACTGTGAGATTGTGGCCCAATCCTACCTTACCACCACCCTGCCAGCCCTGCTCTGCTCCCTGGGTGAGTGACAAAACAATCCAGTATCAAAACATGGGATTTCATAACCACTTGTGGTACACAGGTTATGGGAGGATGTGCCACAGTTGTAGTTGTCTCGTAAAAATCCCACAGGAATACCTTTTTCCCTAATGTTGTGTCTGAGCTTTTTAAGGTGGTTTGTCTAATGTTTGAAGAAATGCTCAGAAACCCACAACTTGCACCTCTGTAACCCAGGTGTGACGCCTGTGGATGGGTCCCCGGGCCAGGCCTTCTCTGACTGCTACCCCGTGGTCCTGGATGGAACCATGGTTGGCTGGGTCGAGAGCGAGCTGGCGCCCATCTTAGCAGATTCTCTCCGCAGATTCAAGGTAAGACCTCGAGCGTCACAAGCCCATTACTTACAGTACATGTTTAAAATGGGGATATAGTTTGATGTACTGAGCACCCATCAGTGACTTATGTGGGATGTGACTCGATAGTGTCAAACTTCTTGCAGGTCTTGAAAGAGAAGAAGATTCCACCCTGGACGGAGATTGTGTTGGTTCCTAAGACGGGCAAGGCCAGCATGTACCCTGGCCTCTTCCTCTTCACCACACCCTGCCGCATGGTGCGCCCAGTCAGAAACCTGGCGCTGGGCAAGCAAGAGCTGATTGGCACCTTTGAACAGGTGCAGCAGGAGTAGCACTTCTATGGCCGTGTGGTTGCAAAAGTAGTTGATAGAAAAGCATTCCTTGACTGGGGCTCACAACTGTAAAACCTCACTAAACGGGTGGTCCTCTCCCTTTCCTGCAGCTGTACATCAACGTGGGCGTCAGTGAGGATGAGATAGAGCCAGGCGTGACTACCCACCAGGAGCTCTTCCCCCACAGTATGCTGAGTGTGGTCGCCAACTTCATCCCTTACTCAGACCACAACCAGAGTCCCAGGAACATGTACCAGTGTCAGATGGGTAAAGCTTCCCCACTCCCCATAGAGTAGTATTGTTAACCAGTAAGTCAAAGAAAATCATCTGAAGGCTATACAATTGTGTGTGTCTCCTCCCCCAGGTAAGCAGACCATGGGCTTCCCTCTCCATTCATTCCAGGATCGTTCTGACAACAAGCTATATCGCCTGCAGACACCCCAGAGCCCCCTGGTCAGGCCCTTAATGTATGATCACTACAACATGGACAACTACCCCATTGGCACCAACGCCATTGTGGCTGTCATCTCCTACACTGGCTATGACATGGAGGATGCTATGGTGAGACGCCTGTGAAACTTGGGTTCCATTTCCTGGCTGTGCGTGTGTTTTTGTAAACAAAAATGCTACAAACCTGTTTTCATTACAGATCCTGAACAAATCTTCGTGGGAAAGAGGTTTTGCATATGGCAGTGTGTACAAGACTGAGCTTGTGGACCTGGCTGAGAAGATGAAGGGGGAAAACAACCTGGTCTTTGGTGTCAAACCTGGAGACCTAAAGGTGATGGATAAACTGGACAATGATGGCCTCCCTCCCATTGGGGCATTACTAAGTTATGGAGACCCCTTCTACAGCTATGTCAACCTAAACACCGGCCAGGGCTTTGTCAACTACTACAAGTGAGATTTTTTTTTTGCATTTAAATGCGTCATCTTTTGTATTTCTTCAAGCTTGTTGTGATGTGCTCTTTAATCCGCTGTTTACCATCTGTCTGCCAGGAGCCAAGAGACCTGTATTGTAGACAACATCAAGGTCTGCAGCAACGACTCGGGCTCAGGGCGCTTCAAGCGTGTCTGCATAACTGTGCGGGTGCCACGTAACCCCACCATCGGCGACAAGTTCGCCAGCCGCCACGGTCAGAAGGGCATCCTGAGCCGCCTGTGGCCCGCCGAGGATATGCCCTTCACAGAGAGCGGCATGACCCCTGACATCCTGTTCAACCCCCACGGCTTCCCCTCCCGCATGACCATTGGCATGCTCATCGAGAGCATGGCCGGCAAGTCCGGCGCCCTCCACGGCCTGGCCCACGATGCCACGCCCTTCACCTTCTCTGAGGAGCACTCGGCACTGGAGCACTTTGGGGACATGCTGCGAGCAGCCGGCTACAACCACTACGGCACAGAGCGCCTTTACAGCGGCCTGAGCGGCCTGGAGCTGGAGGCGGACATCTTCATTGGCGTGGTCTACTACCAGAGGCTACGCCACATGGTGTCCGACAAGTTCCAGGTGCGGACCACGGGGGCAAGAGACAAGGTGACCAACCAGCCGGTGGGAGGGAGAAACATCCAGGGGGGCATTCGCTTCGGGGAGATGGAGCGCGACGCTCTGCTGGCCCACGGGACCTCCTTCCTGCTCCACGACCGCCTCTTCAACTGCTCGGACCGCTCGGTAGCCCAAGTGTGTGTGGACTGCGGCAGCCTGCTGTCGCCCCTGCTGGAGAAGCCCCCACCATCCTGGTCGGCGACACGCCACCGTAAGACTGTCTGCACCCTGTGTGGCAAGAGCGACTCCATTGACACTGTGTCTGTGCCTTACGTCTTCCGGTACTTTGTAGCAGAGTTGGCCGCCATGAATATCAAAGTAAAATTGGAAGTAAAGTGATTTTCACCGGTACGAACACACACATCTATGCATATCCATTACTGTGCCTTTCACAGAATGCTTAGCTTATTTTATAATGTGAGTAGGACTGGTTGGTTAGTATAAACATTAGATTCTGGAATAATGTTGCATCCTCTTATGGTATTTTCTCAGCATGAAAAAACTAAGTAATAAAACAGTTTGTGTTATTGGTGTCAGTGTTTTATGTTGACAAGATGTTTTCAGATTGTTTGACAGAGTTGAGAAAGAGACACTGTATTATCACGACAGACTAAGTTATGATTGGATGATGCATCTTGAATGGAACTTGGGGGGGGTTAAACCATAGATATATATCTATGGGTTAAACAATGTACTGTAATAAAGAATTCCAAGTTTGATAGTACTTTTTAACAATGAAATTCTGTTTATTTTTCCCACAGAATTGGAATGCTAGTGTTATTTTTATTGTCTGAATGCACCCACCACACAGATTAATGAGAAGAATGATTTTAGGACTATTAATCTTGGCACTCTCCATATTAGGTACTTTTCAAGAGCTTTGTTTGAAATGAGCAAGAATGTCTGGTAGTTGTAACACACTGGAAATGGTATAGTCCGGTTTGACTGAACCCTCTGGTGGCAAGCCACCCCTGTTGTTAATCCACACGGTGGCACGGACCCCTGCCTTGAAGCCCCCCAGGATGTCAGTGTACAAAGAGTCACCCACCATCACACAGTCAAGAGCCTGCACCCCCAGCAGGGTGAAACAGTGGGTAAATATGGATCGCGAGGGCTTCTCCTCTGCATGCTCTCCCCCCACCACTATGGCATCGAAATATCCCCGACACCCCACTGCCTCCACCTTCTCTCTCTGGGTTTGGGTCTCTCCATTCGTCAGCAATAGTAGTTTATAGCTGGTCCTCAGCTCCTTCAGTAGATTACACACTGGAGGTGATAAGGCTAGAAACTCCAGGCGAGTGTTCTTCCAGAGGTAATAGCATTTGTGTCCCAGGCTAGGGTATGAGCAACTCGCAACTTCCAAGATGCTATCCTCCCAATGCTTGACACGCACCTCATCAATGGTCCTACCCTCTGCAGCGTCGAAAGTCTCGTGTAGAAGCTTCCTTTTGAATCTGTCACAGATGTCATCAGTGCAATGGTCATTTTGGCCCAAAGCGGTTTTCAGGAGCTCACTTGTCTGTGGAAGGACATGGTACCTTATTAGCATTTCCATTACAGGTTGGTGGTCAATGGTGTTGTATGTAGTTCAGTGTGCAGGCTGTTCTAAATTGCACTTCTAGATTTATCTCCTTACTTTTTGTATGGCCACCACTCCTGCTCCCGCTGTGTCAATAAGCGTGTTGTCCAGATCAAACAATATTGCCTTTAAACTGTTACGGTCCATTTCTTGCAGACTACATATATTATTGGCGATGGATTATAAGAATGAATCGTAATTAACACGACAAAATCGGAATACTCAATACACAATGCGGAAGAGAATACGTTGACTATTGCATTATGGGTGTTATGGTTTTAGGAGAAAGCAACAATAATCAATTCCCCTAGAGGGCGTTAATGTATCAAATATGGAAACTGCGATTGAGACTAACCGTGACTGTTCTATTTTTTGTGTGACACACGCACACAAAAAAGTATGACACTAAGCAGTACTGAACGAAACGGAACCGGTGTCATTTGAAAACATAGACTTGAAGCGAGACCAGAACCTGTACATCTTGAACTAAAATAGAGCACACACTCATTGAACCCTCTGTTGTGAAACCCCATTAACAAGTTAGTGGCCTACTTTTCATGCCGTGTTGCAAAAATATAGAAGCAGGTAGCTTCTCCCTATGGATGCCCATTCAGCAATGCTCCATCTAAAATAAATTCAATAACCTCAATTAAACATGAATGTACTGTAAGTGTTGGCTCACTGCTAAACTTCAACCCTCCAACCACCCACTCAACCACACAGACACACACCCAACAATTCATGTGCATTATGTAACCATCAGTATTTTTTTCTGTGCTTTGCGTGCTCTCACACCTGGCCAAGTGCCAAAAGTTTGCATGCAAACATTTTGTTTGGTTTTGCCATACCTCAACTCAATCAGAGAACACATCTCTCTCGTACATGGATCTTTCTCATAGCTAAGATGATTGGCTGTTTACCAATCCCTGAAAAGCCACACAAACAATACCACAAGTATCTTGTGCTGAAAGGCAGAGATTGGCGGTACTAGAAAGAACCACACCTGCAGTTTGCATGTGAAGGAAATGTATGACTACATAAACCAACAATTCTAGCAAGTTGACCCAAGCTTTATGTTGTCTAAAGAGGTTTCAAAACAGCAATATAAACAGCAGTTTTGAGATACAAATATGAACTTGAAATCAAAGTTCCTGTAAGAATAGTATGATAAGTCATATTTGAGCCCTCACTAGGAATTTGAGTACCCAGTGTTTTTGTCCTCTGTTTGCAGACAGACACTACCGTAATGTCTTTTATCTCTGTGGGTGGCCATGGCTGCATAGTCACACACTATCTGTAAATTACACGGACACTCCCCCCCATGCCCAACTGATAACACTGCTAGATCACCTCAGACAATGTCCCCTTTAGAACATTCTCTCTCTATTGGATGCCACTGAGATGGCATGGGTTTGGGCAGAAAAGGTAATGGTCATCAGGGTGACGAGAACAGGTGGTGTTTGTTTCTGGAGGTAAAAATTATGGGGTAAATGACCATGTATATTTCTCATTGGTGGTGACGCCATGTCAAGGTGATGATCTGAAGGCCCTTCTCAGGTGAGAGGCTGGAGCCCACCAAAGCGGAAAGCTTCGTGCATTGGATTCAGTGGATTGTGAAGCCATTCTAGGCTTTAGATTATAGGTCTTGTAGAGGGAAGGCAGTTGTCAATTCTGAGAGCCCTTCAGCCAGCTATCCTCTATTCATCCCTCCCTATCTGCGCTCCCGTCCTGCCCTAACCCTATCAGTTATGCAGGCTTGTACAGCGAGCATTAAGGGGGTTTATGCAAGTTTTTGAATGTAGCCTAATCATCAGAATGTCTTTCATCATGCACCAGTCAACCAGACCATCACAAAAACCTAGAGAACAAGTACAGTTCAAAAAATGTTGTGTATTGCAAATTGTATATGCTTTAGATCACCATGATATCTTACTTAGTTTTCTGATAGAATGGCGAAGCAACTCTTTGTACCGTATCCATGTACTCTGTTGACCTCCTGTTGTCAGGGTCCTGATCAAACCAGCTTGCCTCTGATATACACTCAAACGTACATACCATGGCCGCGCACACACATATGCACACATACAAGATTTTATCAAGGGCAGGGGAATGTATGAACCACAGTCGAAATAGAAGAGTGCTAATTCTGTTTGTCAGGGTAACTTGGGGAGTCTGACAACATGCACGTACACACAAACAAATCATCCAGGGCAGGTCAGTCTCTTCAGGTGGTTATGTAACAGAGCTACTGTATGTTGATGCAGTGATATCCCCTATTTATAACATCTAATGTAAATAGGAGATATATCTGTAAACTGAGGTTAGTCGTCACAAAATAAACCTCCCGGAGAGGTCTGGCAGACTGCAAGTGCTTATCTAGATCCTTCCTTCTCCCTTTCCATTTCTCTCCCTCTACTTTTCTCTCTCTAACTCTCTCTCTTTATCTCTTTCTCTTTATCTCTTTCTCTTTATCTCTGTCTCTGTCTCTGTCTCTGTCTCTGTCTCTGTCTCTGTCTCTGTCTCTCTCTCTCTCTCTCTCTCTCTCTCTCTCTCTCTCTCTCTCTCTCTCTCTCTCTCTCTCTCTCTCTCTCTCTCTCTCTCTGTTCTCCACAGTCGAGTTCTCCTGACCAACCACTGAACCATAGAGACAGCAACAGGGATAACCCCTCTCTCCTACTGTACAAATATGTGTGGTCACATGGAGCACAGCCCAGGGACCCTGGTCTGCTGCACAAAGCCAGCCTGTAATCCCTCAGTGTACTCAGATCTGGACTCCAACCAAGGAGAGGACATTGGGAGGAGGGAATTGCTGATGGTTAGATTTGAGGGACAATTAAGTAGACATAAGAGGTCTTCAAGGATAATAAATAGAAACAGTCAGATTACATTTTATTGAACTATTCTCTGGAAAACTGTAGCATAATGACACATTCTGCCTCTCTTAGCCCATTTCAGTAAAGCAAGCTCATTGGTAAATCACAAACTATTAAGCAGGATATCAAGAGTGTCCTGTAAATGGTCAAGGGTGTGTAAGTACTGGAGAAAGAGATGTTTCAGTTTTTAGGAAAGAGTAACACCAGAGGTACAGGATCACATCACTGCATCCCAAGGGCACAATTTTCGGCCTGACTGGCCAAGACTGGGACAGGTTCAGACAGGGATGAGGTGTACAGCATGTCTCAGAGGCTTCCACACTCCCCACCTACACATGCAACCCACCAGGCACGCACAACAGACCACAGTCACTTGCTGTGGAAATATACTTGACATGTTGTTGTGCAGCTAGTTAATGGGGTTTATTTGCATATCAAGGGTCTTCTTCGCTGTTGGTTTACCAGTTGATAAGGCCTCCCACTTTCTTTTCCACCCACCTATGTATGAGTGTGAAAACACACAGTATCAAGTAAAGTTGCTTTTACACACTGTAATTGGATCAAGATGTGTAAATCAATTCAATGCATCAAATCATTGATATATGGAAGGGGAGACAGGGAGGAGGGTGAATGGGGGCTGGGTGGGAAAGGAGATGGTGTGTCAGTTTTACGTTTCACTTGTGCAAATGCTTTCCGTCTGAATCCTTTTCCGTCATTGGAGAGAAGGGGGGTTCCTAGACAAGCCAAGTGTCAAGAATGGTGCTGTAAGGAGTCTGGGGTTGGCCTGGAGCACAGACATTACTCCATGTGGATGTGTGTCACACGCCTGACATATGACTGCAGTTGGAGACAAGGAGATAGACATGTTGTGGGCGGTTTTCACCTTTGATTATATCATTTTGAGGCCATTTATTCTGAAGTGGAACACACACACACATCTGGAAAGACCTGGTCCATGAAAAATGCATACATGGATTAATGTGATGATGCGAAATGGTGTATAGTTGCTGGAGAAGGAGTGCTAGTCCACGCTTGAAGTAATATTTCTTCTATCCTTTCCGTTTTGGCAAGAGGAAAATACTGCAAAGAATCCTCGTTTTAGGAGTGACTAAATGGCTTATGCCATTGCATAATTGGGATCAACTGGATTTAGTTACCAGGGTGCTGCAAGCAAGCGTGCTTCAAAATATACAAATCCTGGAAAAACTTGTGAAAAAACGTCTTGTCTGCCTATGAGTATGACATCAAAGATTGTACACATTCTGAACCTCCCAGCCTCTTGATTCTATTGACACTCTTTCGATACTACGGTACAATAAATTCTGTACTATAAAGTCTGTAGTGTGGAGAGCAAGAGACGAGCCATTCAAGAGGGGTTTAGGGGTCCTACCTCCAGTTGCTACATTCCTCTAGATGTCCCAGGGACTCTGCTTGGGCTATCTCATGATCCTCCCAGGGCAGTGATAAGGCTGTCAACAGATGTCTCCATCCCTTAAGAGGACTGATGGTCAAGGCTATTGGCTCTCTTATCTCACCTGCCCGATGGAAACAGGACCTCTGACCTGGCCCACAGAACCTGAAGGGAACCTTTGTTTTTGCCATGGCTAACAAATAGGCCCCCTCCAATGAGCCTCAATTTACTTCTTTCATCACTGGGTTCTAAAGAACAATTCCACCTGTGTCTCTAGTGTATGACCACCAAACAGTGGAGAATGTAGAGTCTGACTAGTTCAACAACACCTGCCTGTTGTGGATTATCACCATGTGGATCAAATGACTGGTAATACTTTGCTTGCTCTCTTCTAGGTTGTCATAATGACCTTTTAAATGATTTCCTCCTGAGGTCAATGTCAAAATATCCAATTCTATATTATATTTGAAAAAGGAAGAGCACAAAGTTTGTGATATCGTCTACCAAACCTTCCATTGTTTCATGATTCTGCATGCTTGATCAGAGGCCTTCGTCTTCAAAAAGCCTGCACAAAATAGGAACATAGCACACTGGCTTCATCAGAGATGATGCAAAATGAGGATACTAACTGATGTAAGTTACCAAAAATGTATGTGTGTATAGACTTGGTTTTTCCTGATACGATTTTCCCATGACTAAGGATGACTACTGAGACTGTAATGATATGTTGCTGTGTGCCCACAGGCACAGTTCACAGGTGAGCTAATGATGACCCAGTCCACGGAGGTATATACCTTCTTTTTTTTTGCACAAATAATAATTAAGGCCTCTCGCTTGGTCAGACTTGTCTGTATGTCACGTGTCATATTGAGTAAACCTCTGTTATTACTTTCTGAACATAGAACTTAACATGAACTTTAATTTACATGGTGTGTGTTACCACACAAAAACTACAATGTCATGTAGCTCTATAATAAGGCTATGGAACACACAACCAATTATTTCTGCTGCCTACAGTATTTGGACATCTGCCACTGCTGCTGACACCACTTTTGCGTGTAGCTGCCACCACTCTTGTATGTAGCTATCAAAGTTGCGTGAGTGAAACAGTCTTGAAAATGATACTGGTTGCATGAAAACTAATCTAGGACATATTTTCCTTTTCATTTCCACATAGCTTAGTGCTAAGCAAAATACCAGTAGGATGTAATGTCGCTCATTTCAGACAAAATGGCACCACAATGTTCTTTACGCAATGTCACCTTGCCACAAAGTTCTTTACACTTCCTGAGGTGTAGGTTTGGCTAGAAAAGTGTGTGTGTTGATTTCCCTGTCAAATTCACATCTCCTACAGCAGATCTGTTACCATTCCAATTTCCTGCCATGACCATGATTTTCAAAGTGAAGGGGACAACTTTGGAACTTCAATATGCGGAGAGAACATACATAGTATAGTAATTTACGTCAGTAGGTTTTTGCTTTGCAGACACGTTGCCCAGGACTAGCAGTGCTGTGATGGAAAACAACAAGTCTCTCTGTCACACTCTCAAGTCAAGCTCCAGTTGATGTCAGTAACTATTTTTCCTGGGTGGGACAAAAACACACCCAATATGTCTAAATAGCTTTAAATAAAACCAAGGATTGATCTATCTATAGTGAGGACATTGGTCTCAGAGACCCTGTCACAATATGTAGAGATTTAAACAAACTTTAAATTTCAATAAGGAAGCGGGTTGCCATGATTTGAGGCCGATTTCCTAATTAAACATGAATTCAAGAGCCTTTGTTTGGCAAAACTGAGGGATGGTGTAGGAAACTACTGCAGTCATAGTGGGAGCCAACGGCATGTGACTTAAGGAATTAAAGCAAAGCCAAAACAATTGAATAATACAAACTTTACAGGGCTCACTATTTTTCTAATTTTGCATGGTCTATGTTTTGAAACTCTCACAAATATCTGTGCAAAGGGAAAAAACAATCCCAGATGATTTTGAAATGTTGACATCAATTAGCAACGCACAAACAAATGAAAACAAAGGTCTGTCACTAAGTCCTGCCAAATGTGTTGAATTCTGCACCCTCCTCAAAACGCAGGGAAGGAATGGTGAGGCTTACACACCACAATGGGAAGCTGTCAATGGCACTTTCAGCAAGCCGGTAATTACTGAGGGGCTTAAATCACACATCCAATACTGCATTGAGGAGGAGAGCTTTGAGTCTCACTGTTAAAAGCCTTCTGAAGATCAAATACTAAATGCACAAATAAAGGCAAAAACAAAGAATTCAATTGGATTATAATTTTAATCCGAACTCAAGCTGTTTGCCAACAGTTTGAAAAGAGAGCTAGGCTCCCCAGGTAAATAGAGAACACTTCTTGGCCTACTTACAGACTGTTATTTCAGTCTGCCATTTAGGTAACCACAACATTGTTTGTGTTTTGCAAACAGTATGTGCAATCATTCAATTAACTGGATAAGTGTTCTATGCAGACAACGTATTTCCGAGACAGTGGTTACAGTTTTGTGGGCCTGCTGGGAAGATGGATTGCTCAGGATTGGATTGGAAAATAGTGCCCCGTGTCATATATGGAATCAGAGCTTTCTCCATAAGCAGTTGACCCTTCACCCTCTCTCTTGCAAAATGATTGTTGATTGTTTTGAGCTAACATTAATCTATACACATGTAGCTAGACCACCCTGTAGCTGTTGGCCACAATGGACAGATGAGGATAGGAATGATACATTAAAGGCCAATTGTTGTACGAATATCTTTGTTAAAATCAAAAGTGCGGTTCCGATTCAACAAGCTGTAAACAACAAACGCAAAATACAAATAACACAGACTCATTTGTTTTTGTTTTCATTTTATTTCGCAAACAGTACAATCAGCACAATTTATTAAGAGGTACAAGAGCTTCATGTAGTATTTGAAAACACAACAGTTAATACTATTAACAGTATTTTATGTTATACAACAATTATTTTTCAAATGTTGAAAATGTTAATTTTGCTTGAGAAGCTAAATTAATTTGAACAAAACACATTTATTACAGGACATATCCAGTGGAATATAGTGTTATGGTTTCCAAAAGTAGTCTTGAGTTAAACATACTTTGTCTATAAGATCCGTCACTGTCTCTGCCTGGTTTCCATCACATCTTCCCCTCCCCGTGGTATCATTTCGTGACAAGACAGTACAACAAAAAGTTGTCTGGGCACAGCTGCCACACGAAAGGGTTGTACTAAAACAATAACTCAACAGCAGCTCACCTTACATCTACGCACACTGCTTGTACTTAACTCTCCCACAGGAACCAGGAACAAGGCCTTGCCAAAGTAAAAAAAAACAACAACATTCACCAATAGACCACACATTATTAATTTAATTTAGCAAAGCATAAGCATGTGAACAAAGCCTACATTCCATATCATAATTATTTTGTCAAAATTCCACAGTAAACAGAATGTCAAACACTGTTTATAAACACAGCAATGCCATGATAACTGCCTAGTCTATCTGTCTAGTACAAGCTCAAGAAAGGGGTGTGTACTGGCTTGTGTGTGTACGTGTTTGCGTGCGAGAGCCTGGAGATTACAGAGTCCTTGTGTGTTCCTACAGCTGAAACCTTGCCAATCCAGTTTGGGGTGTTCCATTCAGCCTGACACACACTCCATTACCTGGTTACATAAAGGAATGTAAACTAGAAAGAATGGAATGGGCCTGTCTGTAATAAAAGGCACTCAGTCACATTTTACAGAACACAAGATTTTCTCAATGGAAGGGTAAGATTTTTTTTGTCTCTCATACCATTCATAAATCCACACAAATGTGCTCATCTACTGGGTCACATATTCCCAAACAAATATCTCACTGAGTGACAAATGTTTACCACAGGTCTGTGCAGTGATGAGCAACAGTAGAAAACATTGCTGCCCAAGCCATCTCCTGTATAACTGCCCTCCTGCTGTAACTCAATTCTATCATCGTAGCATTGTTGGAATTGGAGCAAATAACCTGCATAATGGTAGAATATTTTGAAAGACACTTCAGTCACATTGTCATTTACAGGTACTCTAAGATCTCACATGGTAAAACCCACATACACATGCAAACATGCCAACACACACTTATGCATGCATGCACAGAATGAACCACAGCATTTCTCTGGGTCGTCTCTTAGTTATAGGAGCCAATCCAAACACAAAAAGGAAGCGTAGGTTCCTCAGCGTGTCAATGTTATCTGCTGCTGTCACCACACATCAAAGCCTGCTGAGACAGAAGTAATCCAAACTGACAGGCCAGCCCTCACCTACATGCTGAAGTACCCACTCCATGACAGCCCATCTTAATTCCTCTTCAACTGCGAAAACAAAACAACCCTGAACAACCCTGGCACAACTCAAGAAGTCTTGTTAAACCCTTAGCAACCACTGCCACAGCAAGGGAACGGAATGGTTGGCTCCAGGGTCAGTTGTGAGATTTCCCGAACAGACGGTCAAATGCATAACGCAAAAAATTAAATAAAAATAATAAAAATACACGGTCGGGGCCGGTCTGCGTTTCAAAGTCCCGGCCTGTTTTTCAGTCCCAGTCCAGACCCAGTTGGCTCTAAACATGTATGCAAAAATCAAAACAACACAGTAACACTCAACATATGAGTGAAGCAGCTAGATCACCCGCTAGAGTGTAAATGTCATAAACAGTCATAATTGCCCGAACTCATGTCTGCTGCAAATGTTATTAACAACTGAAATGGACACATACACCATATTTACGTATGGGTATAAATCTAGAAACCTGAACCTGAACCTACTTCTAGGGGTCAGGGTAAGGCAGATGGGTGTGTGGCATTATTTTGGGGTGTGGTAGGTGAATGGGTTCTAGTCCTGGTGGGGTTCCTAGGAGGACAGCTGTACTGGTCTTCCTGGCAGGCGGGCCTACAGAGCTCCTTCTGTCAGTCCATGGCTCCAGCAACGGGCAGGACAGAGACCAAAACAATAAAGAAAACTCATTAGAGATCTACTCAGATTATTGGAGCATGGCCGTCTTTGTGGCTTTGACGGTTAGGAAACTCAAACTGTGGCTGATGGGATCTAAATTGGCCTTTCGTTTGATGGAAACATCCACATTTATTTTGGAGATGAGCTCTCAGCAAAGGAAGGCTCTGTTGAATACGTTGAGTATGGTCATTCAAAGAAAATGTATTCATCTTTGTATACAGATGGAGAGAATCTTGGACAAAAGAAAGTTGGACATTATTTTGGTACTATAATTCTGTTTCCCTTTCACACACCCCTCTGTTAGCATGAGGGTTTTAAGACTTCCTCAAACATTCCATTACATCATACAGTAACAAGTTAGAACAGCAGAACTGCACACAACATGACATTACACAGTAGTTACGGGCTGAAGCTTGTTGTAGCCGTAAACAGGGATAACAGTTTGCAGCCTTCCTGAAATCTGTAAACATGTACACCCTAATTACTTTAAGACATAAAATGGACAATAGGAATTTGGATTACTCTAAATCAGCAGTGTTTACACTGATTGTTAATGTACTGTAATCATCTCCAAAAGGAACATTTTGGCGGCACCAGTTAAAAAGAATACTGTACGTTGGTTTATTGTTTTAGGACATTGTTTCATATGTTAAATGTTTTTATTATAATGGTCTGTACCCAGATGGTACAAATGCAGCCCAATTATTTGCCATAATGAGCTGAACCTCATGGTTCATTTTGTCTACCTGACACTTGTCACATTCTGCTGATGTTGTGGCAACATAGTGAGAAAGTTCTGCTTGAGAAACTCAAAAGGTTTCCAGACTCTTTAAATTATTTAACATTTAGAACATTGTGCTTGCATTTTTACTAACTGTACTAAGTTGTCAATAAAAACGGCCTCTAAGAATGACCGCCGGGAATCTCTCAGACTGTGTTCAGAAGAGAAGAGAAATGAATGGACACAAAAACCTCAGACGGGTCAAAAACACTTCTTAAAAACTTTTTCTTAACTTAATTGACTTATTGCTATGTCCCCTCATCTTAGACGTTGAACCTTAACAATAACTTTAAGACCAACATAAACCAGAACCTGAACAAATTGTCCTCCACAAGACTTTTGGATAAACCGTTGATGACGTTTCAACAGCAACCAAAACCTTAGAGGAAATACCAAACCCTCCATGAAACAAGACACTGAAAAATGCAGGGACCTTGAAGAGACTGTCAAAGAATTCTCTCTTTAAGGGGAATTTTTCTCTCTTTCCTCTAGTGTGCCGAAGTCACGCAAGCCTCGAGACATACTGGAACACCCTGACACACGTGAGTCATCTTGAGAAAAAAGATGATTACTGGAAAACATAATCCTCCTTGTCCTCAGTGGCTGAGACAAAATTTGGTCCTTTGGTAAGGATTATTCCTGCAGTCTCTTTCAGAACCAATAATTGAAGATTATTTCCAAAGCATTGGGGTGTTCTTCTGTATTCCAATATGTACAGTTTACACAGTCCAGTGTTTCTGGATGTCCACAAAACAGACATCCAGAAACAAAACTGAGCGCTAAGGAATTCCGCAAAATGAAAAGGCGCAGGGTTTTCATCTTCCTTGTCCAGACAATGAGTCCAAAATACGATAATTGGAGAAAAAAAAACAAAGTTCATTCTGCGTTTGTGTGGCAACAAATTGTATACACTCTTGGTTTTCGCATGAATGGCAAGGTAAGTCACGGTTTAGTGCTCCAGAGAACAGTCTGACAGGCCTCTTTCAGGTCGTTCCCAATACCTTTAACCTTTAAACTCTATATACACTTTGGGTCGTCTCTGTGCAGAGATTGTAAACAGAAGCATATAGGTAAAACTGTGATGTCAAATTAATTGAATGTATTCAATGGCAATCAATTATTGTTTGTGTACACACAATAAAGGTAACCTGACAGGAAATGTTGAAGTTGGTAGAGATCTGCAAAAGCATTCAGAAATCGCTTTGAAGAAGTTGGTGTTATTAGAGTCGGCCAAATGACTGTCCATCAGCATACTGAGCCACGCTAAGGTGCTCCATGACTTCTGGACCACGGAGCAGACAATACACCTCGCGTGACTAGCATGCTGCAGGCTCATACCCATCATATGTGACGCTCAGTCATCATTACCTGCTAGTGGAAACACAAAGATGGGCCTCAGAAGGGGGTACAGGGAGGCTTTGCTTGTCTTTGAATGCTGCTTCACCTCTGACCTCTCACAGGGGGAAACAGATCAACAGAAGGGGGGGTGGGCTGCTAAGCTTCAGTGACTTTTAATGACAGACTTCCTAAGGGTTGGAATAGCAACACAGTCATCTTGTAGAGAAGCAGGGCAGAAAGCCTGGTTATCCACACAGCTCTGTTCCCAGTGTTCAAATGCATGAAAGATTCCTGCAACCACAGGAAATGTTTAAGCTATGTGGATTGAAGCCGAAAAATACACATCTTTTATCTATCTTGAAACAGCAAATTATTTTGTATTATCTGGACAGTTATATATGTACAGGCCAAATGTAATTTGTCATTACAAGGAATATATCCAGTCCCCTGTCAGGTCACACAAGACAAAACAAAATATCTCTAGACTCATTATGAGGTTTTTCTTTCTTACTTTGATTGACTAAACCTTTTACATACATTAAGTAAATTTGTCTCTTTAAATAAGACGATAAAAACAATGACAGCAACCAAAAAGGAGTAGTGAGGATGCGTCAATTTTACCCAGAAAGCGCAGTCATGCGATTTGACAGGCACTATACAGACGGGCTTCCATTCTTCCCAAAGTACCAATAGTTCAGCTGCCCTTCCCAGACTTGTGACAATGGCTTTCCTTCAGAATAACAAAAAATCGGATTCAGGATTCAGAGGGAAAATGCCCTTTTAGTGTGGGGATGGAGTGAGACGCCTTCACGGGCTGATGGCTACGCTTTTGGAAAGGGCCTCAACAGCAGTTGGCCAGACAAAAAAGACCACTCACATAGAGGTACCTCAATGAACACTCAGTTCATCCGCAAGGTCATTAGGATACTAACACTCATTAGCATGGTTCCCTTTTCATGAACTTTGAGGTTTTTTTTCCTGTCTGTTTCAGCAAAACACTGGATTTGTGCTTCTCTGGGTCATGTCTGGGGGGGAGCAGGAGGGAGGGTGTAGTTGTGGGGCAGTTTGACATTGGGAGTCAAAGAGGTCATTCGGTTAATGAGGAGTAAGAGAGAGCAGGCCACGGGAACAGGGTATGCCTCTATGTATAACCCTGGCTGAGTCACACCGAGGGATGCTTTACTCGCCTGTTAGTCAAACAACCTCAGAGCGTCAGGCTACTTCATCTCTCACATCAGAGAGAGGCAGGATAAACCCATACAGACAGATACTCTTATATTGCTGATACAGTAAGGCACGTGTATGTGTGTGTGTGTGCGAATATTTCAGAAACTTGTGAGAAGAACAGGGTTTATCATCCCGTGGTGTTGTGCTCCAATCCCAGTTGTACTGAAACTAATCTGATCATGCTTGTAAACCCGCTCCTTAACATCAGGACATTAACTATCCATAAAGAAATGTGGGCCCTGTATTGAAATAAAACTGCACGAGGAACATGCTCAGGTATGTGTAACAGGTCTTCAGCATTCTGGTTAACATTTGTGTCCGACGTTCTTTAATCTACACAAGATCATAACTGGTTTATGGCTTCAGTACAGTATATTTAATTGATGTCATACTGCGTGCACCTGAAAGGCCTCAGGAATGTATACTACTCAGTGTTCATGTCTGCCTGACAAATATATGCCATAGGCACTGGTATGTATCAAGGACTTTATAACCTGTGTGTCACTACACATATTACACAGTTCCTATATGGCCTGTGGGTTTGGCCTCTTCTAATAAATGCAGTAGACACCGAAAAATGGAATGTCCTTGAAGTCACGTACCAAGCTGGTGTGATGTGTGTGATCTGCAAAACCTATTCCACACACTTCACTCAGTAAGCAATGCCATTCCAAACCACACGCAGCGTTGCATTTTAGTGAAGCTGTCAACAGGATTCCCCTCAAAATGCACTCTCATGATAGAGTGCTCTTGCGTGACTGCTCTCTATGTTTGGAACAGCCTAAGGCCATTCTCTCAGGTCGTCTATCTCCACCAGACTTTCACAACATCAATCTGAAGATGAAGATAAGCCAACTGAGAGCAGAAAAGTGCACACCTCTCTTTTGTGAACAGTTCCACTAATTAATAACATAAATCAATGAATGGACCTTGTCTTGATTCATTGATGTTGTTTGCCCATCGTGTCTTTTTCTCGCTTTCAGCAGTTAACTCAACTGTCTAGTCTGCTGTACAGAAAAGCATACCCTAAAGATACATTCTCACATCATATTTTATGTGCTACCGTCCTCTTTATATGCAATTTCACGGAGGGATGCACAGACACCCATAGATTAGCACTTATGCCCAACCTAAAACTCTCAAGGATGATATGGGAAAACTCTGAAATCTTGGAAGAAAAAATGTAAGAAACCTTGGAAAAAAGCAACTCAGTGAGAGATCTCTTCCTCCAGAGACAGTTGGTGATACAGAGAGGTACAGACCATAGGCTGAATAGACTTATGCAGTAATAATAGATATAATAGTAAAGATTTTGCACGAAACAGATATACAAAGTTCTGAATAAGTCAAGCATTTTGCAGTGTTCTACACTGGTGTTTGTCAGTTTGGGACGTGGTCAGCTAAAGGTCTTGGAAGTATAGAATTAGCACAACACCAGAGGATAACAATGCAGGAACCAGGAGCTCTGTGTGGTCCATCCGAGGGCATACGTGACCAAAGTCCACGTTGCTGTCTAGGTACGCAAGATAGTGTAGTATAAGACTGTGTACTCTATAGTCTAAAAATGTGTTTTAAATATATTTTCTAGCTTTACAATTAAGTCAATAGTGAAGGAGTTATCTCCCATAGATTATTTGGGCTTGCTTGGGTCGGTCAAGATTCATTGCAGAGAAAAGGTCCACACACCCGCATGTTGTCCCCGACACTGAGATGCTGACAGATGTCAATATAACACAGCTCGGTGCCATGGGAGATCACAAAACATTGTAGTGGAACCCTGATTTCTTAGCAATATGTGGGCAAAGTCTGCATTGTGAGGAATTTCGAAATGTAATTACTTTAAGTGAGTTTGATGTGAAACCAAATGTTAATTTTGTGCAGTGCATTAAACGGACTAGATACAGAAGAGAAAGGTTGTCGAAGGAGAAAGTGTCTTCGGAATTGGATTTGACTGTGTTGTTTGCCACATGCACCCTTTCTCATGACCGCAGATGTTCAGGATCACCAGTTTGACTGAGCAGAGCTGGCCAAATCCAGCTCATAGGCACACACACATAACCTTCTGTCATGGTTCAGCTCACTTCCTGAGTCTTGAGTCCAACAAAGAAAAATGTGTGTGGATGTAGTTCCAATTACTGAGGTTATGAATGGGGTTTTCCAAACACAGGGGCTGGGGATAGTCTGTGTTCATCTACTTCTCTTTGCCCTTATGAGTCCCGTTACCAAAGGAACACTACAGGCTGGCACAAAATCACCAAGCAAGGAGGAATTCCATAAAACCAGTACAGCTGTACTTGAGTAAGTCTTCATTTATTCTTAATAACTCAGGATTCAAGATCTGAATCTAAACCTAAATCTACAGGACCGGAAAAAGAAGCTTTTATGTTGGGTATGATGTCTGACAATAAAAAGGGTTCTGATAGGACTTATTAATCCAATTTTGATACATGTACTTCTAAGACTCAAATCATATTTTAAAATCTCGCAGATAGTGTTTATAATCATATATTTATTACACTCGCATTTATTGTCTCACCATGAGGTGACATATCGTCGAGGTATCATGAGGGTCTAATATCCTGTATAAACATGGACAGTAATTATAAAACACATAGGTTGAAGTTAATGCAGCCCAAACTTTCGACAAGGAAGTATAGTTTTGTGAATCAGATTTGGCCCACTTTAAACGAGTTGTAGGAGTATATTAATTACACAAGGTTCATGGAATGGTGTGCAAAATTAAGTGTGTCTATGGTGACTGGGCACATGCCCAACAGTTAATGTACACACTAGTCAATCATTTTGTCTATACAATTTGTTTGAATGGCTGTGGCTTTAAATAGCATAAGGTAATATGATCCATGTTATAAATAAAGAAGAGGTTATCTCGTATGCGCTGTCCGTGGTACTGAAACCCTCAACAAGTCCTAACAAGTGCATTACCGAGCTCATGCTTGTGTAAATTAATATTGATGCTGGGTGTTTATAGAAAGACGATGCTTTCTATAAATAAGAAGGCTGTGAACAACATTGCATGCCTTACCTCATTAATTTTCATACAAAATATTCTGTAAAAGTAGCTTATGTTCGTAAGGTTAACTTTACACAGGCTTAAATATAGGTCGATACGCGGGATTAGGATTTTCTTGCGCATTACGTGATATTTTAGTTCTAGACGAACACAATTAGTCAGATACAGGCAAGGAAAATAATAACAGCTATTAGTTTTCTTCTGTGAAAAATAAAACTGCTTAAAGATGATGGTAAAGTATGCTACATTTCGCTTGCAAATTTTGATGAATGCCGTCTTGACATTATGGTTGCTATCTTCTGTAGGCTAACGTGGGTCACATATTGCCTGATGTGTTTAGCCAATAGGCCTATGTGTTTATTCAGGGCCTGAAAACAATAATAATAATCCCCATCACAGGATCAAATATCACCTTCTAAATAAAAAGATTGGTCTTTGTGCATGTGAGAGAAAGTTAGAACTTGAAAGAAGAAATGAATACATTTGACAACATATTTAACTTTAAATAAGATCTATAGGCTATTTATTTTTTATTTTTTTGGATTAGATGCACGCAGCCTATGGGAAAATGCCGGCTAAACGCTATAGCTTTAGCCATATCCTTATATCTTTTACTAATTGACTGTAGGCTAATTCACGAAATAAACGAAATAAACAGTGAGGACTGCACAAAGCATTATGTCACAACCAATTTGCCAATAACCAAATAAAAACTGTAAATATATCCTCCGTATTACATTTCAATCACAGTTGGCTCAGTTATTTTATGGTCATATAACATTTGTACAGTTATAACAGTTATAACACAAATAATTAAAATGTCAAATGTAAACTTGTTGTAATTATTAATACAAATTACAATAGAATAACACCGCTGGTAATAAAAATAATAATGACAAACAATGTGCAAAAATAATATGAAACAAATGTTTGTAAGCCTACAATTGAGCTTTTGTATGCCATATTGTACCTTAAAGCTTCTACAAAAGGGGGCTAGCCTACATTCAAACATATGCAAACATTTTCAATGCATTTTTGTTATTAAAGAGACATTGAACAGAAACTGCTATAGAAAGAGGCAAGTATTTTGAAAACGAAGCTCCACGAGGACAGTAGTGTGCAGCTGCTTGTCGGAAAGTGCGATACAACTGTCTGAGAGAGAATAGAGAACAAGAGACTGAGAGAGAGAGAGAGAGAGAGAGAGAGAGAGAGAGAGAGAGAGAGAGAGAGAGAGAGAGAGAGAGAGAGAGAGAGAGAGAGAGAGAGAGAGAGAGATAGAGAGAGAGAGAGAGAGAGAGAGAGAGAGAGAGAGAGAGAGAGAGAGAGAGAGAGAGAGAGAGAGAGAAAAAAAAGAATGAGTGAGTCGTTGATGGTAACGGGGCTGAGGGGGCTGACACCATGCAACCTACCCACCCATTACAACAAACCACGACGGTGATGGTCTATGATGCTATTTAACACTCCTCTGTTTAGGATAAATCATTTGACTCAGGGCTGTCAGGTGTTTTATAGACTACATGTGGAGAACGAGTGGAGTGCCTGGAACTTTGCGATACGTTAGGTGAAGATGGTTGTCGAGACATTGGTAAATTACTGGCTATAGACTTTATAATAATACGTTATGAGGACAGAAGAATCGGACATCTCGATCGTCAAATGTTACCACTTCAAGTGATGGATATAAACTTGTATGACTAATATCGTCGCATTTAAGAAACTTTGTGTCAAAATCCCAAGCCTTTCTTTAAGGACGCAACTTATTAGGCTAACTGCAAGGTGGGGTATTCATAATTGCCTATTTGATGTCTAGCATGGTTTGCATTCTGTTTGTGCTTATAATAATATGTATTTTATTATTAATGATAATAACCCCTGTAAAACACTTCGAAATCTCACTTTTTGTAACCTGCAAATGCACTTTTACATTACATTTTACATTTTATTCATTCAACAGACAAAAACCAGTTTGACAGAATGGAAGATATGTCATATAAATACAGATATTTGGTTATTTCTGACATCTGATATTTACTCATTATAGGCTTCATCATGAACGTACTAGTTCTGTTTCAGGAGGTCAACCGCCTATCAACACAAGCTATTCTACTGGCGTCTTTTACTGCACTGTTTACCATTTACCTATGGCGATGCATTCGGCAGGGCTGGGACGTACACCATCCGCCAGGACCCTTCCCGTGGCCGGTTATCGGTAATGCTGCACAGATAGGCAACACGCCTCACCTCTATTTCTCTCGAATGTCACGGATATATGGGAATGTATTTCAAATCAAACTCGGCCTCCGGACCGTGGTGGTGCTGAATGGCGACGCAATCAGACAGGCGCTCGTGAAGAAAGGAAATGATTTTGCGGGAAGACCAGACTTTACTTCTTTTAAATACGTTTCGTATGGCAATAGTCTTGCTTTTAACACATTCACTGAGTGGTGGAAAATCCATCGAAAAATTGCTCAGTCAACTGTAAGGACGTTTTCTACTGGGAATATAAACACCAAAAAGGCTTTTGAGAACCACCTAGTTTGTGAGGTCAGGGAGCTGCTTCAGCTGTTCATTAAAAAGACCGAAGAAGAAAAATATTTCCAACCTGCTGCATATCTAGTGGTATCAACGGCCAACATAATGAGCGCGGTGTGCTTTGGAAAGAGATACTCCTACGACGACGCTGAGTTTCAGCAAGTGGTGGGACGAAATGACCAATTCAGCCGAACAGTGGGGGCTGGAAGCATTGTGGACGTGATGCCCTTCCTTCAATATTTTCCCAACCCAATCAAAACCATGTTTGATAATTTCAAGGCTCTAAATCGGGAATTCGGCATTTTCATCATGGAGAAAGTAGTCGAGCACCGAAAGACAATTGATTTAAGCACAATTCGTGACATGACAGATGCATTCATTCTGGCATTTAAAAATATCAGCGGTAACACGAACGAATTATATCCTCATTGGAATGACTACGTGTCTCCCAGTATAAGTGATATTTTTGGAGCAAGTCAAGACACACTGTCAACCGCACTTCAGTGGATCGTCCTTATTCTCGTGAGGTATGTTGTCAATAAGAATCTATACTAAAATGTAATGGCAGAATACTGTTCTACCGAGGTATATGCACGGGTAACGTATGCTGTATACGTTACCCGTGCATATACCTCGGTAGAACAGTATTCTGCTGAAACAGTTGATAGCCGCTTAGATGAAACATTATAACAGTAGAAAATATGGTAATTTTGAGCCACTTCATGTTTTAATTTTACTGTTGAATTTCAGTGGAATAAACTAGGTAGTTAAATAAGAACAGATAGACAGCTGTATCAGATTCATAGCCATTAGAGATCACGTCACGTCGATACATTGTATACATTTGAGCCTCCCCGTCTTCATACAATCTCAAACAATGCATGAACACTTTCCCAGAAACTGAACAAGAACATTAAATAAAGCTTGAAAGTCTACAGTGCGGCTTAGAGCATCAAAGTACATCCCTATTTCTAAATCTGTTACTTTTACTTTGACGTTAAAGGTTTCCGGAATTGCAGTTGCGTCTCCAGAAGGAAGTGCACACTGTAGTGGCACGCAGTCGGCTGCCAGTCATCGAGGACCAGGCTCATTTGCCTTATGTCATGGCCTTCATCTATGAAGTGATGCGCTTTACCAGCTTTGTGCCTCTTACCATCCCTCACAGCACCACCACCGACACCTCCATCATGGACTACAACATCCCTAAGGACACTGTGGTCTTCATCAATCAGTGGTCCATCAACCATGACCCAAACACATGGGCCGATCCAGAAACCTTTGACCCCCAGCGCTTCCTGGACCTGAATGGGAACCTGAACAAGGACCTGACAAGCAGCGTGGTCATCTTTTCAATGGGCAAGAGACGGTGCATCGGTGAGGATCTGTCCAAGATGCAGCTCTTCCTATTCACATCACTGCTGGTCCACCAGTGCCACTTCAGTGCAGACCCAGACAACCCGGTCACCATGGACAGCATATATGGCTTGACCCTGAAGCCTCAAGTCTACTCTGTGGCAGTGACGCTACGAGATAACATGAATCTTCTGAATGAGGTCTGCAGGTAGCCCGTATGTAGAGGGCCAAGACAATAGAAGAACGCATCACTTGTTACATAAGACAATACAATTAATGAAGGTTGAAGGACAATGAAGTAGTCTTATTAACTGCAGTTTCATCCTTGAGTGCCATCAGGTAGTTTATAGTTATGCTAAGTGAGCTCATTAAGGAAAAATATGCAAAGTCCAAATGTGCTCATAAATGTCATAATGGACTCAAATAACTCAGGTTAAACACATATCTTACACATCTGCATTTTACCTGATGTACAGGATCTACTCTTCAGTGTTAGGCTGGATGATCTCATTCACTGGAAACCCTGATACTACAGTACTACAGTTTACAAAAGAATGCTTATCAAATGAGAAGTTCTAGCATTACCATGCATTAGTTGCATTAGCATGTGTTTGATTCTGTCCTTATGCTTGTTTCCCCCTAAACTTGTTCACTATGTGTAGTGCTGACATCATGCCAACACGGAATTCCAATCTTCAGTCTTGAATGATATGGAGATATATATCATTATTAGGCTCACATGGAGTTTAATAAATATTAACATTAGAGAAATAATCAGAAGTGTTGCAGAATACAATGTTGTGTGGTTGTACAACATTTGTACAATCTTTGCAATCTTACTTTTTACGGTGGTTGATGAAAAATAATAATTATTATGTATTCCCCATAAAATGGTTTGTAAATATAACAGAGGAATGTCCGTGAAATCATTCGTTCCTTTTGTCACAACTGACACCCATGACCAGGAAACCATGACCATGAAAAACGGCCTGGGACTTTGAAACACAGACCGTCTCACGACCGTGTATTATTATACATACATACATATATATAACTGTTATATATATAACATATATATAACTGTTATATATATATATTGCATTATGCCGCGGCCGTTGGACCGGCCGTTTGGGAAATCTCCCAACTCTCCCGACGGCCAGTCCGAGCCTGCCCATGACTACTATACTGTAACTGTAGCATATCTCATAACATTACAAAACAACAGAAACCGAATGGACCAAATTAGCTTTTGATAAATACATAGCATAGGCATATTTATCACATACTCTAGGCCTATCTGAGCAGCTACACAAATAATAATAAAACATGCAATTATTCTAGATTTGACAGTATATTCAATTCACATTTTTATGTGTAGTAGAATATTAAGTTATTACAGTGCTTTGTTGTTGTACCTATTAGTTACCTGTTAGTTTAAATATATGACCTAGGTTTTGGAATGTTAACTAACTTCTACTTTCAAATAACAACCCAAAGGCAATGATAGGATAGATCAAGGGTACAATCCCGTAGTACGGTTTGTGAATGCTACTGGTTTCTGTGAACTGTTAGCTCTTTACATTTGATTTATCTAAATACTAATATCAGTTCTACGAGATGTGTTATCTTGTATATAGTCATATTCAGAGATGGTTATTTTTATTACACAGTACTCATCAGTTTTGCTTTATTTTGATTGTAAGTTACACTTTGAATTATTTTAAATGTGCAAGATGCTGCTCTTCAGAACTGTTGGGTAAACAGTAACCCTAAAATTTAATCTCAACTTAATGTGCCAGTTACAAATTATGCATTCTATTTCATAGAACACAGAAGCATGCTTTCTACTGCAATGATGTGAGGTTGCTCTTCTTTCTTATGTTTTTTTTTTAAATATACAAAACAGACTGACATAGGTTTATTTTGTGTTAAACTGTATAGTAACACTTAATAAATAACTTTTATTCTCTAATTTGTAACTGTGAAAAACAGCATTTTATGGCAGTAGAGCATCCTGTATAAAACATACTGCCCAACCGAGTCAAAAAAGAGTGGTAGTATAATAAGAACATCCTCATTTAGCACAGCATCAGTGTATTTTACAGAGTATGTATCAGAGCAAGTGGGAAGAAAAATTGGAAGAAATTAGTAGAAACCTTTTGCCACGTTTATCCAGCTGTTTATCTTGGTGAGGCTTGGAGCTGGCTAGCTTTAGTTTAGTGAACATTTGAGATAAAGCTACTCGTGAGAATGAACACTGAATGTTGCCTAACAATGTCATCCCCATCAGTAGTTACTAAAGTATATGGTTAACAGGTCCTTCTTGGCCTCAACTCTAGGTTACAGGTCCTGGTAGGCCTCACCACTAGGTTACAGGTCCTGGTAGGTCTCACCACTAGGTTACAGGTCCTGGTAGGTCTCACCACTAGGTTACAGGTCCTGGTAGGTCTCACCACTAGGTTACAGGTCCTGGTAGGCCTCACCTCTAAGTTAAAGGTCCTGCCATTGATTTGAGATTTTGTAAAAAAATATTTTATAGTGAAGGCAGACACACAATTGATTCACACTTAGTGACTTTTAACAAATATTTCAAGATTTAGGGAGTCAGGTGGCTGAGCGGGTAGAGCATCGGGCTAGTAATCTGAAGGATGCCAGTTCAATTCTCGGCTGGTGCACATGTCGTTGTGTCCTTGGGCAAAGCACTTCATCCTACTTGCCTCGGGGAGAATGTCCCTGTACTTACTGTAAGTCGCTCTGGATAAGAGTGTCTGCTAAATGACTAAATGTAAAATTGGCACATTTTTCCCATTTAGAAGTCTGCTTACACCCATGTTTTTGACCTGGGGATAAACCCGGGCAACTGGCCAGCCTTTGTCATGCCCTGCTTAGCCCCGCCACAGGGGTGCACAAGGACTCCCCCTGTTCTCTTGTTCTCTTTAGGAATAATGAGGGTGGGCAAAGAGCTCAGGTTCTTCAGTTTTATGTTGGTTTTGGTCCTAGCTACAGCTCAGGCACAAAGGAAACCCAGATCTCTGGCTGTACACATACAACACAATATGAAAAGGTACAGTAATTAGTATTGTATTTTGTTACATCAAAGGTCAGCCATAATTCTCTCTCTAAGCTCACAAACCTGTCTGTGTCGGTCTCTATAATTTCCCTCTTTTTCAGATGTCAGTAGCAGCAGCAGAAGAAAAACTATGAGTTTTGAAGAACACCGGAAGTTCACAAGAATTTAGAATTCATAGTCCAGCATTTGCTGTGATACTTGACTTTAATGCAGCTAGTACGCACAAAAACTAGTCACAGTGAAATGGGTCCAAATATGAGGCAAAAAACCTTTACAAGAATCTTTCTGATTCAAATTTAGCTCTGAGTAAACACTTGTGTTTATGGTTCTGCCAAAGACACCTTGCAACATGAACAGACTGGTGGGAATTAGGAATTGATTTGATCCAATGACAACTTCCCCAAAAAAGTAAGGTAGGCTTATAAATAAAACTGAACATTCATCTCAAGTCCGAACTTGTTTAAATTCCTCACATTTCTGTAGCATTTGGTATGAGGCCAGTTAAAATATTTGGTTGGTTTGGTTTAATCAAGTGGACAATTCATCAGCTAAAACACAAACAGTTGGAAACTGTTTTTAAAAGGGTTGTATTTCGTTCAATGACCACATGCAACAAATATCTGGATTGCACATATTTATTGACTTAAATGGCAAGGAGAAACACCACTGCCATTGAGTAGTCTGTGATGTAGCATTTCTACATTGTGTACTGATTATATCTATTTTGTATTTTGAAGATCATTTACTTCACAACAAACAGTATAAGACGAGACAAAAACAAAATCAATTGCCTTTTCTGAAACAGAAAAATGTACATAGAGGGCAAGACATTTGATCAATCATAATATTCAATTGGAGGACCATCATGCACACCATCAAGGTTATACAACCTTAACTTATCAGCAGCCATTAACCAAAATATTTTATTTTACCAGAAAATAATCCTAAAACATATCAACGTTAAACTGACATACATAATCCACTATCCAAAGTTTAAAATAAAAAATATTGTATAAAAATCACTGTATAAATTTCTACGCCAATGAATGCTGTTGGAATACAAAGTACACCACCATGATATCAGGTAAGACTGGTCCTGTCCAGAAGTCTAGATCTCCCCTAGACAGGTACTAGACCCGTCGTTCCACTACAGTCTTTTCAGGTGTTTTCTAAAAATGACAAATATTTGAAAGGATGTCAGATATAAGGGATACTGGGTAATTTAGTGGCCAGTGTGGCAGTCTTGTTTGGGCATTGATGTTTAAAGTGGTTTAGTTATTACTTGTCAGCCAAAACAAAGACAGGACATGGAGAGAGAGAGAGAGAAAGAACAACAAATCTTGAAAATCATTTAGTCAAAACCAGACAGTTAAGAGGAGCTTTGGGATCTATAAAACACACTGTAGAGCATGCCAATGCAGGTAAGATCAGTGCAATAATCAATATCATACAGTCTTGCTTGATAAGCATCCATATGTGTTGGTGATGTGATAGGGGACTCCAACATGGATACAATAAAACGACTGTTAAAATATTCCATTAGAATTGTGATCTAGCTAGATAATAAAATTGAATATGCTTTAATGTGCCGGAATTTACCTCAAGGTCCCTTGATAGGTAATTGGAGTTTCTGATCAAAGATGTCACCTGGGACTCCAAGTATGTTATTGTTTGCTGCACAACCAGATGAATACAAATGAAACATTGTAAACTTTCTTCCAGATAACAGCGATACCTTTGTGTTTGGAGACTTTACACAATGTGATCCTTCACAAGGCTGATTCAGTTACCTCCACTCACAGAGTGCACCAGCAAATACTCTGTCCCCCCTCTGTCACAATGCTCCCTGTGGATACTGCTACTAAGGACAGACTTTTGTTTCCCTTAAAGAGCATGGAAGTTCAGGGTCTTGTGGGTAGTTACATATAGCCTTTGGTCCTCAAAGTCCTTAACCTAGCGATGGGTGAAGTAAGTCCAGCTCCTTCTGTGCCTCATCATCCTTGAAATAAGACAGAGAAACAACTTGCACATGGAGCACTGTGTCCAAAATATGGACCCTTGGCCTTAAAGTGCAGTAGTAAGTCATTACATACCTCTTTGGAGACTGTGTCCATTAAGCATGCAGCTTCACACATCTTTTTAGCCTGGCCTTTCTGACCCAGGTCTTTGTAACACTGGCCACACAAAAAAACCTGTGTTACTGCCCATGGAAAACAACAGGGTACCATACACATCTGACCAATAAGGCATCAAAGAAAAAATGTATGCCAAAATCCTTACCTTTGCTAAAAACACATAGTTGAGTTTAGAATATTTGGGACTGAGCTCCTCCACCTGTGAGAAAAATCTCCAATTAAAACACACGTTATACATTACCTTATTATACTATTTTTTGATAAAAACTGTACAGAACACACTTTGATGCATGAATTAATCAAATAAGTTAAGGTAGGTTCTGAAAGGCAATTGTCTGGAACACAACAGCTCTTCGGATCTAGTAACAGTTATACCTCCCCCATCCCATCCCATCCCATCCCGCTCACCCACCCACCCCATAACTATTACATTATTTGAACAATTGGTATAGTAGCCCCTGTACTATATACACCTGAGCCTTGAGTTTCAGGGTTTTTGTTTTAGGCTGTCGCTACCATCAGGATGTGTTTGTGGAAGCGAGACACAGCCTCTGAAGAGTGCTCTCCTTGTGGCCAAGAGGAACAAGTCACAACACAGACCACTTCAATCCAATAGATTGGTGAGATACACAAGGCGTGAGGCTAAGGCATGACGGGGAATCTTGGCCAGCAGCAATGTTAGTTCTCTATATAAACATGCGAAGCACGGGAACACACAGATGAAGCCTCTTTTAAATACCTGGGGTTTTGGAACATATTATTTACAGTGCTATAGGTATGTTTGAATGGAAGACGGACGAGGTTTGCAGAAGCCGTTTGTCTAGTATATACCGCCTAAATCTAACACGTTTGTACACGTGTGCTCTGTACAGCATGGTGAATTTAAGTACCTTGAGGAAGTACTCCAGAGCATCTTGGACTGTGGCACTTGGAGGCTCCCCAAACAATGTAGCAGCAACCTTCCTCTCAATCCAGGACAACTGGGCCACCTGAAAAGAGTCAGAAAAGCCACAGAAGTATGACTGATGAACATGGCTGCAGTTCCCAATCCTAGAAGACACAACAGGAAACAGAAAAGGCTTCTAATCTCCGCAGACATGCTCAATTTGACATTTGGTGAATTTAGTTGAGAATTGTCAAGCAGTGCGCGAACCATGGCACCATATTCTATTCCACAGGGACATTTCCAGGAACAAGATAATTGGCCAGGGTCAAACACACGCAGAGCTCCTTCCTTCTCCCATTCATAATAGCAACCTGTAATTGCAGGTGTAGTATTGCCCTGGCATCAGCGGCAGCCTTTAAACAAGGCCGCTGCCTGAGCTTCAACAGAAGAACATTGTTGAACGGGAAGGTACTGATGTACCAAGACTTCTAGATTCACATTCGTATAACTGTATTGAACAGAAACACAATAAAACATACTGTGTTGGGAGAAAAAGTGCATTTAAGGCTAACAATACTATAGAGGGCAAATAAACGGCATGGGATTGCTAACCAGTGCAAATGAATCTGGGGTTTGGCCAATAGCAGAGCCATTCAAAAAACGATATATGAAATCAAGAAATCAACAGTGATGTTAAGTGGTATGATAGGTGTGCTGGTGCAGTGGTCTCTGTCTTTTGAGGGTAGGCACATACTGCATGACACCAACGACCCAGCAAGTAGTAAGACATGGGATCCTGAGGCTTCAGCTCGATGGCTTTATCTAGATGTTCCTAAAAAGAAAAAAGCAGTTGTGAATAAAAGGAGCCGTCCTTCTACACGCAATCGCAGGTATTTAACAATCATCACTCACACACGCGACAGCACGAAAGCCTCACACACTCCCTCGGTATCTATCATGAAATCTCCATTTGCTCCCCCTCCCCTCCAGTATTTTTCTCTCTTCTTTCATACCCTCCTTTCTTGTTTGTTCACCTAGACGGCTCACCTGCTAGGCCTTGCAGGTAAACAGTGTTTGGGAAATGACTGTCAGCTAAGATAAATGCTACGTGCCGTTTCTTCTCACGACGGCGTTATGCAACCGATGCCGCAAGCTTGTGAGTGGCAGAATGGAAGTAGTTTGAATAGCCCACGGGCACTGAACACCTGTATCGCATCGAAGCACTGTCCTTATTTGTGTGCACAAGCACAGTTGTTTCTGTTAATTTGTAAATGGTGCACAGAATCATTCATGTCTGACAGACTAAACGGATTAAGACGTCCAAAACAAAACCTTTCTTACATTAGTCATTTTGTATTTATTAGTTCTTACAAATTCAGCTGGCATAAGTGATCAGTTGAGATGCAGATAGTGTGGTTACTGTCAAAAGTACTTACCTTAAAGATATAACCATTCTTTATCCTATTCTGGACAGTCTCATACTCTGCCATGATACCACACATGATGGCATACCTTTAAACAAAGAGAAAAACACAGTGGTGCCTGTGATTGTTACTTTGAAAGGGAAATGAAGGAGGACAAAAAAGTGTTCTAATTCAGCACACACAGTCATGGCCTCACTTGTCTTGTAATGCAGATTTGTACAGTAATTCGACCTCGCTCCCACAGGAGTGGTAACAGAGTGAGAGCCGAGGGTAGGGCACTGGGTGGGTGCCTAACACCACCCATTCCTTGGGTCACTAACCAACACTCAACCCAGAGGCGCTGGATGCCCACAACCCCCCCCCCCCCCCCCCCCCCCCGACAGCCTCCTTGTTACACAACTTCATCAGAGATAAGATCAGCCCCCAAATGACTAATGAGGGGTGGCTAGGGCCAGTCAGGGGCTGAAGGGTAGATAATACTAGGCTGTGTTCAGGGGGACTTGGCCACCAGCTCCCAGCGTGTAGCTGGGCTCTGTGGTGAGGTGATCAAAGTCCTTTCACAACAAGGTTGCTCTAATCCTGCTGGTACTCAGTGTCAAACACTACAGCGGGACACAAACACCTTTTGTACAAAGGAAAGGGGGGTGGGGTGAGGTGTGTGTGTGTGGGGGGGGGGGGGGGGGTGAAGAGGTTATTGGCACTGATGGTAGATTGGTGTGTGTTGCACGATATCCAAAAGAAAAAAGCCCAAAAGACAAAAGTGTGATGGACTGGGCTTTGACAACAATGAAGTCAACTAAGAAACCCTTGTTTTAGGTTAGTTTGTCTGTATTTGTCCATTCCGACGGTTTTAGATTAATAGCTTCAGCCTTGGCTATAGCTAAAGCATGTACACTGAAGACAAGTTTACACTTATTGTATGCTATTCCATTTATTCCCCAAAAAAGCGTGTCTTTACCATCAATTCTCGTCCAGGGCGATAGAAGGTAGCTTGTTTAAGTGTTACTCAGAATTGTTTGTTTTAATAGATCTGCATGGGGTACAGCCAGAGAACCGCTAGCTGACACTCGCTGGAGTGAGGAGATCAACAACAGACGTTCAGATGTTATCTGCTCAGTTGAGCCGACAGGCTTCTAATGAAAACCTGTTGTGGGATGTGATGGTCTTAGCAGCGGGACGTTAGTTGTGAACAGGTAGACTGTTAGTTGTGACCAAACCAATGGATGATTATCTGGTCTCATCCTAACCTTGTTGAGGTTCACTTTCCTAATCTGGGAACTACACAAACATACACAAGGGCTCAACGTTAAAGCCAAAGACTATACGTTATGTTATTCTGTTAACATGTTTAACCATTTATTAAACACATCCTGGATATAAAAATAACAAAAATGAAATCACTTTCTGGTGATAAAAAATCTAAAGGTAATAGTCAGCAAAACAATGGCCTTTTAACCTCAAACATGACTTGCTCTCTCCACTGCTGACATCTGCAGCCATCTCTGCACAAACTCTGGCTGAAACTGTGAAACCTCTGGTCCCTCAATGCTAATATATAAAAGCTTCCATAGCATTTCATCAGTATGATACTGAGTACCCAAGTCAACACTATTCTTCTGCTGCAGTTATTGAACTGCCCGGGGGAACAAGACGAACGGCTGGTCTGTCTTAATTAAGTGATATTCTGTTGTTAGAAGTCGTGCAAAAACACGATGGGCATCTGCATTTAAATTCTGACCAGCATGGTCAACAGCCCAGAAGATGGATTGTCAACCACCCGCTTAACTGTCAAGCAAACCAGGTGCTGTCTGCTAGCATGGTTGATCAGGGATTGTTTTCAAAAATAGTCGGTGCCTGTGTAAAAACATCCACTTTTGTCTGCTTTAGACGGGGACATACGACAGACGACACAGTGCATCTTAGTTCCATAAAAAAGTCACTTCCGTTTGAGCTCATAGCTCTCCTCTGATGCCATCTTCACTTCAGTGTCTCGCCCCAATTGTAAAAAAATGTATCGAGATTAGAGAATTACAATTTGACCACCACTCACTCACTACTCAACTCTTGATTGGCCAATGGTGCGCCCCACGAGCTGCAAAGTTATTTATGCATTTAGCAGATAGCAAAACATGCAGGATGTTAAGTTATATAATGCAATTTTTTTTCTTTCAATCAATGCTTTGCAGTGGCTCGATCGGGACAGTGAGTTGCTTGTTTAACTGTCCCAACGTTATTTTTTACTGTCCCCGGGCCATTGTTATTGTCGAGCCCCGAGACATACTTTGTGACTTAAAACGTATTCAGGGTCAGAAACTGACTAGAGGGGGGGCTAAGCACCTTGAGAAATACTAACATTAATACTTGACTAAATAAACAATGTCCTAAAGAGACAACCAGAAGGAGGTACTGTCTAGTGCCCTTAGACAGTACTCCACCTGTAGCTTGCAATGTGTAAAGAATGACATGGGAAACAATAAATCTTTGTCTAAGTCAATATAATGTGATTAACTGCAATACTCTAGTGTGCACACAGGAGAGGAGAACACTGAGAGGCATACCAGTGTTTTTTAAGTTGTGTGCAGTTTTTAGCACGTGTGTGGATAAGTTGTTTAGTTTTTGAATTGTTTGTAGGGACTGACTAAGCTGCAAATGAATTGCCCTTCTTGGGATCAACAAAGTTGTCTGAATCTGAATGTAACCGTGGATCTGACTCTGCACAGGTGAGGGACAGGGGGGTGTTGCTCAAGGGTTACCACAGGGCATGTTTTCCTGCTCTGAGTGGTGAGCTTAGTATCATTATTCAGCTTATAAGCAGTCTGGCAGTGCCTGATGAGAGGTATGTGTGGATTCAGGGGTGCTGGGGTTGAAAAGAACAAAATGATCTTGGCTCATCATGTCTTTTAGGAGGGCTGGAGTTCCCCTGTGAGGAAATACTCCAGGGCTGTTATACAATGTGTAGAAGTACGACATGTATGTTTAATAGTATGTAGAATTACTACATGGCTGTTTTACAGTATGTAGAAATACTACATGGCTGTTTTACAGTATGTAGAAGTACTACATGGCTGTTTAATAGTATGTAGAAATACTACATGGCTGTTTTACAGTATGTATAATTACTACATGGCTGTTTAATAGTATGTAGAAATACTACATGGCTGTTTAATAGTATGTAGAAATACTACATGGCTGTTTTACAGTATGTAGAATTACTACATGGCTGTTTTACAGTATGTAGAAATACTACATAGCTGTTTTACAGTGTGTAGAAATACTACATGGCTGTTTTACAAATGGCAGTCGACATCCAGCTGAATGGCAGAGTAATGATCGTGTAATGGTGGCTACTTTTAATCTGGAGAACAGATTAGGTTTAACCTGCGTCACATTTGCATATTCTTAACCCTTCCTACTCCTCCACTCTACTTGCAGACATTCACCTGTCACTTGTCAAGCACTTTTCAAATCATATCTGTTTCTCACGTTCTTTCTAGGAGAATTGGAAACCACTGGTTATGTAACGTTTACATTTGATACAAGTATATATAGAGAGAGAGAGAGCGAGAGAGAGAAACATTTGATACAAGTTTATAGAGAGAAAGAGAGAGCGAGAGAGAGAAACATTTGATACAAGTTTATAGAGAGAAAGAGAGACGAGAGAGAGAGAGAGAGAGAGAGAGAGAGAGAGAGAGAGAGAGAGAGAGAGAGAGAGAGAGAGAGAGAGAGAGTAGGTGAGAAGGCGGGGGATGGAAAAGGGTGTGCTAAGCCTCAGGGGCCTTTCTCATGTTCAGCCTTTTTTCCTCCCTCTGCTGAAATAACATCTTGTATAACTTCAACGTTCCTCTCCGTTTGGCGGTGAGGCAGCAAGGAGTGATGAAAAGGGGGATTGCACAAGATTGCTCTTTATCTTTCTCGAAGGACATCAAAATTCCCCTGGTCTACAGGGCGAATAAGTGAAGGGGCTACATGTCAACTGCTTAGCGGAAGAAGCAGATTAATTTCAGTCTTGAAATCCAAACAGAGAGAACTAATTTAAGTAAAGACAGGGAGAACCAGTGCCGCGGGTAAAACACAGCAGAACAACAAGAGGGGGGAACTCTGGTTTCAGGACAACCTGTTTCTGAGTTTGTGGGAGTGGTGTTTGCTAATGTATTTAGCCAAAGGAGATGGAACAAATTGTGCTTTGCGTGTTTTTTTTTGGGACACTGTCACTGTCACTGACAGCTTGAGAAAGTGCGAATCGTCGTTAGTCGCCGTCGGATGCTCTAGAACACATGGAGCCAGGGGAACATCTGATCAAACCAGGTTTGGGTGGCGTGCGGGTAGTAACACACGAGAGCAGAATGCAACGGTGTCACGGAAACACCAGTGATGAGCGCAGCAACAAAGGCCTGCGTGGAGTTTAAAATGGCTGTCCCAGAGGTCAGAGTGACCCCGCTCCTGACAGGCACCAACTAGTAATCCTCAGGCCTTTGTACTGGCCTCGGGGCCTTACCGTTGGGGATTTACATGGGCTAAATTCAAACACGAGGATCAATGAAAATGCACCTAGAAACAAAGCTGGTGATGCCACAATGGAATTATGCCTCCTGTCTGCCTGCTGAGGTTATCCAAATACACATACAATGATACCCCATCATACACCAACAGCATGTCGTGGCCCCAGCAGCTTCAGAGCTGCTAAAAGAAGCCTTTCACACAAACTATACTGTGTTGGGCAGATTGTTCTTGTGGTTGAAACTAGTTCTATTGTCGAACTGTCAAGTAGCTCTACTATGTGTGCAAGAGGGAAAAGTTAAACGTTCGAGGAGAGTCAGTGTGGATTGCTGTGGGCAGCTCAATTACACTGCCTTAGGTTTCTGGAGTGACTCACAGCTGTGCTACAGTGCTTCAACAGTTACAGGGAATACATTGTCTTCTTCGGACTGGAGCTTGATATACTTTACCCCATGTCTGTTAAACAAACCCACCGTCTCCAAGTGGTTTAAGATTCCTACAAATTCCATTAGTGTGTATTGGATTAAGCATTAAGCTGTTTTAAGCCGTTGTTGTCAATTAACTAAAACAACAGACTTCTCTTTCACTTGATATCCAGAGAGCAGTGGTATGTGCATGAGCTAACGCAAATTAATTTGGAACGAGCTTGGCAAAACAGGACTGCTGACTCCGTGACCCTTCCATACGAACATGTAGACCCCTGTGTCTTGTGTTCAAGAGCACACACTGGAGATAGAGTAATGACCTTCACAAGGATCACTTCCAATGGGGAAAATATGTATGTGCATAGGCTTTGTAAACGCTAAAAGATATAAAGATACTGAAGTCTAGCCAAACAAAAGTGAATTGGTAGCCTCGATTTCAGTGTTAAATTGTGGCAACCACAGAGCGTGGAAGGTGTTGCAGTATTATTGTCACTGGCTGGCAATCTACTGAAGCTGTACCCCATTCAGGTGTTTAGTGTTCTGTATGATGGGCAGTCAAGTCCTGACATGAGCAATGTTTCAGATGAGCAATGCAGTAGAGGGACCTCCACCAAGTCAAATGGGAGGCACATCATTAGCTCGCTCTGCAGAACTAATTAAAAGCAAGGGGATTTCTCCTTTGATCGCCAAGCAACTAAGATGGCATGACTTTTTAATCTAACTGGAGGGAAGGGGAGCAGGGCGGTGGGCTTGCGCCTGTCGAGAACCCGTCTTTATCACAAAAAATGTATCTCAAATCTAAAAAAAACCCAAACTGTCCAATCACAACTGCATGGAGGGTTTTAACATGCATCCGACTCTAGCCATAACAATACTGTACAGTATCTGCAATCCTAACAGCAGACTACCGACGAGTGTCAATTAGTTGTACCCAGGATATCTGAAAAATACCAAACCTGTTTACATTCCTGGGCCTGGGGGGGATGTGATGATATCAGCTAGAGGGAACTGAACACTAAGTTTTGATATTTCTTGTTTCAGTAAAATTACCTATTAGTGTGTGTGTGTGTGTGTCTATGTATGGGTGCATGTATATGTATGTGTGTGTGTGTGTGCACAATGCATATTTACAGTAAAATGTATATTTACTGTATGTTGGTGTGTGTTTGGGGTGTGTGTGTGTTTGCTCCGCCCCCCTCTACACAACAATGACTACTGATGACAGGCAAGTTCTGCAGGTTTCTACAGCCAAGAGAGTAAGAGAGTAGAGGCTCTACTCTCACTACTACTATGAAGTTGACATATAGTAAACACTGACATGTAACCAGTGCTACAGCCACCTATCAGATCTGATCATTGGTACAGAGGAAAACCTGAAATTGTTTTCCATGTAGCTCCATTTAAGTGATGATGACTGTTCTCTTTCGGTTTTTACCTCAAACTAAACATACTCAAGCCTAGTCTGCAACCCAGGCAGATCCTGGTAACCCTCTCTCCTGGGGAAACTGTTCTGCAAACATCAAGCCTCTCTCAGGTCTCATAACAACCAGGAAGCTGTATTGGATCTGAACTCAAACCTGACTGATTTATATCAAGAAGGTGCTCCAAAGACAGCAGCACTCCAGGAGGGGCTGTGTAAAGCAACATGTGCTTTTGTGGGAAGTGAAATCAAGCTTCAGTTTGTTTCCGGCTGATTTTGAACCCTGTATTGTTGGTTTAATTACACCCCACACAGTACAGTACAGTTTGTGACCATCATCTCTAACTCTGTCCGGGGAGAGAACACAGGCATTGTGAAGAGAGAGAGAGGCCTCCTACCACAGATCCAGTTACAATACAACATATCACAAAAATGATGACTTGGTAACATTATCCCAGGTTTACCTAGGCGGGGGGGGGGGGGGGGGGGGGGGGGGGGGGGGGGGGTTGTATACTTTGCTATACATAATCCTTGTGGTGTGCCTGCTATTAAGGGGTTTGAGGAAAGAGCTTGTGTCGACAACAGACATACCATTGGTGGATTTCAGCACAGGTGGGGTCCATCGTTACAGCCTCCTCTCCAACCTTCCTCCCTAATGTGGAGATGAAAGGAGAAATGTTCAGGGCCTCTCCAGGGAATATCAATCCGTCCAGCACAATCTTTACACATGACATCTATAGGATTACAGTATAAAGAAAACAAACATAATGACACACCTGTACTGGTCGTTTAAATTGTCAATACAAGAAACAACAAAGGGATTCACACACACACACACACACACACATATACATCAGAAAGACCTAGAATCAGGATAAGTGTTAGATGATATTCTGTCGGAAGATGGGCCAAGACAAGACAATAAACAAACAAGATTTGAAACTGATTCCAGGAAGGAACATAAACCTTTCATCAGTCTGGTGACAGTCTCACCCTGCGTGGTCTATTAATACTCAAATGATGCCTGGCTTATCTGACTCTGGCTTATCTGACTCTGGCTTATCTGACTCTGGTTTATCTGACACTGGCTTTTCTTTTAATAGACTAGAGCAGCATCATTCTGTTTCCAGACCCATGACAAAAGAACCTTTGCGGAAAGCACCCGGCTCGCCTTGATTCAAGGCTCATTAATGAGGAAAGATTACAGAGAGAACAGGCCAATCCTGTCCGAACTTTAGTACAATCAGACAACAGTCTCCGTCGAAGAATGAAAAAATGGTATGGTATAATATTGCACTTCCTTCGCTGTGTGCTCATGGTTCCTACTGTTACAGTGCAACACAAGCCACGCAGTGTGGGAAGTTATTGTGGCTTGCTTACAAGAGCTGTCGGGGACACAGTGTTTGGCAGGAGTACTGTATGCAAAGAAACAGCAACTTGAACTCGTTGGAGGAACTCTTGATTTCAAAGCTCTCTGTCCACTTTGTAGTGGTGCGTGCACTCAGGGCTGAGAAATGCAAACACAACTGCCGGTGTGCTTCGACTGGCTGTTTTACAGAAGCTCTTAAAGGGTGTTTCTGTTGTGCCGGAGCAGCATTATGTCATTCTGTGCGAGTGCACATACAAAGGTATGACTAGCCCTCTAAACTGTGTGTGTACAAGACTAGCAATGGTGTAGTGGAGGTTCAACACATTGTATTTACACACACAGCGCTTTCTAGGAACAAAGTGTATGATAAACAGCAGTGTGGTCAAACTTGGCCAAAGCTCCACAGTCACAGTTCCAGCTAGCTTTCTGTGGGCTAAGCCCTAGAGTGCTGATGGACGACACGGCTGCACATAGCTGGACGTCGACTGGGATTTCCAGACGTGGTTCAGTTGTAGAGGTTCACCTTGTCACACTGACATGTGGGTGGCCTGCCGAACTCCTCAGCTGGGACCACGCCCTGAAAGCCACAGCTGGACCACGCCCTGAAAGTCTCCTTGGGAAGATGGGATCTTTGGTATGCTACATAGGTTTGTAGGGGAGTCAGCATTTACCAGTTTCAGCATGAGCTTTCTTCTGTTCTGTGTTGGAGCTGACGTCATGAAGGTCAGAGTAGGCACGGATGAATCGCCATAAGAACTGAGAATTGCGTCCAAACTATGTACAAAAGATGAATACAAATCATCAGTTTTCAAAAAACCATACTTTTGGGGAGCAAACTCTGCCACAATAACTTGACAGTGGGCCATTGTGGTGGATATGACTGACCTGCTCCTTCTTCTCCAGCAGCGTAGCGAGAGACTCTCTCTTGTCGGCTTCTGTCCCTTTATGCAGAACATCGACCCTCCCCAGGAGCACAGACAGCTCATCCACAGGAACCTCTTCCTCCCCACTCCGATCTCCTTCACTCTGCTCTCCTTCCTCAGAATCTGTCAACGCTGTCATGTACCTGGAAAACAGACACAGATTCTCTAAACGCTCCTTTTGGCACATGTACTGGTAGCTAATTGAGGAGGAATGATAATGAACTGAGTGTGCATGTGGTTCAAATCCCCAGAGCGGTTTGCCTCCACACCTCACAGCCCTGAGCTACAACCTTGGCCTGGGCTGGCAGCTCCACAAGCTTTGAGATGAGAATAATTAAGAAATACACGGCTTCACCAGTTCCCTTGGGTCATTTGAGTATCTCAAAGGTCTAATTGACTAAAGGCACAATTGTCTTCTTCTTGTGAGGTGGAATGAAAACATCTCAATGGAGGAATCCCTCTGGTCATGGCAAGGCACATGGGCAATCATAATCAAGTCCTAACGAGGGCCTAGCGTTTCAAACTCCTCTCTGCCGTGTGCCATCGCAGGATTAACATTCATTGCATGTTAACACGCAAACAGATTTATGTTTGTTTACACAAGTGGGTCGCCTAGTTTATATGCTGGTTGTTAAGAACGATTGATGTCGTAATGTGGATACCTGAAGGCTTTGCCGGGGGGAACACAAGCCGTCTTGTTTATCCCTGTCATAGAGAGGCACGCTATGTGCCGCATTAGCGCTGCATTTACGGTCTCCAAAAGCCCCCTTTCAATTACTTTTAACTGCATACCAACACCCTCAACTAACACTTAGAGTAGAGGCGATGAAAAAGCTTGATATTAATGACATGGGTAGGTAGAAATGAAAGGCATAGAGAAAAGTGAAAACATAAAAGGCCTCCATTAAGTGTTGGCAGCAGCTGCGTGTGCGTCACCTGCAGTTGAGGGAACATTCGGGTCTGCGAGGGATGGTTCTGGAGGGGGATATGTTGGAGTGGGCTCCTGACAGATGCCTTTTGGGCCCAGCAGGTGCCGGAGGCCCCCATTGAGGTCCCGCCTACACCCCTTCAGCTCCAAGCAGCCTGATAACTCTGGTCTTAGCCCCTAGCTGTTTGGTTCCTAGCAGCAATACAGTAACACTGCTGAGACAAGTAGCCAGGTAAATGAATAGTCAATGGTGGAATGTTTTTTAGCAACTGCCAACCAACAACATTATCTAGGATCACTGCACCATTCTGTGTGACCCATCAAGAGAGCTTCAAACATACTGTTAAAGAAAACCTTAGGGTAACTTTGTTTTGGTCTTGAATTTTATAGCTGTCTTGTCTTGAAGTCACCGCAATGATCGGCAACACAAGCAGAATGTTTGCAGGAACTTTCATTGCTTTAGGCCCAATTTATACATGTCTTTAATCCGAGGCCCTCTGATAAATGAAGACACACCCCAGTCATGGAAGTGCTTTCTCAAGGGATTACACAGTTGTCAGTCAATCTATCGTCCTATAGTTTGTGTGGCCCAGTAGGCAAGCCTGACTGGAACTGACTCCTTGAGCTTGCTGCTTTAATGCCCAATGCCACACACACACACCGCACTGACAGAAGACAAGCACACTTAAATCAGGAAAATGTCCTGCTACCTGGCCCATTCTGGTCCCAATTCCTCTGTCTTTGTCAATTAGGCCGACTTGACCTTCCAAAGGACTGACCACCTGCTTCTCAGTTTAGGCTGCAAGTGAGATCATTCATGAGAAATAGCCTTTGTCTTCAGAAATACATATGGCAGGAAAATGTTCTATCGACAAACTTCGGTGTGATTTGACTGGTTTACGCTAATGCAGGAATGCAAATCCAGGTTACTAATCCCTGTCTGTGCAGTGACCACACAGAAGGGCCTGAACCTGCAGGTCTTTGAACAGGGATTACATATCTGAATGGAATCCTCCATTTGTTGGCCGTGGGCATTCACTCTTGAATTGCCGTGTTCCATCAAGCATTGTTGTTGTTTTTCCCATTGCTATACAATTTCACTGCCACAGCTCAACCCTGCCTAGTGGTAGGAAAATGTGCGATCTCTACAATGACTGTTACACTGTGTCTGTGACACCGAGTTCACTTTTTGTCACTCATTCATTTCCAGGATTTCATTCAATAGTCCTGCCAGTCTGCCAGTCTGCCAGTCTGCCAGTCTGCCAGTCTGCCAGTCTGCCAGTCTGCCAGTCTGCCAGTCTGCCTCTCTCTCTCTCTCTCTCTCTCTCTCTCTCTCTCTCTCTCTCTCTCTCTCTCTCTCTCTCTCTCTCTCTCTCTCTCTCTCTCTCTCTCTCTCTCTCTCTCTCTCTCTCTCTCTCTCTCTCTCTCTCTCTCTCTCTCTCTCTCTCTCTCTCTCTCTCTCTCTCTCTCTCTCTCTCTCTCTCTCTCTCTCTCTCTCTCTCTCTCTCTCTCTCTCTCTCTCTCTCTCTCTCTCTCTCTCTCTCTCTCTCTTTCAGTAGACGTAGTGAGAAAGCCTGCTCAACTACTACAGCATGAACAACACATTCCAGTTCATCATTCCACAGCCCATGAATCATTACAATTAGGAGGATAAAAAGCAGGTTGGGATACGTGTGTGCATACAATATGTGTGAGTGTGTCCTAACATTTCAACATTTCGAGATGTACTTCACCGCCCTAACAGAAGAGACATCACAAGGCCCGACTCATCAAAGTCAACACACTAGGCCGTGCTCTGCCTGCAACCGTGGTGTACGAGTCTGACGGGTATGAAGGGACATGGTCAGGAGTGGAGAAAGCTTTAACCCTACACAGAGCATTCAAAAGCAAGTACAGTTTAACATGGCCAGTGTATTGAGTGTAGATCTGAGGTACACAGTAGGAATTCTAAACACAACCTTATTGTAATCTCTGAACTGGTCCAACAAGTCACCCTCAGTGCTGACTACATGGATACCCAAAGTGATCTCCATTTTAAAAATGTTGCCATGACATCATGAACAAGGCCTTCCTCGTAACTCTGAAGAAGCTTAATAAAGATCTCGGATGAAAGGAATTCCTTACGACTGCTTTGATGGCGAAGAGTGAACGCTGTACACCTATTGGTCTCTAATCCTAGAGGTTTACGCAAAACTAACACCAATCACTCTAACGTGATTTGAGATGTAATTCATAATGTTTCAAATGATCTGAAATGCTAGCCTATTCAATTAATGGGATTTGTCTCACTCATTGCTGTGATTGGTTAATCTTACTTGACATCTACTCACCACGTTCTCCCCTTCATTCGCAACAGAGACTGAGTACAGCAGAGGGGGAGTGGAGGGTCTTTCAAGGGAGCTTAGTAGCAATGGTAACCAAGCTAAAAGTCCCTTCACAAACAACCCCTGATGAGGAGTTACCATCCCAACGTGCTCTGGTTCGGGGAGTATTCAGCTCACCTCATTCAGCATAATGCAGATGCCTGTGGTCAGGGCTATTCAGAGGGAGAGAACGCAGAGAGAACTCAAGGAACTCAAGAACCTGGGTGGAACCTTGTGGTCTCCCTTAGACACCAGCTCATTAGGATGCATGGGACACCCCTGCAGTTGACCAAGTCACTCTTGGCTTTTCCAAGAGCTCCGGACGAATCACGCTAGCTCACTCGGTCCATTGGAAAAAGTTATGCCAGGTCATTGATGACTTTGTGACTTTTCTTCCATTACCTGCGGAACATCATTATAAGATTATGGTCCAGACTTCTGCTTTGTTGTCTGGTGATATTGAGCAAGAGCGGCTGAAAGCAGTTTCCTTTTAATGGAGACTTGCCAGGGAAGTGAATGGATTAGCGATCCGTCCCTTCAGTCTGGCAGACTGCATTGTGACCTCAGATCACTTCTGCACAAGGAACCTCTTTGTATGCATAGGAAGCCTAGGCTCGTAAATGAACCTTGCCAAAAGACCATTAGGCAAGAAATGATTTCCAGCAACACACAAACAAGGCAGAGGGAGAACAATGTACACACAGGTGCTTATGACTGCAACTTGACTGCACCTGCACTGATTGCAAAGCAATAGAGAAAAAAACATCAGTGTGGATATACTGGAGGGATAGGCGACTGGCCTTACACAAGGTTCTCTTGAAAAGGAATGCGGAGGCACAGCAATGGTGCTTTCTCCTCTCCAGACTGGAACTCATGCGAACGGAAACAACGAGGCTCGCCAACCACTGGCTGGCATTTGGTGCGTTGCATCATCTGTGAGCTGCAGTTGTCAGTGTTGCAGGTGGAACGAGTTATCCAGCTTCACACATCTTGTATGTGACCTAATTTTCCAGAAGAATCCTTTATACAGGGCTGTACTCTGATTGCCAGGTGACTGGAGGCCTACAAATGGTGCGTGGAAGGAAAGCCTGGAGCCTAGCGTGTCAATGCCACGCTAAAAGAGAAATGAAAGGAAAGTGTGATAATGGGGGAGGGTGGTAGTAGTGGGTGGTCACGATCACTGTGGTAAGCGGTACACGGATATGGTGTTGCACGGTAGGTCTGCGTGGGCAAGCTGGGACGGTAGACCACAGATCTCACAGAGGGGTTCAAAATTAGCAAAACAAGGTAAATGAAAACTGGCTATGACATAATTTTGTAGGTAGCGTGTTTGATGACAAAAGTAGACAATGAGTTCCTTTTTCTCTTTGTAAACCTGTTTTAGTGGGTGATCAGACATGCCCTTTATTAAATAAACAAAAGTCTTCTCCTTAAATCAACAACTATCCAATGTCATCGACACAAAAGTTAGAATGTCCTAAAGCTACACAGAGCAGCGTGACGTGAATAAACTGCAGTGGGAACTGTAGGGAGGATTTACAAGTTCCTACAAGACGTTTTGAAATGAACCAACTGACAGCTCGGCACACATGTACAGGGATTGATGGCCCTGTAAGGCTGGGGAGGAAGCTGTAAGGAAGCTGTTATGACAAATGAAGACTAAACACCGCTGACTGTGGGAGAGATTCACCTTGTGTGTGTACAGTAGTTACTTTTGTAACAAAGCTGACGTATTCAACTAGCCCTTGTCTTGCATTGATCTGTGGCGTTGAGCTGACGCTACTTCTGCCCCGCTCTTCAAAGAACTGTTAGGCCGTGCTTGTTTGAGCAAGACCTGTCCTGATCAGCACATTTGATGCCAAGTTTGCCAATCACAGTCTGATGTTTACAATCATGCTTTACAAGAACTAGAATGATTTTGTATGAATTAAACTTTCACATGAAAAAAAGCACAAAAGGTGACAGTTAAAGATAGATCTGTTCAATAACTGTAGGCTAAAGTACCATGTATTACCATATAATTTTACCAATATTTGGGATTACTTCTCAAGACAAAAGCTTGGTAAGAGTTCTTCACACGGTCTTGCCAATTACATTTGGCAACAATTGGATCTCCAGACAACAACATTTGAGCTAGAGCGCGATGGTGCTGAGCAACTAATGATCTATGATCGCTAGGATCTTCAAGAGTTCCGAGACGGCACAACAGACAGGTAAAGCTTTTTAGATGGATGCTGGGATTACGGTAGCAGCCTAGCACAGTACGTCTGGGCGAGGGCCAAGCTTTCCCTACTGCTCTAACACATCTTAGTGCAAAGGCATAGGCTCTTTAATTATAGGAGGTGTGCGTGATTTGACTCCATTCAAAGTGTAATAACTTGGGCTGTAATTTGATGTGGCTCGAAGCAAGCTTCTCTGTGTTCTATAGAGCGGTCTCCTTCCAGAATTTGGCTTTCTATCTAAAAGGGAGGGGTAGGTGAGGTGAGGTGAGGAATGTAGTAAACCCATATGACCTCCACAACCAATACAAATCATATGATAGCCTTCACCAAATGAAAACTTGGCCAATTACTTTTGCAGCATGACACAAGCATACACTACTGATAAGGCACCCAGAGCAGCCATATGTTGGCCTGCTGTTAATGTTGTTCCAGAGAACTCTAACAGGAACTACAGTAAATCTGGAGCACACCTGGGAAGATCCCCAATCACTTCTGATTTAAACCCAGGTACACACCTCCTCCCTTCCCACTGGTCGGGCCAATCCTGGAAGTGGTGTTATTTCCCATCCTTGGCAAATCATATTAGGTCATTATGTCATCCCAGGGCAATAGACCAGAGCATACCAGGACAAGTTCTTAATCGTGTTTTATCAGATCTCCCTCCTCATGTTCTCTCTTTCCATGTCAACCACAAAGAATTTTGGCGTTGAATGCACTGAAATAAATAAGAATCGGCCCAAATTAATCCAGTTCATAATTTTTTGTATTGATTCTGGACTAAATGCTCCTTAAATGCACTAGCAAAAATACATTATAAATAAAATGAAGCCCTGGAGAAGTTTGACACCTACATACCTTGCGGTTCTTTCTTTAATATTTCCTATTGTGTCAGTCAGTGTGATTTTCACGAGGAGCCATATACTATAACCGAAGACAGCTTTTGTTTATATTATTTTAGCCTGGCGTGTGATGAAGGTATTTGGCTGCAGATAGAGGAGGATGACTGGGCGTGTCGTGGAACATTCTAAAAGCAGTCTCTCACACCGGGGGCATATTTTCATATCTCTCATTAAGTCACATAATGGTTGAGCAGGTAAATTTGGCAAATGTGTTGAACAAGCATGTGGAGTTGGCTAGATCACCAAAGCACAGCTGTCTTGGATTTGGTAACAATAGTAAGATTAAGCAAAGATATCTAAGATGGGTGGCAGATAGATGGGATGAAAGTCAGGGTTCTTAGCTCTGATGTAGTCCTTTTTCACATTTAACGACTATTTTTCAAAGGTTATGAATGATTAATTTGCATGCCATGTAAACATAACAGACTTACCCTCCTTCGCTTTCTGCTTCTTCTGAACTTTGACCCTCGGCTCTGGCCGCGGCCCCTGCCACTCTCCGCCTGCGAGAGGGGGTGGCCCGGTGGAGGGGACTGGCCCTACGCACAGTAGCCACCTGCCCGCCACGCCCCCTCAGCTCATCCCTCACATGGTCCTGCAGCATTGGGAGGGCTTCCTTTAGCGCCCGCACCTCATCCTTCAGCTCCGACACACTTTGCATCAGTGCTCCGAGACGTTCCAGCACCTCGGCCTGGCCCCCCTGGAGAGCGGAGCCGTCCACCACCACGAGCCCACCCACTCCACGCTCATCGTTGGAACTGAGGTGGAGCTTCGGCCAAGAGGCTCTCCGTCTGCTCTTCCTGGTCTGGTACAGCATGATGGCCAAACTGATCCCTGTTGCACAAGTCAGGACCCCCAGAGCCAGCACTCTGTGGTCTGACGACTGGGTCATTCTGCAGACCTGGAAAGAGAGGGATGGAAGATTAGGATGTAAAGAGGAGTTTGGTTGAATGCAAATCACATAAGTACACCTCACTGTTCAAGTTTTACTGTAGAAAATAGTGCTTACAGCATTATGCTTTTATTCAAAGACGTATTCCAACTACGTATGAAGTAAAATTATTTCCACATCTTACAAAACAATACACATGCACTGCCCACTCAAGAGGTAGAGTAGTATTTGATCAACCGGTGAGTCACAGACAGCGTGCATGAAATCTGGGAGTAAACTTTGTTTCCTACTGTTTGGCATTCTTGCAGTTGGTTACAGGAATCATTTATCTTCCACTGAATCAATGGCATCAGTTAAATTGGCGTATCAATTTCACTGGCACAACTAAGGTGTACTTTTCAAGGTGACCGCATATTATAGCTATATATTCTTAGCACAGCAAATCTAAAATTGGTAACCTAATGAGGGATTACTAGTGTAATGTTCTCCATTCACCTCTTGGTGTTGTACACGGCGCAGTACTATAGCACCACTATAGTAGCCTAAATGGATTACAGTCTCGAATGAGGCTTATCTGTTTGCTAGCCAAATAACTGTGTCAGTCACAATGAGTTTCAATGAATGGGGTTCCTTAAGATAATTTATGACATGTTACAACAGTCAAGAAACAAGCATGTCAGCACTTCTGCATGAACAATTTCACAGCCAGAGACCTTGAAAGGGTCGAGTTAGCTGGTTTGCTAAGAGATTAGACTAGCAACATTTCTGCCAGGGAGGACTGCTTACATTAAAAACAATGATATGACATAACACAAATCAATATGTATTTCTTCATACGAATACGTTCACAATAAAGCCTACAATTTGAACTGACGAAAGCCTTACTGGGGAGGAGGGCAGCCCGCTCCTACTGGAGAAAACCTTTCGCTTTCAATGTACCGTTTAAAGCAGTGTGACAGTACTCGGTGCAACTACCAAAACATTCCGTACGATTTGCCTAGCGCCTCAAATGTTTTCAAACGTTCCGATAACATCAGCTATTGAGCACACAGGAAATCTTCATTCAGATGAACATAACATATTAGACAGCAGAAATATTAAGCAAACCGTCCAAAATGTTATAAAAGGTACCATTCAGATACTCTCAGTGTTTGTCTGAAAACACTCACTACCACAATCTCCTCAAACTAAATTAAATACAAATACAAAGATTATATTAATTGATAGGTGCTTAAGCAGCAGTCACATTCCTTAACATTTGAAGTGTATGCAGTTTTTGCAGTGTAAATCTAAAAACTTAGCTAGTTTTAGGTGCTGGATGCCAAGCACAAATGTGTCCACATAATCCCTTATAAACTGAAAGACTAAAGTTCACTGGACTAAATCATTTACCTGTGCCACAACCTTTGTGACAGTTTAAAACAGCCCTAGCTCTCAACAAAGTATTTTAATTGTATTATTATTTTTACTCGACCGTGCACTCACGTAGTAAATGTACTCTTAGGAGTGTAGCCTATAAGAGATCTTTATCCTAGATCTGAAATGAGCAAGCTCATTGAAAAACATCACTTCAAGATTAAGAATAAAAATTTGTAATGTAATGTAACACACTGTAATGTAAGTAGTGCTAACTCACCTACCTCCGGAATGTCTCTCTTTGACAGCTTTTTTTTTTTTTACAGTGTATGCAGACAAGGTACACACGTATAATCTGATCAACCTTGAACTTGTAGACAGCTAGTGGAGCTCTCCTATTTGGCTTTATCTTTTAGTTAAAAAAGATTCATTTTGCAAATTGTGTCTAGAGCGATGTTAGTATATTTACATTTGATTAACATTTGTCTCAACACTACTTTAGTTCAGAGAATGAGGACAATTAGACCACAATGTTAACATTTCAGCAGCAGTTACTACAATGTAGTGCACCACAGAGTGACTACATCCTGTTTTGTCCTTTGAAGATAAAGGGAAAAGTTTTTTTACATTTTAATTTTTGAAACATACTTAACTTAATAGTGTAGACACTGTGGTTTGTAATATTACATTGAAGTTATATATAAAAGGGTCTACTTGACTTTGCAGAGGAGGGGAAAGTCTAAGAACATTGATTTGGTGTGGGATAGGGGGTGGTTCCCATGGGTGATGCTAGGATAGCTACGTGCAGTTTCTTCAGTGTTTGAAGTAGAGAGTATTATTTTCCAGCCCACAGCCTGCATTCTCCCAGCAGGACAAGGACAACCCATAGGCATTGCCTCAAAACCAAACTGGCCAGCGTCCCTGGGCTCACAGACACAGGCGTAGCGATAAAAGAAAACCATCCAGCCGTGGCCTTGCTCCCATCAGGTCAAAACCTGCAGATAAGGGCCCACTATCAACACTGATCTATTATGCACCCACCACAGCTGCCCAAGGACTCCATACACACAAGGAAAAGAGAAAAACAGGCTTGGATTTGCTTTGTGCACAGAAATAGGCTCCTTGCTGTTGTGACAAGAAATAGGGTGAAGTCAGTCTTTGCTATCAGGCACCTGGTGGGAGACCACAAAGTTAAAATTGTTCCCACTCAAAGTCCAAGGGGGTTTTGACAACTTACACGAAACATGCTATCTCAGATGAGGGAAAAACCACCCCAGCGTTCCTAACCTGTATTGCCAGAACATTGACATTGTTGCATAGCAGCAGGCCCGTTATCATCAGCATGTATCTCTGAGTGCCTTTAAGGAAGTACAATTCCGGTGATGTCTATCACAGTATCAGTCCATTCTTGAGCTACAGTGTACTGTTTTCTGCCAGTTGTGCATATGGAAGAAACGTAGAAGATATAATCAATACAAACATTTAAAACCGTGCAAATCCCTTTCCTTGAAGATATATGACAAACGTGTATCAGTTGGTCATAAGTACTTTTTTATTGTAACATTGACCTATGGTTTTGGATTTCATTATGTTGGAGTGCAGTGTGATTCTGACTACTCCCGCTACGGTATCCTTTGCCACCAGATCAAAATAAATATATAGCAATGTTTCTTAGTAGTCTCTCTACTACAGGGTCACATCATGTGCATTCCCATGGCTCGCACACCCAAGGCTCTTGGCACTGCTTGGCATGGCAGTCACCCCCAATCCTCCATTCTCTGCTCTGCTCTGCTTTATAAACCCCCAACCAGCTTAATCTGTCATTTCTCTCTTCATTACACGCTACTGTGCACTAGGTGTGATTGTGATGTGTGCTTTTCACCTTCCAAAAAGATTTGGGGTAAGAGATATTGTGTGTGCATTGTCTATACTATAAACATAAAAAAAACATTGTTGTTCAAATTTAGGGAGGCACATAATGAAGCAAACACCTACAACATGATATTGTAACAGTGTGAGAGCATTTTTGGATTAGGTACAGAATGTTGTGGTGCTGAACAAAGATAGTACTGCCCCTCAGTCAATCAGTGGTATTGCAATCTATGGTTGAAGACCTAAAGATTAAGTTTGCTTGATAGATTCAGACAGTATACAGTACGAAGATATGATGATACTTTAAAAAATTGTGATTATACATTGAACATGGACACATATTCTTTTGAAGCTTTGCCTCAACAGTTGACTTTCAATTCCCCAGCTGAGGAACACTATACGGCTACATTTCACAGTGACTAGATAGTCATTTGTTGTTTGAACTAGAGGCCTTCAGTTTAGTGGCTCTGGGGCTGCACATGACTGAAGACCAAGTGAAATCCAAACCACATGGGAAAGGTGCATATCTCCTTTTTATCTATCCTGAGGGAGAACCAGGATATACCCTTGTGAGCTCCTGGAGCAGATAACCCCCACACACAAATACATTCTACAGCAGTTTTTTCAGCATTTTCTTCTGTATCATCATACTCTTATATGCTTGATGCTTATTTTTTTGTAAATATACTGGTTAATGATTCACTGGGGCATCGTTGGTATGCAAGCACCATTTATTGAAAGCCTACTACATGAGATGTGATATTATAGCACATGTTTGCTGGAAACAGGTTCCTGGCCTTGAACTTTGTTCAGGCCAGTCCATTTGCGCAATGACGTTCCTGGAATGTGCATGGTGTTTTGACTGGGTGTTAGGTCCACCCAAGGGATGCATAATCACACATTTATATTCAGAAACTCCTTACAACATTTTCCAACATGTTTAGTCAATTTAAAATGAATAGGTGTCAAACCTGTGACTCAGTGGCCAATCCCATTCTAGTTCTCATAAAATTGACAAAGATTTCCGTAAGTTTACATAATGTCCCGAGTCTTTACTTTGATTACTAGAGAGAAAACTAAATACATAATTTGTTAAATATTTCCATCCTTCCTAATCAGTCCTCACAAATCTGGAAGTCCTAATCTTTGCCAGCAGATGGCGCTTGAAGAGCTGTCTTTGGGACATGCGAAACAGACAAGACAAATTGATAAAAGGTACACATAGTGTTTTTTATTTATTTTTACTGTTACGATTATACATACTTCAATAATTTGTTCACCCGCGTCAAATTGGGTGTCTGGACAAAATAAGAAGAACATAATTACAACAATTACACCTCGTCAACATGCTGACTGATTCAGACGCATTGCATAGTTTTCCATGCTACCTCTCCCTTTGGTTCAGTTCATGCCTGTCTGTATGGGTTTAGCATGTCTTAGTCATCCCTCTTGAGGTTGTTGCTGGACATCTGGTCTGCTCAGGTATGGCGACCAGGGATTAGACATGGGTGAGCACCAAACAGGGTCTTGCCTAAGGGGAGATGGAGGATGGGTGAGCACCAAACAGGGTCTTGCCTAAGGGGAGGTGGAGGATGGGTTGTCGTAAACACACAGGCCATCTTTGTGTCAGTGTAAATCGTTAACCTCTGTTGAACACCTGCAGACTGAGGTGAAGTCATGTCTGCTCAAAACCACCATGTATGCTGCATGTGGCTTTTGTGAGACATACCGGTATCTGATAATAAAATACATTATGCTTCTACATTAGCAAACAACTAAGAATTGTAAACTATCATGTCTTGCTCAAACAGTTGATGCCACAGTGGTGGTGGGGCCCAGAATAGCAGTAGGGAGGGGAAGGCCAACAACCTAGCGTGTTAGCCACTGTGCTGAGTGCTCCTCAGTGTTTCTCAACCAGAGATCTGTTCAGGGGAATGGAGGCTGCTTTGTCCTGCATGCCAGTGGTCAGGGGCCAGCCTACACACCCTTCGCTATTTATGTCATTCGCTCTTTCCTTCTCTGCCTCTCTTCCTCCAGCTCAAAAGCCAGCTGCTCTACACACAGTTTGAAAGAGAGATAGAGTGAGTGAGAGAGAGAGAGAGAGAGAGAGAGAGAGAGAGAGAGAGAGAGAGAGAGAGAGAGAGAGAGAGAGAGAGAGAGAGAGAGAGAGGAGGAAAATTGACATGGTAATTATAGTAAATTAATATTCTCAGGTATTTATACAGTCGGTACAGTATGCACAGTATTTTAGCCAGATGTTAGGCAAGTGAAGTGGTCTAGGAATTAAGTGTGAATTAAGTAAACAAAGTATAGGTAAGAACTGAATATTCTTGTCATTCAGAAGATGTAACCGTCCCTTTTGTTTAACACAGCATATGATGTGCTCTCTTGAGACCAAACTGAATGAAGCATATTAAACTGAATTGAAAATAGAAAGAAATAGAAGGATATAAAATGATTATAAAGTGCTTGAACTCTTTACAGAGTGGTTATTGTTTGAAGAGGATCTGAGATAACATTAACATATTTTTCTTCGGCATTCCTGGGTGACTCAAAAGAGTAGCATTCAGTTTGTATGAACATAAGGGGGATTTTTCTTGCTTAATGTCCACCTAGATAAACAAGCATCCTGTGACTCATATACACAAAGACACACATAAATATTCAGGATATGCATACTCTCTAACACAAACATTCTCTCATCTCTCAGTGTCAGGCCTGTTAATTTCAACCACTGCATATATCTCTCCGTGGACAGTCTCTAGTAAAAGCAGTAAAGGATAATGCTGTGTCTTGGCTGTACAGTGACAGATAAGCAGGCCCAGATGGAGTTGGACTGGTGTGTCTGCCTGCATGATTTATCCCAGGGTCTGAGACAGGCAAGTCGGCTGAGGGAACCAGACCTGCACCAGTATCACAACTCTCCCCGTTCCTCAATCCCATAACCCACCAGGAGAAATCCAAACCACATGGGAAAGGTGCATATCTCCTTTTTATCTATCCTGAGGGAGAACCAGGATATACCCTCTAGCGAGCTCCTTCTTTTCTCCCATTTGTGATAGCCTTTCTTTAGACTCTGGGATTAAAGGGTTTGGTTATAATCTTAAATTTTGCAGCCCCTTTGAACTGTAGGTTACCCACTTGAACCCATCATCTGATAGTAGTAGAGCCATCTGACGAAACATTCAGTTCAACCCATCAAAGATTTGATTGTAGGCATGAAATGTTCAATCTGCATCCTGTGTGCTTCATATCTACAGTATGTTGTCAAATTCAGTGCTGTTTCTATTCTCTCCTCCACTGTTTTGATTTACTATATTTTATTATCTTATAAATCTTGCCATTGTAGCCATTTCACAATAAACTCAACCTCTTATGTGACTTTTCAAACACAGACATCAATCTCTTCTCAGCCTCTAAGCGCTACACTTTCTACAAGTTCTACACATTCTGTGGTTCTAGATGTTGCTTGACATGAGTTACCTGACTCCCAAGCCAACAGCACATGTTCTATAGCTCTAAGTACGTTTTCAGATGAGGCCATAAATCTGTGTTCCTAGGATGTTGCCTTCAACATATAATTCACCTTTTTCCTTGTGAACAGTTATCCAGCTACAATTTCTGCCCGATGTTGAGAGTTACCTAAACTAAGTTCCAAGCTTAGTAGATAGGATATGGTTAACTTTAATTATGGTGAATGGTGTTGAATAATTGATTGTTTGTGTCCATGGAGCAGAGTTCACTTCATGCCAATAACAATTACATCAAAACTGAGGAGTCTTACACCATCAATAAATGGTGTAAGTCTAATCATGAGAAGCATGCATGGCTCATTGGATCTTGCGTGGTTATCAAATGATTTCAAAGGCCTATTTGTCTTCCATTTATGAGCCAGACACACAATCAATGAGTTCTTTCTTTGCCTGTGTTGATGACACAAGCTTAATGCCCTCTGCCCATCACAGCCCCTTCCTTTTGCATGGTCAGCTCCTTTGTTCCCTCCCCGAGCTGGGGACCTTTGCACACGCTCAGTTTCACCACACGCGCTCAGTGTCTCTGCACTTCTGCTCGCGCTCAGTGTCTATTCTTCTGCACACGCTCAGTGGCTCTGAATACAATAAAGGCTGAATTATCTGTGGCATGTGCCTTAGCCCCACAGTCGCCTCTAGAACCCCTGACACAGGCTAGAACTTCTGAGAAACACACTGCATTTAAAGACCCTCAGTCTGCCAAGTCTACTGAATTATTACCAATCCGTTAACGACTGTCAGCACAGAGGCGTAATACCGCTGTACTTGTATTTAAAGCACATCAGTCTGTTGCTTTGAGCAAACCAGAAAGACAACGGGACAAGAAAGCAAGAAATTGTTTATTTTGTCTTCCTACACTGTCAAAGAGTCAGTGTTTGGTCCTCTTGGTCTTCTAAATGTTCTGTTGTTAACCAGGCAAGTTCAAACAGGTAGAACCTACATCCTACATTTCCCATCAGAAATTCCCCTTTCCCACTGGTTCAGGCAGGAAGACTCAGAAGTAAGTTAGTCATGGACATTTTATTGTCAGTGCAGACACTTCGTTCTAGAAGCATGGTTTTGCTCACAAAGGATCTCTGCAGAGAAATCCAATAGAGACTACGTTTCATCATCTGTGGCAGAGAGCTGTGATATCCATCATTCCCCCAGTAGGTAGAGCCAGACAGAACCAAGGGTGGAGGCTGCGGAGGTGGACGCAACACAATTGAAGCTAAGCGCATCCTGTGTCACACTTGAAGCAATGTCGAAGTATGTGTGACATTGGTCTTTAAATAGACCGCCTTGAATTGGAGGGGTGGTAATGAATGTGAGTAATATGACAATGATAGCTGACTGACATTGAAAACATCTCAGAGGGCATGAACCAGCTCCACCCGTTACTTCAAAGCAACAGTAAAGCAGATTATCACTTTTTGGACTAGGAAGTGAACGCCCAGTGTCTTAAACCAAACTAGCTGAAGATGGCCGGTAGAGATACAGGAGACAGAAGAAAAGCTCTAGATGAGAGCTGTATTCTAAATCAGGTTTAATATTTAGATGATAGCTTTTACTGTTAAGGAACAGTGCCAACACAACAGATGGCGCTTAGTGGTTCTGATATCAGGTTAGAGAATTATTCATAATTTTGGGAGATGTATATGAAATATTACGTACATTCACCTGTCAGAAACTAGACTGCCCCTTGTTAGTCTGGTAGTCTGGTCACTTTCTATGTATTCTTATACTAAATTCCTATGAATTCAGTCAATATGATGATTTGATGGAAGCAAGAAAACAAGTTAATGACACCATCTTTTAGGTGACAGCTGGGAGCTTCCATGGCTGCTAAGAAACTGTTAAGCCTGTTTGAGTAAAATCTGATGGGGATGTGACACCAGATGTCACTTGCATATTGGTTCACTGAGAGTAAAACCATGAGATACTGGATGTCTACAATATTTAAAGCAGATGAGTATATGAGCACAGTCTGATTGAATGGGAAAACTGGATTTTATTATTTTAGCAATCTAGTGACTCTTCAGTACAGCAAAGAACACATTCTGAATGTAATCCTATGTGTGAGTCAGGATTAAAATAATACCTGATGTAGGACAATATGAAAAAGCCATGAGAGAGCCAAGAATGGCACACAGCACAAATCCAAATGTTCAAACCAAATCTTTCTCCTGGTCAATTTCTCTAACTTTGGAATGTTATTTACTGACCACACAGATAAGACTTTTGGAAATCCCAACTAGAGAGACATGCATTCCCTATGGACACTCTATCATGGTTGCAGAAAAACAGGAAGCTCTCATATGATCAGATTGCAGGGACAAACTGACACACTGAAGCATGTCATGGGAGGGGATTCTTACTGGCAGGGTCAAGAAACATTCATCTTTTAGACGTGGCGTGTTTTTGGAGTTGGACTTAAGCAAAACAGTCATTTGTATAATATCTCACAATGTCAACACATGAAAGGCTGTAGATTTATTTTTTCACTTTCCCCTGTGTCCAATTGCTTTGCCACCATCCACCTTATTGCAATCAACACTGTTGGTGAGACTGACATCTGAATCTCACAGTTTCTTCTCTTTCCCTTCAGATGATTCGATGAGGGAAATACAATTATATAACCTTTTAGTGTGTACATTCTTAGAATTCCTAGGCTGTAGAACATGTTCTCGGAGACTTTAACACGAGTCTAATGAGAAACAGGCTCTGACAGGGGCCATGTCTTTCGCAGGATAAATCAAGACCTACCAGGGGCACTGAAACTCCACTATGTTCTTCCAGCTCCATCAACCCCACAGGCCACATACAACATAACAACAACCATCTGTAACTGGTGTCAGAAATCTGATTTTATCTCACGGTTGGCCACTCAAATACTTTGTTATTGAGAGTTGGAAGCTATTGGTACTGTATGAGGTCACATGATGGCCTCCTTTTCAAACTCCAGTACTGGGGATGAGTTATGTAATGGCATCAAAACAGGAATTTCATTCCATGTGCTTTATCTCATGAAAATAAGAATGTGTCTTTCTCTTTCCTACTTAACTTTAGCCTGTGTAGTATTGGACTGCCATTAATCCCTGGTCTTTGTTTGGCCTCCATTTGACTCCAGTCTATGACCTACCACTGCCTGTTGTCACCACCAATGATCAATATAGACAAGAGTAAGCCACCAGTTCATGTTCCCATGGCAGAGATAGTGCTGTGGTTGAGTTTGGGGCAAATTAAGGGCTGGTACTACCGAACAACCACAAACTGATAGCAGGACAGCCTGAGGCAAGCCTACTGGACTTCCTTCCAAACATCTCTGGTACTCTGATCTCTTCTCAGCAGTAGTTACTTAGTAGTACTTTTGATACAGCTGTCTAGGCAATTACTTCTTTGGTGAAGGTCACAGTTCAATCTTTCATATTGTGTATAAGAAGATACCGGAAGTCTTCTACCCCACAGTGTGTGGTCTACTGCATTCGCCTGTGATCTGAAAGACAGCTCCTCACTGTTATCTGCACATGAGAATCATTTAGGGAAAATGCCCACAGAGCAAGATGGTGTTTAAGCAACCCACAATGCCCTCATCTTTCCACACAAGTCTTTGAGCTGCTTTCTAGTTCTCTCTCAGAGAGTTGGCCAGTACCCACAGAATGGGTTCCTCCCAGTGAAGATGAAAACATGAAATGAAATGTTTACCATCAATCTGGAAATGAATGTTCACATGACAAACATTTGTAGACAAGAGCCTTAGAGCAGGTCCGATGAAACTAAAAATTACTCATTGTTGAGTGGCCTTTCATCAGCCCTTAAGACTACAGTTCAGCATAGGCAAGTATTATGTACAATGAAGACAGAGATGGCTAAGAAAACAAGAAAACAGAGAGAACATTTTGTCCTCGTTAAATTAATCTTGATTTTATTTAAGAATGTCACCAGTTTATGGGTGAGAACATTCTTCTCTGGGCCCCAGGAGGGAAGCGAATGTGGGGGGGATTTTCATTGTAATCTCTTGACATATCTGCATTATTTCAGTGCTGTTCTTTTAAAAGGCCATTCATCCCATAATAACGGCCTCTTCTGTTATTGTTCCAAATACCTCAGTTTTCTCAATTTTACTCCCTCAGTTACCATGTGATAATAGTGAATCTAACACTCTGGCTGGTGTGAGTGCTTCTATCTCTGCAGCTGGCTTGGGAAGGTGGAAGACAGAAAGGAGGGGACGTGTTGATTGTCTGAGTGTAGAGGAGCTGTCAAGACAGAATCAGAATCCAATACTGAGATTGTACAAAAAGGGTTGGGCAGCATCCTTGCAACACTAGAGACACGCTACTCCCCTGATGCAGTCATTTTTCATTCAGCAAAATCCAGGTTTCATAGAGTGCATCACAAGTTTTTCTGTAAAGAGGATGAGCAAGACTTGATTACTAGAAATAGAGAGAGCTGGACATAAAAACATGACAGTATTAGGTATTTAACATGAAGGAATTTGACCAGGAAAGTGTAAGGATTGTTTAATTAAATAAACACAAGAGGTTTGACAGCTGAATAAGATTTTGTCGGCAAAAAGTAGAATTCTGAGACATTTCAGTTTGATGGGCCTGTGAGGCTTGTTTACCTCCCGAGAGCCCAGTGTTTGGTGTGTTTGTCTTTGGGAAGTGACTTCAGTAGAGTGGTTCAGTCAGGACATACAGGGCTGCAGAGACAAACCACACAAACATAGAGCCCTCTTGTTCAAGGGACAAACATACTAGCCAAGGCAAATGCAACCCGATGGATGAAATGGAGTAATTTCTCCAAAAACACAGCCTAAACGAACGTTAAACATAACATTGATGGGGAAAAAACAAACGACACTTGACAACTTTATTCCTGGCATTTTATGCAGTACAGTATGTCTTCAAAGAAGTTGGTGTTTGGCATATTTATATTTAAGGATGTTGCCAAATGGGAAGACTAGCACTGAAGGGCAGTGGAAAAAGCCCATTCCTCCATTCAAATGGTTGCCTGTGAGAGTATGCTTAGAAAACGCTACAGTGTCAACAACATTAATACACGGCAAATCTGCAAATCTGAAGCCCCATTAAAAACATTGAGTGTAAGTATAATTTCAAATCTGTGCTGACAGACTGACTGTTACTCCCTCTCTTACAATTTATCGTTTAGGAGAAGTTATTTTTAGTTGGTGCAGTAGCAAGCCCTCCAGCCCTGGAGTTTCCGCTGCTGCTTCACGGTGTCTTGAAAGAAGAAGACAGTGTGGCGTTCTCATCTGGGATCATGTGCTGGCCATGTGTCCCGCTCAGTGACATCACCCTGGAGCGGCATTGCACCACCATTCTAAAAGGCCTGCTGTTTAAACAGCGCCAAATGATGCAGCTTAACTTAAATAGAGGGTGACTGCAACTGTAAGCTGTCTACACATAGACATGCAACACCCACAACATAGACACACACAAACTACTCAAACAGAGACACACACCCATATATATAATATATATATAATTTCAGTAAATACTCTTATGCAATACACATTATTCTCAAGAAGTCAGTATATTGGCAGATCTATGTCACAAGACATCATTAGATTTTTGAAAATAAGTTTCAAAAAGTTTGGAGAATAATTTATCTATGTCACATTTAGAGAAGAGGAATGGGAATTTGTGGTGAGTGTTAAAGAGTGTGTTCAGACACAGGTATGTATTTAGACTTGCAAAAACACTCAAACTCTCCACAATCACAAACTAAACACACAAACGTTTTTTGTGACCCTGCTTCACCCGCCTTCTCTCTCTCCTTCCCTCGCACTCTGTCTCCGATGACGTCACAGTGGAGCAGAGCTGGTTTTCTAGGTGACAGGTTTTTTGGGGGGGAGAATGGAGCAGGGTGTGAAGTACTGCATGATAATCTACTAATGTTGTGGAACACGTTCCTTGTGTCCTTGACTAGAGGGTGTCAGATTCAAGGCTTTACACAGTAACAGTGAAACTCTGTAAACATGGTCACCCCTGCCTCTTGACCACAGAGAAGACAATTAAACACTCACACACACATGCACACACACCAAGTCTGTCTCCTTTAACAGAAACTCGTGTGTTGCCCATCAGCCAATTAATTAATGTATTCTGGTGCTGCAGTACTGCAGTGTTCTGCAGTAATTAACTAATTCAGCCATAAAGCCCATGTTAACTGTCAGGACCTGCCTGGTTGTCGGTCTACCAAAGCTGGACCAGGTCGTCAACCGGAATCCAGTCTCCATGACGGCCAACAGCGAGTTTCCCGGTCCCATCCAACGTCTCTAAAGCCGAACAATGGATTTTGGTGTTTCAAAACCCATTGACACTGTATGACTATGTTTAGCTTGTGTTCTGCTGCGTCTCTGGAGGAGGGGATCCCTCCCTGAATTGCTCCTCCCAAGATTTCTTCAATTTTTTCGCCTGTTTGGAGTTTTTCCTTGTCTTCCTTGAGGGTTTAGGTTGGTTGAGGGGCAGTTCTATGGGTGTATGTGAAGCCCTCTGTGACATGCTTGCATGTAAAAAGGGCTATACAAATGCATTTGATTTGAATTGATTTGATTTAACCACAAAACACATGTGGGAGGAATATACACTATTTTCAGGAGCAGTAAGTGAAGAGCGTTCAGATAATAGTGAAGGAAAACAGCGTGAGAATGTTCAACATTTTACAGGGGAGTTACGAGGGGGGGGAGAAGTGTGAACGTGTGAACGACAAAGGTAAGGAGAGAAGGAGAGAGAGAGACAGCGTGAGCATTAGAATGAGCCACAGACAGCCCCCTGACTCGAGCCAGTAAAGTATTTGCTTTTTAACCTTCAGATTTACATGACAGCTTTTGTCAGATGAAGGTGAGCAAGTGTGTGAGGGTGCGAGAGAGAGAGAGAGAGAGAGAGAGAGACAGAGAGAGAGAGAGAGAGAGAGAGAGAGAGAGAGAGAGAGAGAGAGAGAGAGAGAGAGAGAGAGAGAGAGGTAGAGAGAGAAAGAAAGAAAGAGCACGAGAAGGTGGGAAGGGGATTCAGAGCACAAACAGCCCTGTTTTGGAGGGGCGGGATTTCTGACAGAGCGGCAGCATACCGTCTTTACCTCACCACAGCACAGGACTGTTGAATAGCTGTTGAGACAAGCACCAGAACCAGACAGCGTCCTCCTGACTGGCCTCCATCCCAGCCGACAGCTGCCCACCCAGGGGAAAGAGAAGTGGCCCACCAGGGAGAGGACCTGGGACCAGGAAGAATCCCCAGCAGGGTTCAACCAACAGATCTGTGGGTAGGGAGGAGACAGATAGGCACAGGTGCTGCAGAATAAGAGAGAGAGTGAGGAAAGAGGAAGAGAGAGGAAGAGACAGACTGTAAAGAGAGAGCAGAGTAAGAGAGCGTGAGAGAGAGAGAGAGAGAGAGAGAGAGAGAGAGAGAGAGAGAGAGAGAGAGAGAGAGAGAGAGAGAGAGAGAGAGAGAGAGAGAGACAGGGGGGGGGCAGAGAGAAAAAGAGAGAGAGTTTAAGGGTAGGAGGAGACTGCTCTGGAGAGGACTAGAGATCGTCTGAGTGGAATTCCTAAACAGCTGTCCGGTATAAGTCCCCAGAACAGAGCTACCAGACAGACGTGCACAGACGCACACACACACACTTACACACAGAAACGTGTACAGAAGGCAAATCAGCGTCAGACAGGCAAAAAAGGAAAACACTACATATCACAGTCACCATCTCCACATACTCTAGGACTGCTAAGCTCACAGCTCTGTTGTACAACTTCTACTGCCTGGAGCCCGGAGATCATCTCTGCTGCACTACAAGGTGAGAGAGAATAGGAATGGGATTGCAGAACGGTTATGTTCCCTGCCGTGATAACGAGCATTACCTCAGTATTTGCTGCTAGAATTTAAGTAGATGGTCTGGTTTACCTTCATTGATGAGCTGCTTGTCTTTGTATGAGTTAGTTGGCTAGATGCAATGCTTGCTGGGTTAGCTGTCCTGTTACATGTATAAATAGTGTTAAGATGTGCCCGTTAACAACTCTGGTGAGAAATACGTGCTAAACAATATATACCGGTTGCTAAATGTATTCAACATGTTGGCTCAGCGAAGGTTTTGGCATAACATGACAAGCGGCCGGCGTCTCGGAGCAACCGGACACCTCCACCACTTTGGTGGAGGGGCATTTTTAGTCCGGCTTCCCGTTGGCTGCGAGGTCTCCCGAGCCTGCTCTGTGTTCACCTCACCAGTGAGCAGCGTTGGTGCTCTTCCCATCACCCAGGTGTTGACATTTCCTTCATGTCTCATATGCTTTCATATGGTTTCCTTCCCTCCTGTCGTCCCCCCCTCCCCCCCCCCCCCCCACGCCTCTCTGCCAAGGACGACTGAGAGACAGTTGGAGAGCAGTGCTCAGGCTAGTGGGTGGCGTATGGTGACTGGGTGCGAGGGGTGGGGTGGCACAGCAGAGGGAAAGTCAAGGAGAACACACACTCCGCCCTGCCATTCCCTGAGGTTCCAGCCCACCACTAGGCCCCAGGAGGAAGAACTTTGCCTATAATTGAGGTTTCTTTATGTAACAAAACAGCTTGGACCATTCTGTAAGGCTACCATTACTCTCTGTGGTATGTGCTCCATCTTTTTATAACAAGCCCAAAAGAGAGGGTCGTTGGTCTATTCATGGACATGCCAGAGAGGGGTTATGGGTTACAGGTTGAAAATGCATTATGTATGAAATGCTTCAGTTATGAGAGTTCAGTTTATTGTCATGCCTTCCTGTATTAATGATTTATGATCCATCATGATATTGTATGGATGGAACTGTCACTCAGTTTAGGTAGAGTCAATACTATGGAATGCTGTGAGGCCAAAATTATTTTAAAGGCTGCATAGTTAGGTGGATAGTAACAGTTTATTTTGGTCCTGATTGTAGCAGTTGCTTTGCTCGAACCAACGTCTTCGTCCTTTAGCCATCCTTGCCCATTGTGTCTTTCTGTGTATCGTGAGACCTAACTACACGGTGTCATCATTGCACTCATTTGGACCATGACACCGTTACACTTGTTCTAAGAATAAGCTGACCTAGATAGGCCGCACGTGACTCTTGATCAGTGGAGGACTCTCCAAAACAGACCATTAAGATGAGATGAGCAATGATTCTTTAATCACCAGACTCCCACCCCCTCCTCATAACCTCCGTGATCATGACCCACAAGTCTCAGCACCATCCTTGCTCTAAGAGTCTGAAGCAACTCCGGATCTCATCTCACAACACACGCGCGCACATACACAGCTGACCCAGTGACTTTATCCAGCACTCTGACTGATTGGATGGTCGCTCAGCAAGCACTTGTGAGGTCGGCGCCACTGCATCCCTTCTTCCCTGGAGGTGTAAATGAAATCCACGTCCGCATTCTACAGAGGCGTCATGGGCTGGGCCTGGCCGGGGCACGGAGCACGTGCCAATTCCATTCTCCCCCTGCTCTTTTTAGGACGCATTCCAAATCACAAGTGTAAATCTGGCCTTTGGTGTCCGAGACAGACCAGCAAACACCTGCTCCACTTCTAACACCTTCACCAAGATGAAGTAGGAGTCAGCCGGCCTGAGGCATTCCCCCCAGATGCTTCTGTAATTAGGTTTCTTTTTGTATTGTACTGCTGGAAATCAGCAAAGAATAGATCAGATTAGTTCATTTAGCAGGTAGTTTGACTGGTGTGACTGGCCAATGAACTGACAGAACCACGGTGTCATCATCAGTTGCCTCACAAAGAGGATGGAAGGGTAGGGAACGGTCAGATGAGTAGCATTCAGCGTCCTGTTTTTTTACTGATGGCCTCTGACATTCCGATCATGTTTGCCACATGAAGCCAAACGAGAACACAAGGATGGTGGACAGAAAGGTCAGCCTTTCCCTACACCAGCTGACATCTCATGAGTCCCAACCTGTTGACCTTGGGTGGGATGCCCCGCAGATGTCGCTGTGGGAGGTGTTTGAGGAAGTGGGGGAGCTGAGCTTGGATGAAGAATTCCAAAAGGTTTCATCTATAGTATCGATTTCAAAACATTGTTATCCTCTATAGTAACACATGAGCTGTGCATTTTGGAAGGCCCCATGAGGATAGCAGGTCGTTATTGGTTTCTCCTGGACACTGTAGGTTGCCTTTTTCATGTTAGAGATGGCGGGATCAATCAATAGATATGTCTGACTGTTGCTGTCTGTTCCAGTGACCTTGTGTAGTTTGGGTTTTAGGCAGATTGAATGACATGACTGGAGTCTGCACATCAAAAGCACATGAACACTCATGGGAGGCTGGCTCGGGAGGCTTGGCTGTTGTCTGGCTCTGTTACTTGCTCTTGGGGCCCAATTCACAGCTGCAGTGTGCTTCAACTGCCAAGGTCAAATGGAAGCAAGGAAAGAGGAAGAAACAATGAGACAAAAAGTGAAAGTGGTCCAATCCTGTAAGCCAGTGGATCCCTTCTCTTTTGTTACCTTGGCCAGCACTGCAGCAGCCTCCCTCGTCTCTCTCTCTCTCTCTCTCTCTCTCTCTCTCTCTCTCTCTCTCTCTCTCTCTCTCTCTCTCTCTCTCTCTCTCTCTCTCTGGCTTTCTCTCGCTGTCTCTCGCTCTCTCTCGCTCTCTCTCGCTCTCTCTCGCCCTCTCTCGCTCTTCTGCATGCGCTTAGAAACAGCAGTAACAAAACAAACAAATTCCCTCTCTCGCACGCATGGCACACGCTCAAACTGCTATCTCTCACGAGCCTAGTAAAGCACCTCATCCAAACACTAACACTCACTCCGACACTCAAACACACACAGCCCCTTGGAGAGCCATGCTGCTGTTCAACACAATCACACATTCTCCATCCTTCCATCATGCGGGTCATGGGTATATTTAGCAGCAAAGGACTTAGTATTGACAAGTTTATTAGTACTACAGTACACTGCCCCCATTTTCTCAACTTCTCGATAACGTCCAGGACAATTTGAGTGTAAAAACCCATTCTCAACGATTTATACATCCATCCCTTAATAAGGAAATGTACCATAGGCAGGTCCTGGACATGCCTGTGGTACAGTACACGCAGCACAGCCTGTGTAAAATCCCTTCTTCTCTCTCTGAACCATTCAAAAACCCAAACAACAAAACTCTGACTTTATGACTTGTGGAGAAGATTATGCTCTCTCTGTTTTCAGAGTCACCATGACATCCGGTCTGTAATCCAGACCAATATGCACTCAAGTGTCTATGGCACGCCCTGCTAAAAGTGTCCGGCAGATAAATGTGCCACATTTCGTAGGGCTCTGATAAGGAGTGTGTCGGCTGTGGTTGGGCTCTGCTGCTGCTGGAATGTGGATGTTTCCTTAGTCCGAGTTCTTTTGGGTGGACTTGGCCGCCCAGGCGCTTTTGTGCAGCGGTGCACTCTGTGAGAGAAGGTCACTACTGACAGACCTCTTACACGTAAATAAGTCTATAAATGGGCAAGCACTCTCCCTTCTCTCCATTGCTTCATCTTCTCCCTGCCCCCAACACTCATCCTCGACTCCCCTCCTCCGTTGAGCCTTTCTCACTTTCTCCAAGGCTGATAAATTCTGTCAAGCACCCTTTCCAAATTCATCCTAATTAATCTTTCTATTAGTATGGTAAAAAAAAAAACTAACTAACACATACACAAAAGAACATTGGTCACAAAATATTTTGGAAATACATTTTGTTGGAACTCAAGCATTTCTGGTGGGCACTGTATACAATTCCATATCCAAGCAGCCTCTTTATCCTTGTATTTTCAAAATCCACCCCAGTAATCTGTGTGTCAGCCCTCCATGAAGCACCCCAACCCCTACTCTGTAATGTTCCCCCACTCTCCTTCACCCTCTGTGTTTGTGCGTGTCTTTGCAGTAGCCCTCTCCTCTATCGCTTGCCTCGCTCTGATCCCACTAAAGCTCTCTTGCCTCTCTTCACCCAATCTGCCGTCCAGCTGTTCTACATTAGCACGTGTGGAGTGGAGGGGAGCCAGGGGGTGGAGGGAGAGAGAGTCTGATCAGCGGAGCTGAAGCCAGTGCAGGAGCTGGCCCTTCAAGCCAAGCTCCAGCAGCAAGACGCGCCTGTCCCCTCAGCTGGCTCTCTCTTTACTCTCTCCAGATGCAGGGAGATGATTAATATGAGGGGGATGATGAAGATGAGGGGGGATGAGGACACTCCAGGGGGTTGGAAGGTTTATTTTTGCAGCATTGTGTCAGTAACTTAATATCTTGATCTGGCAGAACAGGGAATGAGAGCATAGATCTCCAGAGGCAGATCAGTGTGAAAGAAAGAGAGGGAGATGTTGGAAAATCTGTTGATACTGACTTCTAGTTTGTCACATAAATATCGGGTGGAATGTAAACTGCTACATTTGCGTGAGCATCTTTGCATGCAACATGCCACAGAAGCACAGTGCGCTCTAGATACTAGACGTGTATGTGGTAAACAGTGTACTTTATTTACAGTGTGTTTGAATGGAAAAAAGAATCTAACTTCTGGCTTTCTTTACTTTCTTTCCTCAGAAAAGAAACCCCCTGTTGACCCCCTACAATCACACTGAGGCAGTCATTGGAAAACACATAGCTTTCCTATCATTGAGAATGTGACTCTAGCATCTTTGGCGATCTTCTGAGTGGCAAAACCTCCCGACTCCTTGTTTTGGAATACCTTCAGCTATTTCTCAAGCGTCACTGAGTTGAGTTGAATAGCAAGAACAATGCCAGCCAAAGCACCCATCTACCTGAAACCCATCAACAGCAAGAAGGGCAGGAAATGTCGCCTGAGGGACATCCTCTCCCCAGACATGATCAGTCCTCCACTGGGGGACTTCCGCCACACCATCCACATCGGCCGGGGCGGGGAGAGGGATGCCTTTGGGGACATGTCCTTCCTTCAGGGGAAGTTTGAGCTTCTCCCTGGCAAAGGCGAGATGGCCCGTCCTCAGTACAGCCCCCATTGTGAATTCCTGCGAGCCAACAGTGCGTCCGACGCCTCGTTCGCAGAGACCCCCTCGCCCGTTCTGAAGAACGCCATCTCCCTCCCGTCCATCGGGGGCTGCCAGGCTCTCACCCTGCCCCTCCTATCCACCACCATGTTCTCCCTTCCTGCTGAGCCCCTGGAGGGCATGATAGGGCCTACGACTCCCATGAGGGACACAGACAGCCCTGGGGAACTGGAGATTCTGCAGATGGACGCCCTGCTGCGCTCCATGGAGGCCTTCAGCAGTGACCACGCCCCCAAAACAACCGGCAACCAATTGAGACCTGATGTCCTGCTTGATTTACTGGAGAAACCCAAGAAGCCATCAATGAAAACAACTCAAAAAAGCAATACAATTTACAATGTGGAAAACGAGATTAAAAAGCCACCCTCCCGTTACATACACAACAGTGGAATGTGCAAAGACAACAACAGCTTCAATGATTACAGCAGAGGCAATGGTGTCTACAATGGGAATGGGAACTTTGGTGAAAACACCAACATCCAAAACATCCGCAACGGAAACGTTATTGGCAAAGATAGCCCTAAAATGACCTATATTGCCAATGGAGACTTCAATGGTCCTGGGCAAAACAATGACATCTCCAATGGTAATGGAGAGTTCAACGGGAATGGCAACTGCAATGGCTATGGGAGCTACAACAGTGACATTACTCTGTGCCGTGAGAAAGGTATGTCTGACTGCAACGGAGACTGGGTGGACAGGGACAGTGGGGTGGAAGAGGGCCGCATCTGCGACTTGGACTTCGAGTTCCCCAAGGAAAAGAGTGCGTCACAGGAGTCCCTCTCCCAGATCACAGGGTCTCTGCTGTCTCTTGAACTGGATCTGGGGCCGTCCATCCTGGACGATGTGCTCAACATCATGGACAATCCCAAGGCCAAGAGCAGGCCATGATCAGTGCCGTGTACAGACGCGTAGGAGAAAGGGATATATATGAACTTGTCATGAGAGAAAGAATGGACACGTTGCCTGCATACCGTTGGGATGAAAATGAGCTAAATAGGCAGAGTTCCTTATGTTAATACTTTGAACGCGAGAAACAATTATTGCTTCTATGGAGTGTTGATGCTTTACCTTGTTTTTCCTTTGTGTTGGCAGGCATGAGTGATGCATGTGCTATTGAGTCAGTGCTAAAACACACCCATTGTGCCTTTGATTACGCAATTAAATTAAGAGGCTAGTATTATGTTCTTAACTTGACCTGAAAAGGGTACTTTTAGAGTGTGTTCTGTGGTTGCTCTTGCTTTGATACACAACCAGTTTTCCCTGTAATGTTAATACATTTTGTGTGACTTGAAATGTGTTTAGCAAAAGCACGGTTTTGTTCCTCACATTATTATATTGTCACATACTATTTTAAACCGATAAAAAATCCTATGCATATATTTGTGTTTTGTGGCACGAATAAATACATTTGTCTTATTTTGTCCCATTATTCCTTTTCAAAGGTAGGAAAAGCAGAACACTCCAGAAAGACTCCAGAAAACGTAATGAAAAGTACCTTTAAGCGAGAGAGGATGTATGGGGATGTGTCTGCAGATAGGTGAAGCAGAAAGACCATGAGGTAGACAAGCACAGAGAAGAGAAGGGGTCAAGATAGATTGAAAGATAAGCAAAGGACAGAACGGCTTTCTTTCTTGCCTCAGGCATTCTTTACATTCTCCCACTCTGCCCTACACTGGAAGAGCTGGTGGGATAGCAGTCCTTATTTCGCCCATGCAGGCGCCTGGCCCGTTTGTTTGCGTGTGGACAGGACAAGCAGAGGAGGGGGTCTTTAAAATTCCCAGCATTCCAGTAACAGAGAACAAGCGTCCAATACCGGACATAAATCAGCTGTTTCGAGTGGAGGGGGAGGGGCTTGTTCTCAGAGTCACTCATCTATCAACCCTGGATGTATGTGGAGGGGGCTGTAAAAGGCAAACTAAAAACTTACAAGGAGATGGATGGGCCCTCTCTTCTGTCTTGCCGCGATAAAAAGGTGTTGACCCAGCAGTGTTGATGCAACAGGCTGAAAGGGCAAAACAGCTGTGATTGCCCGTGCCTACATATAGGATCTCTTTACCCCCCGAAGGACTGACCTTCCTGTGCTCTCCACATGCCGCACTAACATTTGTGCTTGTGTCTGCAGACTGATTTCACATGCAAAGGCTTAAGTGTGTTTGACTTCATTTCTGTTGAGGCATTTTATCAATATGGTAAAAGTCTCCTCTTCACATCAAAACCTCACCACGTCCATAAACAAGCTGGAAGCAGAGACGTGAACCAACATGCACTAGCTAAGGCTTCGGTCTCTGGAAAACCCCTTTTTTAGGGGTATAGGATTCACACACTGTATATCTGGAACTTCTAAAAACGGGTAATAGAAACCTTGACTTGGAGATAATGACTGTGTTTATACCTGGGATGGTACGTCATTGAGTTGAAGACTGTCTTCAGAGGGCCTACGTATGTGAAGTTGGCAAGCGTTGGTTAAAGACACTAATGTACCCAAAGTTTGGTATGTTATGTAACATGTTCATATTCTAAGTGCTTATATGAAGAAAACTCTTCAAGGAAATACCAGAAATGGTTCAAACAAATTCACGCACATTACAGCTGAAAGCAAACCATATGTCATGTATTAAATAAATGCTTTAGATCAAATTTATGTGAATCTGGTTTTAAAAGTGCCAATACTTCTGCTGAAATGTTTGTCTCTGTGGTTATCCTCTAGTAGTGAAGCATTGTGTTCTTGAACATGTGGCTCTTCTGCAACCAAATGGTAAAACTTGAGCTTTCCATCGTTACCTCCTTTCAGTTTTCAGGATTTTAATCTCAACCCCAACCTACAGCTAGACTGTAGTGCTACAGCAAGTCCCCTTCCCCAAATTGCCCTTTCCATCTGGAGGTCTAGACTTCTCAGAGTCCCCAAGGGATAAACTGGGAATGCCAGAGATTGCGTGTCTATATATAGATGCAGGGTTGAAAATAGCATGGTTGGAGTTTTTTTTTGGAAGAGGGCCAGGGCCAAGGTGGCCAGGGTTTGACCTGGATGAACTCTGTGTTCCTCATCACCACAGACTAATTAGTCCTGAAAACCCCTGAATACCATAAACTAAACAGAAAACCACAAGTAGGCAGCACAAGGACTCATTTGGCTTGTGATACACCCACAGACATATGACACACCACAACAATGTCCCCAATTGTTTCTCTCTCGCCATCCAGAATTCCCTGATTGTTTTCAGCTTGAATTTTGACCTCTGAAAATGTGATCACTACAATAGGCTGTATTCAGGATTTCTTCCCCATGTTTGCATACTTGACTGCTTGGGAGCCAAACAGTCTTTTAGCTGCTGGAACGACAGGGGGATTTATAATTGGCTAAGCCAGATCAGTGACCCACCAAAGGGAAAGAGAGAGGCGGCAGGGGCGTTGGCCCCACCTGGTCCCCTGTCATTTACCCAAACTGCTTGCTCACTCGCTGTGTGAAAACAGAAACTTCCAAGTGACTACATTCTGTGAATTTGCTGCTGTGGCTTGGCGATGCTGTGACACTGAGCTGGGAATAAGCAGAACACGAGTGGATAAATATGTTGACTCCCTCACTTATCCCACAGATTCTTACAAGAGTCATGGTCAGGGAATATGAGCAAACATTGTGGGAACTCACCAATAGCTACAGTATTTCTGTCATTAAAAGACAACTTATACAGTCAACTCCCTATACAGTAGATAGGAAAACACCCTGGTAACCCAAAAATCACTCCATACTAAACATCTCAATGCACAAAAGATGTGCTAACTGGTTACTTTTATAATTCAAAACATCAATACCATAGAACATGCAAAACAGCCCAGAGTCACATTCAAGCAGTCCTGTATTGGAGATCATGGGAGTTCAGTTCAGTATCCGGAGGCAAGGTGTAGCTGTCAGCTTTCACATGAATAAGCTCTGTCCGGTAGCCGCGGGTGCCAAAGAAAGCATAACTCAAACCTGAGGAAATTTTCCAACCCAGCTCCACCAGAGTCCAGAATAATGTGCACACTGTCTCTTACATGGAGGTAATACTAAGAAAGCCTCTCATAGCGGTGCTATGCCGGGTAGCGCAGACATGGGGAAAACTTTTACAGGACATTTCCTTGCTCTCTGGCCCTCGATACAGACAGCAGACAGTTAAGAGGAGAAAGGTGCTCTTGTTCTCCATCGTAACCCCTGTGCCACAACATGAACCCAAACATGACTGCTCCCTATTTATGCAGGTGGGAAAATGACAAGAAATGTTTGACTCCTGTACTGTCGAATCAGGAAAGGGACTATGGTTGTGGTATAGACGTGAGACTGAGACATTGTTTACTGTAGTGAAGTGGAGGTACAGCAGAGTGTAATGCCTGGATGTGGAGTCAGGTCAGGGTAGTGTACTGTAGAGATTGCTTGGGGATGCAGAGCATGAATGCTGGGATCAAGTGTTCCCTAAAAAGCTGCTAAATCAGCACTTTGAAACCCCAGGCTCACCTCAGACTGATAAAAACAAAAGAGAGAGCGTGGTATGCTGGCCCTGGGGGGCCAATAAAAAGAAGGAGAGAGAGAGAGGAGCGACGCAGAGCAGACACAAGCGAGCACACGGGCAGTGTGGTCTCCAGGCCATGAACACTTGCAGCCGTACAGTGTTGATGACTGTTTTGCTCCATGTTTCCATGGAGAGGGAGTTTTGTATCTTTGGCGCGTGGATGCTGTTTCGAGGGTGGTTGGAGGTCGAAGGTCAAACTCTGGAACAGTGTCACGATTGCAGGCAAGATTACAAGACGAGAAGCAGACATCATTCCAGAGGAGGACCTCACTGTCCAGCCCTCCCCAAAACAGCCCAAACAACAGCACCACTTAAATACACAAGAACCCTTAACATTGATGAAGACGTCCGAAGAAACAAAACTGAACCGTATCCAGCCCCATAGTCATGGACTGTACAGTAGCACTTACATGTGAGAGTTTTACCATTGCGTCGGCCATAACGCACAAGCTCGACTTTACAAGTGTGTGGCGCAACTTAACAGAACTATAATTTCACAGAGCACTGCGCTTCCAATGTTGCATGACCTGTATTTCATCTCACCCAGACGCATGTCACTGTGCCATCAAGTTCTGTCTGCAGTTCGACACACAGAGAGCCCCACTGTGTAGACCTGTCAACTCATGGGGATTAATACGAGAAGGCTTTGGTGAGACACTACACAGCGGCAGTTGTGCCTAATGTCTCTTCCTTGCCAGCTAATCTGCTTCATTTATAACATCCCTCACTCTGCAAACTGCATGAATAATTCATGTCTATCCCACATTCAGACAGAATGGTTGTGTGACAGAATCAGAGGGAGGTAATGTATGCACAGTACAGTAGGACTATAGCTGAACTGTCCTCAAAAGGCATAGCAAGAGACAGGCACAGACAGCTTGGGCCATGTGATGCGTTCTAATATCATCCTCAGCTATATTTTGACATGCAGTATTTTGAATTGCTCTGCTCATCTGCAGGGCAACAGATGCCTAATTCAAGTAGGCCAAGTCTGTCCAATAAGATGGCCTATGTTCAGATATTAGTAGAGGTATTTCTATCTTTGCTCTTTGAGATGGTTCCTCAAAATCCATCCTTGAGAATTCAACCTATGCCAAACCACAGGAAGGTTTGTAGACTGTCAGGGGGAAGTGTCCACTTACAAATATAGTTTAAATCCTGCCAGAGTGACATCACTTGCTCTCTTTTCCGTTCACCCCCCTTTCGGCAGCAATCACTGAGCACAGCAACACTTCTGTCAATCTTATTGGACTACTGTAAAGAAGGCCCCAGTGTCACCTTTCTAAATCCCAAAGTGGAGTGGTGATATAGTTATCAACTTAGTGTGCTCTGTAAGCATGTATGGAATAGCTTCTGAAATGAGAGACACCAACTCCACAATGGAGGCTCATATTTTGTTATAACCATACTTTTTTAGACTGTGACTAATTCACAGCATGTTGTTGGCAATTACCTGCAATGATCACTTCATCTTACTGTCCATAACCAATATTGAGACCATGAAAAGGGGAATCCACTGCAACATGCACGCACACAATGTGGATTGGAAATAAGCCCGTTTCTCCCATCTCAAAATGGAGTGTTCAGGTCAGCGGGCTGCATTCCAACTGTTATGGCCCTGCAGACCACCGATTCTGCCTTTTAAGGTAAGACCATACTCTGTGATTCTCTTCTTCCTTCTCCTATTCCTGATCCCTATTCCTTCAGGGGACTCCTCTGGTGCCCCAGACTGCTGTAAGTTGTTGTCACTGTGCTGTCATGCAATCACTTCTGTGAGACATTTCAGGCAGGTTCTTCTGGCCTCGCGATGAGACCACAGCTGATGGCCATACATTTAGGTTTGCACACAGAAGCTGTGTACGTGAGGCTAATAAATAAGTTCATCTCACAGTAAACTTTGATCTAACTCAGTGTGAGCGCCTCCATTGGAAACATAAGGTGAAGTAAAGCAAGTCTGCTAAATGTTTCTTCTCGCACATGCCAACATGTAGGTGTATTGGAAAAAGTGACAACACATAAGCTACTATTTGGTCCCTAACCTTGACCTGTCAATCACAGCAGAGGACTAAGAGGAGTGTGGTCCAGCTCTTAAGGGAAGTCAGCATGGGGTAGGTCTGGAAGAAACCTGAGGAACTCTGGGACACAGAGTTCCTATGTGCCCTGGGTATTGACTCATAGGACAGACATGCAGAGCTAGAAAACATTTACCGGTACTAGGCATTATAAATCAAATATACAGCCAGTGCACGGTACAAAAGCCAGAGAACCCTCAGGCTCTATTCATATAGTTGAAGGATTATGGCACATACATTAGGATGTCAACAGCTCAACGTTAGCTCTCTATACAGTAGGTATGTTGTATGATATCACAAATTGTATACATACATAAATGATATTCATGTCACCATCATGGGAGTATCAAACGTATTTCCAAATTTGACAAGTCATACTGAGCATCCATCACGTACAGGGCAGCTCTTACATAACGAATCTCTCCAAAAGCCGAAGGGTTAGACGGAGAGGTGAGGTTTCCCAGATGCATGTTCTTTTGGTGGAAGATGCCTTTCTGAGAAGAAGCCAAAGATAGATTGCTCAAGTCCAGTTGAATGACGTGTGAAGAACATTCTGACCTTACCTCGGGCAAGGAGAGGTCATGGTGTTCTAACAGTCCCTTCCAGATTCCTGGAGGCTATTTGTCAGCCACTGACACATTGTGCAGTTGTCTTGTTTGTGTTTATGATGACTTATGGCACGGCATGTATCACAAGCAAAAACAACAAATAAAAGGTTAAACAAAAACCACCACATTATGCCAGTTTTTCTCCAACTTGATTTGACTTGTGTGAAGAAAAACTTGGTACTTCAATGGGCCCTACTACTGACAATATACTTTGTAATGGGTTAAATTCAGAATCACCCAACTGGCTAGCAGCGTCCTCTAGTGTTTGCAGGAAGTCAATGGTTGATTGACTGATTCACAACCCAACTTGTATTTGATCAAGAACACCCAGTGGTGATCCTTGTCTGGAAACACCCGTGGTCTCGATAAATACTCACAGTCAAAGAGGATTAACATTTGTTTCACAGTTGTTCACCCCAGCACCACATCCAGGCCTCAATCACCGAGATTTGTCTGACCACTTAACTGGAACATTCCAAAAATATTTCGAAATGTAAAATACGATAAGGCATAAATAGCAGGGCAACTTGCTAATTCCTGGAACTATACTACAGTTATAAGTCTATTTACACAGAATATCTTGATGTCTCATATGTGACACATGTGGTAAGTGCCAAGCCGGCAATATGTTATTCACATTTTGGGACATTCATGTTTTAATCTAGATTTACTAGTCCTTCAATCAATCCTCAATTTTCTAAGAATAGTCCTCTTTGAAAAGTTGCCCTTCACAGTTGGAAATCTTCCTATTCTGGCACCATAAGAAACTGGCTGGTACCTCCAGGTATAACCTATATCCCCGCTCTAGAACCTCTTCTTTTATGTCCCAGCAACCACATACAGTCAGGAAAAAGGTTTCATAAAGGAATCCCACACAGGGATCACATGCTATGAGTAACAAATCAGCAGTATGGAAAGAGAAAAAACAATGTTGCATTGAAAAATGATCTTGCTATGTTAGTAAGTAAGACAGTAAATCCACTCACTCAAATCATGCCACCTGTGATGTGCCTCAGAGTTTGTTAATGTAAGCTACTGTGTTAATGTTCAGTCAGTTAGGCTCTAACAAAAGTTATGTTTTACTAATAGGATTAACTCTGATTATTCCTCCTTCCCTCACAGAGTGTAGACAGAGGGAGCAAATATAAAAGGGAAAAAAAAGAAAATTACCTAACCATTTTTGCAAATTGGCTTGACCCCAAGTCCTTCGCATGCAACCTGCTAATTCGTTCGGCTGGCTAATGACCCTATTGCGTGCCAGCCAGTCATTAGAAGAGTTCCATTGCACAGACGTCCGAAACAGTCACCAAATATGTCACATGCTTGGGTCACCCTGATTTGGGGTCGGAGCCCTGGGTTGTGCAGGACCTGAGGTGACAGTGTCACAGTCGCCAAGCTCCTTGGTCAGAACACTAATTAGCAGTGAGAAACACAAGGCTCTTAAAAAGGGCTCGTGGGGGGAAAGAGAAACAAGTGCTACTGTTTGAGATTATTGGTCCGTGGAGCCGTACAAAGGGAGACAGGAAGGTGGCCAGGGGCTGCTGGAGGGTGCCTGGCCAGCTATGTGAAATAGGTAGGGCCCTCTGACGTAAAGTGGATAAGTGGGACTAGGAGTAGAATTACAAACACATTTATTCCACTTTTGGGAAGTTGTCCAAGTAAAACAAAATGTGTAAAGCTTCTAAAAGATTCCACAGGCCCTTTAAACACATTTGGCTGTCAGGTCAGATTAAGGTCAAAGGATGGTTGAAAATAGATGAAGATGAAATATTAGACAAGTTAAATGTTCACACTATCAACACTTTGACACTATCCTGCTGCCCTGCCAAGGGTGGACTGACAGGCTACCAAACAGGACCACAAGGTGGCACCTTTGCATGTGTGGCAGTGTGTGGACATCTCACTTCCCCTTTAAACAGTTGTTTCCACATAACTTTCAGGTTCACAATGCTTGGTTCCATATCTTGATACTCAATGTTTTTACATTTTTATTCATAGCTTCACATTCATTCACTTTAACGTTTCAAAAACAGGTTTATAAGAACTTGTGTAATACTGAAAAGTTGAGTAAATGTTGAATAAAGGTAACCAGATAAGTGACTATTCAGTCTAAAATAAGTTCCTCTTCCATGGCTTGGTTCATGTTTACATTGGGCCCCTGTGCTAATACAGCAAACTATGAGGAAAATTAAAACAGCTTAATGCTTGCATGCTAACTGATCCTCTAAAGCCCCAAAATGATCCCATCCGAGAAAGCTTTCTTAAATTACATAAGCCATATTAGAAGTGTTTAATAACTCACAAAGTGGAGCAGTCACAATACAGTCTCCATATGACTCCAATCCAATCTTAGTGCAGCAAAATGGATGTCGGTTTTGAAGCCTTTTTTCATTTGAACAAAATACACTTTTGAAATGAAACAGTAATAGGGTTACCGGCTTTCAATGTGGCGTTGATGTATGCTAATTCACCCTTATTCATACCTATTTTCATTTTAACAGTCATGTTGTTCTTGTAAGACATTTCTGTATCTAAAGCCCATCTGTAATGCTTTGAAAAGTGTGATTTGTGTGTGTTTGTGTGTGTGTGCGCATAATTGCAACTGTAATTGTAAGTGTTGCTATGTGCCTCACAGTGTTTGTCAGAGTAGCACACCCTTCACTGCTGTCTGCAGGGAACAGCGTGTACCTGTTACAAACAGCTCAGAATGAGAATCTCATTGCACAACATTAGAACACTGAAGATCAAGGAAACAATCAGACACACTCCTTATTCATGGTCCAACTTCAAAGAAATCAACGCGAGCCTCAAGCATGGAGCAAAGAATTGGTAATGGAGAATTATGTAAAAGTCTATGTTAAAAGCAATAGTCCCCCCCAACTAGAAACCGTATCGGTGTTATACAGACATCAATAGTAGTGTAGTGTCTAATCTCTCGTGTATTAAAGAAAAAATTGGATGTTGTTATAGTTGTTACAGTAATTAGAGTTTAGCTGATTATTAAAACTGAGCTGCCATCTAGTGCTCATACTAGGAAATTAACAGATGTATATAGCACGTCTGATAGTCAACCCCAGAGTTTGTCATGTGCACATTGAAATCTATGTGTACTGTTTATGCTTTTCATCAGAAGATTGGAGAGGACGAGACTGTCTTGGTCGAGAACCAAACTATCGGATTGTAAGGTTTCAGATTACATGGGTTGAAAATTATTTGCACAGTATTAAAATATATGTTCTAATGTCAGTATGATTTCCCACAATTTTAAATGTATGCCATTAACTAGACGCACACAGCAGCCAGCATTGTATGCAGTCCCTATAAGAAAGAACCCACCTCCCTAATTCAAATATTCTGTACTCAAAATCATATCTGCTTCATGGATTATTGTATTGAATAATATTACATTTGTGTTGATCTGTTTTACTCTGTGCCACAGGAAAAAGGCTGGACTGTCTCTTGCTTGTAAGACTAGCATGAACTTCAGGTGTATTTTTCTCATGTGTTCCACATGAGCAGATGGAATCTGGCAGGTTGTTGGCAGCTGAGGGAGAGATGTGGGTGTTATGATCACACTGGAGGGCATCCAGGGGCTTTCTTGTGTCCCTACTGCCTCTCCATGTAGCCTGGCTCCTCAAGCTAAATACTAAGACTTCATCACACCATGCACAAGAGTGTTTATATAGGTCCATCTCCTGATAGTGGACCTAGATAAACGCACAAGTAAAATGAACATTCCTGGTGTTAAATGAACACTTTTACATTTGGGTGTGGGGTACGTGTATGTAATTGGGGGGAAGGGTGTGGAGTTAGTATGCAACCTTTGGTATGTTATTGGTTCATGACATTTCATTGGCTCTGTGGCGGTCTGTAAACAAGAATCCTTCATGCCCTTGGTGGCTATCCGTGATAAGAGGACCTCAGTGTTTCACCCTGCTGATTGTAATGATAGTCATGGGTTGGTGTCTGACCCGCAACTAAAGACTTGAATACAAATGTACCCAGATCAATAATGAGATGGTTAAGGTTGTACAGGGTAAGGTTTAAAAAACTATTACATGTATTTTATGTAAATGTACTATAGGACACATTTTTGCACTTATTCTCATTCTCACTTATCATCTCTTATGCAGCATATCTTTCATAGGGTCTTGAGACATGGATAAGCAATGACTAGCATTTAATGGGGAGATGAGTGCACTGTAGTTACAGTATTATCATCAGAGCAACCTTAGAGAACTAGAGACAAACAAATTAGACTGACAATGCTGTGTTGTAATTTGAACTAAGCAGCTGAACTTTAGCAGGACATTTGACCTAATAGTGGATATGTTGCTTAGTGTCAGAGATAAGTGTATGACTATTTAAAACATCAGTCCAGAAAGGTTTACGGTGTATTTCTCACAGCACACAAAGTCCAATAAATTCAACTGAAATGTTAAATGTTAAGTAAGATCCCCACTTCCATGAGTGATCATACATCTCAAAACGTCTTATTACAAAATACTAATAATCCATGATCAAACATTTAAAAAATGTAAATACAAATATTGGTTAGATTGATTTTTACCAGATCAGAACTGTGCAGTTAATAATTATAAATAATCCAATGACATACTATAAGCAATATAAAATCATAATACTAGTCTGTTTTGTTGCTGTCACCTGTAGGAGAATCACTGTTACCTGAATCAAAAATAGGTCACCAGTAATATATAGCCATTTAGCCTTGGGGCTGGAGAAATGACATTCACTGATTGTCGACATTTCTATAAGGGTTTCCAAAAGGCAGTCACAATGAAGGAAAGGGCACTCCGTTGTGTCCATAGCAACACAAGAACCACTATGTAATTGCCGCAGGAGAAATAAAGTCACACGCTTGTCTCTTTTAGAACACAAACTGTAAGGATAATTATAGTTTTGCATATTTTGTAAAAGTTTTTTTTTTGTATATTCCATCATTGTCATCCCATCACTCTGTCATCCCACCAGTCTGTCATCCTACCAGTCTGTCATCCTACCAGTCTGTCATCCCACCAGTCTGTCATCTCATCACTCTGTCATCCCATCACTCTGTCATCCTACCAGTCTGTCATCCCACCAGTCTGTCATCCTACCAGTCTGTCATCCCACCAGTCTGTCATCCTACCAGTCTGTCATCCTACCAGTCTGTCATCTCATCACTCTGTCATCCCATCACTCTGTCATCCCACCAGTCTGTCATCCTACCAGTCTGTCATCCAACCAGTCTGTCATCCTACCAGTCTGTCATCCCACCAGTCTGTCATCCTACCAGTCTGTCATCCCACCAGTCTGTCATCTCATCACTCTGTCATCCCATCACTCTGTCATCCTACCAGTCTGTCATCCCATCACTCTGTCATCCTACCAGTCTGTCATCCCACCAGTCTGTCATCCCACCAGTCTGTCATCCCACCAGTCTGTCATCCTACCAGTCTGTCATCCCATCACTCTGTCATCCCATCACTCTGTCATCCTACCAGTCTGTCATCCCATCACTCTGTCATCCCATCACTCTGTAATCCCACCAGTCTGTCATCCTACCAGTCTGTCATCCCACCAGTCTGTCATCCCACCAGTCTGTCATCTTATCACTCTGTCATCCCATCACTCTGTCATCCTACCAGTCTGTCATCCCATCACTCTGTCATCCTACCAGTCTGTCATCCCATCACTCTGTCATCCTACCAGTCTGTCATCCCACCAGTCTGTCATCCTACCAGTCTGTCATCCCACCAGTCTGTCATCTCATCACTCTGTCATCCCATCACTCTGTCATCCTACCAGTCTGTCATCCCACCAGTCTGTCATCCTACCAGTCTGTCATCCCACCAGTCTGTCATCCTACCAGTCTGTCATCCCACCAGTCTGTCATCTCATCACTCTGTCATCCCATCACTCTGTCATCCTACCAGTCTGTTATCCCATCACTCTGTCATCCTACCAGTCTGTCATCCCACCAGTCTGTTATCCTACCAGTCTGTCATCCCACCAGTCTGTCATCCTACCAGTCTGTCATCCCATCACTCTGTCATCCCATCACTCTGTCATCCCACCAGTCTGTCATCCTACCAGTCTGTCATCCTACCAGTCTGTCATCCTACCAGTCTGTCATCCCACCAGTCTGTCATCCCACCAGTCTGTCATCCTACCACTCTTCCCTGTGCAGGCAGTCACAGACTAGGCAGCTCCCTCTGTTTCTCCCCTCAGGATGTTTTCCGTAAGGCACACCAATTAAGTAATTAAATCAACTCTCTCTCTGTATCTTAGCCACGTTTCTGATAAATGTGGCTGGGTTCACCAGATTTCAAATTCACCCTCACTCCCACAAACTTTACCATCCAGTGTGGCGTCACAAAAGAACTGCCCCCTCACCTCCCAGAGCGCCAGCCTCAGCTAGTCCCCCGTCACTCTGAATGTGCGCTTCCTCCCCACAGAGAGAGTAATCAAAATAAGTACTGATCTGCAGAGGGCAGAGTCCCTGCGCCAGGCACTGCCTTCGCCTCCCCCCAGAACAGGCAGGGGGTAAATGGGGAGATGGCGGCAATTTGAAGATAAGCTCTGAACATTTTGAACATGAAAAAGGTGTCAGTCTGAACCTCGATTGGTTAGTTAACATGACAGGTGGCGTGGATGTGCATGTAGGCTTGTTTCAGTTTTGACCACAATTGGTGTCCAATAACTACCCTTTGCTAATTGTTTATATTACGTAAATCAACATTAGATTTGGTTTTGCCAGAAGAAAATAACAACATACACTGTCATGCTCTTTTGGTGTTCAAAATTGCATAATTATATAAAGTGCATAATAACAACCAAAGATAGATTTTTATTATTCATGACCAACTATCTTTTTGGGAGACACTGCTTCAGTATGGTAAATCCAAGCCTCCTGTTCATCTCCTCTTGTGGAATTCCAGTCCCAGGTGTACATTCTTGTAAGGATGGTTAGAAAATTAATGTTAATGTGGGTACTGGCTCATTTCCCTGGGAAGCATTCGGGCGTAGAGCTGTGAGACATGAGACCCCTATTGTGTCGTTTGAGCAGGCTTTGTTTTTAGAAGAGTGTCGGGGGACGTCATCATTCTACAGTTGTTTGGCAGCAGACACGCTGTCTGCTGTCTCTCTCACATCACAACACAGCACAAACACCAATCCACATGATAAAGGATGCGTACCTCGCTGCAGTTGCTCAAAGAATATGAACAATTCATTTTATTGAGAGCAAAACAGACTAAGGACAAAAATGATCTGTCTTAATACAGACATACTGTCTCTACTTCTGGGCTATGTTGTGTGTAGTCCTCTGGGTACTAAGACCAAAAACCTGAGCATTATAGACGTCTCAGACCTGTCAAAGTGTTGCGAGTGTACCGTAGGGAACTATCGAAGGCACATAGTATTGATTCTCTCATCTGCTGGCCCACATATAACAATGACTGACATTCAATGACAACCAAGCCCTGTCCTGTTCACCGGTCCTGTATCATGCTTATACCTGCATGCCACATAGACTAACCAACTAACTAATTGAGAGGGTAAAATGAGCCATACCAATGGTGTTGACCGTAAATGATCACTTTCTACCCTTCCCACACTTTGCAGCCCCTCGTGCTATAATCAAAAATAACAAATGATTTTTTTCATTACAACCAAAGGTAGATTCATTCAGAATGGAGGATAAATCATCACTGCTCAACAGAACAAACATACTTGGATTTACACACACAAACATGTAAAACATACACATCTCACACAACACACAAGGAACAAACAAATGCACATTAACAGTGTACTAATGTCATCACAATGCATGAACACAATTACATTCATGCCTAGTGGTGCTGCAAACAACACATTTCAAAACATTCCTGACAGTGTGGTCTTTGGTTATACCTCAGTGACTTAAGGCCATTGTCATTAGAATATACATTTTTAAGGGAATTATTGTGAAGTTCAATCAGCAGTAAACCCACTAGTTTGCAACTACCTCGTCTCAGCAATATTGCCTTGATTAACCTTCAATTGATTTAAGCCTCAGCAGGGTTCAGTGCTGACTTACTGAAAATGTTCAAAGTCACAACCTCACATCTTGCTTTCATTACAGTGCTGCTACTTTCCTAAATTGAATGCTGTTCAGCATACCACCCAGCATGGAACTTTTATCTGGACTTTTCTTTCTATTTTGGCAACCCTATGACAGTATGACAGATCTCAGACAAGGCAGAGATGAAAAAAGGTTCCTTTGGCCCCTGTCAGTGATCACAAAACCTTTTGTCCATTATAAAGTCATTTTTAAAGCCATGCCAGGGATTAGAATCAATTCAGCTCCTTTTATAATAGGTCTGTGGATTCTCAGTGCATTCAGAGCTGAGGGTCAGGGAGTAAAGAGCTGCTGGATTCTCAAATAGCTTTACATCAAGACATAGATCTGGGATTTATGTAAATTCTCGCTTTTGTTTCTTACTATTTCTTAAAATAGGTAGATGTGTTTCAACATCGCAACACAAAGTGCTCTTCCCATCTGTTCTCAAAGTTCATATGTGAGAAATGTGTGTTTTTATTCTACAGAAACAATATACCAAGTGTACAGTATTTATACATGCAAAATACAGTTCCATGAAATAAGACATAAATCATTTTTACATTAAATATTTTGAGAGAAAGTTGCATGAACATTGCGTCATGTTTTTGAGTTGCAGTTTTATTTTTAAAAGTGTTGCAAAGTTTGCACTCAATACAAATGTATTCTTTACTTGTTCTTTACAAAAGATTTGCTGAAGCTAATGAGTCTGAGCTTGAAAAGTTGTTCATTTGTACACATAAAAAATGGGACCCACAAGTGTCTGACAAACATTCACTTCATTAATGATCAATTCTTCACAACTCACATCCTGTTATATTCACCTGACTGAGAACATCAATGTCCTTATGATATAGACAGAAAAACAAACCACCAAACAGGCTTTCAAAATGACATTCATCTGCTTCTGTCACATTGGATTATGCCCAGATGTGCCTGCCTAATCAATTGTGTTGATGACTTCATTGATTAGCAATCTTCTCTATTGCAGGCTTTTGAATAAGATCTAAGATCTTTAAAAAAAAGCTTTCATCAGACTTGATTAGCACAGCTCGCTGAATATCCCTAAATCCATTTAACAAGAGCAAAGAGACAATTTTGCACATCATTTGACTGTAATGTATTCTTATAAAGCATTATAGAAGACTGGAGTATAAGGTTAAATGTGATAATCTGATGTAATCTACACTTAGTTATTATTAAAGGCAGTGGAGTACAAAACAAAAGTAAGACCTAGGGGAAACACTGGCCTAGATTTGCATAGTACAACACCAAACTGACTGAGACATCTTTACTGTCTGTGAGCGTTGATGTGCCTTGGATTATACAGTCCACACGCTTCTCTAAACAATCAAGTATGTTTTTTGATAATGCTAAGAAACCGTAGAATGTTCCCTTGGGCTAGATATACAGTATCTGTCGACATCCATGTGCCCTCACAGGTAAGGACTCTAAGTGCACTATAACAGCAGAGTACAAGCTGGGGGGTTACCGTCCCCATGACAATGAAAAGAGAGGGAGGAAAAGCACACAGGAGATGTGAGTAAAGAGAGAGAGTGTGCTGGCTTCCTTTTAAGTTGTAAGTTATAAAAGAGCTTATATATGAGATTTATTTACAAAGGAGAGAAATGAATGGCTGGGAGTATTCATGCATAATGTGAAGGTTGATACAATTTCTCACGGTTAGGTAGCAAAATACACTGTATCCTCAAGTTAACAACTTTCACTGTCACAATCTGCATTGTAACCCCCTGGTAACGCTTGGAGAATGTTTGTCCAATACTAACCAGTTTTTGATCATGCCAAGTAAACAAGTTCAAGTAAATAGATATCAATAGTCAATAAAACAAGTCAGCAAGCAAAAATGACATAAATCATGACAACAAAGGGACAGATAGCGTTGGTCACATGACATCTACCTTGAACCAAAGTGCTTTCTAAGCAGTAAATATGCTCCAGTCCATCCCTCTGTCATTTGATAACTTGAATGATAAATTAAACTATATCTCAATGTCTTACTAAAGGTCAATATGCCACATGGGCCAAATAAAAGCACTGAGGTATAACAGCACAATTACGCATGCATTGGAGGAGCTGCCCTGACCTTGCCTTCATGCCACCATTCAACACTACACATTCAAACCAACGCACACAGACACACGCAGACACACACAAAGAAACCCAGTCAGTCACAAACACATCTCTCTCTCTCTCTCTCTCTCTCTCTCTCTCTCTCTCTCTCTCTCTCTCTCTCGCTCTCGCTCTCGCTCTCGCTCTCGCTCTCGCTCTCGCTCTCGCTCTCGCTCTCTCACACACAACACACAACACACAACACACAACACACAACACACAACACACACACACCGCCTCACACTCACAAAGATACAATATTCATGGCCGAACCCATTTCCTGGCTCCTTGCCATCTTATTTCAACCTTTGGTTGAGGTCAGAATGAATTTGAGTGGAAATTACATGCTCTCTCGACTCCAAATGTGCGACCGACCTTTGATGAAGCCAGTTATCCCATTTTAATGTTAGCATGTGCCAGAACGCCTCAGGGTCAATCTCCAGTAAGTCTATAGCTCTGCCTTTCCGCAAGCCACAAACCCTGACTGTCAGATGAATGAATAGTACCAGCCATGGTAAAATACATTTAATGCCTCTGCGGTCTTCAACCACCAGTATACTTATTGCAGACATGCTCCCAGGTGGCAGGCAACATGGGCAAACATCAAGATCAATTATGAACGGAGGTAGAAAGCCATAACAGAGAAACATATAGGGTCCTCGGGGTAAGTGAGCAACGCTGTACAGAGGCTCACCACATTTCAAACACTATTGGATTGAATTTCTACCCTTAAGATAATCTGCCTCCCTGTACAAACAAAACCGGCTATTTTGTTCCAGGAAAAATAACTCCTCTCTGGTCTTTTGCCTTAATTGTGCTGTGAGAGTGTTCACCAGCTCAACAAAAACGCTTTTTATCATATTTGTGTTAAGAGGTGGCAGACTAAGTGTAGAGAGGATCTGATGCCATACTGCAACTTGTAACTATGGCGTTTGCCCCAAAAAGATTCACTTTACAGTTACCTGTCAGTTCTGCATTGTTTTTGGTATGTACTGAAGAGGCTGAGTTGCCAAGAACATCTATAAACAAGTCTTGGATCGCATGCAGTCGGTAAGCAGTGTTTGTGCATGCATGTGTGTGCTTGTGTGGGTGAGTGCTAGCATGCGAGGGCTATGTGCCGACCTTTCCTGTGTTGACCAAATATGACAGAGAAAAAGAGATAAAGATAGAGAAAAAGAGAGAGAGAATGTGAGTGTGTGTGTGTGTGACATGCATTTCATATCAAAGCAAGACATCAATCTAAATTCATTTTGGAATGCTTTCCCAGAAATTTGTGTATGTGACTTTCCATTACTACTGTGTGTAATACATGTCCTCTCTATGTTGTAACAGACAGTGAAGTATTTTGTTTCACAACTAACAATATCATTGTGAGGTGGCAGATTTCCTTTCAAAACTGTCGGCTATGTTTCCACTTCATAGAAGCAACATCTAACTTAATTTCCTGAAATACTCTGGCAGCTGTGGACCTACTCCTTTCAACATGGCGGCAAGCCCGTAAGACATGAACCATTCAGAACACCCAGAGGGTGAGTCATGTTTTAAAATAACACAATACAGACAAATAAACTGTCCCATATTCCCAGCAGGAATAGATAACACATAAAAAAAACGTATTCATCAAAGACTAAGCCAAAGGCACGTCCATATTGTATGGAAGTATTTTGAAGGCTTATGATTCTGTGGCAGTTTTACTATATAGTTTGTGCTTCCTGATATGAGTTTATAAGCTTTATAATTATCAATTAACAAGACTCCAAGTCTTAATCTTTCACTGACTGTATAATTTCTTCTTTCAGCTGACTAATTATCATTTACATGTTTTGAAATCCACAATCTGAATTTATATCCGCATAGAGATGTTATTCCTCCATTTCAGTGTCAGTAATATGGTACAGACACAGGGAAATATAATTTGTATCTACAATTAGTTTAGGTGGCAGAAATGACCTCAAAAAGTATGGCAACGTTTATGTACATTTGCTAGCAACCCCCTTTTTCTCTGAAGCTGTTCAGGAGTCTGGAGTCTGGCACTGTCTGTGAAATTAGAATGATCATTTAACGCAAGCTCTCCGCCTTCTGCTTTTTTATAAGCTCAGCACATCTTTTTGGAGGGAGAAATGAAAGGACTTAAAGTCTTCCCACCCATGGTCCCAAATCCCTCTTAATTCCTGACATCCATAATCCTTTGAGCACCCTTTCTCTGATCTCAGTCCAAATAGACCGGTTATCAAGCGCAAGAAAAGGTTGTTCAATTCAACGCTCCAGTTCCTTCGGTTCACTGGTAATTGTGCTGCCCTGCAAAGGTTTCTGGGGAGCACATTTCTGCCTCACTAGCTAACCTGTGTAAAGTGGTTATCAGCTGGTCTGGCTGCTTGTGTTCCAGTTTAAATACCTTTGGAGCAGTCTCTCTGCCCCTCTCTTTCTAGACAGTTGAGTCTGTGGCACCTAAAGATGACACACGCCACTGTCCCCAAATGAAGTGCTGAATTGACAAAGAAGTGTATATCTTGTGAACACTGTTGTGTGTCGGGCACACTGGGAAGTCTGCTGTGTTGGGGAGAGGATGACTTCCTAGAGGAGCACCAACCTGCACACATGCTGTGGCTATCTATTTGGACTTGAATGAAAGCGGTGGAGGTTGATGATTTGGCTCATTAGGCAGGCTAATGAAAAAGCTGCTGTTAATGATGTGTCTGCATTGTACTCTCCCTGTAGGTGAGAGCATCATGTGGTATGCAAGGACGACAAGGACAATTACACTTTACATTATCCAGGACTTAAACAAAGCCCAAGCATCACATTACCGCCCCCTTCAATACACTCACACACACATGCATGTGCCCATGTCCAGGTAAATTAATGCAAAGGAGTCCCTGTCTCGCCTACCCGTGTTGGTGACTCATGTGAGGGTAAGAGTAACTGCTGTTGGATTGTGATAAGGTTAATAGAATCATGCAAGGAGCAAGAAGTCATTATTGAAAAGTCACAAGGAGAGTGAGGCACCTTTGGGAATGTGGCTGAAAAACAGATAAATCTGTCAACACTGCGTTCACATGTGGGAGAAATCGGGGATTTCTTCTCTGCATTATGTTGATCCCATTGCCTTGTTATCTGCTCATGTATTCGGTTCTTATTCTGTTATTATTCATTCATGTAAATGTGTTGTTGTTATTATAACCTTTACTGGGTTTTGATGACAAGGTCTATGATGTAGTCTGTAACGAACATCTGTTGGCTTTATGTTTGTTTTTCCCTAATCACTTCAAATATCATGCTCTAACAGTGTAATAACACAATGAGGGACCTTCTGTTGTTGGCATGAAGTCAATCCTCATTGCATCCATTGCATGTATTTACATGTCAAATGAACAGAAATAAGACCACTTCCATCCTACATGCCATTCGTTTGACTAAACTACACACAGACACAGCCCATCAGAATGGTCATGAAGCCATTAATACCTGGGAGATAAAAATACAACCTGGGAATGAGTTATTTAAATGAATTGCCACAATTCACAGAAAATGGCTGTAGTCCACAAGTGATGACAGTAAATGATCCTTGAGTTGATTCCTAATTATAGCCTGCAGTGTTTGACTCACATACATCACACGTACTTTGTTGGAATGATCTGTTTGCTCTCCCTGTCTCTCACCTCACACTCATTTTCATTCGACATCCAAGGGTTTGTCTTTGACAATTTGTGAAGATGTTTTCTATAAAAATCACACCAATGTAAAAACACAATTAAGAAACAGCACACAATGTTAGTAATGTGCTGTAAACATTATTGAATAAACAACACCATAGCCACTGGCTGCCATAACCTTGGGGGAGATCTTCCCGTGACGATATATGTGCAGCATGCAATAATAATTCATCAAATAATCCTTGTGCCAGGGTGCAGAGGCAGGGTTGATGGAAAAGGAGGATGGAGGAATGAAATGTCAGCAGTGAAGGGACTGATTGCATGTACCCTCTCCTCCGAAGGGACTAGAACACACCTCTGGCATGGTAATGTGGTGGAGGGATTATCATGTTTAATGTTGAAATTGATTATGGATAGTAATCGAGCCCAGCAGTGCTTCCCTTGCAAATCACCAGAAAAAAAATAATCTTGCAACAGTCACCAAGTTGGAGATGGATGTTACGGACAGATAAGAAGAATGTCTCTGTTTAGCACTGTGTGGCCCACATGTCTTCATACGAGTACAAAGATGGTGTACCCAACCATTCATGCCTGGTATTGAACATCCAACATTTCCAATGTACCATTTGAAAAATTATATTCATGATGACATTTTAACCTGAATCTCTTCCTGTCCACTGCTGGGCTTTGTGTTCTGATCCTGCTCTTTGTAAGTCCTGACTTGTAGCATCATGCAGCTAAATACTAGCAGGAACAGAATGAAGGACACATTGCTGGATCTGTCAGGGCTGTCCTGAGGACCCAAACGCACGACACAAAGTTCAAGATGTGCGCAGAACCTTTTATTTGAGGGAGAACAGTTAGGGGTACTGGTGGATGGTGGAGCGGGGTACCGGTGGGACTGGAGGGCTGGAAGCGGTGAACTGGTGGTGGAATAAGAAAGGAGGGCTGGAAGCAGTGATCTGGTGGTGGAACAAGAACAAAGGGGGTCAGCACAAAAAACGGGCATAGACTGGTCCAAAAAACAATGGAAAGCCAGGAATACAAACGTGGGGGTCGGTGATACAACAAACTGGCGAGTAGTGGGTGACAATCCGGGGTTTAAGAGCTGTGGTGTTGATGAGGGAATGAGCCGCAGGTGAGGTGAGTTACCAGGAGGGAGTGAAGAAGTTGAATGGATGACAGGACCTGGAAGAAATGGACTAAAACCCGGTCTGGCCTAGGCCAGGGACATGACAGGATCTCATCCTATATGCATCCAATGTGAGTCTCTTCAATCGTGCACAGGAAGTCACTGAATGCTCAGTTACATCTCTGAAAAAGTAGGACTTGAGTTTATTTTAATTTTTATGTCATAAGCCCAAAAACACTCCATGGCACTGTGATTTTGACCAGCAGGCTCAAACAGTATCAAGGACGATCTGAGGCTCCCATGACCTTGTAAACACACGTAAATTGATCTTTAGGGTCCTGGATGTTTCAGGAATTGCATCTTATTTTCCATGTTCTTAAATCTCTACAAGCCCCAAAAGGGACTGCAGTAGCGTCTCATTAGTTGTACACGGCAAGCACATGTAAGTTGCAGTACAATGTATATTTAGCATCGGAACATTAAAATGCACTGGGTTACCTTGTCCTCCAAGGGGACCTCTTTCTCACCTCTGTCTTTGTCTCAACAATGGAGGGTGTCAATTGGCTCTCATTTGAATATTGTGTCTCAGCCTAGCAAACCTGAGTCTGGTATACAGATGCTGTCAGAACATTGGAGCACATCCAATCAATAACACACACGTCTATGTATTATGATTTACAAAATCTGAATTTGCAACCACTACATATGTATCCCATTATATATGTATATTTAGGATCAGATGTATTGGGTAAACACACAAACAATCAGAATACACACAAACACACACACACGCATGCAATGATACACACACATACTCATACATATGCACATACACACACACACACACACAACAACAACTTTATTAGCACGGGTAGGGATGCATTGCGAATAGGCTTACAGGCATATTGGTTTCTGTCTCCATTCTAAAACACTGGCAGGCAGCCCGTTCGCTGGGGTACTATTCTATTTTCCATTGAAAACAACTTCCTACCAGCTGGGTCAAAGCCAGTCTTATCCACAATGTGTTCTTTCAGTATCATTGTCACTCCACCAGACATGAATAGGGTCGTTACTGTCAAAGTGCTTGTCATCAAACATAAAGCATGTCCCTATTCACAATCTGTTTACGGCTGGTGATGCTACCCCACTCGGAAATGTGTCAAATACAGTCTTGTTTACTAATATTTCCTGGTTCTAAAATCCCATTATGATCTATGACACAGTTTGCCATATAACTAGCATTAAGAATCAGTTAAGTTATACAATTAAATTCAAAAGCAATACAGTATGCAACAAATACAACATGAAACTATAGTCATGAATTGGAAATGGTCTTGCTTTAGAGGAACTCTGCTTTGTCTCCCCAAATGTACTTACTATCACTTTCTGTACTGCACTATAATTACCTGACACAAAGTCACATAAAGTCACAACACAGGTTACATGGTCTTGGTTGCTTGTTCACATGAGTGGGATGTTACTGTCACGGCCACAGCCATGCCCCTCTGTTGTTTTGGTTTTCCCTGCCCTATTGTTTTCACCTGCCTTGTACAGCAATTTGTCTTGTTAGTTTCATTGTGTCCACCTGTGTCTTGTTTGGTTCTGTGTATATAGGTTCCTGTTTTGTGTCCAGTCTTGGTCTTGTCATTACCCTTGTTATGTGAGGACTCTGTCTGTTCCCCGTTTAGAGAAATAAACCCTTTGTTTCACACCCTGTCTGCCTACTCTCCCGCGTTTGGGTCCTACCCCACCTCTCGATGTGACAGTTACTTTGCTGATACTGAGGGTAGAAAGGCAGACAGGGATTTTCTACTATATGAATACGATTACACCAGGGAGCTGTAGGAGGGGTTGGGCGCTCATGGGTGATCAGCACATAATGTAGGTAAATAAACAAATCTTGAAAGAGCTCTGATTTAAGTAGAAGAAAAAAAGGGTCTGTGGTGTGTTGTGTGTCTTCGACTGCATGTAGACCCGAAGGATCAGAATCTACTGCAGAAAGCAGATGATCCCTTGGCAAGGAACACACATCAAAGAAACACCCAAATGATTTCCCCTCCTCCCTTCGTCTCCTCCTCTTGTTCCTCCATCTTATACATAAACCGAGCTAGAACAAGAGAAAATTGGATCTCAGAGACCTCGTTCCTCTAACTGAACCAGTGCCTAATGAGGTTGCAGGAATCAGGACAGGTAGATTTAACAGAGGAACACCGTCTTATCTGCCTCAATATTCCTTCTTTAACTGGGTGACCTCATACTTCAACCCCTACTTCACCAATGCTGGTTGTTTCATTCCAGGAAGATGAAGTAAAAATGTTAACATTTAAATATTGCCATGTACTGTAGAAAGCATTCCTTGACATTCAATCAAGGTCATTATGGAATGACGTCCTCTCACTGTGGCCATGTGGCCCTCAGTAACCATGCCATGTTTGCATGGAGAATATAGAAACCCTGACTGCAACTATAAAAGCTCAAATGTTTCTCACACATCAGAGAATTCCTTTTTTTTCCTCAACAAATGTTTAGATTTAGATGTAAAGGCTCAGCAGTCTTAACTCCAGCCAAGGCTCTCAAGCCAGTAGGCTGCCCTGGACCCAACATCCCATATACTCTGCATGATCCTCAGTCCCACTGCACTAAATGTACGGCTACAACCATCTGCGTCACACTGCCACAAGTCTGCTTTCCTGAGGATTTTGAAACGACTTCCTCTTTCTTTTGCTTGTCTTTCTCTTTTTGAGTTTACTGATGAATAATTCACGTTTGGTGTGCCCGGGTCATGAGTCTTTGTGTGACTTTGAAGTTCTCTAAAGCTTTGTGAGTTCTGTTCCATAGCCAATACAATAGCTGCAGAAATGGCTTTAATGTTCTGAGTTCAATAACATAAAGCCATAGAATCAATTTAGGGTTAATTCACACAGGCTCTACAATATTTCTGTGTGCTTGTTCTATAAAGCTGTCTTCACTGTGATGCCTGGAAAAATCTAATATCAATAACATGAGGGAAGATTCAAGCAGAAGATAAGCAATATCGACACACACTTATACAAACACACACGGACACAGTCTAAGCTGGTGGAATGATGAGCATCAGTGTTAATTTTCTAAAGTTAAATAAATAAAATACTAGCTTTCATTTCCCTGTAATTATATAGAAAGCCGCAGTTTAATCTCTTTCCAGACTTGCTGAACAGATGCGGCAATGGCATTGTGCTGGTGTCAGACCTTCATGAGAAATGTTCCATTAGTACCCGCATCGCCTTAATTATTTATACAAAAAATCGCTGAAGAAATATGCTGTTGATATTTAAGACATAGACTTCAAGATATATCTAGGTATATGAACTGCTTAGTAATTGGCCACAGATATTGCAAGGTAGCTTTCTATAATATGAGACAGAAACAATGTTCTAACTACAATTATTGTATTCAACCCGTATTTCCAATTGCCGGTTGAAGAACTTATCATGAGACGCGTGCATTTGTCTGCAAGAATGCTATATTTGAAGGCTGAGCTATAGTCCTTGGGCTCCAGTTTGCGCTTCTAAAGCATAACAGTAAATGTCTCAATTAGGTAGAGTAATCGTGTAACTCTTGCCTGTGTCTGATAACAACGATAATGCGTCAAATATTTCAGTAACTAAGGTTCTACGAATCACATTTTACAATGAGCAACTTGGCACTTATCACTGAGCAACATATTTGTTAAAAGATCGTGTCTGCAATATTCTTTGTCTGTAAATAATTTGAATATTACAGGTTCGAAAAAATATTATTTATCAAGGCCCTCTTTGCTCTTATGAGCGTGTTTCTGTTTGGGTGTGTGTCCGAGTGTACTATTTTGTGGCGCTTGCTGATACATTCTAAGTGGCAGCTCGGTCAGTTGTTAGATGGCCATGGGTGCCTGCGGGCAGTGAGAGGGCTGGGGTGGCAGAGCTGAGGCAGTGTGGCAGGCTGCTGGGTCAACACAAGGTAAGGGAGTTTGAGACATGTGCACCCTCCACTCTACAATGGTCCACCTTATATCTAGAGCCAGAAAGTGACCTCAAGCCTATTCATATCACTAAAGAGATTAGATAGTTAGGTGGGGGGTAGTGGGAGAGAATATAATAGCCTTTATACAGCCACCGTTCTCAAACCAGACACTCTAGTTTCACCCTCGCCGCTTACCGGAGACCTTTGGGGGGGGGGGTGAGTGGGAGAGTCTATTGCTCATTTGCATTTCATCATCTCTCAACAACTTGTCCTGACCCTATCTGATGGAGTGGAGTGGCTGATGGCTTCAAAGTACACAACCTGTGGGTCTGCAGGACAAGACGGGTCTCTGATGAAGCTGTTCCTTTAGCTACTGGGCACATTATAATACACTTCACGTTTTTCAACTTACATTTTTTTAGTCAAACAACACCTAAGTCTGTGTAAATGATTCACTTTCAAAGAATGTATTTTCAGCTGATAATTATATAAGTACATATTTTTTGCTGCTAAGTACTTTCACTTTTGTTGACTGAATATTGTATAATAGATGCCAGATATTGGCTGTAACAAAGACATTTCTGTCAACGGTTCCAAGGTCTTTCTCTGTCTTCTCCCCTGTAATTCCATGACATTTACCTGATTTTTCACAGGCCCAGTCTTCTGACATATATCTGGTTTCACATGTTTGTTCATCTAAGTCCCCACAGAAAACCACAAATAATGAGTCAATTTTCTGACACTGCCAATAAGACTGAGATCAGCCAATAAGACTGAGATCAGCCAATAAGACCTTTCGCCATGTTCGTGCCTTTATCTTATCGTTTCTCTCAAAATGACCTTTTCTCTGATCATTCTGGCCAAAGAATAGAGCTGGATTTCCAGACGTGATTCCAAAGTATTCAGGATGGCCTTCTAGCTTTGGCAAGAGGCTTTATCGACTTTAATTTAATCGTTACGAAAGGGTTATTATGTATGAAACCTTCCCCTCTAAACTCTGAATGCTAGATATTGCTAAATAATGACAATAACTAATGAAATAAGTTTAGATTTGTGAAGATATATCTTATATTTTACCTTTTGACTTATTTACCTTTTAGGCTCCCCCTGAGACCTACATTTAAACAGTATCCTGTTTAGACCTGGGGGGCGGTCTCCGTACGTCGCTTATTACATCCGAGATCAAATGACACATCCAAGATGACATCATCTTACTAATCATGATCTGGCTAATTCGGTTCTTTGAACACCCATGTTGTTTTTAATCATTATAGCTGGATTGAGTTATGCGTCTAAAAGGGGGTATGTATATCGTTATAGAAACCTTGATAAGTCTATGGCTGCTCACCGTGGCCAAAATGAGCGCCCTGTTTTTTCGTCAACAGAGCCAACAGCGCAACAGCTTGATCGAAGGTTACTCCAAATTTGAAGATTTAATCAGAACGCCAGGGAACACCTCGAAGCTCCTTTCCAATCAGATATAACACCATGCCATGCGCTTAGACTCCTTTGTTTGAAGTGGAGAGAAACAATCACTATCTAAAGTAGAAAGACATTCTGGGTACCGGAGTGAAAGCAGCACAGACGTGGATTTTCCGGAGATGGCACATCCCTCAGGAAGAGACAAGCTCAACCTATGACAAAAGAGCCTAGAGTTAAATGCTGTGTCATGTCAAGGGAGATCAAAGTCTGTGTGTATGTGTATGTGTGGCATCTCTGCTGAGGACAAACTAATCCTCTCTGTCACAAAGCTAGGAGCCTTAAGTACTAGGGGGAGGGAGAGGCATGCTCTCACAAAGTCAATTTGCAGATGATTTGAATTTCCTCCCATCTGAATTAGCTTGTTTATGTCAATATGCTTTTCAAAGTTAATGTGAGTAAAGTGTATAAGCAGCATTCAAAGGATACAAGGGCCAATATTAGATAGTATGTCTACTGACTTGTGTCAAAAAGGTCTAATGTTAACCTTTACAAGTTTAAGAGATAACCAAGTAGGCCTGAGGACAACTCAAGAAGGGTGTAAACGATTTCAGGGTTTAGTACTTATTAGGTTGTATGCTACACATAGCTGTTACATCTTGCCACATTTTACATTTGTATTGAAAGGTTTAGTTGATTTATGAGATCAATTGGACTCAAGGTCATAGTGACCCACAGATAATAGGTTTTAGTATTTCCGACAAAAGATGGGTTAAAGAAATACATTAAATGCAGATTAAATCAAAGTTTGTGAACATATTGTTGTGATACAAGAAACAATGATTATGTTTAATTTGTGACCTTTGTGTGAAGTAAGGTCTTACTGGAGGTCAACATCCTTTGAAATATATTATACAGGGACAATACAGGATGTGAAAATGTATTCATGTGAGTCATCCGTCACAACAAGAAAGAATGAATAGCCAGAACTGCAATTTCTGGCAGTAGGCAGTACATATCTGAAAATAGAGTGCAGTGACAGTCTGAAAAACCATTACATAAGGCCTTGGTTTGGAGAAGATTGGAGGTGACACATGGGTAAACACCTCCACTGCTGCATATAGCATAACAACCAGCATTTTGGCACTGTGACATCATCAGAAGATGAGGGGAGGGGGGCACGCTGATTGGCTCATGAACCAGAGAAGTGGACAGTTGAGTTTGGCAAGGCCCTCTGGGTCCTGACGTGATAAAGGCTTTCCATGTCTAGGGGCAACAGGGGAGGTTGCTATATAGAATAACCCATGTTTGGGAGCCCTGGCTGGGATAATGACTGACAGAGGAAGAAATGTAGAAGAAACCTGCTGGTGAGGTACAGGGAGAGCTGGAGAACGTCCTGTGGTGTCAAGTCTTTTGGGGGCCAAGCAACTGTTTTGAGGTTGATAATTATCAAGAGTACTAGTTCCTAAAGTGCTTCCTCCCTTTCTAACACAAGCACTGTGTTATCAATTATCATATGATAGTTCGGTTCGACCCAGCGTAACCTTGTCCCTGTCTCTTTCACATCCTCATGACATCTCTCAACACACCCTGCCAAACCTGGTGACACAAAGTGACACAAGACACCAGCTTTTTCAAGTATTGTTGACACAACCTCAGAGGAAAGGGAGAAATCAGATATGGACACCTTTTGTTCTTCCACTACCTATGAGCAAAGCTGACCCTTGACATCAATAATTAACAGTGTCATCTGTGCGGTCAAATAAGTAGCTAAGCACACTTGCTCTAACTCTCACAATATACCCAACCCTTTCTCTCTTCCTAGTCATTCCCCCTCTTACTTCCCATTATCTGGCCAAACACACATACACACACTCAATGCATAACCAGATAAGGGCTACCATAATGAATAATTCAGAGCTGCTTCTGTTGTAAGATGCACTTTAGAGTTAAGGTTTTAATTTAGTCTCTGCCAAAGTAAATTCCATTTAAAGATTACTTTCTGCATTCAGGAGTCAAACTCATCAATGGCTCTGATAGTCTGTTTCCAGGAGCATCATTAGGCTGGTACCCTGTGAGTCACTATGTAATTAGAGTCTTTGTTTTCCACACTGGTACATTCATATTTATCTGCATTTTTTTTACTCACTCCTTCTTGTGCCACTCATAATTTGCTTTGCTACGAGGGAACATTGGAATCAACAAATTCAACACATCAGAAGAAAAAAAAGGATGCCTGAGCAATGTCTTGTGGATACGGCCAATGCGCCATGGGTGATTATGCTTTCCATTACACCCAGAACATTGGACAAATAATGTAATCTTCTTTCTGTTCTGTTTTTTTCGTAGACTTGCTTCCAGTAGTGACAGTAATGGATGCTGTTCCAGTTTAAGATGTGGATGGAGTAACAGAGGAACCGGAGAGGTTCAGGGTGGTGTTTGATGATCACATTGCATGTTTTACTTCTCTGTTCGTGTGCCCGACTTCCATATCGCTTCCCAACCTGAGAGAATTTGGTTCATATGTAGATGTGATTTTACAGACTCCTAGGCTTAATGTAGACAGAGCTTTAGATTAAATGAGACGTGAGGCACTTACCTAATACCTGAACCGTAAGAGGTGTGACAAATGTCAGTTTTGTTTTTGATTGGAAAAACAGTCCTAGTTGTAGATTACAGGACCTGCTGAGTGGAGGTCATTGGGAACAAGGACATAATTCTCTCCCCCACATGATGTTTGTTGATGTCATTTCATGAAATCATGGTGACTGAAAGGATCTCAAAAATAGAGAATGTTCCAAGGCAAGGGCATTGAGAGTTAACAAATATGATGGATTTCACCACCTTCTCCTTCTGTTTCCGATGAAACACTATGCCACCAAAAGGACTTCATCACATGATACTTTCAAATACAAAAGGTCAAACATTTCGATTCACGACAATCACTTTGTAATGGAAAACAGGTATAAATTCAAAAGCATGCCACTTCAGTAGGCTTTTCTGTCTCTGCGGGTCTTCAGCATCCAATTACCAGCTAGACGTGCATGCATTAAACAAGTGTAACGGCTAAATGGCTGTCTAGAAGACGTTTGGGGATCATTCCTCTTGGCTGCCCCTTATACCAAGTTGTAGAGCATCCCACTACGTACATGGACATTCACTGAAATAGGTCATTTAATGATCCAGTGACACAATTTGCAACTCAACTCAAAATAATTGCACACTGCATCCATTTGTATCTGTATTTTGTTTAGCAATTTTCCAAGTAATGTGAAAAAATCGGGGTCATTGTTATTATTATTATCATTATTTAAAGCATGTGTCCGTACATGTAAAGCGACTTTGTGTATTAGAAAAGCGCTATACAAAAACGAATTATTATTATTATTATAACAGTTACATGTTAAGTGAGGCATTCAGTGAGTCTACAGGATGTGGAATAATATGCTGGCCAAAGTCATTGAGCGATAAACTGCTCCTTACTGAGTTTGCAATCAGCACAGTCAATGCTGTGAATTTCCCTGAATGGTACCTCTTATCAAAAAGGGAGGGTGGTAAGAAATAACAGAGTAAAATGCTTTGATGCCGTTTGACCTAGTTCTAGACATTGACTACAACTAATAGAAAAGACACAGGGAAGACATCCTTTTTGGTAATTACTGGAATTGCTGCAGAGTTCAGGACACTATCAAGCAGAGGGGGAAGACAACAGAGTTTAAACAAATGGGATTCACACCGTAGAGTAAAATAATGTCTTACACTTTCAATGTAAATATTCATTGATGATATGTGGGTTTGACTTAATGTACACTTAAGTATATTCACCCAGGTGGCTTTCTTGTTTTTAAAATAACTGTGATACATACTTGCTAGTCTGTTTCATTATTTTATTATTTACAGGATCTGTTAACTTTTTTATCCACTAGTTGGCTCTGGTTAAGAAGTTGTGTCATAGTAGCCTAATCAATCATTTCTCAAGACCAACACGGTGACAGAGAAAGGGCGTTTTAGAAGGATTCTGAAAATGCTCTGAAAAGATATACGCTAGCCTACACAGGTCTATCACTAATTTTTTTATCATACACACTTCAATGAGGCAGATTTTGAGTAAGACTACATTTTGTATATCATGTGATTTACATGAGCCTCTATAAGCTCTGTAATTGAAACATTGCAGATATTCATGTAAGCCTACATTATTTTTAATAGTCAAGAATGCGATAGGCAGTTTCATTAAGCTACATATACGAAAAAGCAATGAGTAGCCTATAGGAAGATGGAGTACACTACAATCTAGTCACTAGATAGACACATTGTGTGTCGGTAGGCTACTAACTGACTATTAGTGCTTAACTTTTTTGCCTCATTATCATTGTCGGTTTACACGACGCGTGACCTACCCCATGGCATACTTTAATCTAAGATCTCCAAACAATCCCCTGTATAATTGTCCCGATTTTTCGAACGTCAATCGTCACAGATTTAATTCGATGTCAACGGCACTGGTAGGCTGCTGAAAAGCGGTGCTGAAGATCACACGATTTTTCTTCACACCCGTAGCAGTTTATTATCAACGCGCGCAGCACAATGTTGGGAACGAAGTTATTCACGCAATGAATCCTGAGAATGAAACTTCGACTGAAAGAAATACAGAACAATATATTTTTGCAGTCGCTACATACAAACTCCTTGCCTTCACAATCGGAACCATCGGAGTCTTTGGATTTTGCAACAATGTTATTGTCATCATACTGTATTACAAATTCAAGCGACTTAGGACTCCTACAAATTTGCTATTGGTGAATATAAGTGTAAGTGACATACTCGTGTCTCTGTTTGGAATCAACTTTACGTTTGTTTCGTGCATCAAATGCGGGTGGATATGGAACTCCGCAACATGCATCTGGGACGGGTTCAGCAACAGCTTGTTTGGTAAGAACATCACTTTTGGTTTAATTTTACACAGTTTCTAGTCTAGATGGAAAATAATTCAATTATCGTAGTTTTTGTTTTGTTTCACAGCCGTGTCAGAAAAAAACGCAAGTAATACACAGCCTATTTTTTTTACTTTAGGCGAGGCAAACCACTAATTAAGGACTATAATTTACATTATGGGACAATTGGGACTATTTTTTTACGCGCCAATTAATACCTTGATTAAACACCATTTTCATCATCTCGCCATTTTCGTAGTGTTATTCTATCCCAGTTGTAGTGTATATATACTGTGCAGCAAGGCTTTTCCGTATCATAAATGAATGGTTTATAGTGCGTAGGCTACGTATTTCTTGCTTCTGTCTGACCCACCAAGTTTCATTGTTGTTGATTGTAGCAGGTTGATACATTAATAGCACTAATTCCTTGCCTGAGCTGCTAATTGTATACAAAATGTATAACTTTCATGTCACTATCATTCATTAAAGTTATTAATAATCAATAGGAAACGATTAGTGTGATGAGTTACGAATGCAATCGACCCTCCTTGATCAACTGTGGACGCGGAATGTGCGAAGCTAAATCTTTCGTTGTCATCTCTCATCTACAGTTTATTGCCGTGGTCTGGTTTTAATTTTAAAATAACAAACTGTTTGGTGCTTTGTTTTCACAATAAGTCACAATGATCATGTTCATGGACTATTGTGGACTGAACGTACAGAATATGCAATATAGTGTTACACATGACCTATTACCTCCATAATGAATCCTTACGTCTAGTCTGTGACTTGTTTCCAACACCAATTGGCGATGATATAAATGAGGAAATTGATTTAATGTAAACAGCTCATAGATCTTACTGTGAATGTCCTTATTCATCTTTACTCCAAGTTCATAAGTTCATTATTGATTTTACACAAACGTGCCACTGCCCTCATTAGTGTGTTACTAGCAGACACAACCAAGGTCATCCATACCAATATAGTGCCATCTATTCCATAGTTTGACTGTCCATCACCTCACCATGATAGGGCAAAGACTAACATGTTTTGATTTTGGTCTAGATAAATAGAGAAAACATTTGCCCGGACATGCTTCTAGGCGTGATCACAGTTCATTAAATGGATCATTATCTGGGGCTGATGTTTGGAACTGTCTATAATAGCCATGAAGGCATAAAGTTTGATTGGATGTGGATAGCTGGAGTGTGAATGTGGAAAGTACGACAGTACAGATATAATTGGTGTCTTAAAGTTTTTTCACACCATGAAACCATTACTATCTGATAATAATGAATCAACATCACAGTTGTTTTCCTTTGCCTGACACTGCATATGGCATATTATTTACATTGCTGAATTCCAATAGTTTGGGATATTCGCAAAGTATGTTTATCATTTCCCCACATTTTACCTGTCCTGTTGGTGACTTGCCCAGACTATTATACTGCTCCTGTCTCTCTTCTGATAGGCATTGTGTCCATTATGAGCCTGTCAGCTCTGGCCTATGAGCGCTACATCCGGGTGGTCCATGCCACGGTGGTGGACTTCCCCTGGGTCTGGAGGGCTATCACCCACATATGGCTCTACTCGCTGGTCTGGACTGGGGCACCTCTCCTGGGATGGAACCGCTATAAGTTAGAGATCCACCAGCTGGGATGCTCCCTGGACTGGGCTTCCAAGGACCCCAACGATGCCTCCTTCATCCTCTTTTTCCTTCTTGCTTGCTTCTTTGTCCCAGTGGGCATCATGATCTACTGCTATGGGAATATCCTGTACACAGTACGACTGGTAAGAGCCATTTTACAGCAAACGCCACTCACCGCCCAGCATATATTTAATAACATTATATATGAAATTAGATCCAACTCTAACTAGTTTTATACAAGCATAGTTTTACTGTTGATTCACTTTCACATAAAATAACTCTGATCTTCACTGTCCATTCAACATAATGTGATGTTGCTCAACTCCTCCACCGACAGCAAGGGTTTTGTTTATCATAATATTTCACTATATGCATGTACCTCCTTGGTGTGTGCAGTTCAGTGGAAAAAAAGCCTTTCAGAGCTCATTGTCCACAGTAGCAATCATAAATCAGGGTTGTTTATGTACTGTGGCTGTACCTGAGCAGCCAGAATGAGCAACCATGTGTAACTGATCTCATCTGCTTCTCACACCAGCCAGCCTAGCGTTAAAGGATGGCTGCCCGGAAGGATGATTACGTTTATGCAAGGCTTGCACAGCAGTGGACCACACTGTTACTTTGGGAGGACTTTGTGTTTGTGTGTGTGTGTGCATGTGTGTATGTGTGCAGGTAAGAGACAGGATGACAGTGGTGTGTGTCTGTGTAGGTGGATGTGGGTGGGCCATAAACTGGTCACCATTTGTAACCCATTGATTGAGATGTCTAACAGCCAGAGACTCCAGACTTGCATATGTCTTTCTCTTTTGAACTATTGCTATTTGGGTAAAGTAAGTAATGGATCAATAATCAAGTGCAAGTGGGAATGTGCAGAAATCCTCTTATCACCACTCTGACCTCTAATGACTTCATCCTTAGTTCCGACTCATTATAATTGTAATCAAATTTACCATGCCTATTAGGTTACATTTTCTGACGTTACGGATCAGTGTCAAAGGGCTAACTCGGCGGTTCTCAAAGGGGGAGGGATGGGACAGAGTGATTGTGGTCTTATGAGATTCATCAACCCCCCCACCCCTCCCTATCCTCCTTGCAGCTGCGGTCCATCCAGGACCTCCAGACAGTACAAATCATAAAGATTCTGCGCTATGAGAAGAAGGTGGCTGTCATGTTTTTGCTGATGATCTCCTGTTTCCTGGTGTGCTGGACTCCCTACGCCGTGGTCTCCATGATGGAGGCCTTTGGCAGGAAGAGCATGGTCTCCCCCACCATCGCTATCATCCCTTCCTTTTTCGCCAAGTCCAGCACTGCCTACAATCCCCTCATCTACATATTTATGAGCAGAAAGGTGAGAGGGCCTATGGTAGCCTGCAATTGATGCTTTGTGGAAAGTTTCCTAAAATCATTGCAATAAACTGAACACCTATGCACGCATACATAGAAAATGTATCATGTTTGTTTCAAGCGGTAAGACTAGGCAGGTTTTGGTTGGCATAATGTATTGGAAAGCGGACACTAATGATATAGGCTGGGAGAAAGAGTTGCTACTCATTGAGCTTCTAATACAGGCTCAGTCTTTTGACATATTTTACAGTTTGGCAGAAAACAGGGATGTAAAATAGTAGTTGGTGTTGTGTATTGTAACTCTGATCTCATCTTCCTCCACTTATGGCAGTTCCGGCGCTGCTTAATGCAGCTGCTCTGCTCCCGGCTTTCCTTGCTGCAACACAGCATTAAGGACCGCCCCTTGACCCTAATGGAACGGCCCATCCGGCCTATCGTTGTGCGTGGGGGTAGAGACCGCCCCAAGAAGAGGGTGACCTTCAGTTCCTCCTCTATCGTCTTCATCATCGCCAGAAACGATGTCCACCACCTGGACATGACCTCCAAAAACAGCCCCTCGTCTGAGGTCAACGTCATCCAGGTGCGACCGCTGTGACCTTAGGGTACACCGTGAAGACTGATGATGCACTCCATGTCCGGTTCCCGAATACACCTCAGGTGTTCTGGTCATGCAACTCTACAAACCAAAATACCCATCTGATGCAGGACTGGCAATGTTATATTGAACAGAAACGGTTTACCCTGGATTTTCAAAGACTGGGTCAGGGACTTGGAAGTGTTCAATAAATACACACTGGGAGAAAGTGAAGTCTCCAGCTCCTACTATATAGTATCAGACATGGCAACATACAGCATACTGTAGCAAACTGGCTCATTTAGATGTTTTCTGTAGTTTGTCCAGTTTGATTGGCACCTGTCCTTTCTCTCAACATGTGAACCACTTTTCAGGATTGTGGCCTGAAGACCAGCAGCTGCTGAGGAGACACCATCATGGACTGAACAGGCACACAGCAGTTTTCACAAACTCCCTGTAACGTTTGATTCGATATAATAAATCCTATTAAAAATATGAATGATTAATACTCTTTCATGGCACACAGCGGTGCAATAAGTGCAATCGCTATGGAATGAAGTTGAGTGTAATTATGTTCATTATGAGGCACATGAGTATTAAAATACCTTGATGGCTGTAAGGACAAGGTTGAGTTCCACTGGGAGGAGTGTGGACAAATCCAGCAGTGCCCCTTAAGATAACCTACCGGGTCATCAGCTATGAATAGAGATGAGTAGATTTCAAAAGCTGATGATAACCTTGCTCAGCTTCAAAGTAGCTTGCAGCACAGCAGCCGTGATCATGGACTGGCAGGAAGCCAAGCCAAGTCAACAGACGAAACTTTTAGGTTGACCTTTACTGTACAACTATACTTTAATGCAGGTGTTTCAAGATGGCCTTTTATGAAAAGCCAATGCTGTAAGGATAGGGAGAATGAGGGTGGCTAATCGAAACTGCTGGGAGCAGCAGGGCATGTTCCTCTGTGTTCCTATGTCGATAGATGTTGATAAATGCCTCAAGAGTCGCTGAGAAGAGTGGCCTTTATCGGAAGAGTCCCTTGATTGATTTCACTTCTAGAGATCTTTTAACCTTGGAGAGGAAAAAGCTAATTTCCATCCCTTTTTGAGTGACCCCGTCTTCATCTTGTTGTAAAGTATTACTTGACTGTATTCTGACCACCCTTTTTCCATAATTGTATTTATTCCCAAAATATTGTCTGCTTTTTAATAAGTCTACATACAAATTACTTTAATTGGAAAATGAAACGAACAACAACATTGTGAAGAAGCATAGATAGCAGCTTATTCAGTCATTGCATCTGATCATTGTCTGTAATTAGCTTCAGATTTGATTGGTGGCTGTACGGTTTTTAGCTCCAGCTGAACCCCTCTCTCTGAGTGTGAGTTGGTCTGGTCCAAAGAGACACTCAGAAGGGTTGGAAGGCCTGCAGCCTGGTCCACAGGTGGTCAACGGGGATTTTGGAAATGTTAGGGGGGTGTTTTATGAGCAGGTAGGTGCCCCCAAGCAAAGCAGCTGTAGCACTGATGAGTAAGCCATGGTTGATCACCTGGGGAAACATTTTCCAAATGTCATTACCTCAAATTGCGTTTTATATAACCGACACAGCAAGCACACACTGCAAGAATGGAGGACCCACAGCAAAAGCCTCAAAGGACAACGTGGTGTTTTTCCCGGTCTCACCACCAACAACATGTCACTCTTTATTAGTGATGTTTTGAAGACGCCTTTAGGTTCTGCTCATCCATCTGTCATTCTCTCTGACTTCTAACTTCCAGATGCCACCAGGGCAGGGGAGGGCACATCTGACAGTTGGAAACAGCACTCTCTCTCACTACACCTACAAATAATCCTGAAAATACTGGAGCATCTCAGTGAAGCTAAAGATAACTTGTTTTGCCTCATTGTTTTGATTCCTTGCTTGCCAGTTTTAGTGAGACTCATTTTCTGTTGAGAATAATTTCAGTGATTCATCATCATTTCAGTTTTAAAGTCCTAGTTATATTTGCTAGAGTACAAAAGGTACTTCTTAGTAATACACAGTACAGACACAATTTCATAATAAACCACCTAGGTACGGAATAGGAGTAAAGCTTGAACAAGGATAATAAATCAAATAGGAGTCTCTTACTTTGTCTTGCCAGTGCCAACGCTTGATTGCCTCATGGTACCTTGTCCTGGTGAAAGTTACCTGGATTCAGGTCGCATGAAAAGAGACAGAGGCACATATGGAAAGAGATTTTAAGCATCTCCAGTCAAATAACAAAATAATCTGTCCATTTGTAAGATCAATACAAGGAATTTACCATTGTGTACAAGGGGATTATTGTCCTTGGCATGATAATGTGGAGGAAGTTATCCACATGTTTTCGAAAAAGGAACCATTTGGAGTTAACATGTGCACGCATCTAAAAAATACACAATAAATCTGTTAGTGCACAACAACATCTGTGTACAAATGGTAGCAAATTCACAAACATCTGAAGAATACATTAATTATATAAAATAAAACCAAATTAATTTACATTTACAACATTTTCTGAAGTAATTAAAGCATCTCAAACATTGCACATTTAGTAGATTTGCTAAAAAACAAAGTAGCTCATAACGGTGAGGAAGGCCACCTTTCTTCTAGACCCTTCTATAACCATATCCTCAGAAAAGATGATAAATTTAGCTCTTTAATCAGGTGTTTAGCTCAGGCGTTGCATGTGCAAGTCACATGCTGGTTCTGACATCAACAATTAAGTTGTTCAAACCAATTACTTCCATTGTGTTGGCAAGATTTAATGTATGCATGGATATGAAGTAGTATGCACGACATGGAGATCTCTGGATGGTTTACTGTATGCTAATTTGTGCTTCAACTACCCCCAACCATACAACTTCACAATATCCACTATCCTACCATGCACCATCACACGATGCAAGAGTATACATTACAGACAGATAAAAAGGTGTAGTATAGTAAATACAGGTTATATTGGTAAATGTATTGTTCTTTTTATCATGATCAAATGATCGGTTTTGGCAAGTTCATTGTGTCTGCAGTAGGAAATGAAAATTATATTGATTGGTAAACAAAACCAATCTTTTTGAAACCGAACAGAGAACTGTGATTACGTTTTAGTTCCTCACATTATACTTATTTCTACAAGATATATAGAATGCATTTCCCTGATGTAAGCACTCTTCAGTGTCACACAGACATCATATTTAGTATGCCTAATTTACAGTACAAGAATAGCATGAATGATGGATATGGACATTACTTCAATATAGTTGTACATGGCCAAGTCTGCGATGGCATGGTCGTCTGGAACTCTGACTCTGCTGTACTCTGGCAGCACAGCACCTGGAAAACCACCAATAAATATAATGTTTACTAACGCTCCGGAGGCTCTGGTTGTCAAAGTAAATTTCTTATTCAATCACTAAATCTGATTCATGGACTCACTGAAGTCTTCATTTAGCTGGTCCATTATTTCATTGAAGACGAGACAGTCTTCGAAACCCTAAACACAAGGATAAACAGTATTTCTCACGATCTCTTGCACTTTTTTACTAACTATCAATACCCCTCTCCTACTTACTGCGTTCATGCCTTGCCCATAGAAAGGTACCACAGCATGGGCTGCATCCCCCATAAGGACACACATGTTCCCAAGATGATATGGGGAGCACTTCACAGAGACCATGGCCTGGGCTGGCAGGCGGAAATAATCCTTCTTCAAGGCTTCACTGCAAGACAAACACACACAAATTCCATTCAGACACTATTGAAAAGAAAAAATCTGAATTTATAGGAATTAACTTTAAGTACAAAATTGTCGATACATCCATACAGTTCTGAGAATTACATAGTAGAATTATTTCATAGACAAAAACCCACATTATCATTTTCCAAATTAGGTTTTATCAAGCATTGAACTTGAGCTCAACACTGGCTTCAGCAATGCCTTGAGCTTGGAGATTCAAAATGACAAAGATCATTTGAACTTATTATGACAGCACATTGACAAAAAGTAAACCGCCATTCAGCAATTTTTTCCTTGTTGCTTACCATTGCGTCAACCCCCCCCAAAAATGAAATGAGTTACACACCTCAACTGTTCCTACTGTCCAATATTTCCAAGACCTATGTAGTCTACTCCTCATCTCAAATTAAAAACTCATCTCTCCAGGAGTTGTACACTGTAATTTCACAGTTCACTGGAGATGGATGTGGTCTGAGCTGCTCAAATGCAGGAAAAAGAAAGCAGGAACGAGAGGATAGTGGGAGATATGAAGGTAAAAAAAATCCTGATGGAAAGAAGGGCATGGGTGACTTACACTCCTATAAGAGGAATGGTGTCCGGAAAGTATTTCTCGAAGAACTCGATGACCTGGTCACCTGTGGTGAGCTTCTCAAACTCTTCAAAGGGCATGAAGAGAGTGCAGGTAAACGTCTTGTCCTGGGAGCAAACAGAAGAAGGACATTACAGTATAGACCGCTGCATATTTACATACGGGTAATTATATGCTGAATGTGTTTCGGCATTCGAACGGAAGGGGATGTTCTCCAATTAGTCAATAAACAGTTGAATCACTATGCAAACTAAAACACTGACAGTCTCAATAAGCAGGATGTGGGATGGACAGGAGGAAGGTACATCATCATCTGTCCAGTCAGCAGGTGTTATCCATTAGCTTCAGGAGTGGCGTTTTCATAGCATTTTTTTACAGGTCATTTTACATTTTACAGGCCCTAATGTGTGTTGAGTGCTGAGTGTCAGTGCCAATGTGCAAAAGAATGAAGTACTTTCACCTGGCTGCACTACAAAGAGTGTGTGTTCTGCTGAGTCAGTAAGGCAGAACTATCATTATGACATTACCAGAAGGTAATGTCCCAGGGAAAGAAATAGGCCAGGGCCCGAGGGACATGGGGAAAGTGGTTTTAGTTTAGTTTTTTTGTTTGCGCTTTTTGGGCAGTTTGGTGTGTATACAAACATACAACATATATTTTCACGTTCTTACCAAGTTTGGCAATGCTATCATCATGAACGTATTCCTTGGCCAAATGTGCAGAAAGTTGGCCTTCATACAAAACTGGAACAAAATAAAACAAACAAGGTCATCATTCCAAACTAGGAACATCTCCACATCAGCTTCCCATTGATCAACATCGGATCAATGGCACCGACAGACCAAACATTGTGCTGAGGAGAGGATGAAAGAATGCCATCATCCATGACTCACATCTCCGTTCCGGGGCGGCATGGTGAGCTCCAGGTAACCATGGGGGATGTACGTCTGACTGTAGTTGAAGCGGCTCCTGCGCAGGAACTGCTTGCGGATGGCCGAGAACGCTCCATCACAGCCTACAATCAGGTCCGCTTGGATCTCCTCTTTGGATCCTTCAGGTCTGCACAACATCAACAACTTATCCATTTATGCTGTGTCACCATGTTTTAATTTGACTTTAAATACTATGTTTACAGGTAGATAAACATGCTGCATGGTTTGGTTCAGAAAGTGTTTCATGTGTGAGATCTGCGGGGAATGGAGTGCCATCAGTTTTTCTTCGACAGAAAATGAAAGCCAGTTTTGCTGCACTGAAAATAAGACACGCAATATCTACCATAGATAGGTGCCAATGACCTGACAATTAGATTGTTAACCAACTCATCAGTCAATATAAACTTACAAAAAAACAAACATTTATAACATCTGAAAAGAAGCATCTGAACATCTGTGTCCCTCTTTTTTGTTCTATTCCTTGTCTGGTTTTACTCTCTGTTCACTCAGCTGACTGATGAAATGCAGATAGACAGAAGCCCCTCCATTGGTGGATAGTCTCTTTTTTCCTCCACACATCAAGGCCACAAAGCAGTGGTGATGTCAAACGTGATCAATATAACTGGAATTAGCACACACGGATCATGATGATGAATACTGTCAATTGGTCTAAATGCCACACTTTATAACAGTATGTGAGATAATGACCACTGTGTGTGTGTGTATGTGTCAGACAAACATCTATCAGTAACTATTTACCCAATAAAGGTCATTGCCCCTGTTTCAGCGTTCCAGTCCAGTAATTTGTGGTCGAAGTTCATCTTTGCGTTTGGATATGTCTCAGCCTCTTTTGAAACAAAAAAAAAGGATTACACAAAGATCTTATGACATATAACACCCATGACATAAGTGCCATGTTTTCAACATACTTTATGTGGCAATGCAAATGTTGTGCAAAAGCTTTGACAAATTGTCATGGTTCTGCAAAATGGTAAATTATAGAATGGCTATTGAAGATGGGTTTGGAACTGTTATATACTGAAACATCACCCTTGGAGGCATCCAAGAATGGCAGATTGTTCTGTGACTATCGTCATTCAAACTGGGACACATTGAGAAAGCCCCTTGACCATTAGGTTTACTCTGAATCTGAATCTATAGTACATAGCTAATTGGTCTGGCTTATGAGAAACCCCTTCTAGGCCTGTGAGTGTCTAGACAAATTCACGCACACTTAAAAGTACGCCTGTATTTTTATCCTGAGGCTTGAGATTAATTAAATATTATGAATAAGCTTGTACAGAGAAGAAACACTTGCCCTGACTTCAGTCTACAGCCTGGTTAGCTAAAACACAGGGGAAATCTCCTGAATTGGATTAAGGACACTCAAATAATTTAATAAGCCAGGTGGAAATTAAAAGACACTTCCTGTCTCTATTTCAGCTTAAACCTTTTCAAAGGTGTAGACTTTTAACAGGGATTTAAAAAATTCCAAATGGTATTTCAGAATTGTTTATCAGCACAGCAGGCCATCAATCAAATCCCTGCTAATCTAGATAAGAGTGCTTGGTGCTACATATTTCATTCAATTACATTAAATCACATTAATAAGTTGTATTATTAACCTACCTGATAGAAGTTCTTTGTTGAGGTTGGCTCTGTCTACAGACAGAATGTACTGAGAAAGAGAACATGCTGTGATGTTATAAATACATCAACTACAGTTACATTTGTATAGTCCCTTTACTGTCACTGATATGAGACTAAAATGAGAAGCCCGCTTAAATGTGTCTCTTTAGTGCTGTCACATGTACAGGTGATGAAACTTAGCAGCCAATTATTGTTATGAATAATGGGGTATTTGGGGGATGGAGGACATGTTTGTTTAGTAATTCAATGGCAAATGATCCTGTTTGTGTAACTGTGCTGGCTGCTTATGAATAAACAGTAGAATTCTAACAACTAGCATGAAAAGACTAAAGACTATGGTACAATATCATTCAAGTTACATCCAGCACATGCTCTTGTTTGAGTGGGTGATTAGGTGAGCTTTGTGTAGACAACCTGGCCCTTCTTGCCATAAGGTATAGCAGACTGTTTTCCATTCCGGGAGTGGATCATCCTGGCATGCATGGGGATTCCCTTGGAAACAATCTGAGAAGGATTTCAAATCATATTTTAACGTCTTCTCAAAATTTGAGAATTGATAATCATTACTGTTAATCGTGCAGGCAAGTTATAGTTCATTACAGTTTCTTACAAAACATGTTGACAGACAATATTTTAAACAGCAAGTACAAGTAACGTGTAAAGATAGGGTGGGGGCAAAGTTCACTGTTCCTCTCATTACGACTGCCCTTGGATGTTTATTTGAAAAGTAGTTATATTTCTGTCATGCTGGAAAGGTATGGAAATGTAAAAAGAAAAAGGTCACTTTGGATCAAATCAATTAACAAATGAAATGTGAAAAAGAAGGGCCATATGAATGTCAAAATATGCCCCAAATGTGGGTCAACATAAATTGCTAACCTCAGATGCTGCAATAAAACAATTCCTTAAATTGCTAAGCAGACATTGGGAATTAACATTTGAGGCTTGTGAATACATTACATTATATAATTCAAACAGTTAGCGTTAATATTTAAGAATGCAACTTCTGCAAAAGCTGCTTTTACTCCCATTTCCGTTTCACACGAGAGTCTGGGAGTGAAAAGGTTGAAATGCTTAACCACTGGAAGGGAAATGATGACAAACAAACATACCTTATCTTCCATTCCAACTTGCTTCAGAGCCTGACGGCCCCTGTGAGATAGGGCCAGGTTAATACTCCGCCCCTTCACTATTCTGGCTTTGCGGATGTCTGAATAGAATTAGAGGCAGTAGACAGATTCAGGCACTTCCACGTACACCAGCTACAGTATAAATCTATGTTGAAATGCTGAGTGACAGTCAGTTTGTATGTATAAATTCATACGTTTGAATAATGACATCATTAAACACTTTCAAATCAAATACTTTGGTTTCTAAGCATGATGGGGGCTGTAAACGGGTTGTTAGGGTTGTGTGGGAGCACTGTGTGTTGGTCATGCTTTACCTTCTCGAGATTCAAATACTTCCACTTGAAAACCTCTTTTGGCAAAGTAGCAAGCATTCAAAGCACCAACCTAACACGTGGTTGAATATACAAGGTTTGTTAAAAGTTGAAAGGTGTACTGTGCCGGCTGCTGTAGTAGCATACTTAAATAATAATGTATCGTAACTAAAATCTGCAGCGAAACTGCTCTCAACATAATATTCACTTTTACTTCAAAACAATTACAAATAATAATCTTACCAAACCACCCCCGACTACAGCCACTACTTTTTTGTTGCTGGATGATCTTCTGTCAATGTTTGAATAATCCATAATTATTATATAGGTCACTTTAACGCCAGTGTATAATACAATCTACAATAATTGTACAGTGTCCGTATACCATTAAGTGATTTTGGTAAAAAGAGACCCACCTGTTATAGTCCATGGCCAAAGATTTGGGGGAGGAGCGAACTGAGATTTTATAAAAGTCACCCACGGCCTGATTGTCGTACAACAACAATACAAACGAAATGGATACATTTGGAGTTGCGGAATTTCACAGTTTCACAGTCCTGGCGAAAATCTATGGTAGTTTTGCAATTAAATCTCTTGTTCCCTCTAGCGGCTACAAGACCTCACATACTGTGAGAAAATGTATTCACTTTTAGGTGAAATGTTCCTTTAGGATGTTTTATGACGTAAAACTGTAAACAGGGTGTGTAATCAATTGATTTGATGCAATTGATGCTAAAGTAATAAACCAGCATTGAAGCCGCTCTTTTATAAATATATAACGGTGTTATTTGTCAATATTAAAATGTTACGATTTTTTCTCAGACAATTCATCGTATAAGCGTGTGGTTCATGTTACATTTGGCTATCTTCCGCCATCGATTGCTTTTGTCTGTTCAAATCTGCCACCGTAAAGAGAGGTTTTCTGTTGTTCATGGTCTGACCAAAGTATGCTGCAATGTATTAGCCGACCGGCCCAGTTTGTGAGATACATCTCGATAGCGGGGAATAGTTGTAACATCAATCAATATTTTAGGTGAGTGCTGTCAGTCTTCTATTAATTACATACACCAAAATCAAATATAATTTTTTGCATTTTGATGCATGTTTAGAGAGCACCTCTGGTTACCTAGCTAAGTTGATGTGCGTGTTTAGCTAGCTTGCTAAAAAATTATCTAGCTAGCTAGAGCCTGACTAAGCGATTAAGCTAGCTAAGCTAGCTACGTTAGCTTGTACTTGCAGCACATGAGTATTTTATCTGCTACCTGTTGAGTACTTCACCCCTAACAGGCCTTAACAGCCAACCATAAACAAATTACCAGTAGCAGAGCACCAGTACTAGGTAGTTTTTTACTAACTTTCAATGAACCCAACCGAGATTGAGAATATGAGCCTGCTAGCCTGGCATCGCGAACGTTACCAAGTAGCGTTAGCTACTGTAAAACACATGCCGTATTCGCAGGCTGTATCAGCTGTTTTAGCTAGCTGTACAGCTAACGATTTACGAATCATTGCAAAGATTACACTTATTAAGTGTGGTACTAAGGTAGTGTTTGGTAGGCATGTGTTGTACTGTAACAGAACAGGTAGAGCTAGCTCTCTGGAGGCTTTAGCCAGGATTAGATAGGTTAAATTAACGTCATAATCAGTTTGTCTATTTTCTGTCTAAATACAAACTATCAAACCGGTTATAGTTATGAAACGACATCACACACCGCAAACTAGCTTGCCTACTTATATTGTGTCCAAGTTAACAATATACTCTAAATGAACGAACATTGATTTAGGACATTAGGTTACTATATTTATGTCCTGACTGACATCTGATGAGATGCCCCTGAAATATCATTCCCCCCTGGCAACAGGAATATGCTGGGCGGTCCTCATGGGAATTTAATTATACTTTTAAACCTATGCAGATCCCTCGCCTTATTGTGTGCAGGTTTGTGTCATCGCTACCCCTCAGAATGACCGACCCGGCCGTGAAGAGGGTGGTGAGTGACATCATCCGCTCCCCAGAGGACAAGCGGTTGTACAGAGGCCTGGAGTTCACCAATGGCCTCAAGGCTGTCCTCATCAGTGACCCCACCACAGATAAATCTTCAGCAGCTCTGGATGTACAAATAGGTAGGCCAGGTTACCTATACTTCCAACCTACCTAGATACTCTTGTATTCAACCCATTGAAACAGTTACTATTTCTATCAACACAAGCTCTATAGACACGCCTTCTGTACTCCATATCTTAGTGATGTATTACACCACTTGGTGACATCATTTATATTGTTCTCATTATTGACATATTTGCTTTCCAGGCAGGTTGTTGCATATCAGTCTCTTTCTGTCTCGCCTCTGTCTTGCAGTTAATCTCCCACTGTTCAAAAAAAAAAAAAAAAAAAAAACGTTTATTTTCCTAACTTATTTAAGCCTCTCTCTTATCATGCTGACATCTTGCATGCCTGCGTTACGGCAGTCTGATATCATTTCAATAATTTAGTCTCTTTCTAGCTAACCATTGGGCTTCTCTCCAGTGTTATGGCTGCTGTCAAGATGGACAATCAGCTCCCTTTACCTCAAGTATAGCTGTTTTTAGAATAAAAACAAAGCTGAAATGTCTACAGAGTGCAGGACTTTCAAAAGGTACATCCTGGAGGGAATGCAGCCTGTTGATAGTCTTGTCTTTCGTAGGATCTCTCTCGGACCCTGCAAACATCTCCGGCGTGGCCCACTTCTGTGAACACATGCTGTTTCTGGGGACAGAGAAGTACCCCAAGGAGAATGAGTACAGCCAGTTCCTGAGCGAGCACGCGGGCAGCTCCAATGCCTTCACCAGCGGAGAGCACACCAACTACTACTTTGATGTGTCCCATGAGCACTTGCAGGGGGCACTGGACAGGTGAGGCAAACTGCTTATATATATTAGGGGAGGCTACCGAGAAATGGAAGGCTAATTTATGCATTATGTATGTGACATTTCTTAAGTAAAAGGTTGGTATAGTAATGTCTTCAGGCATTAGTGTTAAACAAGGTGTGCCACTGTGTCTTAGGGCTGCACTGTATGGCAGTACTCATGAATCATGTGTCCATGTGCTATCAGTTTAGGGAGCCTACAATGGCTTATAACCAAGCTTGCTGCCTTACAAAGCAATAGAGAACATACTTTTCCAGTGAGAGGATGCTAGTTGTCTGGCTGTTGTACACTCAAGCCATCTCAGAAGAACGACCTACATGTTGACTACTGATTAATATGTGATGCTCCGGTGTTAGTCCCAGAGAGCCATCAGGTCACTACTTTATGTCTCTAGTTACCTATTCCTGGGGTGGCTTCTGTAACAACTAGTGTTGTCTACCCCCCCCCCCCCCACCCCCACCAGCACTACCTGATACCTCTGGGACAGTATCGGATCAGGTTCTCTGGAACTGGCAACTGCTGGGCTCATGTGTCAATTGCAGTGTTAGGCTCAGACCACTGAAAACAGAAAATGTGCGAATGTCTGAACCAAATGATCTCTACAGCGCCGCCCTCGGTGTCGGGTCTTCTGAGATCTGTCAAACCCACCGTTTCATGTGTGTGATGTGTTTTTGCAATGCTGTGAAGACATTTGGGCGAAGGATGCACTTTTGTTTTACGGATAACACCTGTTCATGCCTCACAGGCTTCCCTAAGTGTTCCTTAGTTGAACTGTAGACCACAGACCACACTGTAGAACTGAAGACCATCCGGACACAATGGGAAGCCACAGTTCTGAGGAACCGTATAAACCAGCCACAAAAGCATCTATAATCTGATTGAAAAAGAGGCCCTTTGTAATCTGGAGCTGCAGCCAGGCTCTTATCTTCCTAAATATATGCAAGCCTTCCTCATTTGCATGGTAGTTACTTTACAGCGTCGATTTGCATCGATGAAATGCTGCTGTCCACATACAGAGTAGTCATGTTAATGTGGATGTTATAGAATCCAGGCAATTCTTTACTTCTAATAACATGGAAAAGAGCAAAGTCTAATTGAACTGTAAACTTTTACAGCTGACTTATAAACTAAGATGGATGAGTGTACAATACCATCAACCTTTGTGTTTTTCACTTTGTAAGTTATTTAGCAGCCCTTGTTCATTTGACTCACATAAACACAAGGATTTCAGACAGGTTCGGGTTTGTGCGCCAGTGTGTTCATTTGCATGCCATGTTCCATGCACCTGTAGGTTTGCCCAGTTCTTCCTGTGCCCGCTATTTGACGAGAGCTGCAAGGACAGGGAGGTGAACGCTGTGGACTCTGAGCATGAGAAGAACCTGATGAACGATGCCTGGAGGCTGTTCCAGCTGGAGAAGGCCACGGGGAACCCTGACCACCCTTTCAGCAAGTTTGGAACAGGTGAAGACCTCCAACTGCTGTCCTCAATGACGAGGGGCTTTTGAACCAGTGACTGGTTACAGCCCAGCCTTTCCACCACTGGGTTTACGTCAACTTGAACCAAAATATTTATTATGTGGCGAGATCCAAGGGGGGGGAAGGAAGACTCAAAATAAGGACCACGCACACCTATGGCTTTCTTAGAATGGAATTGCTGGCTTATGTTGTGTTGTTTTTCTGTGTGGTATTTTAAACTCCGACCCCAAAATAGCCACTTGGTGGCAGCATTGAGTTATGTAAGCGTGACAGGAGTTAAAAATAGAACAGGATCAGAATGGCTCAGTCTTATTCAAGGTCCAGACACAAACACGGTCATGACATCCTACACAAGAACTCTCACTTCGTACAAATAGTGAGGCAAGTCATCTTGTTTACTGTAATACACTGTGTTGGAAATGCACACCTCCCTTGTCCCTGGCCCTGCTTGTAATTAGTCAGATGACTTTTGTAGTATTTCATATATCTTATAGTGATTTTATAAGTAAAAAATAATGTTTTATTTAATGCATTATTTTAGGTAACAAGTTGACCCTGGAGACGAGACCATCTAAAGACGGGATAGACATTCGCCAGGAGCTCCTGAAATTCCACTCCACGTACTACTCAGCCAACCTCATGGGACTGTGTGTGCTTGGGAGAGGTAGGCTCTGTCATCGGCTCAGCAGTGTGTTTGAGACGACGCATCGGCCCGGTCCAGAGGGCGAGACAGGAAGGTCCCAAAAGCCTTTGTTCTACTCCAGTCCTGCCCAGGGCTGGGATCTGCTGCATGACCAGTCCTGCTCAGGGCTGGGATCTGCTGCATCCTGCTCAGGGCTGGGATCTGCTGCGTCCTGCTCAGGGCTGGGATCTGCTGCATGACCAGTCCTACTCAGGGCTGGGATCTGCTGCATGACTAGTCCTGCTCAGGGCTGGGATCTGCTGCATGACCAGTCCTACTCAGGGCTGGGATCTGCTGCATGACCAGTCCTGCCCAGGGCTGGGATCTGCTGCATGACCAGTCCTGCTCAGGGCTGGGATCTGCTGCATGACCAGTCCTGCTCAGGGCTGGGATCTGCTGCATGACCAGTCCTACTCAGGGCTGGGATCTGCTGCATGACCAGTCCTGCCCAGGGCTGGGATCTGCTGCATGACCAGTCCTGCTCAGGGCTGGGATCTGCTGCATGACCAGTCCTGCTCAGGGCTGGGATCTGCTGCATGACCAGTCCTACTCAGGGCTGGGATCTGCTGCATGACCAGTCCTGCTCAGGGCTGGGATCTGCTGCATGACCAGTCCTACTCAGGGCTGGGATCTGCTGCATGACCAGTCCTGCTCAGGGCTGGGATCTGCTGCATGACCAGGGCTGGGATCTGCTGCATGACCAGGGCTGGGATCTGCTGCATGACCAGTCCTACTCAGGGCTGGGATCTGCTGCATGACCAGTCCTGCAGCACTATCTCTGCAGTTCCTCCTCTAACCTCAAACAAAGACCGAGTTCATGTTAGAAAGGATAGAAGAGCTCTACTTTTATTGATGCTTTTCCTACGCTGTAGTGTAATTAAATGATTTCTCCTGCTTGTCGAGCCACAGACTCGGTGCAGTCAAATTGGCCTTTAGATATGGCAGGGTGTCACCGCTGTGTTAATTACCAGTTCAGAAAGGGGCGTTTTGTAACACTGTGTCGAAACTGACTGCACCTGAAGGCCGCTTTTACGATGGCACGACATCATAATTCATAGCCTTTACATTTCCGTGCTAGAATGTGCCTGGTTGATGCGCGTTAGCAAACAGCAGTGACCTTTTTCTCATCGGTTGCATTCAGACCGACTCGGGATCGAAAAACGACTGTGAATCTTTAACGTGGTTCATTCTTAGTCATCCCTTGTTAATGGTTTTTTTTTTTTTTAACAAGGGAAACGTAGTTAATGACTGGAGTGTTTCAGTCGGCCCTCATGTTGTGTTGAGTCACATTTTAAATGTCACGTTTTAAATGTCCTTTGTCTGTGTGTGTATCCCCCCCCCCCAGAGTCTCTGGATGAGCTGACCTCCATGGTGGTCAAGCTGTTTGGGGAGGTGGAGAACAAGAACGTGCCTGTGCCTGAGTTCCACGAGCACCCCTTCCAGGAGGAACACCTCCGGGTGCGTCCCCTCTGCCGGCTCCATGGAGACACACATTTTGGAAAGCGGAAAACGTATTCACATCACTTTGAACCGTTCTGCGTTTCCCCCCCCCACAGCAATACTACAAAGTGGTGCCCATAAAGGACATCAGGAATTTGTACGTCACCTTCCCCATCCCTGACCTGCAGAAGTACTACAAGTCCAACCCAGGCCACTACCTCGGACACCTGATTGGTCACGAGGGTCCTGGCAGTCTGCTTTCTGAGCTCAAGTCGAAAGGTAGGGCATGCCGATTTACAGACACAGCTCAGGAAATGGTCCTTCTTCAGTTACTGGTATATGCAGGCTTATTTCAGAAGGATTTTCTATTGTTTGGATCAATGGTTGTAATATTGTTTTGTCGTTCTCGCCAGGCTGGGTGAACACACTGGTGGGCGGCCAGAAAGAGGGAGCCAGAGGGTTCATGTTCTTCATCATCAACGTGGACCTGACCGAGGAGGGACTGTGTAGGCTGCAGTATTCATCTGTGTTAGTCTGTGTGTGCGTGTGTGTTCCTGTGCACTGAGGTGTGTGTTTTGCTCCTTTTAGTGCACGTAGACGACATCATCTTCCACATGTTCCAGTACGTTCAGAAGCTGCGTACCGAAGGTCCCCAGGAGTGGGTGTTCCAGGAGTGCAAGGTCAGGGCCAGCACCTCCATCCTCTACGCCGTGGTGGTGGGAATGCATTCAGTCTGCCGTTTTCCCTGGAGTGTTACTTGCGCGTCATCGTCAAATGGTTTTCTCTGCAGGACTTGAACAACGTGGCCTTCAGGTTCAAGGACAAGGAGCGTCCCCGTGGTTACACCTCCAAAGTGGCGGGTTTACTGCACGTAGGTGGCTTCATTCTCCTCCTCCTCCTCCTCCAAAGGCCGTATCCACGGCAACGCACAGTGGAGCTCTGTGGCTCTGTTTGGGAGGTGATGTCACCAGTCTGCCTGGGCTGCCTGTCTCTCCTCTTGGCTCCAAGTCACTGTGGAGGAGAGCAGGAGATTATACCCTGGGCAAAATTAAACTGGCATTCTTGCTGAGGGCAAAACGATTACCATGGCAGTAAGCAGGGGCTGAGGATGTCCAGTATCTGCCCTTAAGAGCTCCTTATGAATGCTAGGCATATACAGTCGAAATACTGCTGAGCCAGACTGGAAAATACTGTTAATGATGTTTATTCTCAATTCACATGCCATTGTCGGACTGTCAATCGTCAGTACTCGACAACTATTGTATTACTACGTGCGTGTGCGTGTGCGTGTGCGTGTGTGTGTCCTGACGTTGTCCCATGTGTGTTGCAGTACTATCCCCTGGAGGAGATCCTGGCTGCAGAGTACCTGCTGGAGGACTTCAGACCAGACCTCATTCAGATGGTCCTGGACAAGCTGAGGCCGGAGCAAGTCAGGTTGGTCCACACAGAGCAGTCTCCCGGCTTGACCCGGGCCACACGCTCCCCCCTCCTGCACACCCCGAACCCCCACAGCTGGCCCCCTCTGCCACAGAGGCTACTCCTTATCTCTTGAGCTTCACTCTCCAAAAACGAAGCCGCCTCGAAAGCAAGTTCAGTTTTATATTCATGAGAAACTGAATGGGCAGAGAGAGACCTGTCCAGATGGCCTTTTTCATGCGAGGGATTGATGTTTGAGTCCAGGGAGAACACGCGCTGGCGTTCTTCTCTCACAACGTTACATTTTTGTCAGGGGTCTCCTTATGGAGATAAAAGATCCAACTTTTCAGTCGGCACCTTTGATAAAACTGGCGTCTGTATGGGATGTTTTGATATGAGCCGCTTTTCAATTTTCCCTTGAAAGTGAACGCACGGCAACTTTACAGATTCAATTTCCTCTCAGGCTTCAAAAGGCTGTTTGTTAGTCTAAAGAGAGGTATGTTAGGCCCCCGGGGGGCCCCCCTGTACTGTTAGACGGTGGATTGTGCTTTGGTAATGGGATTTCACATCAGTTCATGCTCCAGTTTGGTTCTCTTTGTGTGTCTGGGTGTACCTGCTGCTTCAGTCCCTGCACGGGAAAAAAAGTCAGTAAGGCATTTAACCGTATTCAGTCAACGTTTTACTATGTCACTATATGTTGACGTAGGGAAAATGTTTGACAGGATCTAAAAGAAGACGCATACTAGAGATAGTAGACCTTCGGTACATGAAAACATACCCTTGTATTTTTCAGTTAACAACAGCTTCTGCTATTGCCTATCAGCGTCAAGGGCTACCTCCTCTCCTTTGTAAACTTTGCATCCTAATTGTTGTAGGTATAAATAAATTCCTCGCTTCCAGTCAATGACATGACCTAAATGTCCAATGGTCACACCTGGGTTATACTTTAAAAGGAGTTTGAATCTTCCAGGGCTGAGTGGAGATGACCTATATTGGTTATATGGACCAAAAGTCTGTTTCCCCACGGACCCCACACCCTGTCACTGACCACAGAAGCACCACCACGCTCAGCTACTAGGCCGAAGATTGACGCAGGAGGGTGAAGATGACTCATTCTAAATGAGGCCATATCGATCGCACAACCAAGGTGCAGGACTTCCAAACATAGCTCATCGATTGGAGAGTAGCTCATCGATTGGAGAGTTACAATGCATGGATTCATCTCTCCTCCCCTCCGGCAACCTACAAATAGACCGCTCACATGAAGGATGCTGGAAAGCAACCCGATCCGGCCTGCTAAGTACAGGGTGCTGCTGTGTTGTAGTGGTAACAGAACCGGAGACGGGAGGGTTGGTTCTGGCCCGGCTTGTAGAAAGGGAAGGTTTTGTGGAGGCTTAGTAATCTGACCCATCTGCCCTCCTCTCCACAGGGTGGCCGTGGTGTCCAAGTCGTTTGAGGGACAGACCGACAGGACCGAGGAGTGGTACGGGACTCAGTACAAACAAGAGGCCATCTCTGATGAGGTCATCAAGGTGAGACGCTCACTCGACGTCAATGCCGCCAACACGCTAGGGAATAAGTGTTTGATGCAGCGTGTTCTTCAGAGTCTTTGCGGAGGTTTGAGTTTGTCCCCCCGCAGCCGAGTGGCTGGCACACCGCGGTGCATTGTGCGCGCCCCATGACATCTTGCGTGTTTCAGAAATGGGCGAATGCGGACCTCAACGGCCAGTTCAAGCTGCCCATGAAGAATGAGTTCATCCCCACCAGCTTTGAGATCTACCCCCTGGAGAAGGACTCTCCATCCGCCCCCACCCTCATCAAGGTAAACCTCTCCCTCCATCTGTCTCTCTGTCTGCCTTGCATCCCTCTCGGGGTCTCTCTCACTCCCACTCTCACTCTCATAGCCCTGCAATTTCAAAGCGCCCCTCATCTCTGCCTGCCAAACGGCAACAGACGTTAATGAAAGCCGAAGTACACATAAAGAGCTCCAAACGTGCGATCAGATTGTAGATGCTAATAGTTTAGTCAGGATTGAGACGGAACAGATTTAGCCCGAGCCGTCGGTTGATGAGGTGCCCTGATCGTGAGAAGTGAGCTGTTACCATGGCTGACAGGGCAGATCTTCCTGAGGAGCCGCCGCGGGGGTTGGCGGGCAGTGTTTCACTTCATTATACACACACACCCTGCAGGGTACAAAGGGAGGGGGAGGCTAGTTGGATGGGCCTCATTTCAAAGTGAGTATGCGCAGCAAACTCGTTCCTCGTCCGCCCTTGACTCTTGCTGATGAAACTTGCTGCTTTTGTCTTCCAGGACACGGCTATGAGCAAGGTGTGGTTCAAGCAGGATGACAAGTTCTTCCTCCCGAAGGCGTGCCTGAACTTTGAGTTCTTCAGGTTGGTGACCAAACCCAAGAGCCCTGGTTCAATGTAAACGTTTGAGGTTCATGGTACCATGTGACGGTGTTCAGTCAAAAAATGAAGATGGTTTTAATTATTTGTTTTTGTTTTTTTGGGCTCTCTTGCAAATGTCTCAACTGAATGACCTCACTTTAGCTGCTAATCCTTTTTGCACGATATGTAGGCTTCAGTGCTTCTGCTCGCTTCTGTTCCAAGGAAAAACTGTGGAGCTGCCTCAGTCGATGTAATGTGTGATTCATCACTGCCATTGTCTCTACAGCCCGTTTGCGTATGTGGACCCCTTGCATTGTAACATGGCGTACTTGTACCTGGAGCTTCTCAAGGACTCCCTGAACGAGTATGCATATGCAGCCGAGCTAGCCGGCTTGAACTATGACCTCCAAAATACCATCTATGGGATGTATGTAAGTATTCAGAATCCTCCTCCCGATTCCCATCGATTTTCACACGGCGTCTTCTGACCCCCCCCCCCCCCACACCCCACCAGCCAGACATCCGACCTCATGCATTCTCAACCTGGGCCTCCGTGTCCACCCTCCGCCCTGGCAGGCTGCGTCCTCCTCTTCATTCCTCCTTCCTCTCTCGCTCCCTCCTCCCTTTCCATCTGACCTCGTTACCGACTGCACACCCTGAGGCCCAGAGACGTCTGTCCGGCCTCCCCTTCCTCCACATCCTCCAATTGCTGTCTCTTCTGAGGCAGAGGAACAACTTTTTTTTCAATTGAAACTCTCCCCCTCCACCCCCATCAAACACAAGTGGACACCTCAGAGCTCTTTTAAAGGGCATGTTGTGTTCTACAGCAAAGGTGCTCGCTGTAGCGTCAGCGGCAAAAATTGGCCATCCCCGTCTGAAAAAGCTGGCTGCAAGGCTGCATATCCATACTCAGTCTTCCTGCTCTGTTTTGTCCCCCCCCCCCCCCCCCTCAAAACCACACATCTTTTTGTTCAAAAACCATGCTTTTTTTTGTTTTGTTTCTCTTCTTTCCCCGCCCGTCAGTCGCTACCTATACGCAGACCCCCTGCACTGCAACATGACGTACCTGTTTCTCAGGTTGTTGAAGGATGATTTAAAAGAGTATACATATGCAGCCCGCCTGGCAGGGCTGACCTATGGCATAGCCTCAGGGATGAATGCCATCCTCGTAAGTACAGCCTTCATCCCCCCGTCCGTCCCCCCCGTCCCTCTTTTCTAACTGTGCAAAGTGCAGGGGGGCACCAGGGAGGGCCCAGCTTGAGGCTTTGAGAATGCGCAGGACTGGCTTGTTTCCCCCCCTCCCCTCCTCCTCTTCTTTACGCTGCGTGTGTGTGTGTGTGTGTTGGTCGGTCTCTCTGTCTCTCTCTGAGGAAAGATGCAGCGTTGTCTTCCCCCTGTCTTGTCAGTCAGTGGATGGGGGTCTGTGTGGGTTTTGCAGTGTTGTTCATTGGCCGTCCTTCAAGGCAGGCAGTTCAAATGTTCATCGTTTTTCCCGGCTCGGTCGAGGCAGAGTTTCTCCCCAAACCAGCACAATTGTTTATTATGAATTGTTTCTGTTCACCCGTTAGCTTACGTGAAATGCAATCCTTATCTCGAGGATATCTCATCTAATGCCATGCTCAGAGCCTGAGCCAGCCTTTAAGGACTTGCTGTGCCGACAGATTCACTCAGAACACTTCCCCGTCACATACAAACAGAAATTGTTGAGAGGATGAGACAAAGTAGAACCTCTAGATGACATGTTCCTGCAAATTTTTTTGTTGTTGATTTATTACCAATCCTCTTTGGCAGCCATTTTTAATCTCCCATTGTTTCAATGTCAGCCAGACTGGGGAACAGTGTCTTCTTCTGTAGTCATCAGGAACCAAGCCAGTATCTGCTGATCCTCCTGACATATTTATGATTGCATTCTGCTGAGTTGTTTTTCCAAGAGAAAGTTTCAGGTTGAACTACATTGTGCAAATATTGAAACATTTGCCAACTTTTTAGTTTGGTGAACCGTATTTTTCACGTTAAGGTGCTCGTGTTCCCAATTTCACCTTTCTGTCTAAACTATAGTTTTGTGGTGGTGATGCCTACTAACCTGCTTCTACACCTCACGCATCCAAACTGTCTTTCATACACTTACTCCAGCTGGAATGGGATTTTCCATGTCAATATTTCTGTCTCTACATGATTAAAAACTGATATTGCTCTATACAACCGGTTTATGTGGATTCGATACACAAGCACTTAGTGTAGGCCGACATGTTCTCGCAGGAAGACTAATTGACTTGTCAGCAGTTGCGTGGATGGCTGGCGCTCATCAAGGGTAATGATGCTGAAGGAGGTTCGAGTCAACTCGTGTCAGAGACGGAGGGGGGGAGGGGGATAGCATTATTTTGTGAGAGGGAGGGAAAAGTGGGGCCATGGTTCTGCTGAGTCATGAAAAGCCAAAAGGTTTGGATGACGTTGCAAAGCCCTGCTCTGAATATCCTTGAGCGTGCTTGCATATTACTTTTATTTGCATCAATAAACACATTATTTGCTGCAGACCTTGTCTTTGAAGGAAAGTTTTCATGCATTTTCCTCAGAATAGAAAAAGATTAGCTTTCCCCCCCTGTAGGTTTAGCAAAGGAAGTTATTGAGTCATTCAACCTGTAACCTTGTCCTCGAGCAAGCAGAGGTTGACAACCTGGGTTCGATTCTCACCCCATTAGCACCTAACCCTTGTGCTGCTTGCGGGTCTTAAGGACCCATCGTTGTGCTGCGACAACTGTACCCAATACTAAAACAAGTAAAAAGCATTTTCATTTAATCTTTGCGCTGTGGGGGGTGTGAGACAGCCCGCCCGTTAAAAGAAAATGCTTCACTTTATTTTGGTATGAGGTAAGGTTGTCGCAACACGCGGGGGGGGCTCACAATGACCCGAAGAGAACACAAGGGTTAAGTGTAGGTGACAAAGATATCGGTCCAGATGGCCCATCCAGCTGAGCGTGTAAGAGTCTGTTCCCCAGCCGAGCGTGCTCTGAGCTGGGTCGACCGGCTCCGCGTGGACACGCTCGGTGCCCCAGAGCTGTTGTGTGGCTGGCAGGGTGTGACGCCTGGCTGGGTGGACTGATGCTTCCCCAGGAGGAAGCCTGGCAGCCTGGGAGTGCTCTTAGCGCTGTCCCCCCCCCCCCCCCCCCCCCCCCCTCCGAGGGCAGCTCGAGAACACACACTCGCGTGCTCGCGGTCACACACACGCGCATCCCACCAGCAGCCTGTTCACGACTCTCTGCATGTCCGTCCATGGTACTCATCCTCTCTTTGTCTCTGTCTCTCTTCCTCCCCCCTCCCCCTCTCTCTCGCTTTCTCGCTCTCTCTCGCTCTCTAACCCCCCGGTTGTCCCAGCTCTCTGTGAAGGGCTACAACGACAAGCAGGACATCCTGCTGCAGAAAATCATCGAGAAGATGGCTACGTTTGAGATCGACGAGAAGCGCTTTGACATCATCAAGGAGGCTGTAAGCACGACGAGGGCCGATGAGATCCTGTGTTTCATGTCACTGTTGAACTTGGGCCCTGATTGGTTGGTCTGTCCCATTCCCTTCTCCCTCAGTACATGAGGTCTCTGAACAACTTCAGGGCGGAGCAGCCCCACCAGCACGCCATGTACTACCTCCGCTTGCTCATGACCGAGGTGGCCTGGACCAAAGACGAGCTCAAGGAGGCTCTGGATGGTGAGCACCGGTCACCCATTTAGTCTGTTTCTCTCTCGCTCAATATTAATTTCTTTCCGTTTCCATCTCAGCCCCTTTCTTTCTTTCCAGACAGATCTGTATCTGCGTCGTTCTGTCTCAACCTCTCTCTTTCTCCCCTGTCCACCATCCTCCCTCCCTCCCTCCCTCCCTGCCCCCCGCTCCTCATATGAATGCCGAGCCAGTCAGCCCTTCCTCCACTGCAGTCTGCTCTCTGCAGTGTCGTTCTCCTCCCTGAACGCACAACGCCTCTCTGCCCCGCCTCTCCTCTCCTCTCTGCCCCGCCTCTCCTCTCTGCCCCGCCTCTCCTCTCCTCTCTGCCCCGCCTCTCCTCTCCTCTCTGCCCCGCCTCTCCTCTCTGCCCCGCCTCTCCTCTCTGCCCCGCCTCTCCTCTCTGCCCCGCCTCTCCTCTCTGCCCCGCCTCTCCTCTCTGCCCTGCCTCTCCTCTCCTCTCTGCCCCGCCTCTCCTCTCTGCCCCGCCTCTCCGTGTGCACACCAGGCTCAATTAGCCGAGAGGTCATGGCTTGCTCTCTCACCAAGGGTCCAGTACAGCTCGACAGCAGTCCCCCCTAATTGTTACCCACTTATGACTCTGTGCAGCCAGTCCTTGGGGCTCACAGCGCCCTTTGCCTGACCTTTTTCGATTCCTCCAGCCCTCCTGTCCTCTGTCCCTGGTCTGACTAGCAGGTGTGTGTGTGTGTGTGTGTGTGTGTGTGTGTCTCCTGTGTCCACTCCTCCTCTGCTCCCTCCATCTGTGGCCGCTCCTTCACATTTCTCCTCCTGGAATCTGGGTCAGACACTCTGTGAATTCAGATTGACCGACTTGAGCCTGGAGGATGTGTGTGTGTGCGCCCGTGTGATTGCATTTGAAGTGTGTGTGTGTGTGTGTGTGACGGTGATTTGTGTAGTCATTGTTTCTCTGCCCGTGACAGGACTGCTATTCTGCGGCATCGCCCACACGGGTGCAGTGCCTTCTGATCGTGTCCGGCCCTGATTGCAGGTTGGGAGAAGCTCCGTGATTGATTGCTCTTGTCTGGTTCTGTATTCCAGATGTCACTCTCGCCCGCCTCAAGGCCTTCATTCCTCAGCTATTGTCACGGCTACATATTGAAACCCTCCTCCATGGCAACATCACCAAGGAGGTTTGTTTTGAAGTTGTATGATTTCAGTGAGCAGACAATGTTGTACTTTATCAGCTCCTCACAGGCCTCTGTCCGACACGGAGGCCCTATCGTAAGGTGTGGTCGTGTGTCGCCCCCCCCCCCCCCCCCCTTGCGCTCACATCACGCCAGCCGGGGTCTTTTTTTTCTTCAGAAACCATCGACGGCTTAACGGGTTGTGTGCTGTCACCCAAAGCCTCCCGCTTCCTCCAATTCCCTTATCGGTTCTCTGGCCAGCTTATCGTTGACATCCCCTGATAAGTCCCTCAGATCTATTGAGGCTTTCTAAAAGGTCCCAGCTGCCAGCCAGCCAGCCGGCCAGCCAGGCCCTGCTAATGATGACTGTCCCAGTCGACAGGGCAGAGGATTGGATGCAGCATCAGGGGGGGTGGTGGGCCTCATCAACATAGAGACCCACCAGAGAGGCTCTGGTTACCAGGCATGCAGAACCGTGCAAACATCCAGTCACTATAAAGTTGTCTGATGGACTCGAGTCCTGGTTATCCGACATGGTGAACACCAGGCTGTTCCAGAGGGTCCTCGGGGAACTTCCTGGATGAATTAAACGGATCAAAAGGGAAATGCTTTGTAACATTTGAAAACTTCAAATGAAGCTGTCCTCTCTCTGTCCTCCCCGTAGTCTGCTCTAGGTATGATGCAGATGGTCGAGGACAAGCTCATCGAACACGCCCACACCAAGCCCCTCCTACCCAGCCAGCTGATTCGCTACCGAGAGGTGCAGGTTCCAGACGGTAGGTCAAGTGCTCTCCTTTACCCGACTGCCCTCCCTGCCACAAGCCTGTCGTGTGCCCTATAGTGACCCCAATGAAGAGGCCTTACCCAACAGTGGGACTTATCGTCACATCTTTGAAGCCTTATGTTTGACACACTAGTTCACAGGTAATAACGGTCTGATAAGATGCTTATTAACAATGTGTTAACAGACTTGCTCACCTACCCATGTCCTTATTACCTGTTAACTCGTGTTATTACAAGCACCAGGATCTGAAGTGTTACCTGACCTACATAACCACGATCTGTTGTTGTGCAACACCCTTGGTGTCTAGTGTGCCGCGTGCACCTAGGGGAAAGAGGTCATTAGCAAGCAACGTGGCAGTTGGAAACACAGACACTTTCTCTCATTCATATTCATACTCACACGTTATGCACCTGTGCTGCCCTGCTGATTACAGCAGGAGACTTGATATTTGTGCCAGGAAAAGCAGAACAGTCTGGGTCACCTGGAAACATCCTGGGACCCGCTGAAAGGTTCCAGCCCGTGTCCAACCAGCCATGCAGTCAGTCAGCCACTCATTAAACCAGTCAGTGAGTGAGCTTCCCATCAAACCAGTCGTGCAATCGGTCACTCATCCAGGCACTGTGTCCGGCACTCGTCCAACCAGCCGAGCAATCAGTCTGCCACTCGTCCAACCAGCCGAGCAATCAGTCTGCCACTCGTCCAACCAGCCGAGCGGGGAACAGAAGCAAGTGAGAAGGACAACCTGACCCTCAGGCTAATTAGCCAAATGACACAGCAGAGTTGGTTCTGAACAGAAGGTCCGCATGAAATGTACTGCCCACTCTTATGTCTTCCAGTTTCTGCTTTATGTCTTTATTTTGACCTTCCTAAGGAGAATCCTTGCTAGTTCTAGACGATGCAAACCATCTCGGTGGTTGCTCTCCCTTCTCCTTCGATTCAAAGTCTGCTCGATCACTGAGGGCTCAAACGCCGACGCCCCCTCCCTGCTGGGACGCCCCCCTCCCTGCTGGGACGCCCCCCTCCCTGCTGGGACGCCCCCCTCCCTGCTGGGACCCCCCCCTCCCTGCTGGGACGCCCCCCTCCCTGCTGGGACGCCCCCCTCCCTGCTGGGACGCCCCCTCCCTGCTGGAACGCCATCTCACTGCCGGGACGCCCCCTCCCTGCTGGGACGCCACCTCCCTCCCGGGACGACCCCCTCCCTGCTGGGACGCCCCCTCTCAGGCACCACTTCCCCTCAGATGAGGAATGAAGAGGGGCTGCGATGCCTCCACTCACAGGCGCTCGGCGAGTGGAAGCTGGGTGGCTTAAGAACGTGCTGTCTGGAGAGTGTCACCGCCGTCCTCGGTCTGAACTCTGCGCTCGTCTGCGATCGGGCCCTGCAGCGTGTGTTCAGAAGTCATTTCAATTCGGGAGCCAAGGCTGATGTAGTGTTATGCCGGCTGTCTTGGAGAACACTGTTTGTTCCAGAATGTTTTGATATCTAAGGTACTTCAGTCTTTAGTTCCACTTCCTGTTAGGTGGAGGATGTCATGAGTGTGCAGAGTTTAGGACTTTTGTCCCACAACAGCTTCAGTGATGTGGATCAATCAAATAGTCTGTCAAATAGTCAATTCATCTGTCTCTGTCTTCCAGGGGGTTGGTATGTGTACCAGCAGAGAAACGAGGTGCACAACAACTGTGGCATTGAGATCTACTACCAGACAGACATGCAGAGCACCCATGACAACATGCTGCTGGAGCTGTACTGTCAGATCATCAACGAGCCCTGCTTCAACACACTGCGCACCAAGGAGCAGCTTGGTGAGACCACACACACACACACACACATACACACTCCTGATCTGGAATATTTACAGACGCTAATGTTTTTTGTCGTATAATAACTTTTTGAGTCTGGTCCTGATCCTTTCGTCACCTCTGCCGTGCACCCCCCCCCCCCCCAGGCTACATAGTGTTCAGTGGGCCGCGCCGGGCCAACGGGGTCCAGGGACTGCGCTTCATCATCCAGTCGGAGAAGGCCCCCCACTACCTGGAGAGCCGCGTGGAGGCCTTCCTGCGCACCATGGAGAAGTCTGTGGAGGAGATGACCGACGAGGCCTTCCAGAAGCACATCCAGGCGTTGGCAATCCGCCGCCTGGACAAGCCCAAGAAGCTGGCGGCCGAGTGCGCCAAGTACTGGGGAGAGATCATCTCGCAGCAGTACAACTTTGACAGAGGTGAGGGCTTTGTAAACACACACACACACACGCACACCCTGGCTGGTGACCTAAGCACCCAGTTGAATCTTCTCAGGCGTCTGCTTCATAGTTATTGCGAGGACTGGGGTCCCTGTTAAGTTTCTCTGAGATTTGAATTCTGCAGGATTATCAGTCTTGGAGAATCCTTGGGGGAAGATTATCAGTTTTTTTGGGGTGGAGGAGCTGCACAAATTAGCATTGATTAGGCCCCAGAATAATCTTTGCCCAGAGTCTCTCTCTCTGGAGTGCTATTATAGATTGTAAATGGGCTGATTTGCTGGTAATCTGCCTAAAGGCCTGTACGACAGGGAGCAGACATTATGCGGAGGGGGAGGGTGGGGGAGGGGGGAGGGGGGGATTGGTAACGCACCGTCAGGCAGGATGAGGAGACTCCATCAAGGACACGGAGCTGTGGAGCAGCAGCCAGGAGGACCAGCTTAGCCCCGGCACGGCTCGGCCCCGGCAGGGTAACGGGGCTTTTCCCAGGCTACAGCGAGGATCCACATCGGGGAATTTCCTTCAGGAGTTGGGAAAATGTTGGATTTGTAATTATTATCAGTCATCTACTCGGCCTATTGTCTGTCCAAATCCTGCTTTCCTTTCTTGTGCCGATTTTTGAAGCTACCCATGGTTAATCCTGAAATGTTATGTGTTGCGTTTCAGACAACATTGAAGTGGCCTATTTGAAGACACTGACTAAAGAGAACATTATGCAGTTCTACAGGGTGAGTAGAGCTGTACTGTCACCATGGAGAAACTCACTTCCTGCCCTCTATTGAAACTACAATGTCACTCACGCTGTCTCCTCCACTCACTCACACACTGTCACACACGCACTGTCACACACGCACACACTGTCACACACGCACACACTGTCACACACTGTCACACACGAGCTCCGGGGTGGAGCGTGTGTATCCGCGTTTCCTCCCCGACACAAAACCATGACACCCTGTGTCTTCTCTACGTCTGTCTCCTCCCCTCCTCCTCCTCGGCCTGCTTCTATTCTTAGCCGTGGAGGTGACTGTGACACAGGCCACGCTCTCAGCATATCAGCCCCAGTAATGGCAGGTTGCAGCACAGGCTGCTTCCAGGGGATAAGGGAGGAGGGGTCGGGTAGAGGACAGAGAGAGAAAGGCATCCTACTATCTCCCCCCCAACAGCAGCCTCCCAGGCTCTGTGCTGAACCATCCGCAGCAGCTTCCTAATCGTCCAGCCATTAGCTCTCACCCTGGCATGTTCGCGCTCGCGCTCTCTCTCTCTGTGTCCCCGTCACCCGCTTCAGGACAAACAGGCTGGATATTCTTTTCGTGTGGCTACAGAGCAAGGAACATCTCCCATGTCTCTCCACCTCGCACTTTAGACCCAATGTCCTGTCGTACTCTGACCTCGTGCTCCTTCCCCTACCTCTCCTCGCAGGACCTGCTGGCCATCGAGGCTCCAAAGAGGCACAAGATGTCTGTCCACGTCCTCTCCAGGGAGATGGACTCCTGTGAGTATGGAGTTGGGAGGCAGCGATGGGCAGGAGTTGAGGGGGTGTGTGTGTGGAGGCATTTAAGTTTGCGGGCATGTTTATTTGTATGTGTTTGCCTTTCCTGCAGGCCCCGTGGTTGGAGAGTTCCCTGCCCAAAATGATGTCAACCTGGCCCCTGCCCCCTCCCTGCCCCAGGTAACGGCGGTGCGGAGCGGGACGTGCTCGTGAGCAGCCGTCACCTGTCTTGTATCCAACGCTAACAAACGGCACTGTTCTAATCCCCCGTCTCTGTCCCTCAGCCCGAGCTGGTGGAGGACATGACTGAGTTCAAGAGGAGCCTGCCTCTCTTCCCCTTGGCCAAGCCTCACATCAACTTCATGGCTGCCAAACTGTGAGGAGCAGCAGGCCAGCCCCAGAGCAGCATGGGAGCCCTGGGGGGAGGGGCGGGGGGGGCCTTCGTTCTGACCCCCCCTCCGCCAGCTGGAACACATGTCTGAGCAAGCCGGAATGTGTGTTTCTCCGTGTGTGTGTGTGTGTGTGTATGTTCATTTGTGTGTTAGTGAGTGAGCGTGGCAGGCTAGAGCCACTAGGAGATTCTGCTTGTGAAAGTGTGTCATTCACCAGTCTTGGAGTTGTGGTTTTCCTAGCTTGGATTACATAGGTCACACACACACATGCATACGGGCTCACCTCATATCTTAGCCTCGAGACGCAAACCATTCTTCTCACCGCTGTGTAGTCTGTTGTAGTGGAATAGTACTGACTTGAAGAACCACAACATCACAGGCCAGGACCTTGGGAAACCAGTATTTCTAGAATGATTCACCATGCCACAGAAGACATGTTTTTTTTATTTGACCTAGCCACAGTGACATGCTGCTTTGAGAATGAATTTTTGATTGTTATTGCAAGATGAGGTGAAGCCGTTTAAGCATAGGATAATAGCTCTGTAATGGTTCCTTCTGTCATTCAAAATATGTTGAACCATTTTTTCACTTTGTACTCATGCAACATGTCAAGACCACAACCTCCCTTGGGGGTTTCACAATGGCACTTTTGAGTTAACTCCCTGGGCTACAGTTCCAATATTTTAGGCTCATTTATATATAATCAGAATAGAATATCTGCCTTGTGAAAAAATTTGTTTTAATCAGTGTTCAATTTTTTGTTCTGTTTTTAAACTGGTAAAATGTTGGGGCCTTCTGAGGAGCTGTTTTAAACTGCCTATTTGGTGGATAAAACAAACAAACATTCATAATTATTATTTTTAATTGTGTGCATTCTACAGACTTGAGTATTTTCCAGACGTCATCTCAGGGTACCTCAGCGTTTTGATTATTTTTTTTGAGACTGAAGAAAAATAAAATTGCCCATTTGTCATTTACAGACGTTACATTTCTCTTAGTCATAAATGAGCTGTGTTCTTGAGGCAATGATCTTGAGTGCTCTAATCTGAATGAAGATTTAGGTTCTGAAGATCAAGATGACTTTGCCTGTGCCTTTCACTGGAGATCTGTGGTTGCTGGTTGTAACTACTCAAGGTCTTTATTAAACAGGGCATTGAGCTGAACACAGGAGGTTGACTGGCAAACTAGCTGCTCTGTCTCTGTGGGCAAGACGGGAGCAGGATTGTTGAGTTTTACATTTGCACTCTCTTAAAGACGCAGTACCCTTTGTAAGTGGACCTCGCCTTTACCCCCAAAATGTTTTTATACCTTTTAAAAAAAGGGACTTTTGGTGACGCAGCTGTTTGTGTTATGAAAACACTTATCACTAAGCAATAAACCTTTTTGAAGCAAACCTGAAGATCTAAATCTCAAAGCAAGTCTGAACTGTACTGTTGCGTCGTTAGGACAACTCTTGTGTATTGTGATGGCTGGTTGAATTTCGACCACAGCATCTTCGCTGCGATCTCAGATCCTCCCTTTGCTTCAGCCTAGTGTGTGGGTGCCACAGCTGTCTCCAGGTAACTAATGCATGGATCCGGTCGTACCAGTGCTGTCCGTTTGCCACAGCCTGGTCACTCAGGTGTCTAACAAACCACGCCAAGTCAAACCACCACTGGTGCCATGGACAGCAACTCGCTATGGCACAGCCGAGATCAGCTCCATGCAATTCCCAGTACTCAGGCCTACATCCATGAACTCTGGTGCTGTCGTGTAGGGAAGCAAAATATTCATGATGAGGTTTGTTTGAGAATTTGGTCATTACCTTTTGGAATACACTTTCTTCAAAGCAGAGTCTTTTTTTTTTCAGCATTTTACCATGTTTAACTACTATGGCATTTGGTAGTAGAAACCCATTCTAATTTAGTCCCTTTGTGTTGATCCATTTTAATCCTCCTGGCACTGTTCCCTTTAATTCTGCTTATTTAGGATCAGTGATAAGCAGTGTCGGCCCTGCCCTGGTAGAGATGTCATACTGACCTGAGGGCAGTATACTGTGGGTTTAGGAAGGACATGGGCCAACAACCAGTAGTACTTCGTCATTGCTTGGTAATGGTTTTAGTCAGGAAAGGCTTGTATATGACATATCAGGAAGGTGAGCCAGTGTCTAGTCTTTCTACAAAGATGGAATAACTAGATGTGGGTGAAGGTTATTTTGTTTTTTCTTTTTTACTTTTCATTGGAAACTTTATTTTGAGTTCGGGTGGGTTTGCTGCACATGTATCCCAGTATATAGATGGTTATTTTGTCATGTGTGTATGATTAATAAATGACTATGGATGAGCTATGGACATAAATATCCATAATCATTGACTTGTTCATTCAAGAATGTAATTTACCTTAAAGGACACACATTGAGGTTGAATGGGTAAAACCCATCACATGAGATCTAGCATTAGCAATATTTTGAAACCTTGGACAATATTTGTGCAACACAGTACACCCACATTAAGATTTGAAAAAATACATTTATTGACAATCGACCATGAAACTATAAATTCCCAAGCAATGTCTGTACAACACATTTACACAACTTCAATGTCATTCTTTTGGCATACTTGACTTTCTTTCATGGTTGTGTGTAGTTGAGAAGCCAAGCTGATCATATTTGCAGACCTTTGGACTAGTTCATCTCTCTCCCTGGCACAGCTTAGAGATGTGCACAATATATATTCAAGTGGTTTGTTGGTTTATGGCAAGCCTTTCAAATTCAGGAATAACTATGAAGAGGCAGTACTACAGTATATCACTGAACATGTGAGTTGTTAAAGTGAATGTCAGTTAAGGGGAGATGGATGAAGCACAAACAATAGTGTTCACCAGGTGACATCACATACAGAGTTCTTAAACCAAAATGTCATCTGGACAACCTATCCTCGACTTAAATCTTTATATCTTGAATAAAAAGGCGTCACCTCATCACTGCACCGGTGGACTAAGTTTTCAAAGGAGTTGTAACACCCAAGACCTACACAATCTATGACAGGTCATGGAGCTGATGTCAGTGCTACCAAGCTTTCTGGTAGCTCTCCTCAGAAGCACGTCCTCTACCACCAAGTACCAATGCAGACCATGCAGCCTCTCAGAGCTCCTGATTACAGACTGACGGACACACTTGACACAGCCATAAGGGGGATTTATAGGAGAAATGCCAGTGAGCCATCTGTAATAAGGGTCTACTGAGGTATTATAAAGAGTATCACAGGAACATGTCAACAAAATGAGAGATAAAGCAAAAGAGACACTTCAAGGCATACTGTGTGAAAAAAGACCCTCATTAATATTTCAACATTATACAGTTTACTTACACCTTTTTTACTTATCAGGTTTGCACTTTATTAAATGATTAAGTATTAATACTTATTCTATATGAGTATTATAGGACTGTTCTAGAGGAAGTAAAGAGTCAGGTTATGAGAGCTTTGAGCTATATGGTTCACTGTGATTTCAACCCATTTCAATTATCCTTAAGTGACATTTTTATAATTATTAATGACTTTTAAAAAAAGAAAACATTTCATACAAGAAAACAATATTCCTGAACATAACACCCTTTACATTGGCAAAGGTAATTTCAAAACGGCAAAAATGTACATTATAAAACAATCTTTGATAACTACAAAACTTTCTAAATTACACGTACCACATATTAAATTGCCTCTTAAAATACAACAACTGTTGGTTACGTGGTGTAAAAAAAAAAAAAGCAACCGCTCCGAACTTACCACTCCACCACTGCAGTGACAAAACAACGTCACATTCAAGGGAAATGAAAGCTTGTGTGCATGAAAGAGTGTGTTTTGTCAATGAGTGCAACGCCGCGCACACACACATTCTAAAGATAAAGTCTTCATAGTCCGTCTGTCTACTCCTTGTGAAGCTTTGAGAGTTTTATAAAAAAACAAAACAAACAACAGCACAGTAATGATAGTGTTGGCGGCAGCGTGGATAGAAGAGTCCACGGAGCAGAGCTGAGGCTGAGGGGAGGCTGTGTGGAGGCTGTGTGGAGGCTGTGTGGAGGCTGTGTGGAGGCTGTGTGGAGGTAGAGGGTACCACCTAGCCCATCGTCCAGCCTTCCTACTCAAGAGTTCACTGTCATGTGCTCCCCCTGCCAGCCGGAGCCCCTCGTCCTCAGGCCTCCTCCTGATCGGGGAAGTTGAGGATCTTACGATGGGCTTGCCTCAGGTACTGCTGCTGCTTGAAGTACACCTTAAACGCCCCCTTAATGGCCACAAAGGCAATACCTCCCTGCAGGTAAAACACACACATGCACATTAGCGGTTATTACTCTACACAAGTAGTTCAGTCAATTCAAATACAAGTAGTAGGGGTATTCCCATACATTGATGTTCTCTTCAGATGAGGTGGATACTATAAGCCCCTGAAAACAACACAGCCTACCTCTCCTGGCTAGTTTACCTCACTGTTGGCTAGTATGAGTGGGAGAATGGGGTATGGGGATAATGCATATGGCTGTGTGTGTGCATGTTCCGGCGTGACTGTATGTCTGTCTGCGAATTGTGGAAGAGAGAGGACAGAATGTCCAGTGTCCAGAGCAGGTCATTTGACACAGGTCCTACCTCTCTGGTTACATGGCTGTCAGCACTCATTCAGGTGTGTGTGTGTGTGTGAGAAAGTGAAAGTTTCAGGGTTCACATGAGGGAAAGTAAAGGTTGGCCTTAAAGATGACAAAGATTAAAATCGGACAGTGATGGGGGGAGGCTATGCAGGCAGATGTTCCAAGGTGCAACAGGGGATGGTACGGATAACTCCTCAGGAAGGTGATCACATCAAGTCACCCAACGACAACAACAATGACATGTTGGAGTATCCTACTGGCACACAGGGGTACGGAGGGTCATCCTCACCAGGATGGTCCTCTGCAGGTTCGAGTTGACGCTGCTGAACATCAGCTTGCCCACGATGGTGGCGATGGTGGGGAAGACCAGGGCGCCACACAGGATCCTAGTGGCCGACACGTGGTCCGCCAGGGGGCTGGCCTCCGCGGGGATTCGGGGCACCGGACAGCCAATCCCTGGACGGGGTGGAGGAGGAGGAGAAGGGCTTTAGTGTGACTGGCTTTGTTCCTGTTTTTATTTAGTTTTGTCCTCAGGCCATGACAAGTCTGCAAAGTGATAAAAAAAAAAAAAACTTAAACAAAAAACATTCAGTCAGTCACCTACTCTATCTGTGCCAGTGTGTGTTTGTGTGTGTGTGTGTGTGTGTGTGTGCATGTGTGTGTTTAGCTGGCAGGCCAGTGGGGGTGGAGGAGCACACCTGCTCTCGCAAGCTGAGCCTGCACAGCCAAAAGGCTGCAGCAGGGTCGGGCTGAGGCTGGGGGTCTGGTTTCCCCCCCCCAGCGTCAATCACTAGCTTTAATGATGAGCTCAGTGGAAAAACCCTAATGGACCTCCCAGCCTTCACACCAGTGCCAGCAGACCACCCCAGCCTGCTCCGATGTCCACACACACGTTGACCCAGGGGGGTCAGGTGCAACATTCATGTAACGTCGCCACAATATCACAGCTGCGCTCCCCTAAAGGATATCTCATATCCCGACCTGCTTTCAAACATAGTCCCAACCCTGACACGCCCGGCGGTCTCATCAGGCTGGGCAGTGTCCCAGAACTCCCGGCGGCAGAGTGAAGGTGCGTCCTGACCTGGGAAGATCCTGTCGAGGATCTGCAGCTTGTTGGAGTACTTCCTCCAGAGGCGCAGCACGTAGTCCTCCCAGCGGATCATCTTGCCCAGGATTAGCATGACGGGGATGGTGGGCAGGCCGATGAGCAGAAACAGGGGGTCGGCCCGCTCCATTACATCCAGACCTTCCTTGTGGCCCACCACCTAGAAGGGGAAGGCAGAGGAGGGGGGAGGACGGCCCTTGAAGTCATCCACTCCCTTCGCTCAAATGCAGACAGGGACTGGCATTGGATGCCAGACAGGATGACAGAGAGGCTGACTCAAGGGGGTCATAACATCAGGCGTGTGTGTGTGTGTGAGAGAGAGGCTGTGGTCTGACCTGCATGACGGTGACCGCACCGTACGTGACGGCTGTCCAGTAGATGGAGCCCACCATGATGCCGGCGGCAGCGAAGGGGCAGGCCTTGGAGATGAGCCGGTCAGCCAGGTCCAGAACATACACCACGGGACCTGAGCGCGCACACACACACACACACACACACACACACACACACACACACCACGGGTCAGGACCACGCCCAGGCATACCTGCAGACAGGAACACAAAGCGAGGGCGCTTCACGCATACCAGGGAGGACGTCTCAGGATGGCCTAACATGCTGAGTGTTGCCACTCAGTAGATCAACTGATCACACAGACATCACGGACCTGCGTTCCGCACCGCGTCATTCCCCTCGCAATGGCCTCCCTGTCTCATGTATGCTTTGAGCCGAGGTAGAGAGATTAGCCTTGCAAAGGAAGCCAGAACTGCTGGTCTGTACTAAGCGTGCGGGGAGGGATGGGGAGAAAGGGGAGAGCCTCTGTCCAGCAGGGGTCATAAGATGGCTGTTCAGTTCTCTCAAATCCTCACCTTCGCAACAATGCTAAAAAACATAGGAGCACTTGAATTAGCCTACAATGGGGAACGAGGGCGATGTGAAAACAAACACGTGGAAATGCGGAAACGTGAGTGCACATGCACACACACTTCTCGTACATTCTTGAAGCACAACAAGGAAGGTGACCTCAACCATGCGGAAATGCTCAAGAGAATTGACTTCCTTCGGCATGCCACAGTTCTCAGAGAAACAGCAAGTCATTGGGTTGGACTGGGAAACATGAAGGAATGTGTGGCGACAGAGATACAGAGGAAAACATGACTTTTCTTCCCTTCTCTGTGCTACTCTCACTGCCCTGGACCAACGGCATTTCAATTAAAGTCACAGTTCTACCCTGGCTCAGACAGACTTACAGACTCCAGTTTCCTTGAGGCAAATCCCCATAGTATGACTTCACTGCCTGTAAACGTGTATATAATGACTGCATCATTAGAAACCTCTGAGAAACCCAGTGGTCCACATTGACACCAATATTCAAACAGCCCCCAAAATATGCACCCTCTCCTTTACTACTGGGACCTCTTCATCTCTGTTCTCATCTGCCTCCTCCTCCTCTCTGGCATTCCAGGGCCACTCCAGGGAAATCATGCAATATTTACGGGAAGGCAACCTGATTTCCTCATACAAGCCTTCCAGATGCTATTAATACTGGCCCCAGGAGCTCATACTGTTGAGGGCAGACAGAGAAAGGCAGGGGACCCCATCTCTCCTGTCTGGCAAATTCATGTTCCCCCCCCCCCCTTGTTGAGCTTAAGCTGTTTGCCTCAAAAAGACAGATAAGGGGCATCTGGAAGATCTTTTGCAGTGTCATTGTCCTCGCAGAGCTGTGTTCAGTGCCATTTGCAGCTCTGGTAGGTGAGGGGAGTAGAGATATCCTCGGGGACGAACTGAATACGTGGCACTGTTGTCGAGGCACATTGTGACAGCGTTGCCATGGCACCCCGCTACCATGGTGCTTGTGGTGCCCATACCCCCTAGTGGACCTCATTACTGGCCTTCTTCAACCCAGTGACAGACATTCAACCCTGGCAATGTCCACTCCAAACAGCTTGTTACTACCTGGGGAGAGAAAGAATGAGACACTTTCTCCCATTAAGAAAATTCACCCCAGAAGTCAGATAGTTGGCATACAAATTATCTTTTGAGGGGAATAGCGATGGGATCTTTAGCCCACTATCCTAAAAGGAATAGTGTAATTTTTCAAGTTATTCTTAGATGACCAGGGTATTCTGAGGTTTAGACTTCAGGCACTTTGAGCATTCTGGAAAAAAGCTATTTTTAATGACATGTTTGGATAAACATACCACCATGAAGTGATTATTTATAAAGGCAAGCCACAAGTGGTCAAACTATGTTGCCAATTCTAACACGCTTAGGGTTTCAGAAAGCCTGTAGTATATGTTCTATCCTTGGAGAAAGCTATGAAAATTGTTCTTGGATGTTGTTTCTGTTTGGTGTTTCCGGCCAAAATAAATACTTCCTCACTGAATGGTCTCAGAAACCAGTAAGCATAGAAAGCCAGTCTTATAAGTTAGAAAGACGCATTTGAACAATGAGTGTGAGACATGATCTGGGATCAGAGCACATTTCATTTCCTAAGTTGTCCCGAACATACCGCCCCACTTGCGTAGTGCGAGTATACTGCCAGCAAGTCGTCTGTCCAGGTTTCTGCTTTAGTGCACCTGTGTTTGCCAACCTGATTGATCTTGCACCGCTTGAGAGCATTAATCTGGCATATTTTGATGACAGTGTCGGAATCCCTTCCGCTTTCTCCCGGCCTAAGCATTACGCGATTCCAACCAGAGGGAACTAGGTCATCCTTAATGGCCGCTGGCAGAAGGAAAAGCTGAGCAATTCATTTCAAGCCTTGGCATTTGATTCCATAATTAAGATAATTAAAATAAGGAGGAGGGGGAGAGAGGGGCCACTTCCTCCTTGACGGCCGGGCAGGCATGTGCACCTTCTCTTCCAGCAGAGTGAAGGAGAAAGAGCCGCAGCCAAATGATAGGGAGGGGGGGGGGGGGACATTAGCTCTGCTGTGTCCAGAGGCGCACCACTGCACAACACGTGTTCACCCACAGCTACAGCTAGCCAGCTAGCTAGCCCGTCCTCGTCCATTGCCCGCCACTGCGGCTCTAAACCCACACCCTCCCAGTCTGACGCTGGGTCCTGAGAGGGATGGTCCTGTCAGGTCGGCAAATGAGCCTGGCCTCCACAGAGCCCGTTGGGCCAGGGCGTTGGGACTCCTGACACCAGCCCCCTGCTCCAGCAGGGCCCCTTACTACCCCCTCACATGGAAGGCTGTCCTCCTCATAAACAAGCTGAGAAGGCACCACCCCTTCTAAAAGGGGTAATCAAAGTCATCGAAAACACACAAGACAAGCCTTGTAACCTCGATAACCTTTTCTTGAGAAGCTAAATGGGAGAAAAAAATGTGGCAGACGAGAAAGCCCACACGGTTCATTGGTTCTTTCCAATCTTGTCTGCGCCCCAGTGTGCAAGTACACCACGCAGGGCCCAACCCTTCACTTCGCCTCAGACGACTGCAGCAGGGAGACAGCCGAATTGTGCTAATGCAGCATTCTCTTCCCTTCCAAGTGCACTAACGCATATCTATGTCTCCAGACCCCAGACGCGGCTCAAAAGATCTGTGGCCCAACTAAGTGAAGCACCCCTCCTCTCAAGGATAAACATATTTTGCTATGCGACGACAATATGGCAAGACCAATACTATCCAGGTCCGAATTAGAAACCGCTCTTAGCTAGACATACTGCAGTGGATGCCCCATCATGCACACCATTGTCTTGTCTATCTAGAGTGACACGTTTTTCTGTGACGTCCCTCCAGGATTAGGCTTTACCACCCAAGGGCTGCCGTGTTTCCCAAAATGTCCTCGGGAGAAGTCGAGTGGAGATTCTGGCCCAGATGCAGGCTGGGAGAACAAAAGGAGAACGGGGTGCTAGGCAGAATGCTGATCCAGGTGATGCCATCATCAGCACTCTGATTGGTCGCCTGCTGTCCAAGAGACAGAGCGCCCATCTATTTTTGGGTACTGGGGGGTTTTAGTGATTCATCAGCAGCCCAGCCTCTACTTTCCCCACCGCTTTCGTCTCCTCCACCACTGGGCGATGAGCCGTTCACTCTACCTCCCCGTCCCTCGCTCGATCTCTCTCGTTTCATGGCCTCATTTCCCCTCACTCGTTCACCTCACCATCTCTCTCTACCCGTTTGTTGGCACACGCGGTTGAAAAGGGAGCACTTGTTCTCTCTCCCTCCCCCTCTCTCCCCCTCTCTCCCCCTCCCTCTCTCCCTCTCTCCCTCTCTCCCTCTCTCTCCCCTCTCTCTCCCCTCTCTCTCCCCTCTCTCTCCCTCTCTCTCCCCTCTCTGCACACAGATGCACGGGGGAGCTCCCCCGTCTTTGGGGACAGGAGGCAGACTGCCTGCCGGCGTCTGCCGCATCACAGGGGCCCCTCTTCGGTTTCCCATCTCCGCGTCTGTAACGCTGGGATGCAGCCTCACAGTATGGTCTCTTTCTCCTTCATCTCTATCTATGCCTCTCCTCCATCCCGAACTCCCTCGACGCCCCTTCCCTCCCTTCCCTTCCCTTTCCTGACATCAAGGTGATTTGTGAGATTTGTGTGGAGGTTCATCTCTCATCTCTCCTACATCAATTGCACACCCACCTGTCTGGTTGGCTGCCTGGTACAGGAAGTCATTACGTGATTGGGTGCACAGGTCTTCCCACGCAGCAGTCCACCTCTACATGGCAGTGTGCAGAGCTGTCAGAGACTTCTATACCCTGCTACATCTGACGGTAAACCTGCCAAAGCCTCGGTTAACTTGTTTACCAGCCTCAATAAATGATGAGTGATGATGGCCTACCAATAGGACTGTATAAGGGCAGACTCTCTCAACGCATTAGCGACAGATAGAGGCTTTTCCCTTTTCAAAATAAACCGTGGTCCTCAGGACTATTGTTCTATGGCGGTTGGTCAAACCGCAAGAGTTATTTGGAGACAAAGAAACACAAACAAACTCTGGAGTGCTTGTGTGAGAGGAGCGGCTGAAAAATAAACATGTTTCATGGCAGCTACATCTGGTGGAAGAGGCTGGCTGAGAAAACAACTAACCCCAAAACCATATCAATATTGTGGTCTGTCAAGGGGCGGTTTGGAAATGGTAGCTGGTGGAAGATGAGATTAGACACGAGTATGTGTGTGTGTCTCTGTGTGTGTCTGTGTGTGCGTGTGACAAGGGACACCTGGGATACAATCAGGAGACACTGAGGCGGAGTTTTCCACACTGAGCGGACATTTTCCACGCTCGATACGCCCCGCAGACTGAAGGGGAAACTGGATAAATGTACCCCGCAATTTCACAGCTGGCCACGGCCTCCAAGGCGCTGTTAGGTAGCCCCAATCAGAACCAGAAGAACCGGCGGGCCGCTGGGGAGACGCAGCGACAAGGTTATTCAGTCAGCCATCCCTGCTACGCTAGGCTAGCCTAATGCAGTTAGGCTAATCTATACGCAGCACATTCATTTCCATAATGGGAAAATAAGAAGATGAGGCAGAACGTTCCCTGACAGACAAATAGGAGTGTGGAAACTTTCCATTGAAATTGACCCGTGACCTTGTCTGGTCTAGCCAAGGGATTAAAACAAGCACCGATGACATTTGAACGCCTGCCCTCCAACCAAATCATCTTCACTTACGTGTGGTCACAGTAAATACTATTTGAAATACTAGTCTGTGTATATTGTAAAATTTCATAGTATATACTTCAGTCAGACCACTGTTGAGGAAAGGTAATATTGGCTTTGTCAGTAAGCCAGGTCCTTCAATGAGGTGGGAAGCGAGTACCGTAAATGGGCAAACTGTACAAATGGTTATCAGACGACTCCTCAAAAATCACTCTGACAACCTTGTGTGGCTGTACACTGAGTTTGGACGGCAAATGAGCCCGTGCTTCCTGTCCTGTGCTTACAGTCCTGTGCTTGACCTTTGGCTTCGTCTTCCCAGGCAGGGCTGTGGGGAGTGCGTGTCCTGTCGTCCACCCTGAGCAGAACATGCTGCTTATAGCCCTGTGACTGAGAGCACAGCCAGGTCCTCTATAAATACACCTGGAGCTGTTTACCAGGCCTGCAGCCCTCCTGCTGCCCTTCATTGTCTTGTGGCCAGGCGCCACCTGCTCCAAGGTGGCACCTCTACTCGAGCATGCCGGCTATGTAGAGGAGAGGGGAGAAAACGTTTAGCTGGTAATGACGCTCGTTCTTGGCCTCGCTGTAGTCTCGAGGGCTGCTCGCCTATCCTAATTAGATGTGCTACAAATGTGCGTGACAGGCGGTATTTCCTGAACCGTTGTCAGAATTTCACCTTTAGAAAAAGGTCTCTGCGTCCCCGACACTGTCAAAGCTGAGATTACGGTCATTAGCGAAGCAGTGGGACGAGCTAGAGAGGGAGAGAGTAGGGAAGAGAAAAATGAAATGAAAAGTACACAACAAAGAGAAAAAAGAGAAAGAGAAAAGAGAGAGTGATAGAGAGGGCAAGAGAGTCATCAAGGCAGGGAGAGAAGTTGTAGTCGTCAGAGGAACAGTGGTGTGCTTACAGGGTGACTCAGTGCCTCTGTTTGGAAACAATTCATGTTCCCGTCACTCTGACGCGTTGGAATAATTACAGTAGGCAGCTACTCTCAATTGCCCCTTTGCCAGGCAGGCTTGGAGCTTGCCAAGATAATAGGCAGGCACACAAGCTTGTTCCTATTCCTCTGCTAGCTGAAAGGGTGTACTTACTTCACCCAACACTGGCACTGCAGTAAATAAACCTGCTATGAGTCAAGGCAGGCTGAACGGCTTTCGGAGGTTTGTGATTGGCTCTCTGCTGCCTGGTTTTGACTCAGCTCCTACTCTCCAGTTATTATGAAGACGGACTGAAGCCGTTAAGACTGTACTCCCAGGAGTACTTGAACGTGCAGTTTACATGGGAAATTGCCCTTGAACGCTGCTCTAATATTGTAAAGTAGAGGAGAAAAAGGGTTGCTATGACATTATGGCAGTAAAGCGTGCTTACTGTAGAAATAGGAGTGATTGCTACTTGATGCTGTACAAATGGACTTCAAAGCAGTCTCATTTCTTTCGAATACACTCTCAAGCAAACTGGCAATTACAGGGAACAAAACGATATCAATATTCTCCACAGAGGAAGTTAAAACTACTATGAAGCATTATTGGGTCATTTTAGTTTTATATCTCCTCATCATGCAGTCCTCCATCCCTCCCCTGTCGTACCCAGCTTGGGGAAGACGATGAGGTACTCAGCGTTGCACTGTGGGCAGGCTACGCGCGCCGTACTGTTGCCCCTTTGCTTCTCGTCCACCCAGCGCTGCAGACACGCCTGATGCACCCACTTAGTGGAGCCACGGCAACGGCACGGACGCACCCATTCGGCCGTGCGATCGTCCTCGTCCGTGGCGAAGCACACCCAGCAGCTCCTGCAAAACAGACGGGAAAGAGTTCATCCACACATCAACCGACAGACACGCTCAAACACATCCACTGTTTGTTTTCAGCCCCCGCCCCCATCATTAGATACTCATCGAGCAATCATTTGTCAAATGGATCAGGACTGTTGCATGCCTGTGGTTTATGTGCATTCTGATTACGTGGCCTTCCCCTGTGTAAACATCAAAGCTACTGTGAGCACACTGGATGATTAACGGCTGTTCCCAGGGTAGTGCAGAGACCGGCCTGGGCCACGTCATAGCCACTCCCCTCATATGGGACATAACGATGGCCTGGCCTGGCCTGGCCTGAGAACTAAAGCCTACAGAAGCTCCTCCCCTTCTGAGCTGAGTGGCAGGCAGAGAGAGTAGGAAGGGGGGGGGGGGGGGGGTGTATTCAAACATACATCAGCGGGACCTTGTATTCCCCCTTAGGTTGCAGACAAGCTTTCAAAAGCAGTACGGCTGAGCTCTCAAAGTAAGTTTGTCATGAAATCCCTTATAAAACATGTTCTATTTGATAGGGTTAACGGAGCAAAACACCCCGGGTGTTCACCTCGGAAACCTAAGAAGCTGTCCGAGAGAGACAGCGAGCAAGAGAAACGTCAAAATGTCAGATTTCTGCCATATCCTTAAGGTGACTGCAGCACTGGAGGCAGACTGTCAGCTAAACAGTCCCCTCTTCAACATGTTCTGGGCGTCAGGCTGGTCATGCTGGAGGCATGTGTGAATGACAACAGTGGTGGTAGTCATAAAAGACTCCCATCTGAGAGACACCACAGTGAATATCTGTGGCTGGCAGCAACACTAAAAAGCAGTTGGCCAGTGACGGCGCACAAATCAAACAAGATCAATAGCAACAGGGAGCAAAAAAAGGACAAGAAAAAGCACACTAGCAAATAATATCAAGCACTCCTTACAGAGTAAAACGTGTCAAAACCAACAGGCTGGACTGGCCATTTCCCTCTGTATCTCGATCCAACAAACGGGTCAGATTAAATGGTCGGAAGTCTGTCGCTTGACCAGCTTGTTTTGCATACTTCCCCTTGAAAGTGTTCTTTGTACCTTGGTGGCTAGTGTAAACCCAGCTGATAGGGTGCTGTAGCTGAACTACTAGGCAGTAAAACAAGGGAGGGCGGAGATAGTGAGACGGATGCTGTTCCTCCTGTCTCCAACACTACCTCCCTCCCTCCCCTGCTTGCCAAGCTGCGTGACATCCAGACAGATGTTGTATCCTGAACCGTTGCCAAGCCATCATTTAATATCTCCCCCCTCCTTCATCCCTCCCTCCCTCCCTCCCTCGCACACAGCCAGGGAGCATGCCATAACCAGACATTAATCAACCTATACTCCTCTCCCATCATCCTACACCATCACATACACAGCATCACATACACAGCATTTAAAGAGGAATGCCTTTTCAGGCCAAGAGAAAGGGGTATGGCTGCAGCCTGAGCAATATCAGTGAGACACAGACTACCTTATATTGGCCACTCACTAATAAGAAGATACATTAGTAGACATGACTTGCATTGAGCAGTGACTGATCCCCAGTTAATCATACACACTCCCTGCATGACAAATTCACATGACATATTGGTTTGGCTGCCAGAATGAGACCACCATGAATTACAAGTGTCTCAGTTTAACTTCTGTGGAGATACCAGATATCTTACAAACATGACCTTGTAGAAAAATGAGTATACCGTTTTAATAAATCGGTGGTGTGGGACCTATGCCCAGAGTGTGTCATTGGGTAGCTAAGATACTAATGAGGGTCTACAAAAAAACACCACATCTCTCCACTGAGGCTGGGCACAAGGACATCAGAACTATATTACTGGGCTAAATGAGTGCTAACTAAATATTGACGACCAGAGAAAAACCAGAGACAATAAACTACAGCGACTGCATCCAAGATAAAATGTTCAGCCTCCCAGTCTTTCACAATGGGAAGTTCCATCGATGCTGAGGCCCATTTGCAGCCTGTCCAGTCTCTATGACATTTGCATTCTAATTTCCATAATTACACTGAACCTTGAGCTGCTGGCATTTGAGCGGCTGAATGAAGCAATGATTAATTTCCACCTCTAATAAAATCATGGCATCTATTAATATGATGTGACAAAGGGTGACAGTTGTCTTCAGCTCGTATAGGTCTCCACAGACATTATGACATCTCTGAGAGTTCTGCGCCATGATTAGGACGTTATGGCCATATCTTGGCGGTACCATAAGAATACAGGCTAATCACTCTGTCGTGGAAGATTAGCCGTTCATGACATTTTATGGGAACAATAACCTGCATCGAAACTGTATCCAAGTATATCCCACAGTGCTCATACTGTTTATTGAACCAGGCTAAAGTTTGATCTTATGGCCTACCTTCCAAGTATTTGAGCAGCACGCAAAAAATTGGAAGCTCTATCTCCAAGTAAGAAAACCAGGCAAACCTTCTCTGACCAAACAGGCTCACGTATAGCTGACTTCTACTTCCTGTCTGTATGAAAACACATGGCAGTTCAACCCACAGGGAACACATGACTTTTTTTGTTTTCCTTCGAAGAAAGATGAATGAGCTGTTACCAACAGCATTTCATCCCACAGAGTATCACCCTACATCAGCCTAAGTGTCAAGTATCATCCTAAGATCCCCTATTGTCTTGGTAACAGTGGGTAGCAGCGATCCATCAAGCTAGACACTTTGCTACTTTGTCTTGTTGTGCTAGTCTTCTAGGGCATCCTCCATGCACTCACTCCTCCTACACTGGACCTGGTCCATCATCCCCCGTAGGCTTATGTGAGCAGTAGGAGGCTGAGATGAGATCAGACATGGCTGAAGAGAATCCCATAATACGTCATGTATAATTAAACCTAGCCTTCTCCCAGACCTGCATAATGGATGCCAAATCTCTGGGCGTCTCTGTCAATGCCCCTCAGCCCTGGGTGCGCACTGCTACGGGGGCCATGGTGGTGGGGGCCACCTAGCCTCCCTGAAGGGCCGTTATGGGCCCTGCACATCCGCTCGATCAGGTACCCGTCTTGATTTTCCATCCTGCAGCTAGAGCTGAATAAACCATGAGACTGCAGGAGGGCTCTCCAGAGCTCAGGGATCGAGCTGCTCAGGTGACCTGGACGTGGGGCCGGCCCGTGTGGAGAAACTGAGACTGGGACAGAAGCATTGACCTTGCAGCTCCCCACCCCTCCTCTTTACCATCCCCACCCTGACCTCTACCATCGTCTCTTCCCATCACTGCACATCTCAAATTACTTGGTTTGATGTTGGCCGCAGACACCACATGAAGAACAAGCCTCCTTTTGAGGGGGTGACAAAATAGAGGAGCAGGTTATTTCCTGGTTTAAGTACGGACACTTTTTTTCCTGATCATCAGACCATGGAAACAAGCGGAGGACATTTGTTAGCATAGCCTGGCTAACCTGAGCTGTCCAGAGGTACAATGGCCCCGAAAGGTAAGGGATCGCTTGAACATGAGCTGAGGGGCAAGCGGGGACAGAGACGGGAGGGTTGAAATGGGACGATGAGACGCTGATTGGAACGGCGGACAGACGTCTCCACGGGAGCGCGGCGGCGGCGGCAGGAGAACAAAGCCGGATGCGGGCGCTCTCCCAGATTCTGTTGCCGTAACCTGGCCCCGCTGCATGACAGCGCCCAATACAACAGCAGAGAAACTTTATCCCCCCCGCGAAACTCGACCCCCCACCTCGGCCCTTCTCAGCCAAATACACACATAAGCAGGTAAGGCCGTGTACCAAACAGATACAGGTAGGCACAAGGATTCCCTAATTCAATGTTGGTGGCACTTGGTCCTGTACTTGAAACAAGAGACAGCTGTCTGCTTAACAATAGTTTAGTTAGACCATGACTGTCCTACATGTCTCAAGCAGCATTTAAAAGCAGCTTTTGTACTTCTGAATTAGCTCAGTGTGGGGGTTTTTGTACTAGAAAAATAACTCTAATCTACATGCATTGAGAAGTGCTTTACAGAAGCTCATTTCTGCAAGGTGACCTACAGTGTATCACTTATGTTAAACAGTCACATTGAGTAAGGTCTTGCTGTTTCAACAATGCACTTTGTCCAACCATCCACTAAGAGACTTTCTTAGAAAATATCAAGGGTAAGCAGGACATGTATTAATCTGCCAGGACTGCATAAATGCTGCTGCAGCACAGCAACCAAAGTAGGCTACTATTGGACACAAGTGTTTATATATGAACAAAAATTACTGGGAAGAAATCTGGGGGCTTTTGAGAGCCAAGAAAGCATTTCACCTACAGGTTGGTGGTCTCCGCCTAATAGGTGCAAGACAAAAGCCAGACAACACGATAGGGTGGAACATCCCGGGAGGTAGAGAGGTTGTGATTGACGTTGTGTACAGAGATGAGTGCGACAGCACAGCTATTTTCTCATCGTTTCACAAGTCAGGCCCTCACCCTTTAAGGGCCTAAGCTATTCCACAAAGGCCTCTTTCAGTCTGTGGTGGTCACGTGACTGTGGGAAAACTAGAGGTTCCGCAGCACAAAAGGCAGAGAGCAGGAGCACCGGATCCCGGCCCACAAAGGTTTCAAATAAAGGATACGGTCTGGGGGCTTCTGCACGTCTGCCTCTCCTCCAAAACAAACAGACCCTGTCTGCCTCAAGTTCACAACAAACAGAAATTATCCACTCCACAACAGTGAGATACACTCGGGCTCACAACAAGCCTCAGCTGCAACTCATTTTTCACAAACAAGTAAGCAAATGAACAGCTTGGCTCCCTCGGCTAACGTGCAGTGACACTGTAAGACATTGCTAAGGATAGTTACTCCATAATTGCTAAAAACACCTGCATCTAGGACTACTCCATGACAACCTTGTTCATTTCTACACAGTGTAGCACATATAGGTACTTCATGCCTATTGTGTTATTCTTTAACACCTGTATGGAAAAAGAAGGCTTGGACTTGCCATATGGTTTTTGTTTCCAGTCTGACTGGCCCTGTTGCACCAAGTGGGGTCTTTCCTATATTTGACTGGTTTAGTTTGGCTGGTGGATGGGATCCGGCTAGTCCCCTGTATTCTGCTTGAGAAAGTCACAAGACACGCTAAGGATCGCATTTCATGCCAGTGTGCTAATGTGTTTTCCCACATAGCCATCACACCCACTTTAAACACGGCACCTAGTAGCACTGACTTTACACTTCGTTCTAATCACTTGTGTCTGTTGGATGAAAATGTGTTGGCTGGAAAAAGCCCATAGGATTAGAGATGGAAATATAGGTTAAAATAAAAGACAGTCTGGCCAAATGCAGACAAGAATAGGAGGCAGGAAAAGGGGGGGGGGGGGGGGGTGGAGGTTGTGTGAGCCAGTAAAAGGTCAGGCAGGATTAAAGCGTGTCTCCCTTCTCTATTCCTGAAACACTGCATTGCAGGGGGAGTCAGCTGCTAGTGGCAGGCCTAGATAAGAGCCCGTGGAGCTTTGTGTTTGTCACAGATAGAGCCCAGTACACAACCTTCTAAAAACATGGCATATACTTCTTCCTGCTATCTGTTTCTTCAAACAACGTCAGGGTTGTTGCTTCTGCACGGTGCCCCACGAGCATGCAGCACCGATGTACATTTCTCACAAAGGGTTCCTTTCAGTTCTTAGACCTCACAACAACAAATTAAAACATAGTTTAAGTTCCGATCTTTGACACAGTAATAGAAAAAAATGGTGCGTTAATGGTGCAGTGACTTATGCACTTTGTAAAGCTCTCTCTTGGAAGTCGCTTTGGATAAAAGCGTCTGCTCAATGAATAAATGTTATGTGACAGGGTTAGACTGCTTGAGCTTTCTGATGCCAATGTCTAATTCAAGAAAAACAGCTCACAAATGCACTTTGGTACTGTTGAGGCAGTTTTTATGTATTTTATACCACTCAGACAAGAGCTGGGAATATTCTGCCAAATACTATCCAGATGAAACAAATATTGTGTTAGTAGGGTCAGAGCAGGCAGTTCAGCCCTGCTCCACAACAGATCTATAACTCAATGCTGGATCTCAACCACTGTCATGTTATTCACCAGAGGTCACTCAATACTCAACCCAGAATGAGGTGCTAAAACAAACTACAAATCGCCTGAAAAATCAAGGGAATAATATTAGGCATCTCTTGCACAGCTCAGAGCAAGAAAGCAGGGTGGTAATGGAAAGTTGAACACAAGGCTCTACTATATGACAAATAGCTCTTTATGACGTTAACCTACTCTTGATGACTTTACCCTACTCTTTATGACAGTCAAATTGGCCTCCAGGCTATGGACTATCCATTTCAAAATAAATTGTGTGCCATATTAATAATTTAGAAAATAACACTTAGCTGTATGTTAAATAGCCATTTAATGGTGATAATTTAATTAGTTAAATCTCAAATTGAAAATACTATTGCACTTGTTTTTCCCAACATGGTCTAGGCTAATATCATGCATTTTGCCCTAATCTCCCTGTTCTCAATAACTGGTGAAGCTATGTTACTTTATAAAGGAGTGTACATCCGAGTAGACTATACTGACAACCTTCAAAATAAGTAAATCTTTTTATTGTCGTTTCCTACAGAAATTGACTGTGTGACGTTGCTGACTGAGTAGTCGGATACACACACTTAACCCTGGACTGTTACGAGTACTACTTTGGTCCACATTATCGGGGTAAAAAAAAAAAAACAGGCAAACGGTGAGAAGGCTGATGCTGGTGCAGTCGTGTTTATTCAGTCAAAAGTTATTGATGAGACCTTGGAGAGGAGACACGCCCTCACCCTAACACACCAGACAGACAGCTAGTACTAGTGTAGTAGGCTCATCCGCTTCCAAATTCGATTGGACACACCTGCCTGGCAAACTTTTTGCAAATGTGAGCAAATTTAGCATGAAAATTGTGACACTTTGTGAAATTAATCTGGCCACGTTTTTGATTATTTAGCTAGGTTTCGAATCACAAAGCACTTACTTTTGACTCAATATTCATGGACACCGTGATGCTGATAACTGAGTAAGACAGCAGGGCCATGTAGCTGTTAGCTTGAAAGCTAAGCTTGCAAGCTTTAAGCTGGCCATTAAGCGTTTAAACATTCGCACTTTATAGAATCCCTACGTCGAGTAAGTTACTCACCTGTCCAAAATTTGTTGCATTGCCGTCGTGTTCTGTTCCGCCATACTCGAAGCAATTTGAAAGCACCCAACAACAATACTTAGCTAGTTACCAGCCAACTAGCTAGCAAGCAGCTATGCTGCAGTGTTTGGCCTAGCAAGCTAGCTAGCTAAAGTCGGTCAGCAGATCAGGCCTTTTGTTTTGTAACGACACGCAAGTGTGCAAGCTCACCAAAATAATGAGGAGGCTTGCTTTTTCAACATCCAACACTAACCCGTAACTTTGCTGTCATGTGAGTTAAGATAGAATCTTGCAAACACTTAATTGCCATGAATATGTTTTACAACGGTGTGACCGCTTGACAGCCTGTCTATGAGGTAACGCAAAGGACCTGGCGATGCGCACTGCGTCACCAACCATAACAAACCCGTCAGCGGCGGAGAGCGCACACATTTGCAATGTGTTTGGGATATGTAGTTCGAAAATATATTTTCCTCCCTCATGTGGCCAAAAATATCAAACTAATGTTCTAAACCGTTCTGACGGAACTACCTAAAAGGCACCAAGCCTTCTTTGGAGGACGAGCATCATGAAGATACACATATGGCTACAGAACACATCTTATTGCGGTAGGATTCTTGCTTGTATATTAGTCAAAGCGTTTTCCAAGACCATGTTCATTCTAAGGGATATATCGAATGCATGCGTGATTCCAATTCATCCGTTTCTTAAATTGTGATCGCATAATGGTAACCTGCAAAAAAGGTTTATATAGGAACGTCGGTAAATAATGCTTGACAAGAATGGATTTTGGGTGGTGTAACAGCCTTCTAATTTGCACAATGCAGGGACACCAGAGTTGGACTACATTTAGTGAACAAATGCCATGATTGTTAGTAGGCCAACTTAATCAAGGGAATATTCTAGAATAAAATGTTCATCCTGGCAGTGTCCGGCTTTTAGTAGCCAATGAGACTAAACTTTGCATTCTGAACGAGTTGCGCAAAGAAACTACAACTCCCAAAGCCTCTTCTGCATCATCCATGCGCCGCAGTCAATCAGCTGTTGAAGCAACTGCTGACTCTCGGCACAAGGGTAGTTCATTTGTCATATCTAAACCCAGACGAGGCAAACAGAAAGCCTTATTTACAGAGTCTGAGAAGGTGAACGATAAAGGTAAACGAAATTCCTTCTGAGGCAGAGAAGTGACTCGGAGTGCATGCCAATGTCGTGTTTGTGTGGGGATGTGATAATAGGCTGCACCGTTGTGGATTAGGAGGTTGTTTCTCTCAGCTTTCTCTATGTATCGGGTGTTGTATAACCAATGCAAAGGGTAATGTGACTCAATTTTGGTTTAGATTTGTATTTTCTTGTTTTTGTCGACTGACCCTTAGGCCTATATATTACTTTACTTGACCTTGAATAGACAGCGCATCGAGGAGAAACATGGATTAATCGGACACAGAATACCGTGCAAGAGGATTTTAGCCTACTGCCAAACAGCAACCTCACACCTAGCCTACAAGTTTTGTAGAAACTAAATATCTTAACAGGCTGCACCAACCTGATTTTGCACTTTGCTGGGTGCTGTAATCACTCTCTACAGACTTGAACCACATAATTTGTATTTGAAAATGTGTTTGGTAGTCGCTCAAATGCGACGGCTTCAATTAATTTAATATGTTTTGATATGACACCTTGAAGTTGATAGGCCTACGCTGTTTAATTGCAGTTGATGTGACGTTGAAAGAGACGGCAATATTTTATACCAAAAGATGCGGTTGATCAAAGTTGAGACAAAAAATGGCAGAAAAAGGCTAGTAACCTAAGGCGACATTTGACTAGATGATGATATCATATTTTACTGAATTTTGTAGGCATAAATGCAAAGAACGATAGGCTAACATTAAATAAGATGCAAATAATGCATTTTGCAGCCCTCATGACAAGCGACTGAGGGTGGAGCTGTCATTTCGATATTCTTACACTTAAACCATGGGCTACATTTTACAGAGGCTCTACAGTGATGGATCTATGACAAATTAATAGTTCTAAACTAGTTCATTGTCATTGACAAGTGCGTCATCGCGTAGCCCACTGCAGCAGTAGCTTAATTGTCGCAGGATATAGTGATAATTGTATTTTCCATTGAAAATAGTATCCTGTGAAGTATCCAGCTTGCACACAGACTTCCGACATATGATGTCTTGAAAGGGTATGTCGGGGTGGTGGGTCAAGGTGTGTGTGTGTGTCTCTTTAACCTTGATGAAGGACGCAGCTGTATTTATTGACATATGCAAATTGATACAGGGGAGGTCCTAGTGAAAAAAAAAACAGGAACAAGAATCAGTTTCACGTTGCAGTTCTGAGTTCCTGTGTCAAGAAAAACGAGACGTGGCGAATATTGGTGAATATCTGCAGACCCGCATCTACGCTAACTCAGAAAAGATTTATCTTAAGAGTAAAAACGAGTGAAACTAAAAGATCTTTTGGCGGAAGTGTATTCCTAGAATCACACCGGTTGTCTTGAATTTTTTCTAAATGGGTGACCACGAATTCGCTTTGCAATTGGCTAGCCCCAGCAGCTGTAACATGCCCCTTTCCGAGTTCTCCTCCCATTATAACAGGCAGGCGAGCGTATATGACATCCTAAATAATAACTCGTCTCTGTTTTTCCCCGTTTCAGCTCAGCAAACCATGCAGGATGATTTACTGATGGACAAAAACAAAGCCCAGCCTAACCAGCAACAAGATCCAACCAACGTAGACCCTCCCTCCACCCCGACCCCCTCATCTGAACCCCCTTCATCAGAGGAGAGTCCGTCGACTGTGACAAACCAAGCATCTCAAGCGCTGAACAATAAAGAAAAATTGCCGATGGAGTCGCCGATCCTGCCCGGTTTAAGTTTTCATCAGCCGCAGGAAACCGGTGGCACCCTGTCCCCCTCATTTGGAAGCACTTGGTCCACTGGAACCACGAACGCCGTGGACGATAGTTTTTTCCAAGGAATACCCTCGGTGAACGGAACGATGCTCTTCCAGAACTTCCCCCACCACGTCAATCCGGTATTTGGAGGAAATTTTTCACCTCAGGTTGGCTTGGCACAGTCTCCGCATCAACAGCAGCAAGCCCAGCAACACCAGCAACCGCAGCAAAGAAGATCCCCTGTTAGTCCCAACCAAGGTCCGTTTCCCCAGAGAAGCGCATATAGCCATCAGACCATCATGAATAGCAAGGGTTCATCTTCCCCCGCATCATCATCAGCTTGGAATAATCACCAAAATGCCGCTTGGAGCACTGCCTCCAATCCATGGAGCGGACTCCAGGCAGGCAGGGACCCGCGGAGAGCTGTGGGCGTCGGGGTTGGCGTAGGGGTAGGTGTCGGAGTGCCGTCTTCCCTAAACCCCATATCGCCCATGAAGAAGCCCTATTCTAGCAACGTTATAGCACCCCCAAAGTTCCCAAGAGCCGGTCCCCTTACCCCGAAATCCTGGATGGAAGACAACGCTTTTAGGACGGACAACAGCAACAATTTGCTGCCTTTTCAGGTAACATGAAACAAATGTACCTGTCGAACCGATTCCTCATCTGAAACGTTTGATATTTAATAACTGAAAATAGCGCAATTAATTGGCTATGGTCGCATATGTGGAAGGTTTGGTAGAGAGTGTTCATAATGACATTCTATATATTGTTGTGTGTCTACTGTCTGATAGTGCCTCTATCCATTTATGTCGTTGACATTGTAAGAATGAATTGATTATAGAATTTACACATGGTTATAATATAGTATATATTATAATATAGAAAATTGTGAAGCTTATCTTTTCTTCCAAAATAGGCCTGCTATCAAAAATCATAAATAATAAACATGAAACATACGTGAGTAAAATGATTAGGTAGGGTTAGGGTTAGTCGGCAAATGTATGATAGTTCTTGAAACTGTATGCTACATTCATTTGACATTTGATTGAAAAGTAATTGACTGCAGTGTCTGCGTGGAACATGAAATGGTTAAATTTTCTCCGTATTTTGCCAGCTCACTCAGGGCTGTTTAAAGGGCACTCTGCCTCTTTGCAATAGGCTCGTTCCAGATTAGTGGGTGGGTCCTATCGGTTTTAATTCAGATTTGTGTTATACTGTTAATAATAATTAATAATAATATGTTTAATAATGTGATTTGTTCTTGTTAGCCTACATTGTTTTAACTAACTATATTTACCCAGACCCATTTCCAACTGCTCCCTGTCTCCTGGTTTGTAACTTGCAATAGACACTGACCTGTCAGCTCATTCCTAAAGGAAATGCCTTGACCGCATGATATACATGAGATACCCAATCTGTAACTAGATAAGGGTCATGTTTTGGCACATTTCAGTATCTGATTGCAGACTGAAAGACTTAAAGATTAAATCAAAAATACATTAACATGGAACTTTATGAAGAATAGGCCTAGTTTGTTTCAAGTGTTGTGTCACTGACCAGGTGATACAACACAGATCTTCAACCTTTTCAGTTCTGTGAAGGGCAGCGTTTGTTCACCCAGTCAAAAGAGAGCCCTGAGGAATGGGGTGTGAGTCAAAGAACTGCTACAGAAGGGACGACATGTGCCAACGCACCCCGGCCTGAGGTAGAGGGTGAAATTCCAGCCTGCTTGAAACGTAGCCCTATAACCTAGACTGCCTGCTTCCCCCTTCTCCCTTTACTGAAATTAGTTATCGCACAGTTTCCTTTTGTGAGCCCCTATCTCTTGGTTCTCTATTTAGCCAGCTCGTTGAGGTAGTTATCACTAGGACATAAGGTCAGGGGTCTCAAGGCAGGCTGTACAAAGGACCTTGTTTGCTGATGTGAAACATTGGGTTGAGGGAGGAATAGAGAAATGAAGAAATAGGGGAGTGGTTTCAGGGTCACTGAATATCACAACAGCCCCTCAGTGACAGCTGGACAACTCGTGTCAGGTGTATCTGTTATTCAGCAGCTTTAGATGCTCTGCAGATTCCTTGCTAGTCACGTGAATGAGGGGTGGATTTAAGTCCCAGGTGCCCTGGCATGTGCTCACAACCAACTGCTGTGTAAAGGTCAGGAATGTGTGGAATTTAACTTAACGTTTCCATGTGAAAACTTAAAAACAAAAGTCACATGAGAATCAGAAAAGACATCCTAATTTGAATAGTCGGTGGGGTGGGGCCCACTTAGGTGGGCTGTTTAAAGATCGCTGTCATATCAGTGCAGATGGGATAAGAAGTTGACTGACTACTTCTCCAGTCAAACAGAGCCTAAAAGAGATGTTTCATCACGGCTTTTACAATGGATGTGAGAGGGGTTCAGTCATTCTGAACTTTTCCCATGTTGACGAGTTGTTTGTATGTACAATATATCTCATCTTAACTGTGTTTCTAATTACGTTTCATTATCCACCATGACTCAATACCCTATCCAGTCTAGATCATTAACAAGTCAGAAAGTGCAGCCTCTTTGTGACGAGGCTGGTTTCATACCTGACCATTTCACATAAGCACAATTTGCGCATAAGATCGAATCTCTTCAGGGATGAATACTTATATAGATGACAAAACCAATGTCTGCTCCCCAACCTGTTACCAGTTAGTTTGCCTGCCTTGTTGAGCAGACATGTGGTCACCCTTTTATAGCTCAAAATCCTCCCCTAGCAAAAGTCCGCTCTAACTTTCATGTTTGGTCTGTTTCCAATCATGTGGCTACTGATAATGCTCATAAATGAGCTCTCACATCCTTGGCATAGCAGGATGGATCGGAGAGCAGTGTGGCCAAAGAGCACGGATGACCTGGTCTGTATTCCACATACTGTGTCTCTTGGATATATGTAGTGTGTTTAGTATGACAGGAAATCCAGTAACAGGAGTTGCCTGGTTGGGGAGCAATAAAGGGATAGATCTCCTCAGGCCATTTCACCCTACTGAAGCATCCCCCTCACTGTGTGTCTATTGGAGGGGTGGGGAAACGAAAAGCTCAGCGTTTTAAGTGTTTACCGTTTGTACCAAGTGGGCAGATTTTTATCTGTGCGTCTGTGCCGGATCTAGAGAGGGGGGAATAACGCTTTTGAATGCTCAGCCGAATGTGCCACAATAGCCCTGGTGTGCAAACAATGTGGCCCGGAGCTAGGTCAGTGGACACAGGACACAGCTGCCAAGGCTAACCCCTAGCCTAGCTGAACTCCCGCTCTCTCTGTCTCTCCCTCTGTAACAGGCTTAATCCTTCTCAATCGCCTGCTTCTTGTTCATTCACTCAGACACATCTTAGGGTATTATAATGGAGGTCTACTCAAAACATGAGTGTGATCTCATTGACCCATTGGTTTGTTCAATATTGAAACTGGAAGTGGGTCAGGGGCGGCTATTCGAGTCACAAGACCAAACAGATTCCAAATGGCTTTCAACTTAATGGACTGAAGCATATGGAAGCACTGAACTTCTTTCATGAACGCATGAAAAATTAAGATCAAATGGTCCTTTGGCACCTATGCTTCTGATACGATACATGTTGTGAGTGAGCTCTGACTCGATGTCTGAGGGCCAGGCTGCCGGTCCCCCAGGCCCCGGGCTTCCAGGTCCTCAGGCCCCGGGCTTCCAGGTCCTCAGGCCCCGGGCTTCCAGGTCCTCAGGCCCCTGGCTGCCAGGTCCTCAGGCCCTGGGCTGCCAGGTCCTCAGGCCCTGGGCTGCCAGGTCCTCAGGCCCCAGGCTTCCAGGTCCTCAGGCTCCGGGCTGCCAGGGCTGCCAGGTCAGACAGAGGCCACTGCAGTGGAAGAGATGACACACAGGCAGTGGAATAGGTGGTGGTCACAGATACATTGCTGGTCAACCACCTAACTTCGGTGGACTTGGTGCATGGTGCTCACAGTACTGGTAACCAACTAGGACATACACACACACACACACACACAGACTAGGCTTGAGCTCAAACAGTTTTTTAGTCTTTGGTTCATTTACAAAAAAGTCATTATTCAGCTTGGAACATCTTTATTTCACAGGTGTCAAGGGACAGCCAAATGCTCCGAAAAGGACATGAGAATCCCCTGTGGAAAACAGAAAGAAAACATGTTCATTTCTGTTGACTACAAACTGGTTTTCTAGCATAGCCTGTAAATCTGCTGAACATAACAGTTGCTGGGGGTTGTCTTTACATGTCTGTCGCTGACAGGGACAGTGTTTGAGCAAGGTAGCAGACCCAAATTTCAACCGTCAACGGAAATGCAAATCCCCGACAGTTTAAGTGATGGAAGCCACTGTTAAAGGCAATTTAGTTACTATACAAAAGCCCCTCTTCTCTGATTATACTCTGCTTTCGGCATACTCATGGTCACTGACAGACAACTAATTCATCAACTAAAACCACAGTCACCCCCCAGAGTCACATGGGGCCCCTGTGTTGGACCCCTGTCATCACCTTGCTATCTCATCAAGTGACACTCCAGCAGTGGAATGGTTTGTGCCCCTGTTCCCTATGACAAACAGTTGAGATAACTCTAACCTTTGACTTCTTTCTTCCCATCTCTCACAGGACCGGAATCGGCCCTTTGATGCGTTTAGCTTGCACTCTTTGGAGAATTCCTTAATGGATATGATAAGGACTGACCATGACAAAGGTAAACCCCACCCGGCCGGTGGCCCACCAATGACTATCGCTGATATTATATGGAGGAATCATTTTGCAGGTTAGGAATATTCATACATCCACGCTTATTTGGGTTTTTTGGCTTCATGGGAATCATCTCTGATCCATTTTTTTTCTTTTGCTCTATTTGCCTTTTCTACCAATTATAGTACAGATGAACTTTTTAGCCATTTTTTAATCACGAGAAAATTAACACCTTGGCCCTACCTGCAAAATCTTGCACAGTGTTTGATCTGTGAGTGTGTGTTTTGTCTGTGCATCATTATGGGCTGTCTTGCAAGCTGCTTCTCTACGTTCTCTGCTGACCTTAATCAAGTGACACTGCTGCTTCTGTTGTCTGGGTGTTTGTCACGTTGTAAACATCAGAAAAAGACGTGTTTGTGTTTCAAATCATGATGGTGTACACATCCTTGTAGTTCACCCGTGTTTTGTTCTGTGTGCCAGTGTTTGTGTGACCTTGTCCAATACACCTTTGACAACAATGCTAGATTAATAAGTCAAACGCTGCAAATCCAACACTTCAGAAACGCTAACCCTAACCTACGCAGCATTTCCTATGTAACTATAATGTCATTACCATAGGTATTGCTGAGTAGTTACATGGTCGTTGATGTCATCTTAAACTACGGACCAAACATTCTCCATGTTCTCCAAGACCATGGAGTGTGTGTCCCATGGACAAATTCCTTAAGATAATATTTTGTTGCTGAAGGTCACATGTCTATTGTAAAAACTCCAGTGCTTCAGATCCTGTTGGGCCGATGGCTCTCATCAGGTCGAGTGTTGTTTTTGCGCCTGCCAGACAATGAAAACACAGGGGTGGTGGAGGGGGGATATTATGAATAGGGCCTGTTGCTTTCTCATGCGTTGATTCTGTTTTTCTAATCTTATGTTGAGAGAGCATTGTGTGAGCGAAAAGGTCACCTCAGCAGGCATCCCACCTCACTAGTGGGGAGAGAGACCCGAATCTCCTGTAAATGTCCCCTTTAAGTTATAATCAGCGTTGGGAGAGAGAGGAAGAGAGTGAGGAGGCTAGAGAGAAAGAGGGGGGGGGGGGCACAGAGAATGACAGACAGACAAACAGACAGACAGAGAGAGACCTTTTCCTGACCAGAAGGATCTACATTCCTCCTCATGTAAATGCATGCGGAGGCTTCAGAGAGGCATGCTGCCATCTCAGGCTGTCACTGGTCTATTCCTCCCTGCCACACTCTTTTCCTCCCCGCCCCACTCTAGTACCCAGCGTGCGGCTCCAGTCTCAGACATAGTCCTAGCCCTGGTCCTAACCACAATCCAGAGACAGGGACTCACAAAGAGCTCAAGCCTGACCCTGGAGACGTGATGAGGTGTCCCCTCTATTAAGGAAAGTAGATCTAACTGCGTCAGTCGTTTTTAGGATGCAGCGTTTGTGTTCCTGTGAGAGCACGGCTGGATGTGTTGAGAAGGAAAGGGTCACATGGGGGAGGGGGGGGGGGTGAAGGAGAACACAACGCTGTCTGATTGAGATGCTGAATCAAGACTGCTTCTTATGACTTTCGAAGAGTAGGCTAGTCCTTCCAAGGGGGAGGGTCACTTTGTTCTTGTGATCCTCTCAAACTCCCCAATGCTCATTAATCCGATTGGAATGGCATGCACAGGGAATTTACGCTCTGTTTTGAAGGGGAGTGAGAGGGGGTGTTTGGGGGGGGGGGGGGGGCGGAGCTGCAGCGCTGCCAGGGTTGTCCAAAACAAACGGCCCCTTTCTCAGCACCGCACAAGGGAAAGCACGCAGTTCCTAAATGGGTCAGCTGAGCTCACGTGTGAAGAGTTAGGCCTCACTCAACACACACAAACACACACACACAGGTTCCTCCACTCTGCTTGGAAAAACACTGGCAGTCAGACAGACAGCAGCCGTCATCACCAAAGTCGCCACAGTCAAAGATGTGGCTGGGGATCATAGACTCCAGCTCCCATAGACGTGTATCCTGTTCTCCTCATACTTCACACACACACCCACATACACACAGCCACACACACCCACCTACACACAGCCACACACACCCACATACACACAGCCCAGCCCACAACCAGCCAAACATCAATGGGCCTACAATGACAATACTCCACCCAGAAACTCGTAAGCTTCTCTCGTACACCTAACAATGCAAATTGTTGGCCAAACTCCATGCAAAGCACTTCCATTTCCCACACTCTTGTATTCATATTCAAATGTAGGTTGTCTCAACTTTTGCATCAACACACTATGCTCTCTCTTGGCACACTATCACTTATATGACACAATTACTTGTTTTTGTCTCTGAACTATATAGACTCCAGTTCAGCTCTCTCCTTGTTTGGACCTTTAAACACTGAAACACACACACACACACACACACACACACACACACACACACACCCTCAGCTGGTCTCTCTCACATGATCACACACACGTCACTGAGTCCCTCAGTTGAAAAGAGATTCCATTGTCTCATAGCTTTCTGCTCAACTTAAGCTTAGATAATGAGGCCTTTCATGCGTTTCAATTCATTTAGTCATGTTTAAGTTACCATTTAATTCCAGCAGCGAAGTTCAATGTGAATTGGAACAGTTTTTAAGCTGTAAAAACATGCATTTGCTTTCAATGCTAGCGACTTGAGCTTTGTACAAATAAGCATCTATGGAAGAGAAAAGAGCTGTTGATTGTTCATGTGACAAGGTTTATCCCTGGTCTTGCTTGTGGAAGGTCATTTGTCAGAGACATGCACCAGTGAGTACACACGGGCTCATTGGTTAGGAGCTGGTCATGCTAACTAACAAGTATGGATGGTAACATTATTCAAGTTAACTTCAAGTTGTCATAAGTTTTTGACGTCAGTAGATAGTGTGTGTGTGTGTGTAGGGGGGTAACCAGCAGTGTGGACTCATTGCCGTGGGGTCACCAAGAGGTCACTGCAGCCTGACCTGAGATGAAATGTCACACTCCAAACATGTTGATTGGCTGGTCAGCGAATGAGCTTGACTTGACCCCTCATGTTTGAGAGTACTGTAGCTTCAACAACAAGAGAGGAAGCTTCTGTACTTTAAACAGTGTGTAATCATCCTAAAGAGATAAGGAGAACTGTTTGTTGGCAGTGGTAAAGGTTGAACACGCCCAGCCACCACTAGACACAAGTGAAGAGCCCATACAAAGAAAAGGCTTAGTTCTAACTAAAGAGAGGTTATTGCCAGTTCAGCTGGGATTGCTAAATAAACTTTGAACCCCCCTGTGGTGATCTGGTAAAGTGTCCTATGGTACAGCTGGACCTGTTATGATTCGAAGAAGTAGGCCACACTGACAGCACTCTGTCCCCCTGTCCCAGTCTGTACTTTCAGTAAAAAATGTTGTACACCCACTGCTCTCTTCAGAAGGAGTCTTCTTCTACCTGGGAGTGGGTGTTTGAGAAGAAGGCTTCACTTGACGGTAGCCAGCTGGACTCTGAGACTCCCTCTTCCTCGAGGTGTTTTTGTCAAGAGGGTTAATATTTCCACACCTCCCCGCTGGCTTGCTTTGCCCTCTTCATAACTGCTGCTCTGCTGCTTTCCAAACCCTGTTATTGGAGCTTTAATGTGCTCTCTAATGTGGAACAGAGGAGAGAGAACGTGTCTATGGTAGAGCTAGAAAGGGCTCCAGGTGTGTGAAGCACCGGCGCAGAGTCTGGAGGGAACTTTAACCCATTCCGCTGTCTTTGCTAGCATTAGCCTACATCCCAGTCAGATCCTATTATTGGTCTGGGCCATGGATAGATTCACTGGGTTCTTCAGGTCAGTTGCCAGCCCAGTCTTCCTGTCACTCTACTGCCCAGGCCAGGAGGCTAGGCTGAGGTCATTGGTCAGTCAGCACTTCACAAGATGTCTGGGGACGAGCTGGCTTTGTTCCCAAGGAAACGGATGACATGTCTTTCTAGAGCCGGGCAGGCCCCTGTCCCAGTGATCACACACAGGCCCAGAATAGTCCAAGCCCTAGTTGAGTAAATGTCACAGGAGCAGTGTCCGAAGGCAACAGCACTCAACTGGGGAAGCAGATGGCACAGTCCCAGAGCTATTTTAGGCCTTTTAGCGGGGCAACTGGACCCCCCCAAACCCCAAAATGGCTGGTTTACTATGGACCCCAGTTATTTACAAGCAGTGTAGAGCTTTTGTCACCCCTAATACGGCCAGGCTGCTGGAACAGAATGATGGTGTTGGTTGTGTTAATGCTTACAATCAACACTCGCAACTTTCAAAAAGGGTAATTACCTCCACAGGAAGTAGTATGAGGATATTCTCTGAGAGAGGCTAATTGAGAAACAGTGGTAACTGACTCCATGTAAGGATGAACGACAACTAAATAGTTTGGGACCTGTTTGCATCCGTTTTGAGCATCACAAATGTTGAAATGCTGATGGCCCAACAAGCCCACCCACTTGCACATTTCACAACACTGGCCCTCGAAGCAGACGTTTGTGGCATTTGGCTCAAACCTGCCTTTTCATGGATCCGTATGGGCAGAAAAGAGTGAGGAAATCAACGTCTAAGAATCCGTTGCATGCATCTGTTGGTATAGAAGCACCTCCCATCTCTTTCATTCTCTCTTGGAAGGCCATCGTCGGCCCTCTCTTAGCCTAGGCTTGCTTTTGAAACTTTTGACGCCTCGCCTCGCTTACGCCATTCCAGCTTGCCTCCCAACCACTCCATCTCTTTCAGTGACAGTTGATGGTGCTATTAATAAAGTGGTAAATGTAGATGGAAGCCCCAGGCTCTGCCGTGCTCCCACCGTGTAGAGACACCCCAGGAGCTGGGCCACGGCAGCTGGGCTTGAAGCTCTGGGTTTAAACCTGCACCCAGCTCAGGGGCCGTCTCGTTCCTCTCAGATTCTTTGTTGGGTAATGGATGTGAAAATATCCTCCACTCCCAAGTGCTTGCCTCATTTCTCATTTCCTCACGATAGGTCTATGTTTTGAGTGTTGCTCACCAGCCAGTTTAGGCACGTCGAAAGGAAAAGCACTTGGAAGGTTTGAGGGTGCGTCTCATTGACGGCGCTGTGTTGGTCTAGGCGGTTGACATGACAGTTTGACTGTTGTAGGATCGTGGCCCAACATTAATAACCATGTGTACTGAGGCTGGGCTGGGCGATAGGCTGTGATGTCTGACAGGCACACAGTCACACCCCACACACACACACACACTCACACCCCACACACACAGCAGCGCACCACAGACGGGGCCTTGTGACACTCTAACATTGTCACCAGAGCAGAATGGCTGCTTTGTAAAATTCTTGGTATTGTAGGCCCTCCATTGTTTATGCCTGTGACACGTGAGGGAGTGTGAGCGAGAGGTATAGAGGGAGAGAGAAGTGTCTGTTTCCGTCGTGTTTGTCCCCCTTCTGTTTGTGGATGTCTTTGAACGGGGCCGTTTCAGCTCAGCTGTGCAGCTCACTACAAAAACATAAACACCCCAGTTGCACCCAGTATGGTCTTCGAGATAACGTCACGCTGGGGTTTCTATGATTCGTCAAATGTATGTGGCAATGCTACGTGTTTGAACAGGGGCTTGCTGTGAGTGTGGAGCACTGTGCTGAGCTGCTGAACAGATAGGAGTCTAATCTCCAGTGTGCTGTTCTCCTCCAGGGCGCATGGGCCTCAACTTTCACCACCCTGGAGCAGACCACATCATGCCATTGAACAGTGAGTACGACTTCAAAAACAATTCTGTTCTCCCTCACCCCCCACCCCCCACCACCCCCCCCACCACCACATGCCTTGTGTCCCCTCAGTATCAATGGATACACTGTGTGTGGGTTTCATTTCAGCGCTAGCGTAGCACTCAACTGGTGTTACTGTGTCGCTTGATGATTTTCCATTGTGCCATAAAACACTAAATGAACATGACGTTCCGCACAGTGACGTTGACGTTCGACGGCTTGAAAGCTCTCCAAAGGTGATGAGGCCGTTAAGACGAGAGCAGGTGCCCACCCAGGCTAGGGCTCCTGCCCCCTGCCAGGTGTTACCCTCCTGACACGATAAACCCAGCATAGACCCCAAGAGAGGGGGGACGGGACATAGTCATCTGAATACCACGTCTAAAAATACCCTCAACCTGTAAGACTAGCCTCCCCCCTAGCAGATGGAGACATGGGACAGACCTGGAAACACTCTGCCCGGCTCCTGAGGCCATGGGGTTGAGCCAAGCGCAGCCTCAAGTCGAGGCCAGTCGAGAGAAGCAAGTGTTTCTCCTCACACCAGTGGCCGCGAGTGAAGGATAGGCTTCCTCCTTCGGCCTAGTGTAAACTTCAGGGTTGGGACTGTTAAACCTCACACATCTGGAAGTAGGGCTCTGGTTCTCCTCAGTTGCCTGGTGAGGTCTCCCAGTAAAGGGATGGATGTGAGAGGAAGAGAAAAGAAGAGAGAAAGGGGGGAAAGGGCGAGCGCAAAAGGCAGAGGAGGACAGGAAGCAGGGGATCTGTCATCTTAATAAGAAAGCAAGCCCTCCCGGAGCTTCCTACACTGCTGTCACAGCTTGACGGCAACGTGAACATTTTAGCTCTCTGTTTCGCCTTTTCATCGTGGGCCCCGAAGGGAAACACATTCTATGGCAGTTAAAGTGGGCTGATGCCGGGGCCCAGAGCTGCAAGCGTCTCAGCAGTCTGCTGGAGCAAGCCCTCCTGCTTGTAGCTTTTGATGGGTTTAGACAGCCACGCTTCGGAAGCTGGGGATGGTGGCTCATGTAGTTGATCCTATTTCCTCCTCTCTGCCTCGGACTCAAATGAATGGAGCCAGCAATGAAACCTTTGCTCTCATCGGTCTCGAAACTGCTCTTAAGTGGCTAAGATGGAAGAGGAGGATCCAGTGGTAAAGGTCCCCAGCATGTATGGGTCTCCTGGCATTCTCTTTTGAAGTGTTGCAGAGAAGGACAGGAGACATCTTCCAGTTAGGCCTGCCCTCCCTTCCTCTGTGTGACAGATGCTCTGAAGCCAGGCTCTGCCGGGCACATCCACTCATCATGCCCTGAGGAACCACTGAGACTCCATTTTACTCTTTAAAGTCTTCCCTATCTCATTAGAGGTGTCACTGCCCTTTCACTTTCTCTCCCCCTCTCTCTCTCTCCGGCCCGACCGACACAGTTTACCAAACCACCACTTCTCACAGAACATGCGTTCCACCATATCCCCGTCGTTGCTAAGCGCCTTTGTTTACGTCGAGGAGTGACAGAGAGAGCTCTGAGTGTGGAACCTTGTGGCGCTCCGGTCTTGGCCGGGTGAGAGAGGTTTAATGAAAAACTAGTGAGAGAAGAGTTCTGGAGACAATATCTCCTTCCAGAGCCGAGGTGGAGGGGGTAGGCACACAATGACATGGGCACAATGGAGAGACATATTGGTTTTAGGAGATGACTGTCTGCACTGTGACTCATGACTATGAGAGAGTCAGTAAAGGATATATTAGTCTGAGGTTCCCCAGCTGTCTGGAGGGATTGGATCCTCTTCTACCTGTTGTGTGCTCTGTCTGAGGCACTGTGAGACTTCTATTCATCTCATTTAGGAAGAGTTGAGCAACCACGCACACAAACTGTTTTTCCCAACTTGGATGCAGTCCTTAGAGAGAACGTTGGTGTCAGCCTTGTCACTATGGGTGGTGAGACCTTTGTCCTGCTTTCTAGATCCGGATCGGGCCTGCACTGTCACTCTACTGTACTCTCCAGTTCCCCTTTTAGTGCTGTCCTCCCCTCTCCTGCCCTGCCCACCAGCCAGCCAGCCAGCCTGTCAGTCAGTCAGTCCTCCTCGCTCCATTCCTCCTTACCCTGTGGGAAGTTTCCACTCACGCCTGGCCTCTCCTCTGAATTGCTCTAATGTTTCACCAGTCCATGATAATGACTAACCAGCAAGAGCTGCTGCAGCCTTCATTCTGTCATTTCGATTCAATTGTGTGATCCCCGTCATAGTAATGAATATTCACACCAGAAATTAGAATATGTGATCTGTTACGCATTTATTAACGGCGATGACATCATCTAGCTGGATTACAGCCTAGACAGTCAGTCATGTCTGGACATATTTCAGACCTCTCTGCACTAACCTCGCCTTCCCTACACAAGTCTAGCCTGTTACCAGGGCAGGTGTTACAGGTTTACTGTTGGCCAAGGCCAGACCATAATAACTCCCCCACTGCCGACCGACCGGTTAGGTGTGGTCGTCTGTGGTTTCACTGTTGCCTTGGTGATGTTTCTGGTTTGTGTTGCCCACAAAACCCATGTCTCTGTCTCTTCCTCCTCATCCCCCTCTCCCCCTCTGTTTCTCTCTCTTTCTCCTTTTTGTCTCCCTCTTTTTGTGAACACAAGCAGCCAGGAGTTATGGCCGCAGAAGAGGTAATGTGTGGAGTCTTCTCTGGGTTTCTGCTTGTCATACTGAAAAGGGGATCAATCAACATTAAAGCTAGCTCGCTCTCTACAGCCCGGGAGTTCTAGTGGGATGTCACCATCTGCTTTCATCTCCGCCTTGATTGGATGAAATCATATTAATTTGACACGCTTCTTTTGTTTTTGTTTTTTTCTCATCATTGCCTTTAATAAGGTCTGGGATTGGGGATGATAAAATGGCCTAATCTTGATTTTTTAAATCTTTTTTTGCTTAATGAGCGTGAGAGAAACAAAATCAATTGTACAGCTTTTGTTTTCTCTCTGTTGTTCTGAGTCATTGTGCTACCTGTGACATGTATGGCATCACTGTGACTGTTTGTGGATCCGCCATGTATTCACAAGCATAGCCGGTGCCCAAGTGAATGAATAACATGATCAAAACGGACAAATCCAGATCACTTCTAACAATCATCTTTGAAATAGCTCCCAGGTTATAGTGTTCCTTCCAGCATTTCAAAGATTGTGGAAGTATGCTGACTCAGAAAGGATGATTCATGTCTTGAATGGCAATGGTTGCTGTTGGAGACATGCCTCTGATTGTGGAGTGTTCAACTAATTCCGCCGATCCTTAACGTGGAAAGCTGTGGTTGGTGTTTGCAACTGGTGTTGCAACGTTGTGCCTGTATTTAAATGTTTTTAAGGATGTTTAGACTGGGTTAGCCCTGCATTAGCACACACACACACACACACTATGCTCACTGAGTACACTGAGTTTATGGAGATGAGCTCCTAGAGGAATCAACATCTCCCACATCCATACCACTGCACTACCATCTCAACACAGCGGTTCCATGGGCTGTGGCCTGTAGCGGTCCTCTCTATACCCCTCCCCAGTTCCACCCGCTGTTCCTCCATCCTATCCCCAATAATTGAATACCCTTGTTATTCCTACGCTATGTTATTTGACGGTTTCGACACAGACACTGGATCGGACTGGTTCGGGGTGGGGCACTGAGGAGGACATACCCCATGTGAATTACAAGGAGGGCTTATGCAGCATGTTACAGTAGTGGGCTATTGTTTGTTGGCTCTGTGATAACACTAGATGTGCATTCTTCCTCTGTCTCATATACCATCTGCCCCCCCCCCCCCCCTCCTGCCTTCCTTGTTCCCTCTCTCTCTTCCTCTCTACTGTCCCGCCGACTTCCCTCTCTTCTTTCTCCGACGTAGGCCGCTCATCCCTCTTTCCCTTCGAGGACGGTTTCCTCGATGATGGCCACGGGGATCCTTCGCTGACCCCTGGGCTGAACTCCCCGACGCGCTGTCAGAACGGCGAGAGGATGGAGCGCTACTCCAGGAAGGTGTTCGTCGGAGGCCTGCCCCCCGACATTGACGAAGGTACGTCTCCACCAATCGCAAGCCCGATCTGGGACGGCAGGCCCGCCCTGCTGGTTCTGTTGTCTGCGGGGGTAGCCTGTGTGTCTTGTATCCCAGAGAGAGAGCTGGGTCCCTGGCTCTGTGGGCTGGTTACACCCTGGTGGTTTCTGGCCGGGAGCAGGCTGCTAGTCTGGCAGCAGATGTGTGATGGTTGTTGTTCCCACAGTGGGAAGAATGCTTGAGGCGGTAAGGACACTTGGGATCTGGAATGGTGACTTTGCTCAATGTGGCATTCATGGGAGACGTACGCACACAAAAAAAAGCGATGCTCCCTATGCTTGCCCATGGTCTCTTGAAATATTAATGAGTCTCCATGGGACAATGAGCCCAGAAGAAGGGAGTCATGTTGAGCAAAACGCAGCTGAAATAGAAACTGCAGTGCAGTAATGACATGCACTGTCTGGGTATGCATAGACTATTTTCTAGTCAGCCTGCTTGACATGCGTATCGTAATGAATTGTTGCCATGGTGAATCTCTTTCAGGACCAAATGAACCTATCCTATCTCTGTGTCCCCATTTCAACAGATGAGATCACCAACAGCTTCCGTCGCTATGGGCACCTGGTGGTGGATTGGCCCCACAAAGCGGAGAGCAAGTCATACTTTCCACCTAAAGGTAAAACCTCCCTCTTTGTCCATCTTTTCATCTAATGGGCGGCTCAGCGTCCACAGCTACAGAGTAGAGAACAGAGTGCTGGTGTTTTTCACAGCCAGTTGTGTGTACTAGAGTTCATGTTACCCAGAATTCCTGTATCACCCGGGGTGGGTCACAGAGGTGTCTGCTTATTTAAACAGCCTCCTGCAGTTATCTCAGGGATATACATGCACAGTCACAGGCAAGGACACACACACACACTTGGGTCTCCCGCAAGCTCGTCCAGAGCCCGCAGCTCTGGGACCAGGTGGTTGGAGAGTGTTTGTGTGATTGAAGAATACCTTAGGAGGGTGAGGAGTGTCTCCGGGCCCCCACTCCTCACTTTCATTTAGACAGGTGTCCAGAGCAGAGGAGTGCTTTCATCTGGCACTGCCCTCTGGCCTCAGAGCCTCACATGACCCCAGCTAGCCCCTGCTAAACCAGCTAGCCCCTGCTAGACCAGCTAGTAAACCCCAGACCAGCTGCCCCTGCTAGACCAGCTAGCCCCTGCTAGACCAGCTAGTAAACCCCAGACCAGCTAGCCCCTGCTAGACCAGCTAGTAAACCCCAGACCAGCTGCCCCTGCTAGATCAGCTGCCCCTGCTAGACCAGCTAGTAAACCCAAGACCAGCTAGTCCACCCTAGACCATCTGGCTCTTGCTAGACCAGCTAGACCATCCTAGACTAGCCCTAGCTGGGCTAGCTAGACCACACTTGCCCCAGCTCTGTGTCATATTAGGGAAGCTATTAAAGCCTGGCTGGAAATAGTTAGCATTCCTCAGGCAGATGGTAATACGCTGCATCTGGAGAAGCTGCGAAAACTCTGCCAATTTCCCTCCCTCCATCTTCCAATATTTTTGCTTCCTTGTTTTATTTGTATAATTTGGGGGGTGGGGTTGGGTGGTGGAGGCACTTCTTTTCACAAAACCCAAAGCTCAAGAGGGAAAATGTGGCATCCTTTTAGGGGAATGAGTCAGAAGGCTGGAGGATGCCTTGTAAGGGGACGGTTAGAGCAGGGAGGGGCAGAACATTGGTTAGCCGAAAGGAAACCACCTCTCGTTGTTAGCACCCACACGGTTTGTGGTGCCATGCGACCACCTACGTGTTTTAATAAAAGACTCTTTTCCTGTGTAGAAAGTGGGAAGCCAAGTGAAAGTGCTGAACTCTCATGTTTACTGTGCAATGCTAATGCTGCAGTGTGAACTCGGCACATTAGCGTTAGCAACAGAGTTTGGACTGGCGCCCAATGGCAGCATTCTCAGCGCTAATGACATAGAGGTTTGTGAGAACCCATATGCACATGATTATGTGTGTGTGTGTGTCTCACATGGTCGGTTGCTGGTGCTCCGCAGATGTGGGATTTACATCAAGAGGTCATCTTCCTCTCGTCCTATTAAATGTCCTTCCAGACTGACCGAATGGAAAGATGCTGGTCACTTTTCCATCCTGCCATGTACTTAAACTGCAGTTATGTGTCTCCATACTATTATGAAACTCTGTTTTGAGTTTGTGGATGAGTCACGCTGTGGCTCCCCAGGCCAGGCCATGCTCCATCAAGCTCTAGGTCTTCAGTCGGCTCTCAGCAGGTGACTTGTCTGACACAATCCTCTCTCGGCAGCTGGAAGGGCAGTTCATGGGCCACTGCATCATTTCTACCTAGGTCCCCTGGTCCCAGGGCTTACCCCACCCCATCGCTCTCAGACCCTCACCCACTCTCTCTCTCTCTGCCTGCGTGACTGTCCCATGACGTCCCTGATGGATGGGCTTGGTCACCATGGAGCCCCTGAGCATACCTGCTCTTTTAGTCCAGTCTGGACGCCCCTGGCAGCGGTGAGCTCCAAAAGCTAGCGAGCTATTTCTGTCTGTGGCCTCATCGAGGTAGAGAGGAGGAGGAGGCGGTGGTGGGGAAGCACTTCTAGGATTTAGACTGTCTGCTTTTAGCCTAAAGTGCCCTCATGCTGGAGTCTGAATGATGGAAGCTTATCTGCCTCTGAATGGGGTTGTAGTTAGGCCTACCCTGGCTGGCTGGCACGAGGGCCAGGGGCACCAGCCTGGTCCAAGGTCAGGGGGGTCCCAGCACCCGTGTCTGGCTCCCTCTGTGCTCCTCCTCCCCCCCCCCCTCTCCCTCTCTCCCTCCCTCCTTTGTTTACATTCGGAGGCAGAATTACGTCCCTCTGTGGTTTTGTCTGCGGGGTTTCACCCCTCCTCCTACCTCTCATTAAGATCTACTGCACATCCGTGGCCAGGCTGGGAGTCTGCCTGTCAGACAGCTTCCAGACTAGAGACGTTTGCATGTTGGCTCGTGTGTTTGTCGCTCCGCTGTGTTGGGAGCTCTCTCTCCTCATCATCATCCCACCTATGCCTAGATATTCCTTTTATAGATTTGGAAGTCCCTGGAAATTCCGGTCCTTTGTTTAAATCGTGGGTGCTCTCTCCCTCGCGTAATGCGGGGATCTAAATGAGGAGAGAGTGTTTCCTGAGAAGATTAGCCCTGATCAGGAGGTGTCACTGTTCATTTCAACAGACACGACACTGTACCACATTGTCACACTCTGTGTGTTGTTGTCTGGGTTTAAATCCTGATCTAAGGGAACAGCACCATGTTCAATGGTGACAACAATAACGAGGTCGACCTCAGAGAGCTTTGGAGTTGAGGACATGGCAGTGTCATTTGGTTTATTCGATAAAGTCCTGGACATCATGCGTCATAAATAAAGTCAAGTTGTATCCTAATTGCGGGTGAGGTAACCGGTGTCATTCCTCGGTGAGTCCAAGCCGTTCTTTGTGCCATTAGTGAGGCAAACAGTCAGTGAGGTCACTCTTGGCTACGGGAACCATAGAGGCCGTCCTCCACTCAGGTTTTAATCTGTAAACAGGATTCTTCACGCTGCAGAACGCTGCCACTGCCAGTGTGTTTTCCTTCTCCCCTCCTAGAAGGAAGGAGCTCAGCAGCAAAGCTCTAGAGATCTGAGGCACGAGCCACTGCAGATCTGCTCTCCTCGTCTCAGGGTGTAAGCCCCTGCACTGCGTAAGGCTGAGGGAGACACAGGAACACAGACAGGAAGGCTCAGTAGCACTGTACTGGGCATAGACCGAGTCCCAGAACCCTCAAGCCGTGTGTGTGTGTGTGTGTGCGTGTGTGCGTGCGTGTGTGTGTGCGAGCGGATAGAACCAGCCTTGCTCTGTAGTCCAGTAACCTTACCCATTTTGTTCTCTGCATAACGGACCATTGCATAATGAATGGCATGGTCTCTGACGTAAGCTCAGAGTGTGTGCTTTTCAGATTTGGTTTTGATAGCCTTGGAGTTGGTGGAAGGTGACAGAAGTTAATCCTATACAGTTGACTCTGAGAGGGAACATGGTGTACCAGTAACCACAGCCAAGAACTGCCTCCTTCAGTTAGCTGCTAAGGCTAGCCCCTTCCTCCAGTTCTCTAACCTCCAGCTCTGCCCCTCGTCTCCCTGTGCCAACTCCACGCTCTTCTCTCCCTCACCAGTTCTTTTCCTCTCCCTCACTCTCCTCGTGCAGCCCCTCTCTCCTTTGCTCTCCGTCTCCTCTTCTCTCCCATCTGCGTAGGCTGGTTTTCTGGAGTCGCTCTTTTTCTTTCTTTCTTTCTTTTCTTCATGCTGTTTGTTGGTGTTTCTCTCTTTCTACTTTGTCCTCTGTCCCCCTCTCTCTCTGTCCACCTTTCTCCACTTCCTCCCAGTCTCCTTCCTCCCCCCCCCTCTCTCTCTCTGCTGCCCTGGGATGGAACACACTGTTCCCTACTCTAGCTGTGTTGTTGGCTCCCGTTTGCCTTTTCATCCTACTTTTTGAGACTGCAGTCTTTTTCAGGAGGGGATGTGAGCTCAAGACCACATGACCCCACCCCCACCCCCTGATGACAAACTTTATGTAATGAAGCGGGCAGGCTCTGAGGAAGCCTATACTTGTGTTTGCTGGAGGGAGGGGGGTGGGGGGGTGGGGGGTGGGGATGCACAGTTGCACATTGTTTCCATTATCCCGATTTGCCATTTTTACCCAAGTTACCCAATGTCAGGGAAACTTAGACGAATTGTTCCTAAGGGGTTGTGGTTGATGTGATTTATACTGCTGTGTGGCTGAACTGGGTGTTTTCAGTCCAGGTTTTGGACTTAAGTGACTTAGTGCTCTGCAAGAACATTGCCATTTGGACAGTGACGAGTGTGCACTCCACTGGATGGTGCATCTGCTTACAGGCCTGTGTGCTCAGCCACTTAGTCGATTACAGGCTTGATGTACTGTGTTTACAGTGCTTTTCCTCAGTGATTCCCGTTGTACCCTTGTTAGTGTGTTGCTCTGTCTCTGTGTGTGTATCTCTCTCTCTCTGTCTCTCTCTCTGTCTCTCTCTCTCTCTGTCTCTCTCTCTCTGTGTCTCTCTCTCTGTGTCTCTCTCTCTGTGTCTCTCTCTCTGTGTCTCTCTCTGTCTTTCTCTGTCTCTCTCTCTCTGTGTCTCTCTCTCTGTGTCTCTCTCTGTCTCTCTCTCTCTGTCTCTCTCTCTCGGTGTCTCTCTCTCTGTGTCTCTCTCTGTCTCTCTCTCTCTGTGTCTCTCTCTCTGTGTCTCTCTATGTCTCTCTCTCTCTCTCTCTCTCTCTCTCTCTCTCTCTCTCTGTGTTTTGTTCTCTCGGTTTCGTTCTCCCTCTCTGATGTGATTACCCAGCCATGTCACTGACGTCTAGCTACAGCATTGACCTCCGGGGCTGTGTGACTGCCCTGACGCAGGCAGCGATGGGAAGGTGTGTGTGTGTGTGGGTGTGAGAGCAGGGGAGAAAAGGAAAGCGACGTCACTGACGTGTGTGCATAAAAAGGACTGTGTGTGAGAGACTCACCAGAGACACAATGTACACCTTCTGACAAAAATAGGTGCATACTCAAGTTTGTGTGTGTGTGTGTGTGTGGACTCCTTCTTGAATGGTGTCTTGGCTGCTGTACCATGGTGGGTTGATGAGTAAGACAAGGCCCCACTGAAAGACAGGAAGATGTTAGCCAAAGTGGCACGCTTGCATGGTCACCTGCGTTACACTCTCTCTCTCTCTCTCTCTCTCTCTCTCTCTCTGTCTCTCTCTCTCTCTCTCTGTGTGTACACACACACACAGACATCCCCTCATACCACAGTTGACTGCGTCTGCTGAGTCAGTATTTCCCCCTCCCCTCTTCATCTGCTGCAGTTAAACTCAGGAATGCTTGCTCTAACACATGACAGTTGCACATTCCTCTCTACCCATTCCTCCTCTATCGCTAGCGGCGTGTGCGTGTGCCTTGGGGTGCGTGTGCACGCGTCTCATCGGTCTGAATGCAAGGCGAGTGTCGTATGTGTGAGCGTGTCTTAAAGCAGAGCCGTTCACTGCTGACACCAGAGCCTGGGACTCGTGGGAGAGGCCTCTGCACCATGTGTCCTGTGAGCCTGCACAGGCTGCCCTGTCCTACCTTGCCCTGTTGTGCCCTGCCCTGCCCTGTTACCGTGCTCTACCATGTCTTGTCCTGCACTTTCCTATCCAACCTGCCCTGCCCTGCCCGATTTGACCCTGTCCTGCCCTACATTACCCTTTCCTGTCCTGCAACTTATGAAGGGTTCCAGAATGGCAGTATGCTGAGTTCATTAGCCACACATAACACCGCCATAAGTTAACTTAGTCTTTCTCTCCCAAACCGACAGAATGACCTCAGACAAACTCTTTTCCTGAATAATGCATCGTTTGATAACGCACGCCGAGGTGCTCTCCATCTCTCTTGTCCTTCCTTCAGCCGTTCGTGGGAGGAAATCTCCCCAGGCCCCAAATGTTCAAAAAGATTTGGAGAGTATAGCCTGATCAATTTTGCATGGCTCTTTTTTATAATGGTGGGCCAGTCTCAGCTGTGTCAGCTCAAGTGGAAAGGGCTGAGCTGACTTATGGGAGCTGGGAAATGAACCAGGGCTGGGGAGTAGAGATGGATGATCTTCGGGACTGCAGTTCTATGGCTGTCAAGAGAGGACACTCTGGGCCGCAATTAATTCCCGTGCCTAGTCACAAGTTTACAACAGGAAAATCGCACAGTGCAGTTAGTGTAAAGACTGATGACTATGAAAAAAAAAAAAAAGATTCCCGCTAAGAGAGCCTAAGCTTAGAAGCTGAGGCTTGATCATGAGTTCTTGACTGTAAAACCCGTACAATGCAGCGACTGTAAGAGAGATGTTTCTGTTCCGTGTCTTCCCTGTTTGTCCCAGGCTATGCCTTCCTGCTGTTCCAGGAGGAGACCTCGGTCCAGGCCCTGATAGACGCCTGCATCGAAGAAGACGGGAAGCTCTACCTGTGTGTGTCAAGCCCCACCATCAAAGACAAGCCAGTGAGTAATCACCATAAAACCTTTTTTTTTTTTTTCTTTTTCACAAGTTTTTTGTGTTTTTCTAAACTCCTATTGGCCACATTCAAATGTATCGAATAGAATGCAAGTCTTTTTAAGGGGGTTACTCCTGTAGAATTTTTTGTCTCGTGACACGTTTACTCCCCCTGTCCCAGGTCCAGATCCGCCCCTGGAATCTGAGTGACAGTGACTTTGTGATGGACGGCTCTCAGCCCCTGGACCCCCGCAAGACCATCTTTGTGGGGGGCGTGCCCCGGCCTCTGCGTGCAGGTGAGAGATTGGTTGAAGCATGTCTCCTTCCTGTCCTGTGCTTTCGAAAACTGAGGCAAGTCTGCCATGAGGCAAGCACATACCGTAAAGGCTGTTTGCCATAATCAGTGTAGTTCAAGAAACCCAATGATGAACTCGAGAACATCAAGAAGCTGGGTGATGAACTTCCTGTGGCGTGACCTCAGCTAGTATGACCAGGGAAAAACCAAAGTCAGATGATGATGAATCAGACAATGATAGAAATCCTCAATCACGCAAAAAAAGGTTCCACATCTCTTTCATGTAGACCTTCCTCCCTCTGTCCTTCCTAGTGGAGCTTGCCATGATCATGGACAGGCTGTATGGGGGCGTCTGCTACGCCGGCATTGACACTGACCCGGAGCTCAAGTACCCCAAGGGGGCGGGCCGTGTGGCCTTCTCCAATCAGCAGAGCTACATCGCTGCCATCAGCGCTCGATTCGTTCAGCTGCAGCACAACGACATTGACAAACGGGTGAGTGAGGTCATGGGCTACTGTGTTCTCAATGGCCCTCCCCTAGAGGGTTCCCCCGAATCCTATGCTGGGTCCTACAGGCTGCTGTAGATCGAAACCTCTGGTGGAGCCTCGCCATCCATCCATCCAACAGTCATTAGTGGTTTCCACCCAACCGTCCAGCCCCCAGCCTGGAGCACAGGGAGCCTCTGGTCTCCAGCAGTCCTCCATGTAATCACGGCAGCCTTTGGCTTTTGGACGGCTGACAGATGTTTTAAGTTGCCGACGTGGGCCTAGTTAATTATAGGAGTTTCCTATACATGTATATATTCACTTCTGCCTGGCTATTTTGGGCTTTTCTTTGGCCATCTAGCCTATAGCAGCAGCAGCAGTGCATGGCTGACGGTAACCAACCAAGACTGGGCGTCTGCCAGGGATCCTAGGCTCTGTCTGGCCGGGCTGTCCACACTTCCTCCCGGCTGTCATCACACCACAGGCCTCGCTCTGACTAGAACTTTGGTTCTGTGGCGCTACACTGCAGATCCTAGTTCTGCTCTCCCATAATGGCCAATGTCATGGACGTGGACTTGAGTAATGAGGCATTTAATGGCCTATAGATTAGATCTCCTCTGCATTGCAGTGCCTCATTATCCTGATTCCCCAGCCACAACCATGGTGTGAGGGCCAAAGAGCAAGAGAGAAATGTTTTCTCCAGATACCCTTAATGGTCTGGGGCTGAGGGGCCAGTAAGAGGGGGTGGAGGGGGGAGGTAGAGAGGCTAGAGGCTACTCTAGACGGACCCCTCTTTCCCATTATCATGCACTCCACATCCCTCAAATACCACACCCAGGTTCTTAGTGAGCAAGCACTCAACGTTCTTCTTATTACATTGTGATTAGTGCCCCAACTCAGGACTTATATTTAATCGTCCTTCGGGGCCACAATCACTCCATTAACTGTACATGGCTCTTAATGATGGAACAAGTGAGACTCTTATCATCTGAGGCTAGCCCCTCTGTGCTGTTCACTGAGGTGATGATGGCTGTTAACAGCCCAGGTGTGCTGGCGGCTCCTCTGTCCCGGCCTTGTCCTCTCCTGACCTGGGCTTTTCACTGTAGAGCTCTGGGGGTGGTGTTTGTTCCCCTTAAGCTAAGTGGAGAAGGAAGCCGCTGATGCAGGGTCTGATAGCCCGTCATTACACTGTCATGACACGCTACGGAGGAGACGCCTCCACTAGCTGCCCCCTCCTCCTCCCTCGCTCTCTCTCCAAGGCATCGCCATGACTACGCTGCTATGATCCTCGGATGGATGGTCAGGTTCGGTGCTCCCGTGTGTGGGAGGAGTGTGCCTGCCTCTGTGTCGGAGCTCTGTTTTGGTTTGGAAAGGCGATGGGTTTGATTCCCAAGTGCTTAGCGGAAAATAGACTAATAGGTCAGTGAAGCACAGCGACCCATGTAACGCTACAGCAGGAAAGATCAAACACGTTTCATGACCTGATAGCAAGTTGACTCTTGGTCTCAAGGGAAAAACTTGAAAGCATAAAGAGAAGACAAATCATTTTTTTGTTTCACCTTTGACCTCAGGTGGAGGTGAAGCCGTACGTCCTGGATGACCAGATGTGTGACGAGTGCCAGGGGGCGCGGTGCGGAGGCAAGTTTGCCCCCTTCTTCTGTGCCAATGTCACTTGCCTGCAGTACTATTGTGAGTACTGCTGGGCCAGCATTCACTCCCGGGCTGGTCGAGAGTTCCACAAGCCACTGGTGAAGGAAGGGGGGGACCGCCCTCGACACGTGTCCTTCCGCTGGAGCTGAGGGGGCCAGGACCAGCCCTGCCCTGGTCACCTCCCAGAACCGCCCCCTCCCGCCCCCCACGACCAGGGACAGCGCTGAGAACCTCCCTACCCCCTGTACCCACCAATCCGCTCTGCTCCCTCCTCCCCCATCTCTTCAACAGCTAAAAGGATAGGAACAAATACATAGGTCTTTCTTTTTCAAACCACACCGCTCTAAACTATTTTGTCTAGTGTACCCTTGAAAATAAGGAGGGGAAATGAATCATGAAAGTCTATCAGCTTAGAATTTGCACTTTGGCACAAAACTCACTATACACACATGAGCTGGTATGTAAGCCAAAACCTGGTTGTTTTCAAGTTCTCAGTTCCATGTTCTGGGTGGGTTAGTGTCTCTGTAAGACCCAAGATGAAACTATACAGTACATATATCTGTAAAAAGTATATTGTTTTGTTTTATATCTATCTATATAGATAATTACGTTTCATGTGAAAGGAGCATGCACTTATTTTCCAACAATATTGCCCCTAGTATGAATAATTACCAAAGGCAAAATAAATTAATGCATACTGAAAAATATAATAAGTGGCGTAAGATGTAGCAAGATTTAACAACTATCCAGTAGTGTGGGCCATAGAAGCTCAGATTGAAATAACATGGGCTATATTTGCTCTCCATTTTGAAATATTAGTATTTAATACCTCATGAGCGAAATCAGATTTATTTGCTTATAATTCCTAGGTCTTTATTTTTGTAATAACATTATTTTAGTGTTATGTAAATGTAATGCTGCAATAGCTTTTGCTGCTAAACCCATGGTATTACCAGATACCATAGTACTTTATTCAGGCTAAGGTGTTCAAACAACTATAATGGCACCCAGTTTAACAGATGACAAGCTATCATAGGAGGAGGGGGCGCTCCTAGAATATGATGGCTAGTTTGGTGGAGGGTGGGGGGTGGGATTCGCCCCTAACTGCATGTTTATTTCAATCAGGTTGCTGCATGCAATAGATTTTCAGTATCATGTCTACTATTCAATTCTGCCCATGTTTGCACAACACAGTATAGATGTACGTATAACTAGCACGGAACTGGAATTAACAGGGAAGACTGGTAAAAAGAAAAAGACGCCTCCAGTGAGATGGTCTGGCAGCACTGGATTGGCTGAGATGCCATGCCACAGGGCAGTGCTAGCAGACAGTCTCAGCACCGCTAGGCGGTGATCAACATACAGCCACCAGATGAGAAAAAACAACCTTATTATTAATCAATCCAATTAGATTGTAGGATACCATTTAAAACTCTGATAGGTGAAGTACTTTTTGCAGTGATTGTTAATATAATTGTGCAATTTTTTATACCGTATGTAGTTAGGTCTGAGTATGCCTAGAACTGTGATTCGCTTTAACTGTTGTTGATGTCCGACATAGAAGTCCTGTGAAACTTCATAGCTAGTGTGTACACACGTATATACGACCTTGTACTCACATTCAAACAAGTACACACACCCTCTCACACTCACCGACATGCACACATACACACACTGACACAAAGTATGACCCAAACACATGAATTGCAAAACAGAATAACGTGAGCTTGACCCACAAACACAACTGCTGTCTTCACCTTTTGACAAAGCGTAAGCTCGTCCCCCCCCCCCCCAAAAAAAAACAAAACAACCAAAGAGCTCACTTGTTCAACTTGTACCAACCACCAACACATAGAGACCCCAGGTGAAACTAAGCTGATGCGACCCTCAAGGCCTCGAGGTGGAAGGTAGATCGTTGCATCTGTGTGGTCATTGCAAAAAGGAAGAAAGACAGTGATGAGAGAGCAAAGACAACATTAAAGCTACCGGAGACTTGTGGTTTAGAAAACAGAGCTCCTCCTCAGCCTGCACATAATGTTCTCACTACACGGCTACGGAGTTGTAATAACATTGCCAGAACATGTGTGCTAGCTGGGTTTACCATATTTATCCAGATTTTCCTGCAAAGCTTGAAGTAGAAAAAAATGACCTGCTAAAATGGTGGACATATTTTTTTATTAAAAACCTATGGTATATGGGGTGCAGTTGAATGGGCTGCGACGCTACTGCATAGGGTGGGAGGGTGGGAGGGAGGGTGGGAGCAAAGGGGGGCATTTAAGAGATCTAAATGCAACACTTACAAACTAAGGATTGGCTGTCGAATTTGGAGTTGGCTCGGGTTTGATCAATGGAGTTGGGGGCTAAGTTACACTGGTTTTAGCAGTTTTGTGGACAATCCATGTGGATCCTCCTACATCATTGCGAGTAGACGTGTCGTCCCCCTTTCTGTGTGTCGTGATTGTTCCGTGCTGGCACCCCGCAGTCGTACTCTCTTGGTTTTAGTCGCAAACTGTTTCTGGTAAAAGAAAACTAATCAAAACTAAACAGAAGATACTTTTTTTACTTATAGAAAAAAAAAAATATAAAGAGGCAAACAATGAGTAATAATAAGTATCCCTATGAAAGTGAATTCTGGGTATTTTTTGTGAAATTTCTTTCCCCGCCCAGAAGGGTTTTCTATGTTTGTTCCTTCTCTATGATAGACATTTTGTTATGCACTACTCTTTGTATCTGGACAGTTTTCAACAGTCAGCAATTTTTTTTGTTAAAAGAAAAAAGGAGAAGTGTGCTTTCTGACTGACATGATGTTTTGCAATACCTCAATTTTGAAATATATTAGGAGAGAAATTGATATTTTCAAAGTAAGTTTATTCAGATAAAAAAATATATATTAATTTAATTATTCGAGAGAAATGATTTAACAGATGGTTGATTTTTATTTTTATCATGCTTATTTGCTTTTATTTTAAGATTTATTTTTGGAAAAAACATCAACTGAAGGAGCTAGAGCTTTATAACTTTAATATAATGATGTAGTTAGCTGAAGTACAGAGTCTACCTTATTACAGAGGAGGTTAGTGTGTGTCCCACTGGTCGGATCACCGTGGCAATACGGTGCCCCCAAACAACCCTAAAAGCGGTAGTGACCCAAGGAAAACACAAGTTCTCAAGTAAGAGATCTATAGAAATATCTGCTCTATCAGGTGCTCAGAGAAAACAACTGAAGATACTTCCCTTGTTTTGTATATTTATAATCAATCATTTACTATGCTGACCAGAATTGTGAAAGAAATCTTCTGTTCATGTTATTTTTTTAAGAAAACTTTTTTATGTTTCCTAAAAGTATGTGCTCCCTTTTGTTTTGTAAAAGCAACATACCCCGATTTGTTAGCCTGACATTGTTTGAAAATAGACTTTTGAAGGTCCTTGAGCAGATGGTGGAAAGAAAAGAATGTTATTTTTAAAACAAAAAAATACAAGTGTTTCACCTGTAACTTGACCGAAAGCCCCCAAGGTGCATCAATTGAATGGTGGCCTTCTATTCACGCAAGACTTGAATTAGTCCCATTTTTTAAGGCTAGGAACCTTGATTCTTTGTTGTAATGTGCAATACTGTTTGTACTGTTTGTAAAAAAGAAGAAAAAAAGAAAAAGAGGCATAAATCTTTATTGCAGAATTATTTTCATTGCAAGCATTGTGATTCACTAAAATCATTTTCTACTGTGTATTTACCTACTCTACATGCTAGTACCTTCCAGTAGTAATGTAGCCTTTGTACTGAGAGATTTTTCATTATTTTTAGAGATTTTGCTAAAAAAGAAAAGAATTTAAACATATTTACATATTTTCATTTTTATTTCGTATTTTCTTTACAGACTTATTTCTCAACCATTAATAGTTATTTGTGGGGGAGACTTTCATATCTGGTCAATGTCATTAATATTATTTTGTATTTTTACTTGGAATAAATTAATTTTATGATGCTAATTCTTTAAGAAAGTTTATTTTTTGTTTGTTCACTTATTTTTTGAAGCTGAAAAACCTTTGTAATATTGTTACTAAAATGTCTAGATTTTTGAAATGCAAAGCTTTATGTGTTAACTCGCTGATGTTGCTTACATTGGTGTGACAATGATCTAAGGAGAAAAAAAAAACACATAAGCGTTTGGTAATTAATGTTAAGTGATTGGCAATGTAAACAAATAAATGGGCAATAAAATAAAATGACAGTATGGAGAATGGTATGCAGTATGTTATATTATGGAAGCTGTACAACACTACTTGCCACTCCTACTGTTTCTGCAACTACTACTAAGTACTTCAACCCCAATGTGTATAGTAAACTACATTGTATGACCATGATAGATGTCACAACACTTCTTTCGATGGGAAACATCAAACTTGTAGATAATTCACTCATGTTGCATGTCCTCCCCCCGTTCAAATTAGTGATAGTAGGTTTTCCCCTGTGGGTACATCTGGCCATGTCGATTGGTGTGATTGTATTTAAGTATGAATGTAAATGTTCAGAATCACTGCATAGTTTAATGGGTAGAGGTGTGTTTGTGGACCTTAGTCAGAAAAGCTGCACTGGTCAAAATCTTTAATTTAGAGCTTTCTGCCCCAGCTGCTAAACCCCCCGCTCCCCCCTCCCCCCCACCAACAAAATTAATAAAATAAAAACCACATACTTGACATGGTTAGCTTACAAATGCCCTAACTTGTAAACCTATTTGGCCAAGATGCGCACTAACCCTCTTTTTTCATGTAGGGCATCCACTTCTATTGATGGATACATGCTCAAGACGTGATGTCATGGAATCTCTCTTTCTAACATGGTCATCCAAAAGAGATGAAAGAAAAATTAAAACGCTTATCTGAGAATGTTATTTCTAGCTTGCCTTTTATACCAGTTTTTACAGGTGGTGTTCTACTACTCCTCGTCTCCTATACTAATCTCATGGTTGCTTTCTCTCGAGGGTCAGTATTATAGCATACCACCAAGTATTTGTTAATTTATTGCCCTTTTTTATTTTGCTAAGTAAACATTTTATACCCAAAAAAACACATGCAACTGTAAATGTGCAAAATGGAGGGCAAAGGTTCAATAGAAAGATTATCGTGTTTGGTGATTGAGGCCATTTTCATATAATCTTCTGTATAGATACTTCTATTTCATGTAACACTAGATTTGGCTAGTATACTGTATATTCACTTATTGCTTCATGGACTTTTCTCTCTTTGGGTAGGTAAACAGTAGGCCTCTTCATCATGTGATCTCAAAACAGGATATATATAAATATGTATATGTGTGTGTGTATATATATATATATATATATATATATATATATATATATATATATATATATATATATATATATATATGCATATATATATATATATATATATATATATATATATATATATATATATATGCATATAGATATATAAGAAAAAAAATGCTCTATTTCTTTTTTCACAGACAACCCACCCCTTTTTAAGATGTACTTTTTATGTTATCTGTGCTTATTTTTAGGTTTGTAATTTGATTTGATAACTGGTTCTATCTTGACAAGGCTTTGAGATTGTTGACTTGGACTTGCTTGTCGGACTTTGCAGTATAACTGTGATATAAAAAAAACATGGAGCTCTATGCTGCTAATGCTTACTACTGCTTCAAGTTTGTAGTTCCTACCTTACTTTCCCCTTTTCTGTACTAATAAGCAAATCTTATTAAACGTAGTTGTATGACGCTGTGAAACATTGTCGTGTTTTGCATGGCCTTTCCACCTTTCATCCCTGTGGTACCCTCTGACTGGAGGGGGCTGTCTGATCATCTAATGCTGGGGACACACCACAGGAAAATTGGGCCGATTTTGGCCCTTCCGACAATCCTAGGTAACATTTGTCCCCATTATCTTGATGGTTCCGCAGATTGTTCTATCATACGTTCCCTTGGTGTGAGGTGTGTTAAGAGTGACCACACACTATAGGAGCAAAACGGCTAAATCTAGGATTTTTTGTCCTCATGTTAGTGGTCTCTCACAGTTTAAAAAAAATCTTTGTGAGTCCCCAGCATAAGTAGAGATAGGAACTCTACCTCTTGTACATGTCGACTGACAACTCAACTTGAGTTAATTAGGAAACACCTGAGGCCAATTGTAATTACTGATATGAACACTTAAATATGTTACTGCAGTATGTCAGTGAAAGAAAATCGTTATTGGCTTGATTCCATTCCAGATAGTTCTTCCCTTCCATGTGACCTTATTTCACTCTCCCTCATGACTCTGAGGTGGACGTGCCTAGGCTTGTCTTTCTATCCAAACATCAGATCTGGAGAGAACAGCTTTACGCCATGAGAACGTCCCCGTTAAAACCTTGCTATTGTCAAAGTCAGATCAAGCTTCTGTGATATGCAATAATATGACGTTGTATGCATCAAGCTGTTATCTTGCACCTCCGTCACTGTCAGGTTCTCTTGAGTCCCACTGCACAGCTACGCCAGATGTCCAAATCCTCACCTGCTAACGCAGCACTGCGGAACCATTAGACATCCAGATTGGACACCTAATGTGCCTCATGTAGCCCAAACACCTCAATCTTATAGGAATAACACTGGAACTAACACTTTCGGCTTTGGAAAAGTACAGTTTATTCAAGGATGTTACACGTAAGCAGTGTTCTGCTCTGCTGGTTATTCGATGCCCATCCCCGTTAGTACAGGACCACACCCTCTACTGGCAGTAATACAGTATGTTTGACGGTGTTATTGAGGTTGTTACAAACACAAAGAAACAACAGAAAGGTCTGAAGAATTTATTCCAATTCAATCAGTTTAACCAAAAAGCAGCAATTACTGAAATATTTACAGGTCTGCATTTTTCCTAAAACACTTTAAGCGAGGAGTCTAAGGTGCCGGGTTTGGCTGGGCCCCACTGTGAAGTCCCTGTAACGCTGCTTTGGTGCAGTGGCCACTTTTCACAAGGGTTCTGTAGACGTAGCTTTCAGTGATCAGATCTCGCTGTGGTGACGAGGGAGGGGGGGAGTCACGTGACTGTGCGTGGGCAGGGATGTGTAGAGCCAACCACCAGAGAGGATGGGAGGGACATCCATTATTGTAGTCTTAGCATGTCTATAACCCACAGCCCAATTCAGTAGCCAGCTACAAAACAGCCCAGGGCTGTGTGGGTTCACCACAACACATTCCCTTTCCCTTTCAATCACATACACACACATTGTTTTCCAGCAGACAAGAAGTGGGTGTGGGAGGGCTTTTTAAGACTTTCGGTTTCTTTAGGAGGTTCAGGATGTAGGTGTTCCATGTGGCTGCACCACGACCAGGCCACGAGGCAGAAGAGGAACCTAGTCCCTTCAGTACCTCCATGTTCCCCCCAAAAGGGGAAAACAAGATACGGAGACACCGGGTTGTGGGGCTGGGTCAACACTGAACATGGCTGGGATCGGAAGGGGAAAAGGTTCAAGAGACAAGAAGCCAAGCTGTGTGTGTGTGTGTGTGTGTGACGGGGCTGGGAATCCAATGAAAGTCCAAAAAGAGCCTGTTGAGTCCCCATGGTGTGGGTTACTGGAGGGAGTGCATGAAGCTGTCCAGGTCATACTCGTTGTCGTACTGCTGCTGATCCCACAAGTCTCCCAGGCCGTCCAACACAGATTTCATGGAGGCCTTGGCTGAGGTGGACGAAGACTCGCCCTTCTCCCCCTTCTCCCCCTGGAGAAAGTGTGATTCATTAGAGAAGGAACTAGAACACGCACACACACGGGATGTGGCTGAATTTGGTAAGAACGTACATAATAAAATCAAACTACTGACCTTGTCAAGAGTGAACAGGTTGAGGAGCTGGTCTGTTCCCATGCTCTGGAGGCTGGCATTCTCCTGACTGATGATGGTGTTGGCAATGCTCATCTTGAACTTCTGTAGACCCATGATCTTCTCCTCCAGTGTGCCCCGCGTAATCAGTCGGTACACATTCACCACACGTTTCTATAGGACACAAACCCAGCATTAGGTAATCACTACACATCTTTGATGCATTTTGACACATTACGTTTTGAGAACAGACTGTTGAGAAACAAGTAGATTTATACCCAGAATCGAGTAGTCGAGTAGTGTGTGTGTGTGTGTGTGTGAGAACAGCCTAATGACACAAGGTAAGTGTGTGTATGTTGGGCTATCCTCTGGTACCTGTCCGATCCTGTGGGCTCGGTCCATGGCCTGCAGGTCCCTCATGGGGTTCCAGTCGTGCTCCACAAACACCACGGTGTCTGCGCCCGTCAGGTTCAGACCCAGACCTCCCACATGCGTGGTGAGGAGCAACACATCTATGGACGGGTCATTGTTGAACCTGAGACAGCGAGAGAAAGGAGTGAACAAAATCAAAGTTCAGGTATACAGTAAGTGGGGAAAACTGACATCAAAATGGCAACGGTGAGTCCTTGAGAAGCCCTCCTGGGCCTCACTCCCACCCAGCCGGCCTCACTCCCACCCAGCCGGCCTCACTCCCACCCAGCCGGCCTCACTCCCACCCAGCCTCACCGGGAGACGATGGCGTGGCGCATGCCCGCGGGCACGCTGCCGTCCAGCCTCAGGTAGGTGACGCTGGGCAGCTGGGGCTTCAGCAGGTCCTGCTCCACCATGTCCAGCATGCTCTTCAGCTGGCAGAAGATCAGCACCCGGTGCTGGGCCACCACCACCTCCGGAGCCCCCTCCGCCGAGGCCACGGCCCCCAGCCCACAGTCCAGCAACAACTGGGAGGATGGAATGGTGGGAGAAAGAGATTTGGTCTTGAGTATGATAAAAACTCACCTACACTAGACACGCTACTGTCCAAAAGATAGAAGCCATTGCTAAGTGACGCATGTGTAAGGGTTGGTGGGGTTTGAAGTGAGACGGTGCGTCAGCGCAGACAGGAGGAGAGGAGGACAGTGTCGTACCTGTTTGAGGGCGGACAGTTTGGGAGCGTGCTGGATGTCTCGGAGGCTGGTGTGTTGAGCTGCCAGCTGGTCTGTGATGCGTCTGTACTCGGGGTGCTGGGGCGTGAGGACCAAGCCAGGGTGGTTACACAGCTTCCTCAGGTACTGCAGGGCCTGGAGAGGGGGACAAGGCAGCCAAAGTAACCATTAGTAACTCAAAGTAAATACATGTATTTTTCCCTTATTAAAATATCTAGGTAGTCTATGGCCCAGAAACCAGCAATGGGCAGTTATGCATGTGTTTACCTGGAAGACATGTCCAGTTGCCTTCAGCTTGGGCTTCTCCACCTCTTCGACCGAGGCTGTGGAGATGGTGTCTTCCACACTGACCTTGGCTCGTGACTTGGCAAAGTCTTCGTACAACTGAACCTACAGACAGAGAGAGGGGCTAGGTTAGGGTTGCAAACTGGATGGGAGGGACAGGAAAGAAGAAGCGTAGATGGAAGGAGAGACCAAAGAGGTGGCGGGAGGAGGAGGGTGTTACCTGCAGAGGGCTGAGGTTACAGTAGTAGTCCTGGATGATCTTGGGGGGCAAGTCCTGGAGCACATCCTCCTTCATCCTCCTCAGGAGGAAGGGCAGCACCTGGCGATGCAGAGCCTCCATGGCCAGAACGCCTGAGGAGAGGAGGAGCGCCGCACACCAGCATGTTTACCAACAACCTCATCAGGAGAAGCTCCCCTTTATTAGTAGACAACTCCTACCATCACCACCACCACCACCACCACCACCACCACCACCACCACCACCACGAGTCTAGTACTCGCTCTCAGATCTTACCCGCTTCCTGCTCCCGAGAGGAACTCTTGGCATCGCGGCTGGCCAGGATAGGCTTGCCGTAACGGGCGGCAAACTGGCGTTCGGTACCCAGGAAGCCGGGCATGAGGAAGTCAAAGAGCGACCACAGCTCCAGAACATTATTCTGGAAAGGAGATCGGTCAAATAATCCAATTACATTCTAAAGATTAGAAAAGATCTCTTAGGATGGAACACGCTTCCAGTATTTTGCCATTTAGGAACCTCACACAAAAGGCCTTTTGTCTAAGGAAAGTCATTTCCTCCTTACTGCCACCGAGGGTAATGCAGTGGTATATCTTCTCCTGAACAGCACGCAGACTTTACAGAGAAGCCAATGCAACAAATCCCACTACGCAGTAAAGGCAAGGATAATTAGAGCAGAGAAGAAAACAGATTAGCCAACATTGATTTGAGGCAGGACTCGGCCCTCAGGAGGATTGCGGTCCTAAATAAAGGTTAGGATCCAGATGCTAAAAACAAACTAACACAGTCCTTCTGGTGAACGGGCAGACATCATCAAATTTAAACTCCAAAAAAGTACAACAATAAACAAAGTTCAACATGAACCACAAGTGCCCAACACTATTCCCACCTGGATGGGTGTTCCTGAGAGAATGATCCGGAAGTTGGCAGCCAGCTGTTTGATGGCCTTGGAAAGCTTGGTCTTCCCATTCTTGATCACATGACCCTCATCCAGGATACAGTAATTGAATTTGATATTCCTAGAAATGTACAAAGAAAATACAACATGCAAAAGTCTTCCAGTATCCCAAAATAAATGAATATCTTAATTTTTTTTAAATCATAATGAAGAAAATATACATACCTAAAAAAGTCAATGTCGTTCCTTACCACATCGTAAGAAGCTACTATAAGGTTATGCTTTTTCACCTGGTGTTGCAACCTTGAATATGAAAACAAAAAGGTCAAAAAAACGGGTCTCTCCCATACAATCCACTTCCAGGCAGGAGCGGCGTGCGTGTGCGTGTGTCTCACCGGGCTCTCTCAGTGGGGGGGCCGGTGTAGTGCAGGGGGTTGAGGAACTCTCTAGTGCAGAACTTGCCCACCTCATCTACCCAGTGGCCCGTGAGCGTGGGGGGGCAGACCACCAGGGACGGGAGGGGATTGCTGTCAGGAGCCTTGGTCTTGGCATACTCCTGTGTCCTACACACACACACACACACACACAAGTTTATCACCGGAACATTTGATTCAATACGCCAACAGAGTGTCGTTGAAATGCAGGTGAGTGTGTGTATGTGTGTACACGGTGTCGGGTTGTACCTGAGATAGTGGTCTCCAGCCAGGATGCAGATGGACTGCAGGGTCTTGCCTAGGCCCATGTCGTCACACAGAATGCCATGCAGCTTGTACTTGTTGAGGAAGGACAGCCAGTTGACCCCGTCCTAAGGCACAGACAGCCACGTCACGATCCACACACGCCACCCAGCACTCCCCACGCCGAGGGGATCATGTCACGCGCCAAGGACAGCGGGGACGGCGGTGGGATATCCAGTTCGACATGACCGTTTACATCGAGCTAATGCATGTCTCCTTGGAAAGGGAGTGCTGTGTTGGCAGATTCCCTCCCACGCCCACACTCTGCAGCACGATGGGGGGGGGGGAGGGGCAGGTCGTGTCGGGGCCCATCCAGCTCTGCTGGGCTCCATGAGGAGGGAGCGGGCCCAGTGTCTAAACCCGTTACCAAAGCTCCATTACAGAGATGGACAGGAGGACGAGCCAGAAAGCCCACTACCTGCTGCCAACTCTAGAAGCAGCCAGCCCCCATCCATTCCACTACTTTAGATTTGTTGTGACCAGAAGCCATTCGCTGTCAGCAGTACACTAGCCTCCCCCCCCCCCCCCACCACCACCACCTTTTTTTTTTCCTGGCTCTAGCCTTTACAGCAGAAACCAGTTTGTAGAGGCTGGCAGGAAAACAATAAGGGAGAAGATGGAGGAGCACATGAGTGCTGAATCACTGGCAGAGTTATTTAACTTGTTAAGAGCAAGCGCCTCATTTGTCTTCGACCTCCGGGGGTCATGTCATTGAGAAGCATTTGGACACACACACAGAAAGTTTCCATCACCCCGTACACACCTGTTGATACTTCCTGAGTTCGGCCTTGATGGGGACAGGGATCTTGTAGTTCTCCAACTTCCGGGCATCCAGCAACTGCTCCAGGAAGTGGCGCTCTCTGGCCTTCTGGCGAATCAGATCAGCCGACATCGCCGGAGGGTCTGGTATGCCCGCCTACACACACAGGACACATCCCTGCCATTTTCTGCATGCAACACCTGAAACACCGCCCCCTGGTAGAAACACTACAGTTCCCTCTGTTAGTGTGGGAGCATAACCGTGTGCGTTAGACTCCCGTGTGACAGTACCGGGCAGCGAGTGTGAGTGTGCGTGTCTACCTCCAGGGGCAGCAGGCGGATGAGCGTGGCGAAGCACTGCGTGGCCATGAAGCGGACGCTGTCGCTGGGGTCGCTCATCCTGCCCAGCACGGGCACCACCAGCAGCACGATGTAGGGCACGATGTCCACATCGAGCTGCTCCATCACACCTGGGGAAGGCCCGGGTCAAGGAGTCCACTTCACCTCCAGTCCCCCACCCACACCCAACCCGCCATGCTTCCACACGACACACCACAGGGAGGACCGAGGGAGGATACAGGCCATGGCCTCGATGGCGCCCTCCTGCTTGGTGCAGTCCTCGATGTCGGCCAGCCACGGCAGCACGCGCTCCAGGAACAGGTTCATGGTTTCCAGGGTGGCGATCTTGCTGAGCACGCCCACGCAGCGGGCCGCCATGTGCCGCGCGGCCGTGTAGGGGTGCTGCAGGCACGTGAACAGGTGCGGCAGGTGCTCCAACAGCTGGCCAGGGGGAGACACGGTCGTTAGCGTCACCTGGTCAGGGCTTCTGACAGTTTAATTTTTTATTGAACCTTTCTTTAACCAGGCAATTCGTTAAAAACCTATTATTAGCACACTTAAAAATCAAGGACCCTAAAGAGCCCTTCCAAACAAAATGACCCTTTCAGGTCCCTAAGAAGTGTTCTGGAAGCAGAACTGACCAGGGGCTTGAGTTGGAGAGCCATGGCCCCTGCCGTGACCTCTAGAACCTGCAGAGAGTTGACCAGCTCCTGGGCGGCAGCATCTCCTCGCTCTAACTGGACCTGGACATCTGGAACACACACACACACACACTCTCTAAACTCTCAGGACACAGTGTTCAATGACCACGCACAGGTGATTTTATGATGGGGGGGGGGAATGGAGTCAAGTCAAGTCCTTGGGACAGTGCAACTGGGACTTGGTTGGGTGGCTGCCGTACCGATGCCTTGGTGGTCGTCCACCACTGCCCTGAGAGGCCCCACCATGGTCTCCCACAGGTAGGGCAGGGAGCTGGTCAGCTCAGGGCCAAAGTGCCTGGCTACCGTCGTCAAGGAGAACTCAGCCCCTCTCCTCTGAACCAAACACGGCTTCTTACTCTGAAATAATACAAAGTAAGACACCCACAGAACATCGTTAGCATCTTTCAACAAGGCAAACGCCCCCCCCCCCCCCCTTCACGTAGGACCCAAACCTCGTCTGTTTCCGTGGTGATTGTACTGCCGGGGGGAAGTTCGGTGGTGGGGGTCTTGGGGTTCCTGGGGGCGGGGCCTCTCTTGCTAGTGATGGCAAAGGCTGCCCTCTGGAGGCGGTACAGGGTAATGATGCCTTTGGTCTTGTTCACCATGTGATGAGAGCAGTCTTTTTCAGAGGCACCAGCTAGCAGTGGGGGGGGGGGGGGGGGGAGGTAAGCAGATTTTAAGGAAAGTGTTTCATAGGCGTCTAGGATGTGGAGAGACATAATATTGTCTGTTGTGGACACGAGACGATGAGGTGTATGTATGTGTGTGTGGCCCCCACCTTTGGCTGCCTCCAGGGTGGCGGGCACGGGGCAGGCGGAGGAGGGCGTGAGCAGGGGGTCCACACACACCGAGGCACACAGGTTCTTGAGGATCTTGGGGTTGGGGCAGGGCTGGCGCCCGGCGCACTGCCGCAGCAGCTTGGCGATGAAGGAGGCGGCGTAGCCCTGGACCAGCGTGTTCTCCTCGCGCTTGGCCGCCTCCATCAGGGGCCGCACCAGCGGGTTGAGCTTGTCGGGCAGCGCCCGGAGGTTGACGAGGGCGCAGGCGGTGAACATGTGCACCCGCAGGTGCAGCTGCTGCCACTCGGCGCTGGTCTCGCCCACCGTGGCCTGGGCCTGCTGCCGCTTGCCGTCCAGGGGCTGCCACTGCTTGGACTGCAGGTTGAGGCCCACGGTGGACTCGGTGAAGATGGTGGTCACCTGGGGGAGGTGAGGAGGGAGAGGGGGGAGAGTGTGAGCGAGAGACGAGAGTGGCGGAGAGGAAGAGAGAGAGAGTGAGAGTGGGAAACAGAGTGTGAGTAAGGGTGCAAGTGGGAGAGTGCGTGCGTGAGGGCATATTCAGCACGCACGTGCGGCATCGATTGTCTGATGAACCAGTTACTGGAAGACATTAGTGATTTGGGAAGCGTTACCAGTGTTTCCCACAGATTAGAAAGCAATTTGTGGCGAGGGGCGGGTTGTTTCATGTCAGACCGGGGGGGTTGGGGGAGTTCAAAATAATTCCTTTGTTAATAATTTGTTACACAGAACTATATTGTATAAAATATTATTCAAAAATTATTCACACCTTCACAAAATCAACAAACAAACAATTTCTACATATGCAGGTAGCAATGCTAGTGCTAAATAACTATTTAACTGGTCGGCTCCATGACGCCGGGTAAGTAGGGCTCGTGAGACTGCTCACCAAAAGAACGAAGGGGAACCCACTTGTCTAGCTGATTAAGACATGTTTGTAGGCACCTAGCGAAAAATAGCCTCAACTTCCTAAACCTTTAGCTACGGCACTAATGCTGAAGGCTCGCTGATATAGCTGTCTGTCTTACTAGAACAGCGTAGGTATGCATCGGTGCAAACGTGTGCTGACGTTGTGACTGTGTGTGTGTGTGTATGTGAGAGAGACAGAGAGATGGAGGGAGAGCAGGGAAAGGAAATGCAGCTAAACGAATACGCTGCGTGTTTTATAGCCTAAATAGTGTTAAAAACATGTTGTTTTTTTACGAAATGCAATACGTGGCGGCCGATGTTGATTCTGTGGCGCGTTGCCACAAATGAGTCTGTGTGGGAAACACTGGTTACCTTTAATTACATTCATGTGAACTGTTTTGCTAGCCCTGGGGACCATCAATAACTCCATCAGCCAGCTGGTCCCTTGGCGTGTTCAGCCAACCAGAGGACAGCGGCCAAGGTGGGAGCAGAGAGTCAATATTGACACAAGGAGCATCTGCCGTGCTAACAAAACCTCACCCCCCACCTCATTTGACTCAGCGGAAAAACACTGGCACATGCATGACTGGGGTGATGATTGAGTATGTGTGTGTGTGTGTGCGCGCGTCTGCCCTCCTCACCAGCTCGTTGGCCTGGTCGATGGTGAACACGCTGCAGTTGAGCCGCTCCCCCACGTCAATGTGGGCGTCGGCCAGCAGACTGATGAGCTGCTTGCACTCGTTCTGCATGCGCGTGAAGGGGATGGCGATCTCGTCGTAGTACAGCTGCTCTGATAGGATGGCCAGCAGGCGTGGCTGCACCATGGCAGGCACCACCTGGCACTCCTGGGAGAGAGAGACAGAAGGAGTGAACCCAACGGTGGTGAAGTGACCGAAAAAGGAACAATTGAGTGTACGGGTCACTCCACAATAACAGCAATTTGGGATCAAAACTGAATTGACTGAATCTCCTCAAAACCGAGCTTCACAAGCTCCAGTACAAAAAGTTTTTGTTTCTTAAAAAAGAACAGTCGAATATGAAGAAAAAGGTTCACAAAAACTCAAAGTGGATGCCCCGCCGGGCCCGGGCTTCACCTTCTGCAGAGCTGCCCACTCGCACAGCACCAGAGCCACGGCGATGCGCTGCAGGGCAGACTTGGAGTTGAGGTGGAAGAGCAGCAGCTGGCCCAGAGACTCGGCAGGGCGGATCTCCTGGGAGGACGCGTTGAGCTGCGGGTCAGAGATGCACTGGCACAGCCCTCCCAGCAGCCTGCCCACGCAGAGAGAGAGACAGAAACAGAGAGAGAGACAGTGAGAGAGAGCGGATGGTGATGCATTGAATTGAGCAAACCCCCTTGGAGCCAAGCTAGTTGAAGTGAACAGTGAACTCAATAGCCATCCAAACTATGCTTTGGATTGTGCCAGACCACATTGAGAGATGTTAACAGTGTGTGAGCAGGGTGAGTGGTGAAGGAGAGACTAACTTGGCAGCCATGAGTCGAGCCCGCGTCACCACATAGTCCCGCGTCAGGGGGTCTTCCGCCACAGTCTCCGCCCCCGCGATGTACTCCTGGACCGCCTCCTTCACCTGACAGACTCCCTGGCGGGCCTTCACCCCAGCCTTATCCTATCACACCCCAGAAAATATCCAGGGTTCAATATCTGACCTCGATTTGAATACTCCATGAAAAAGCATGAGCGATGGTTGTTGCTCTGATCATTTGTCAACATGGCAGTGGGAGTGTTGACCTTGGAGCGAGCCTTGACTTCCAGCAGCATGTTGAGGTCTATGGGGATGTGGGCCGCCTGCATCATGAGGCACAGCCAGGCTCCCATCCAGGGACAGCTGGCTGCCACCACATACTGCTGGGGGGCCTGACGGAGCAGAGCTGCCCACACCTGCAACACACACACACACATTACAATCAAGGTGTTCCAGGAGCCTGAAGAATCTCAAACAACCTGTGAGGTAGGTGTGTGTGTGTGTGTTCTGACACCTTCTGGATGAGGTCCAGGATCTCCTGATTGCTCTCCAGGATACAGGACTGGAAGATGTGGCGCAGCATGTCTTGCAGGATGGGGTTGAGCCACAGCGCACAGCTCTGGAGACCACAACACAACAACAACTGAAACTACTACTTCCACACACACACCACCTGAAGAAAGGTGAGGCCCAACTCACCTAATTAGACTAAGTCTATGTATACATTAAAAGGGACAGATCACCCTCTTCCCCATAGTGATAAGATATGTATTTTTTGGGTGAACTATCCCATTAAGTCATTTGGGTGTAAACAAAGAAACACATGCTTGGTATCATTATACCCATTAGTATAAGCATATAACCCTCACATCATCCCACACACACACACACACACACACCTGGTCAGCCTTTGATAGGAGTGTGTACAGTGTCTCCAGTGCGGCCCTTCTGACAGATGAGATGGTGTGTCTCAGGAAGGGCCAGACTCGCGGCACCAGCACCGTCAGTGACTGCTGCATGCTGGAGGACACAACCACCAGCAACAGTGCTACTTAGTGACATCTGCAGGTACCAAGACTGTGTGCCATGTTTTAAACCAGGGCTACGTCTACCATGACATAAATGCATAGCTTATTGAGAGAGACATGTGCTGACAAACCCCTGCCAGGACATTCTTTAAACTTTGCGATGATGATTACGATGATTCATAGTAAAAGCAATGCATTGTATTAAAATGTAACAAGCAATCTGTATGTTCTGTGCAACAGGGCTTGTGCCTGAATTAAATAATGACTGACTGAATAAACCCTTTTGGGTCCATGTTTGAGGCAGCACCATGCATACACGTGGTACAGGACAGAGCTTGGCCCAGAGGTGTGGTGCGAGGGTGTGGTGCCCACAGACCTGCACTGCCGGACCTGAGGGTAGGTGAGCAGCGAGGACAGCAGGGTCATTATGCTGTTGGTGGAGGCGGTCAGGTCATCCAGCTCCAGGAGAGCGTCCCACAGGGTGTTCACTATGAAGGGCACCTGCACACACGCACACACTTAGGAACAGCATTCTGGAGTCTCCAGGGGTGGGGGGGGGGGGGTAAACACCATCTCAACACCAGTGAACCTCAGCACCAATACAGCAGGTGGTGACAGGAGGGCGGGCAGGGGGAGGAGGGACGCACCTTGTTGGGCAGCAGCTGGACCAAGCCCTCCACCACGGGGATGAGGGAGGCGGCGCCCACGGCCCGGACGTCGTCGTCCAGGTCCTGCAGGCCCTCCGTGATGGCGGGGAGCACGCGGGGGAGCAGAACTTTGATCAGGTCCTGGGAGGGAGACCACAACAGGGATCAGACTCGTCTTCTGGATTCACGCGGGCTGATGGACCACCACCACCACCCGCAGGCGGTGTGAGGGGCGCAGCGTCGTACCTGTCGCACCGCCAGGGCGTACTTGATGCCCAGCAGGCCGCCGTGGCGGACCTCCCACTGGTCCTCCGTCAGCAGCTTCAGCAGGATGTCCACCGTCATGGTCACGCCGCCGTCGGTCATGTGACGCAGCGCCACGCCCAGGGTCTGGGCGCAGGTCTCCCGGACGGGAGCCACCACCTGACCGGAGGGACGGCGAGCGAGCAAGAATGAGAGAGAGAGAACGGAACCAAAAGAGAGAGAGAGGATCAGATACCAAGCCAAGCCAGCCTCAGCCTGTGTGAATCCCATCTCCGTAGGGGTGGAGAGCAGGCCCACCTCATCGGACACAAAGTCTCCGAAGCGGTCCAGGGCGAAGACGCAGAGCAGCCGGATGACCAGGTCCTCCAGCCACTCCTGGTGCTGCCTGGACATCTGGGTGGGGAAGGGTCCAAAAGGTTACACCTTCTGACACGGGGGAGGGGGGGGGGGGTTATGGGTCTTCGTGGGGTACCTACCTGTTGGGCTGTGCAGCCCACCAGCTTGCCTCCTCCCGCACCCTGACTCTTCAGTATCTCCCTGAGGCCCGTGCCTGCGCCGTGACGAACCTGCACACAAACACAGTCCGCTCGAACACCACAGGCCTGGAGATCTTCGTCATGGACAGGGGAAACCTAGGCTTTTTGGCGTTTGGAAGGGACTGAGGAGGACTTAGCAAAGGTGGCCCAGATTCTTACCTCCCATGAGGGGTTGAAGAGGTCGTTACACAGCTCATCACAGAAGCTCTCCAGAGGCCACTCCTGGGTCTGCAAACAAAGCAGGCAATACATTTGAAGTGACTTTCTGAAAAGGTATTGTGGTGCTGAAGCTACTGCTAGCTATGCATTACTGTGTAAGATGAAGAATAAAGGTGTAAAATATCACAGCTCTGAAGACGTGTACAAGGTGTACTATTAAAAGATGTGAAGGTTATTTAAAACATTTCTGCCATTGTGCGTTCTTCGTGGGTACTAAGATTTTCACAGCAGCTTACCTCATCGGAGTGACTGGAATTATCTGGAACGTTATCGATTAAGACTTTGTGCTCGGTTGCCGGTTGGTCGATGACAACGTTAGTTGTTTTCCTGCGTTTCTCTTCAGGTTCCCCCTCAAAACTGTCATTACTGTTGGGAGGAAGGTGTACATTAAATGACACCCTTAAATAATCAATACTATATCAAAATAATGGACCGATACAAACAAAAGAAGCTAAAAGTGTTCAAAAGCCATTTCAGAAACTGAAGCTACCTCTTCTCGTTGGGATCCAGGTCTCTAGAGCGCTGCTTTGCAACCAGCTTGGCCATCCGCTTGGCTTTGTTTTTCTGTCGGTTGCTCATGCCAGGTCGAAACTCTGAGTCGATCAACTCTGCAGCTTGCATGGGCTGGAGAGAAAGAAAAAAGCAGATCAAGACTAGAAGGGCTTGTTCTGCTTCTGGCTTTGCCAATTTGGAAACAGAAGCTACAACTAAGATCCCATCACGTCAGGTTGATAGCGTATGAGCAACGTTCACACCAGTCACACTGAAGCAGATAAGACAAAGGCAGCCATTATGGCTTCACATCTGGTCGAGCTGATAAGACAAGACGCAAAAACCACACTAAAATAGCTGGGAGACACTTTTTCAGAATTTCACATCAGAAGACAGCACGAAAAAAAGAGGCCATGAAGATGGCAGTAGCGAGAGCATCGCATGCTAGTTCATCTCCTGACTTGGCACCTAAGCAGGAGAGAGACAGCAGCGGGGGGGGGGGGATCTCGCCATCTTCGTTGCTCTCTGTTCACGCCTGTTTCCATATGGCCTGGTAATTCAGCTTGCGCTAGGGCAGTTTAAATACACCTGGAGTCACTGCGGGACCCCAACACCAATCTTCAGGCAGGCTACTGAACCCAAAAGAGTTGGACACTCGCTCATTTTCCACACTTTTGTGGGCCAAAATAAAGGTCCATGAAGCAGACAAAAACCTTACACTGCTTCTCCCAAGAGCAAATAAAATATTTGTGCAGGGAATAATGTTCACCAAAGCTTGTACTTGGTGCCACATGAGGAACATTTTAACACGCTTGACCTCAGGAGCACCCGGGTCCTCATTGGCAGCTGTAGAAAGCACCGGATGCCAGTGGTGACTCACCACGTGGTTCCGTGAGCTGGAGCAGGCGGAGGCCTTGCCCCCCGGGGCCTTGGCTGTGCAAGTGTCTTCCAGGTCTTCGTCGTTAAACAGTTCCTCCGTGTCCATCCCCAGCGCGGCGCCCATGTCCAGCCCCAGCTTCCTCTGCAGCAGCTTCCGCTGGCGAGCCAGCCGCTCTTTAGGATCCACCTCACCTAAGGACAGACCGGATGAGAAGCTTAGGCCTGGGCATTTATGGACCAGAACAACTCACCAGGTCTAGGACTTGACACCCAGTACGTGTTAATGGGTAAATGTTGGTGGGTTACATGTAGTATTCTGCATTGTATCCATGTACCATCTTGTACGAAATACATAAAAAGTAAGAATGTTTTCCGTATGCTTGTGTGTGTGGGACCAGACATCCTTACTGGTTCAGAAAGAAAGAAGGTAAGACAGACTGAGTTCTAGAGGTTGAGAAAGTATAGGCCACATGTCATTACCAAAGGGCAGGGAGTGCCAAAAGGACAACAGGCAGCAATTTTGCATTCAAATAGAGAGAACAAAAGGCCAAATCCTTCCTCCTCTATTCAAATCCATGCCAGATACTAACCCGACTTGTCATCCTGGACCTCAAACTCAACTCCAGCAGAGCCGAGCAGGGAGGCGCCGTGCTTCAACAGCCGGGACATATCAAACCGGTAGAAACTCAGGCGGTCAGGCGAGGAGTCTTCAGGGGAAAAGTCTGCACATGATTCTGGAGAACGATCGGAGAGGAAAGCATACCCACAGAGCAGTTAGAACATTCATCAACAGCCATCGCCTCCGATCACCTGAGTAATGGGACTGATATGCTTATGCACAGCATATAGAAGACAATGAACCGTTGGAATCAAACACCTTCTTCATGGAACCTGCTTACACCAACCTTCCTGGTCAACTCCAGCAAGACCTTAAATGTTCTATTAACAATGTTTTATTGCTATGTTACATTGGGAATGGGCCCCCCAACAAATTGCTCAAATGATATAATTCACTTGGAGCATTTTCAAACTCTGGTTCCCTACTCCTCCGCACTCCTCGTAACCATGGTAACCATCGAAGCCATCTCCCACTTGTTACGCAAGTGCATTCAACTGGCACCCTTGTTGTATAACAACTCGTTGATAAACTAGACTGTTTTTATTATTTTTGCACATACCTAGTCCTTCTTCCTGTGGCCTAGGTACTAAAATAAAAGCCCTTAACTGGTTCCAAAAAATAAAAATAATGATTAACGGAACATTCAAGCTTTTTCTGTTTCTTTTGGTCCAGAATATGAGTGGATTGCAATTCATATGACCAGGGCCTGTGGCTCACCTTCTTTGGGTTTGGGTGCTGGGTTCCACTCAGGGATGTTCTTCACAATGGCTTCCACAGCCTGACCTGCTGCAATGCGTGTATCCCAGTTTGGACTCCTCAGGTAAGTCAAGACCTTTGGCACACAAAACTGTCAGAGATGCTGGAAGCTGGGGACTGTATAATAGTGTGACTGACAGCGCAAAGCACAGAAAAACAAAACAGTCCATTTGTTCAAAAACAGTAGCCTAACTTAGTTTTATGATCAACCCAGTAAAAAAGGAGAACGCGAGGGGGTTTGATGACTGCACTGTAGGGAGGGGCATGTGTGGAGCTGACACCTCGGTATCGACTCACCTTAGCCAAGAGATTGTTCAGTTCATGTGGGTGGAGTTTGACAACATCTCCCAGCTGCTGGGCAGCAGCTTTTCTGGTCACTGGGGTTGTCCCCGTGTCCAGCAGGATGAACAAACGATCGAGCCTTAGTTTGGAAGGGATGAGGAAAATATTAACGAGATTCAGGGAAAATGAGGATTAGGTAACAACGCTACACTGTTTCTTTCATCCGTTACAAATGAGACACGTTTTATCCTCCACCTGTGGGTGGATTCTGTCTGCATCAAGTTTGCTCCATTAAAAACAGGCGTGACTCCTTTAAATCTGGAACAGGATGTGCATACTGCTACTCTGATAAAAAAGATTTTTTTTAAAGTAAATAGGAAGGCCAACAATGCTTTTGGCAGTAAAACAAACTCAATATTGACAACAACAAAATCCTCCGAAAAATGAACGGCTTTCAGTAAGGCAGTTCCTCATGCTATAGCTTAACACAATCCTGCACAGCCTACTCTTCTGCTGCAATGTGAAACACCCCCTACACATTGAGGTAGCTCAGAACAGTATCTTAGTGCTAACTCTCTTACTGGATCAATGGATCTAGGCTTACTTAGTTATCACTTGTCATTAGTGGTCAGGTTTGTAATTATAAATAGATCGGATTAGCGAAGGCTGTGCAGGGACTGTCCCCAGTTCCTCCTACATAGCGTCACTGGTCACCAATACAAACGCCGGTTCTTCAATTTTCACAAACGCTGAAAACTCTACGTTTCGATGCGCTATGAAATAATACCTACAGAAAACAAGTTGTTTGATAAGAAGATCTGTGAATTAAAAAAGCATGTCTCACAAGGCTACTCTATGCCTGCTAGCTAGCTAACAAGCCTAATAATCACAATTAATCGAAAATACTGTTTTAACTTTCTAGATCTGCCTTCTGACCGCTCACTCACAATGCGCTGATACAGTAGCATGTGAAGCGCAACGAGCATGGCCTTTACAGTACTACATGCAACTAATGTAACTAGCTATTGACTAGTAAAGAAGCCATGACAACATGAGTAGCACCCCTGGCCCTACCTAGCATAGAACATGGCAAAGGCATGTACGAGACAAATTATGGTAGCTAGCTACGCTAGCAAGCGAGCGGTTGGCACTCACAATCCGATTGATCGAGCAATGTTAGCAAAACGGCAGTTTATTTTTGATCAACATACAAGTTAATCTTACCGAGATACGGCCATGGCGAAATTTTCAGTTTAAATGTGCTATTATGCGTTCCGCATTCAACGGGAAGAACCATGTAGCAGAGGGCCTGCTGGTGCGTCTTGCCGCCCGGATTCAGCCTAAATGCGTTCACCAATTCATGGTCCAAAGCAGCCCCTCTTGTTTCTTCAGTAACTTCTTGTGCAATGTATTGCCAATTTTCAACCATAGATCACTTTAAAGCTTGAATTAACCTTCAGAACTACTCCCAGATAAGAACTTTAATCTGATAAGTATTAAAGAAAAATTTTGTTGTTCACAAAGAGCAACCCAGGAGGCTGATTTTATATGAGGAGCCATCTTGCATTTATTCCTTTCTCCATAGCAGGCGGAGGCTGATTGGTTAGAAGCTATCAGAATAGCCAATCAAAGTCCACATTCAAAAAGGAAGCTGTAAAGAAGTAAAAATTGACAGGAAGTAGTTTTTTCTCTCCAAACTTTTACACGTCCAAAAAACCTGCATTACATATCTCCGAGTCTAGCCTCTGCAAAACAAAGCAAATGTGACATTGAATTTGTGCAATTGAAATTGCAATGTGGTACAAGTATGAAGCATGTTTGGATTTAGTAAAGTCATAATATGCTAATGGTCCGAAATGAGTAGAGAATATCGTTTTAATGTTAAGATGCCTCATATATTTGCTAGACTTTATATATTAAAATGGGTAAATTCCAACGTGACTACTGTACAGGTGGTCAAGAAGGTGATCAAGAAGCTGGCATTTTGATCAGAACCATAATTATCTGTGGGCGCTCTCCACGGTGTGCAGGTGCTGAAATGTGAAGCGCATGCCATCGAAGGTCGCGAACGACAGATAAACTTTGCCCGCGAAAGTACAGCTAGCTAAGCTTTTACAGCGCAAGATAAAATGTATTGCGATACAACCAAATACCATAAATGGTACTCGTTTTACATGTAGCTAGCTAACTGGTAAAACTATAAACAGTTTTGTTTTTAGAAGTAAGGTAGCCAGGCTACCTATAATTAATTAAGCATATTTAACAGGCCCAACAAAATTGTCAACAGGCTAACAACAGCAGCTAGCAAATTTGAACTTCTAACGTTGTCTGGCTACTCTGGAAGCTTAAGTTTATGGTGCTTCAGTTCAATTGGGATTTTAAATAGTTTGGAGTTCAGATTTGTGACCCATTCTACTAAACGTGTCAGTAAAAGTTTCAAAGACAATGAATACAGCCAAGCAGGTACTGTTGTTGTATTGTTTAACTTACAAGTTTGACCAAAAGGTTTAACCTAGTTCTCATAACGTGGCATGCTATCTTTCTTTGTTTAGGCATACTCAGAAGAGGAAGCATTTCACTTCTTCTCTTATGATCCTGAGAACCCAAAAAAGAAACAATCTCACACTAAATTAAAAAAGGTAACTTACAGCTGTAACCAGCACTTTCAGTTTCTGTCATACATGTACTCTTCACATTTTGCTACTTAATTGGGTTATGAGATACCCCTGCCATAGTATTGCAACCAGTCATCAAACAGTAAAGTATACCTTTCTAATTATGACAAAGACAGGAAGTGATAGTGTCATCCATATTGAGGAAGTGGGGGAGTCTTCCAGTCTTCTTGTTCCTGGTGAAGTTGTGAATCTTGAAGTAGATACAACACTGCTGTTTGTGCCTAGTGATTCACCAGGTGATATATAGTCACAGTTGTGTCCCATTTTGTGAATTGGGATGTGTGTTTTGAATGTATGTGGAATGTAAATAATCTCAAGCTGATAGGTGTACCTAAATCTATGTGAATGCAGTCCGCTTGGTGAGGACTGTACCAGGGAATATAAAACCTCGCTTCCTCGAGGATGAAGGCCTGTATGTGTGTGCGAGGCCCCAGGTGCCATTGAAGATGATGAATAAAATGGAGAACCGGCTAATAGAACAAGAAAAGGTCTTGTATACAACAAAATGACTCATGTTCCAATTCATTTAAAACCATTTTACGAAGGTGGACTGACATGTTACATAAAATGCATTTGGGACATTTAATCTCATTTTGAGCTGCCTTTTCATAGTTCTCTTTAGAATTATGATTACGAAACCATGTTATGCAAGGCTAAACCCTTGTGCTGCCTTTGGGTCACCATGACCATTAAAAAGAAAATACTTTACTTTATTTTTGTATGAGGTAAAGTTGTTGCAACATGTAGGGGGTCACAATGACTGAAGGGTCACAATGACCCGAAGATAACACAATGGTTAAAATAAGCACAGGCATACAGAGTGTGCATGCTATCAGATTGTAGTTCAGTCCTGAATCTACTGTATGTAGGGACCTGATGATAAAACAGGTTGAAATGCACTTTGTTCTGCCAATACACATTCCCTTTAGGTCAATATAACATATGTTCTTTTTCTTTAGGGTCAGAGTTGGTTTGGAGAAAATGGTTCTATGTTGGCCCTGCTTGAACCCATACAAAAGCATTGGAGATGCAAAGTAGATTACCCTTTCCCAAGCCAGTCTCCTGGTCTAAGCACTGTGTACATTAAAGTGAGGTTTGTCATGGTTGCAGCTCTGTCATAGAACAGCATTAGATTTTTTTTTTATGATCAAGGATGTGGTGAAAGTGTGTCACAAAAGGATGTAACACCATGCTTTTGGACAGCCTGTGACAAACACAGTGTCAACCATCAGTCCTGAGTGCTGCAAAGGAATGTGGCAGCTTGACATCAACCTCTTTGAACTGGTTTTCACCCACCATCCCCTGTTCAGCACTGAACATGTATTTGCCCAACGCCTGTTGGATCTCTATGAGCATTATCAAGCTTGTGAGATAATGGGCACCTCTACCTCCCTGCAGGAAAAGGTGCATCATTGTGATACGATGTGTGACACGATTCATCTAGGGAAATCATTAACTTCAAAGTTTAATTGCTTATTGATTATAGAGTATATAATTACTTGTCTTCCTCACACTGTTAGCTAAGGGGACTCAAAAAGTCAGATATAGCTTTGAGACAAAGAAATGAAACCCCAGCTCCCTCCTCAAAACTGAAGAAATTAAGAAAGGAAATAAGGTGAGAGGGTATTTTGTGTGAACCGATATGTTTCGATTTTTCAAATTAAATTTGACATTTTCCTTTGGCTTTCTCTTTCACTCTATAGAAAGACCAGTGTTGCTTTTAACAAAGAGAGGCGGACAGACCTTGCCCTGATGAGGAAAATGATGGAGGCTTGGAAGTGCATCAAGGCCCTCAGGGACAAGAAGGGCTTTGTTAGCACAACTGTGAAACTAAAGATGCACAGGTACATGCCTTTCTGTTTGGATGTACTACCATGGTGGTGGAAGTAGAAGATGCTCACGTCAGAAGGATCCCTATAAGCGGTGGCGTATCTTTGAATCTTTCTTCTGAACAGAGAGAAACCCAGGTGCATTAACAGTTCAGCTCACGGAGGGGGAGACACCGACAGGGTAATACAAATCTAGATAACATGTTTGTCATAGTAGTGTGCTGTATGTGTGTCTTAGTTGCTGAGTTGTTAAAAAACAAAAAAACAAAAACAAATTACTGCAATTGTGCATAAACATCCACTTCCAGCACTTGGACTATACAGATGAAAACGTAACATTCAAGGAGCAAATCCTGTGTCAACAGCCCCAGATGACTCAGAATGAGGAACGACAGCTCCCACGAGTGCAGGCCTCTGTTAGTCAGAGACCTGAGCACTCAGGCCTGATTCCTGTTGTTACCAGGACTGCTGTGATCACCCCTACCTCAAGATGTCCCTGGTGGGAGGGCCAAGCTATAAATCCTATTGATTTGTTTCTTACCAGTTCAGTAAGAAAGCTTTGGTGTTAGCTAATACATGTGCATCTCTTACTGTATGTTTCCACTTTCCAGTGATGAAAAAGAGAGGAGAAAGAAGCTGCAGTACCATTGCATATCAATCAGAATCTTCTACAATGGAAAGCACGTGTCCACCTCTGAGTTAGCAGTGTTAAATAATGACTTCAGAGTGGACATCAAACAAATGTTCAACTTGCAGACATGCACAAACCCAGAAAACATCACCCTGGAGGTATCAGAAGGATATTTGTGGAATCAGCTGACAGGCATATTGTAAAAGAAGCTCAACAATGTTCCAACTTCCTTGTTTCCAGATTTATGAGACAATAAGGAGTAAATGCACTCTTTTGGCCAAGGTGTTTGTTCCCGTTCCAAACAGGAACATGGTGTCCAGCAGTGCTTGTGTGGAGAGGTCAGAGTTCAGCAGTGACCAGGTGGTCAGGTCTCACTACGAGGGCGTGGGAAGCAGTGAGTTCTTCTCTACCTTGTAGGAACGCAGTACAGAAGCTAGTGACGGTAAAACCAACTGCCATGAGGTGTTGAGGAATTGAGGCTTCTTGCAGATTTACCATTCAAACCAGACGAGAATGAGCCTATGATGTATCTCTTGACATCTGGTAAGCTGATGTATAGTGTTTCCTGGGCTGTGGGTGATACTGGCTTCCCTTTGGCACCTGCAGTCACATCAACACAACCCAGCTGCACCAGGTGACTTTCAACATCCCATTCTGTCTACCACAAAGTTGGCCTTTCTTACTCCAACCACAGCCTTACCCCTCCTTGGTGCTCTCTCCAGAGTTCTGAGCATGATCCATTGATTGCAGGGCCATGACAGCCTATGACGATGAGAGTCGTCTGCAGTGGATCAGAGATCTGCAGTTTGACCCCAACCACCCTGCTAACACGGTCCTCTCCGAACTTCTCAAGGTGGGTGACACAAAGCAAGCCCAGCAGGAATGATTGAACCCTTCTCACAATGCCTTCTAAGGCCTGAAAACAGGAAGCACAGGTGGTACAGTGAAACATGTCATTGTGTCCTGGAGCAGAAGGCCTGTGATCTGACAGACAGAAAACTGGACTTCTTCCGTCTTCGCCCCCTGGAGGAGGAGTTTGATTTCACCACAGAGGAGCAGCTGGACGAGTCGAGACGCTTCCGTCTCCTGCAAGTCAGGAACTCTCGTGCCCCGGGCATTGTGTCCTCAGAGCCTGTCCCTCTCCATGACAGACACATCACAGAGAACATGCTTCAAGTAAACAACCCGAGCGCTGGCGTTGCAGCTTTGTCTTATTAGTTTCAACTTGTTTCTCTGAATTGTCACATGTCCTGCATTCGTGTAACTCAAAAACCTATGTGCACAGGAATACAATGGTTCTTCTCATTCGTCCGTTGTGGATGAAGATTATATAACATCTCAGAGAACACACTCTCTCTGCAACGTTGAAAAGGTAGTCAATTGTAGATGTTGCGTGTGTTTCAATCAGAGCTAGTGAATTTCTTACATTTTATCATGTCAAATGATTTGTCACGTGGCTGTTCTGGCTTTTTAAGATACTCAGATTAGCCAGAGAAAGGTTTTTGACCCTGAAGAGGAGATACAAGTTATCTGATATTGTCCAGGAGCACCAGGCCGAAGACTCAAGCATGTGAGCATCGAGACTCTCATGTCCTCTATTATGTCTCTCCATATACAGCTGCTGAGGAAGCACAGAGTACTAAGCCTCATCCCAACCACTCAAGTGGGGCTTAGTCCTAGCCTTTGTTAAAGGTCACAACATGATACAGTGCACAACTAATTTTGTTCTCACAGTCAGTGTCCGCCCCACTAGAGACTTCAACTGGGACATTTTCCGAAGAGCACGACCTTTGAACCCGAAGCGGTCAGTGAGTGAGAGAACCAGCGCCTCCGCTGTCACGAATGGGAACCTGAACATCAACATTGCAGTCAACAACGCCAGGGGACTCCCTGTTCGGCTACAAGCCCACCTCAAGTGATTAGCCACCTGCTGTTCCATTTCTGCTGTCCTGGACCGAGACTCTGGGTGTGAGCAATTCTGTTCTTTTGCCCCTCAGGGAGATGCATGCGCGGAGCTCATGCTGTGGCCTGACGAGCAGTAGTCACAGCATCAGACGCAACACAGAGAAAGTGATGTCACAGGTAAAACAACCCACCCTAAAAGTTACTAAAGTAATGCAGACCGTTACGACAGCCGGATACCGAGATAGTTCCATGTTTACAAGATTCTAAAGAGTGCGATGTGTTACTTTATACAAAGCAACACCCTATTCATTATTAACCCTTCGATGCCATTTGCAGCACCTATCTTCAAGCACATAATGTACAGTTTGTCACATGATCAGTTGATGGCATGGATCAGATGAGCGTCTTGTATGGTTGTGGCAGGCTCAGGTTCAGCCCTTCGTCGAGGTTAGGTTTCAGGAGACGACCTATGAGAGCCGTGTTGAGCAGGGACCCAGCCCTTGTTGGAGGGAAGAGTTCTCTCTGCAGTTGAAGTATAACACACCATTCTGTACTAGGCCTGTACCATAACTAATCTATACGTAATGTATTGTAATCCAGTTAAAACCCAAATAACATGTTCTTTTAGATCCGAAAGTAATGACTACAGTCGAGCAGGTCTCTCCAAAATACTGGACAACATTGTCATCAATCTGTTTGATGAGCTTTCATTTCAAGTCATCGAGGTACTAAAGTTTCTAAGCTCACAGGACTAGACTTGGAATGAATCACATAGTTGAGCTACTTATAAAAAGCTTTCATGTTGATTTCCCAGGAGTGCTTTTGTGGAGTACGTTGCGTAACGTCGCTCTATTCTGATCACAGCTCTTTGTCTTTCTGTGTGTGCCCATGTCTTTGCCTTCATTGCTGTACACGATACCATCCAACTTCAGAGCAGTACACTAAGGGGCTGTGGCACTCAGGGCTTCTCTGGTAGACAGTGGCTGGGCTCAGTCACTATCCCCTTCAGAACTCTGCTGCAGCAGTCAAAGGTCACGCACAAACACACACACACACATACCACTGTTTCAGGAATGAGTGGACAACAACACGATATCCAACCAAACATGTTGCTGTTGTGCACTGGGACAGGTGTGTGAGACCTTAAGAATCTGTAATCCTGTGATGTTGCTGGGCTATACCTGGCCAGAGGAGGATTTCCTTCATGAGGACGGTACACAGATCCAGATGGATGGAAACAGCAGCTTCCTGGATGTCTTCATCGCCCTGGATCCACCCGTCTCGCTCCGTTCAGACACCCCCACCAGGCTACAGGCATGATATTGTTACAGTACTGTAGCGTGCTTGCATGTGAAAATAAACAAGGGCACATTGTACATACATACACTTCATATTTTCATGAAATATTTGTTCTCATCTCGTACAGGATGAAGATCAGAGACAACTTTGGCAGGTACAGTCATTATAAAATGTTATTTGTCTCCAAACCTCTGCCACACCATTGCTTGATCGTGTCCATCTTCAGTTGCCCACTGAGGAGGACGACCAGCTGCTGGACAGGACCTCTGACTTTGAGAAGCAGTGCAAAGATGCAGCTGGAGGGAGGAGGCGTGTCATCACCACGGTGATGAGCAGTGAGGGCAGACTGGTCCTGGCCACCAGGTTTTTCAGGCCACTTCCGCTTCCAGAGGAAGTACTACAGGAAGTCCCTGGAGAGAGTGGCATCTCTGTTTTAGTAAGGATCTACCACAACATTGTTCAACTCAGGTTCAGAAAGTGCGCAATCCACATATGGCCTAAATACCTTGAATGAAAACTATCAAATGACGTTTTCTTTATTTCAGAAGAGGGTAGCAGCTTTTGTGTCCCTGATTCCTGTCCTGCCGTTCCCCTCTGATGTTGGAGACTGTGGAGACATGTGGTTCACATCCGAGGTAAACCAGTTTGGAAACATTCTGGAACGTTCTGTATCTTTTCAGTTATAGTCCTATTCTAATCTTGTGCCCATGCGTCTTTGTGACAGCAATGCCTGAAGTGGGTGACAGGAAACCATGTCAGTCTGGCTGTGCTCCTGTGCAACTTCTTCTGTCATCTCCACACTAAGGCATGGCTTGTCTTGGGAAAATCAGTTGTGGAGGTAACCAAACGAGTTTCTTTATCTGATTGTTATGCAATACAACACCCAATGACCCTGAAGGATGAGCACTCCGAGGTTTTTAGGAAACACACAATACAAAGGCACCACCTTGTACATTGTATAGTATGTGATAACTGTTATGAAGGATTCTCGATTTATGTCAAAAGAGAACTTGTATTTTCAGGGGGAGACAGCTTATGTCCTTACCAAGGAGCATGCTTGCTATACCTTGTGGAACCCTAGAGATGGAAAACACTACCAGTCATCAGAGTCCTTCTGCCCCCTGCGCTCTGTGGACTGCTTAGTCAATGGAAAAAACGTAAGACACCTACCAAGACTGCTCATTTCCCGTTTCAACAATGTGTACACCATCCATTTAACTCTATTTAACTCAATAGACATTTAACTGTGTTTTGTCATGTGAAAATGCTTGTTCTGTAAGTTCTGATATTTAGAAGTATTTCAGGTGTGGTTCAACTTCCGACAGGCAGTGAACACTGATGTCCTTACGTTTGACACCTCAGAAAATACCACATGGAGACCTTTGTTCAATACTGCTTGGGAGCAGGAATCATCTTCTGTGGTAAATTCAACATGGGTTATGTCCTCTACCACCTTCCTACTGTACCTGATCATTCATTCAATAAAATACATAGATGGCCTGAAGCACACTTACATATTTGTATACACACACTGCCTGATAGAAACTCTCATTTTCAGCCACAAGAGATCAGGTATCATCCACCCAATGTGGACCTGGTCTGGCAGCTTCAGAAAAGGTAAAGAATGATTGCCAAGTCAACATCAGTCACAATGTTGCACGAATGTAACCTTACTTGTGGAATACATGGTGCATTTGACCCCTTGCACCCCAGGATGGAGCTGAAACTAAAGAGCTGTGTGATGGACTGGAGGAGACCCCACCCCACACGCTGGAGCCACCACTGCTCAGCCAAGCTCTCCATGCTCCTGCCCCATCTGGAGAGGTTCCCTGCCTCCTCGACCTCCATAAAGACCCAGGTGGACAACCTGCTGGACTGCATGCAGGACTACAAGGTCACGGGGCTGAAACCAAATCAAAGACAAAACTCCCGCAAGAGGAAACTGCCTAAATAAGATCACTCAGACTAAGTGGTGGTCATTGAGAAGAATCTCCCTAACGATCCCTTGTGTTTTTAGGTGTCTGGCTTTCCCATCCAGCTGGCCTATCAGAACATGGGTTCAGTGATAGAGGCAGTGTACAACACACGGATCCACAGCACAGAGATACCTGGGACAGAGTTCGCCCTGGCCATCTACGTCCACCCATACCCCAACTACATCCTGTCAGTTTGGATCTTCCTTGCTACGCTGGTGAAACACCAGCACGGTGCCTTCTATAATCCTCAGTGAGGGACTACAGAAAATCATCACCCACAATGGTTAACTGAGCTTAGCTCAGGATCTACAGTCTCTAGGTTAACTGACTTTAGCTCAGGATCCACAGTCTCTAATGTAATTCCACTGATCCAAGAATAACAGGTAGACCAGGTGTCTCAGCCCTCCACAGGCAAATGGGAACACCAAGAGTCCAGTGCTTGTTTTCACATTTCCTAAATATTAAAAAAGCTCTGCATCTGGAGATTTTTTTCCCCCCAAACATAATATGTGCACTTTCAGAGCAACATATATGTGACATTTGCCTGATGGTGTTAGTACGTCAAAATAAAAGACACAAGGCACCACTGACAAATTGCATTTTATAAAATAAAATGAACGGTCTTGTAAGTGCACAGCACTCACAAGGCTAGATCTCTATGATTTTAAAGTTGTTAACATGACACTCTCACAGAAAGAAACTTTAAATAAATCAACCAGAAAGCAAAATTATTCATTGAACGTCAAAATTACACTGCTCATAAATAAAGAAAAACCAAAGGTTCATAATGCAAAATTGTGCAAAAACATGTACATATCCCACCATTAGTTGAAAAAAATTGCTAAATATTCCCGTCAATACTCGTCACAGTGACACAGGTTCTAATAATACACTGGACGTTGAACACTGAGGTAACTTGGCATCAATAGATATAGAACTGGTCCATAATACAGCTGCAGTAACTGCAGCATTTGTAGTGATCAGTCTGCCACCTTATTTTAGATAGGAACAAAAAACTCCAGCTGATTAGCAACAGCATACAGCAGAGTAATATTATTGCACATTGTGTATGACACGTTATCCAAGTTGGAAATCAGCTTAACTAAGTGAAATATCTATCATGTGAAATTAAAAACATGCCTTTTGAATGACACAGGATTACATCCTGTCTGTCATCCTCTTCCAGGACCTTTTGGATATTGGTCATCTGTCAAAGCAAGGAGCGGCACATGTATAGTGCATATTGACTTGGTAGGCCCTGTTAGGAATGTTAGCCTTGCTGTCCAGAGTGGCAGAGATGGTTTGGGGGTGGCTATGTGGAGGGGCATTAGGACCCTGCAGGCTGGCTGAGTGGTTGAGGTAGGTGGCAGAGCCGTGGCTGGGGGCGAGGACAGGCTGGAGGGCCTGCTGGGGGTACTGGACACTGGACAGGTGAAGGTACTGAGCCACTGGGGCCGTCTGGCCAGAATTGTGGTACACAGTCTGACCAGGCTGCTGACCGGCCGGTGGGCACTTCTGCTTGGTGGCCTCCTTCATATCACTGTCATGTGCACTAAAAAAAAAACACAAAACCACAAAGTAGTTACACTAGCTCCGTCTCTTAAATCGCATGAATGTACTCACACAATTCTAACCTGCTGTATTGACAACATGTTTTGTAGACAATAGTGACAGAGAGGCCCTCACATGAGTAGCTTCTCCACACAGGGGACAAGGCTCTCCCAGGTGTATGCAGTGAGGCGCAGAAGGCGCTGAGGCCAGGTAGGCGACAGGCGGAGGATGATGCGGGAGGCAGCCACACACCCTGCAGCCACCAACGACGGGGCAAAACACAGGAACGCGTGATCTGGGGGGGGGGGGAACAATAGCCACACACTTTACAATTGTTTCAAATCGTTTTTTCTTTTCATCCTTTTTGAAAACTTTGCAGTTATTATGTGTGTGTGTGTGTGTGTAAATATAATCACATCAACATAAATCCCATGAAATTGAGCCCTTGCCTTGTAAGGAGACCTCCAGGAAGTAGTCTGCATACTTAGCCATGTACACTACAGTCTTCTCCAGACAGCCTATGGGCCAGCCATCATGGAGGTCCCCCTCATAGACTGCAATAGACAGGCAATACTCTATGAAGTGTGCGGCTGTGGGCAGGTAGAGGTTCCACTGGAAGGTCTCCAGCAGGAGGAGCTCCATGTGCAGGAGGCCCTGCTTGGTCAGCACCAGGTTCATGGAGCTCATGCAGCCCAGGCTGTTCAGCGTCTCCAGTTTAGGCACCCGGTCTTCTCTCTCCTCAAACTTACCTGCAGAGTAAAAGCGGGAGCGTTTACCACATGAGAAACAGGCAATGGTGCCGTGTTTGCATTTAAATAGAAACCAGCTGTATTCCTTATAGTGACTGCAAACTAACTTACAAGCCAAAAGCAAACAGGAGAGTGCCACCATATGAAGCTGTTGCACTGTAATGTCATAGCGATCCATGAAAAGGTCGAGTAAATAGACAGCGAGGTGTCTAGCGGCTGGACACAGCCTGAAGCGGTTGCTCACGATGGCAATTAGGTCAGCAAAATAGCGCCTGAGGTTGAGCTGGGGGGATTGGCATTTGTAAGACGGCAACTTCAGCTCCTGAAATCAATACATAAATCGTCAGAAGCTTGTCTTTAATTTCAGTTATTTATGAATCATAGCTTATATTATCTTTACTTACTTTGTATCGCAGAGCCTGGTAAATGTCACCGGCAAGTTGTCCTTTCCACCATTGCCCCTCAAGCTCCATTTAACTGAATCTCTGAGTAACAGTAAATGAACACCAAAGCGAATCTCAAAGTTCGGTTGGCTCGCCAACTATAAAGACACTTAATTTGATTAAATGCAATTTGTTGGGCGTAACAGCTGAAGTCAAACTTAAAAATTCAACAATGGAGGACATTGACTACATGGGTGAGTAGTCAGGGAGTTTTCTTTTCTCATTTTCAAGATTCAGATTCCCATAGAATAGATTATGTCCTACACTAGGGCTGCCTTCAGTGAAATTCGAAAAAATCCCCGAAGTTAGGAAGGTTGAATACAACTCCATTAGCTACATATCAACTTACCCACGTCGCACATGTAGCTACGGTCTTTTATTAGGATTCACTTTAAATTGACATTAAATATTGTGTATTGTTTAAGACAGGTTAAAGAGGGAGAACCTGAAAGCGTCCCGATATTGTTAGTTCTTGCCAAGAGAACCTCCCCTTAGAATCCAGATACATCCAATCACCGGCGGGGATCCATCAGACGTGGTTCAGATTGGTAATAGCCTCGGGAAAGATCTCAGTCAATATTCAGTGAATAGTGTCAATACATAACACAGTTTATTGCACACAGCCTATATTTAAAATTACTCGAGACACCTATCACTCGGGGTTTATGGTTTTGAGTGCGTAGGCCTACCTGATCTTGAAAATAATATATAAAAGCCTACATGCCACTGTACCTCGAAGGTTGAACTTTCAAGAATTCAGTCACATGGCATTTGTCAAACACATTCTTCCTCTACCAGAAAATCTTTATGCAAATACCATTTGTATAGTATGTGGTAGCCCATATTCCACTTTAGTTGTCTCTCTGTGGTATGTGAACATGCAGTGATGCGCTCTAGTCAGTCTCTTCTGGCACTGTGATGAATTACAGTTTAGTGTAATCCCCGGATGAAACTATCATGGCTGCCACTCGCTGAGCTGTCAAGCTCCTCACCAAGGAAAGGTAATACCACAAAGTCTGGAAATATTTTTTTAAGCATGCTTTTGAAGTATAATGCATACTAAATATCTCTTGAGAAATCATATTTAATTTGCGATGCAACTCGAACTTTGTGTCATGCATAGTTTGACGCTCTGTTTTCTCACACCAAGCTCATCCGCCTACAGTAGGCTATTTAATTCGATTCAAATAAGTGTGATGTCTGGTCTACAGTTATTCGAAATAATAACGCTAACTTAAACGATTGGTATTAGGTTTTGTAATATGGGTGACGTAGTATATTCCATTTACAAAACTTACATAAACTATAATGCGTTTGTTCTAAGTTCAAGGCAATAACCACTTTGTTTTGGTCACGCAAGCGACACAGAAATGGCAGCAGAGCAAACAAAGTAAATTGCATTTGCCATTTTGTGTCACTATTCATTAAATCCTTGCTGTTATAGTTGTTAAGACATACATTTAGGATACATTATACTTTTGAAAATGTAGGCATTTTAAACATGTATTTATGTTGCTGAATTTGGTTTAAAATCAAATTTTAGTGAAATAATACATTAATTAACTATTCTAAACACCCATTGCAAGGTAGGCTTGTAACAACAGGTGGAATTGCTGAAATGAAATTGGACTTTAAATGAAATCATTTATTACATAATATGTCTTGCATACTTTTATTACTTTTGTTGACGACCCAGTTTTTTTGTTACAGGAGCCTTAATTGCCATGGATTCAACCGGGATTGAAAGTGGTGTCCATACTGCAAAAAAAAAAAAGTTGCTGCAAAGGATAGTAACTGGCACAATCGACTGCGTCTCAGGAAGGCTGCTGATCACCCCCCAACTATGCAAAGTGAAGATAAGCACAAGTCAGTGAAGATAACAGAGGATCGAGAACAACACATGAAACAGACTTCATTGAAAATGAATTCTGCCTGTAAGCCAACACAGAGTAAACGTTGGATAAAAACCACAGGAGATATTCTCAGGTTCAGGTGCTCTGAGTGCAAAGACAGCAAGACATTTAGTGCTAAAGGCTTACTGGGACACTTTAAATTGAAGCACCAAGCAAGTAGACCCGTTTTTCCTTGTGACATGTGCACATTTAACACACATGAACTCGCTTGTCTTCAGGTTCACATTTTAGGCCACAAGGACACTTTTGCCAGCTGCGTCGTATGTAATGACAACGTGCAGCGGACTCTTTCGGAGCTGACTACACATTTGGATATGCAACACAAAGTGAAAGGCCTGTACTTGTGTGAAAGGTGCAAATTCTCTGTAAGTGATGTGGAAGCATTTTTAGAGCACATATACCTACATTGCTTGACCATGTGTGACAATGGTGGTCAGTCAGGTCATGCGGATGTGATATGCAAAGAACCCATCAAAGCAACCAAAATACCCCACCGTTGTCCATTCTGTGATTATGAATCACCTCTAAACTGTACTATCACCAAGCATATTGCTACTGTCCATGGAGAGGACAGATGTCAGAAATCCAAGCAAAGAATGAGAAGAATTCATGAGACCATGATTGACTCGACTCCCAGACCAAGGCCTAGAATGACAAGAAAGGCAGCGAGGGAAATGTGCTGGATGTCACAAGACTGCCTATCTTTACCTGGAAAAGAATTCTTGGATAAGTACTGCAAGCTATCTGACCCAGGGACAGATTTGGAGGAGTCCAGGCATTTTCTAGAGAGGTCTGTAGTAGCAGAATCAGGTACTGAGAAGTGGACCAAAGCTCTTCAGACTGTACTTTCAAATGTTCCACAATGTCAAATGTCCGAAAACGGCCCTGTGTCTAATCCTGGCAATGATCTCACTGTCCTAATGGTCAAAAACAAGATTTCTGTGCCTCAGAATCGTGCAGAGGCAATAGGGCTTACAATGGTGGAGGGTAAAAGAGATACTATTTTGAATGTTATGCCATCAGAAAAGCAAGACACTGTACCTGCAGAAACATGCTCTGAGGTCTTGTGTCCCACAGCCCACGTAAAAACATGCCAGCCTAGTTTCGATCTCCATCTTACCCAACCCACTAACTCACCCGGATCTCTCTTTCAAAATGAGTTTTCAGGGTGCAATCAAAGTCTGGAAAATGGTGAGAATCAAAGAGTGAGGTTTGATCAAAAAGAACATGGCGACTACTGGAGACAACACCCTGAGGAACCTCAGAATGCTAATATCTGTGAACAGAAGACAGACGAGTTGAAGTTGACAAAGATGATAAGTGAGAAAGAAAAGTCTACCAATGAGACACATTTAGCTAACAGGAAAAGGAGTAGGAGGAGGAAGGCGTTCAGACCAAAGATAGTAAATAAACCACCACCAGGACTAAAGCTATTTTTGAAGAAGGACCCAGTAAAGGAAATGCAGTGGACATCACAAGGTCCTTCCCTTGTGGTAGGGGGCAGTTTGCTGGAACAGTACCACAGTTTTCCCCACCCCCAAATAACGTTACAGGAAACACAGCAATTTCTACACAGAGCACTGACAGAAAAGAGTGGATTGAAATTGACCAAAGAAACCAAGGCTGACCAACTTAATATCTTAAAAGCCCTCACAGCTTCATCCCAATTGACAGAAAGGGAATGCCCAGTCCCAAATCCTGGTCAGTTTAGCGTGAGTGACTTCAGTGTCCTTGAGGCCCAACATATGACTTCAGTTTCTCACAATTGCGCTACAAATGCCATGGGGTTCAAAATGGTGGATGTCGAGAACCATTTTGTTCACAGTATTATGCCCTCATCAGAAAACAGGCCACATCATGAAATAGTGGTGGGATTGCCTTCCTTTGAGGCAGAAGTTGGCAACACCACATCTGAAAGATGCACCACTGTGAACCTGAACAGTTTAGTTGTAGTTGAGAACCAGACCAATTCCAAGTTTTCCTCAGACACCTTAAAAAGCAGTGAACTTTATTCTCATGTTGAGAATGCACTGATTCAAAACACTAATTTGAGTCCTAAGAACATAAGAGATAACCAGGATGGGAATGATGATGCGAAATCAAACCATGAACTAACCACACAACCTCAGGTTGTTATGACCAAGGGTAAGTAAACAGATGTTTTGCACATGTATGTAGAATGTGGCCCTTGTTCTTCTAATACTTAAAAACACTTCAATACTTAAAATAATAATAATTGCATTTGCTGTACTATCACCTTTCCTTTGACAGGTATAACACATTTGATAGACGATCCTTGCCACATCTTGCATGAAACTTTGTCTGTATCCACGCCACAACCAAATGAGCAGAAGGTCACAGCAAAGAAACCAAGTGGGACGTCTTCAGATGGTTGTCCCGAACCACACTCAAAATCCAACATAACCTCAAGCCAAAGCCCAGGCCGAGAAGCCCTAGTGTCAATGCACCAATGGAAGCCAGCCCCAAAACATGCTGAGAGGACTCTAAAGCTACTGCCGCTGTCCCCGACTCAACTTATCAAGCGACCAAATGAAGACCAACCAGTGGTAGTGTTGAATCATCCAGACACAGACATCCCTGAGGTTACCAATATCATGCAAGTAGTCCACAGGTACCAAGGAGAGGTCCGGAAGGTGGTGCTGTCACGATCAACATTGAAGGCTCTATCAGCCCTGGACTGTGAGATAGCATGGGGAAGTGACTCAACAAAGTACTGCAGCCCTTCTCAACGACGTATGTTGCCAGAGAATACAGTTAAAGAGAGGTTCATCCTAAAACTGAAGCTGAAAAAGATGAGCAGGAAAAAATACAAAGTGGTTGATGCAGACTCCCATAACACCAATCCCCCTTTGAAGTTCGATTGCTGGTTTTGTGGCAGGGTTTTCAGTAACCAGGAGATGTGGATCTGTCATGGTCAGAGACATTTGATGGAAAGCAAGCGGCGGAGCTGTGAAACGTAAAATGTCACCAACACTGGACAGAGAGATGTGGTGCTCCTGCACTACGATGAATAGTTGTGAACATGATGATGGACCAAAGGAGCCTCTCGAGTGATGATACAGCCAATTCCACAAATAAGTTTAGACTCCACAAGAGGTTGGACAGCATGGAGCCATACTCAGGATATTTTATAGGCTACATAAAATCTTTGTGACATGTTGTTTACCCCTTGACTAAGTTCCCAGCTATAGTATCAACTTATTATGGGATCGATACCCTTTTCTTTGTATTATGTCTAAAAGCTATGATATGTAGATTTCAGTAAACTAGCATGAGGATTCTCTCCCATACACTGTACTGTATATGGTCCTATCGCAGAGTTCAAGATTGGATTACATATAGGGATTGTATACGGGTAGGCTATACTTTGTCTTTATGTGTATATTTTACAGATGTATTTTGGAAAGTTGTTTGGTTTCCTGCATTACTAAGCTACACAAAGAAGAAGTATAAATACGATTCCATAAGCTTTTTCTGTATTATTCAGATGATTGGCCATCAGTTTTTATTTGAATACATACCAAATGTTTTTGTTTCTAGTATAGTATTACTCATGTGGGGTATATTTTGAGGGGCAGGGGAAGTTATTCTTGCAATAGGAGCAGGAGTAGTCCAAAGAATACTTTTTTATGAAGCTTAACTGTGGTCTGTAATTTCATTGGATGAGTAGTTATTTGCATTTGTATAAAAGCTGGTTTTAAATGCAGACAGATGCTCTAGAATGTGATTTTTCTCAAGGAAATGACAATTGTGACTTGAAATAATCATATGTTTGATTTGTAATTGCACTAAAAAGGGACAGTTAATATTTCCTATTGCCTCACCTTATTCAGCCTATGACAATCTTCATACAGATGAGGCAATTGTTATGATTCCTCAGGCCTACTGTAAAGTCCCTTGGGATGATGCATCCAAAACAATTAATGTAGCACACTTAAATATCTATGTATCTGTCTCTCACAGTGAAATCTCTCAAAACAAGTTTGTACAGTATTGTCGAGTTAGAGGTACAGGGTTGACCAGAGAATATTTGAGTTCACTAAGTGCCTGGCCTTTTCTTTTTACACAATGACTGCTTTAATCTTGTTCAGGCTCGTCTTATAGTATTTGATGTTGTACAGATAAATACATGCAAATTATATGACAATCACTTAATCTGTGTTGGTGTCCACTTTGAAAAACACTTAAGACTTTCATTTAACGCAAAATACTGCATTTCTACTTGTTGTCTATCGGTTGAATACCATAAACTTTGGATCTTGAAGCACCACTCTCATTACTGTTAATTTAGGATGTATAAAATACTCAGTGGATGGGAAGAGAATTATTCCAAAGCATTGAGTCCAGTTTGTTCAGCAATGGCAGTAAACATCTGCCTAGGGCTTCACCACATAGTTCAGTTTGGTGGAATCCTTGCTGTTACTCTGGCTGTCAATCAGCACCAGGGAATGCCTCTGATGGTTCTCTATCATGTGAGAGACACTGCTGAAACGCTGAGGAACAGATGGAGAGGAGGATCACTGATGATGTCCAAATATTTCAACATCTTTCAAAGCAGGAATTGTACTCCAATCCAATACCTATTATATATCGGTGCAGTGATCACATACCTCTTCTCCTTTCTTCTCCCTCCCAAGAGCGTACTGCTGGGACACCTGGATGTAACGTATTGGGATGTTGTAGACCCTACTATTGTAGAACACTACCAGTGTGTAGGGTTGCTGGATGTCCTGACCAGAGCTCTTCCTCACCAGGAAGGACCCATCCTGACAAACAAAATACCACGTCAACATAAGCTTTTATAAAGTTCAATTTTTATCCACTGAAATACTGCAATACACATTTTTTTGGCTACCTTTCAACGTTATCAGATTGAGTATTCACTGGAAAAGAAATCTTGCCTTATCAGAGCGAATCAACGCATCCTCTGCTTTCTTGCGGTTGCATGCACTTGCGTACCAGGGTTTCTTTAGGATGTCATCCCCCTGGAACAAACATAAACAACCACATGACAGAAGGTTCAGACTCTGGTCCACTAATGTTCACCAGTGATACATTCCACAAAAAAACGCTCTTAAACAGCTCAAAAGATATTAATCTGCAAGCTTGCACCGACATCACTCATGACACGTTACCTAACACCCAAAATCAATTGTTTCCAAATATAGTCTGTTTCTGATTACCTCATCGTCTTTTGACCCATTTTCAGTTATAGACACATTTCTTCTGGCAACCTTTTCCTCTGGCAACTTTACCCTGTGTTCTGGGATTCAGAAAACATGTACGAAACAATCAACTTTATTTAAGAATGGGGCATTTATATTCCAAACGTAGGTCTATACAGTAGCTTTTATCTGTCTCTGAGAAAGGCGGTGGTTATGGCAGTGACAAGGAGGCTGCTGAGTCAGTGTGAGGCCTGTCTCCTCAGGTCTGTACTTACTGGGAGAGTTAAACAGCTTTGGCAGAGGAATCCTGGGGAAGACAAAACACACTCAACATGACATTTACCAAGCCAAAGCATTCTGGAAATAGTGTGTAAATACACAATACAATGTTCAAAGTTAGTAATCTCATTTGTGTGTGGCACAAGCACAGTGGACAGACTTGAGTTTGTAGGATTTCTCACTTGGGTCGTTTGAATTCAGATGGCAGTGATGCAGTGGAGGGTGTTTGACTTGTGGTTCTCATGGGAAGTGTTGACACTGAGCAAAATGGCAGGTAGAATAATCACAGGTCTTACAGTATAATTTCAGAAACTAGCTTCTAGATTTTACATCTCTCAAGTTACCTTCATGCTGTCTGAGTGGTAAGTATGGCTTCTGCAATTCAACCTATAAACATAAACAAACCAAATGAATTCATTTTATTAAGAACAATATTTTCATTTTTATTTTCCATGGTTTTAATGGTTACCTACTCTTGAAATGGAGGGTTGTGCAGCATGCCTAGAACAGAAAGGCTTTATTAGAACACATTTCCAGTATTGAACATTCCAAACTGTAGAATCTTGTCATTTATAAGGGAAGAATACATACGGCTCCCTGGGTAGTGGTTTTGGAGCAACACGTATAGGTTCCTCATTGGGTTTAACGTCTACAGGAAAATATGTTAATGTAATAAGTGTATATCACACCCTGTTGTTGATGTGGTTCAAATGATTCTCTTTCTCCGCCATCCACTAGATGGCATAAATGACCAAGCTTCTGCTTTTGGTTTCTCAACATGGTAAAAAAGAAGAAGAGATTTCCATAGAACACTGGCTAGAGTCCAAGTGGAAATATTTAGATAATCATTTAGAACATCTTCCAAGATGTTGGTCATTCAAATGGACATGTACACGTACCATCATCTTGGTCACAAACTTCATATTCATCATTTTCTGGCTGCTGTACCTGGATAATGACACAGAATGAACATGAATCCTCTGCGGGATTCAGGTTTGCTGAGTTCATGTTTTTACATATTTTTTTTACTTATACTCATCTCATTGTAGATTGTCAAACAAAACACTTACTTTGGCGGGAAACGGTTGCGGTTTCCTAATATGCAATCTAGGGGGAGACAGTCATGTTATTTATTGTAACACCGTAAAAGCTCTTGGTCTAGACATAATTGTTCATTTTAGCTTATTACCTGGGGCTGGCCTTCGGTAATAGAGTCTGTGAAGGAGCTCTAAGACCTGAGGGTCTATTAAAGCAAACGTCAAAACAAAAAACTTAAGGTGTCGGACGGTCAACTTCATGAAGCCATTGTGAAAATCAATATTCATAATGTTCAAATCAACTATGAACACATTTGTTTCAAAAACTGACCTGCTTGCTGCTGGAGTGTCTTCCTTTACAGATACCCCCCAAAAAGAGAAGTCAGGAACAATCCTACAGACCTTACTACCAATTCACCCTACGATTAAACAAGCCATCGGTATTGCTGGATTAGAGACTCACCTCAAAGCCTGGGACTTCATACAAATCTGGAACATAATTAAACATCACAAGTTAGGGTTGAAGCAAACAAATCTATTTTTCAACAGTTAGCCCTTTCTCACCACAGACAGTTGTAGAAATTGTTTGTGACTCAGACAGTCTGATGTTTTAGGCAGCTGGTCACCTTTGTGTTTAAAACCTACCTGAGTCTGGCTTCTCTGGAAGAGGCTTGGGAGGGGGACTGTTCCTCACTGCTCTGGTCCTTCCATGCATGTGAGGTTCTGAGAAAAGGTTCCAGGTCAAATTTAGAAAGTGAAAAATGAAAACACATGGCTGACACGCATGTGTTCCTGGTCTTACATAATAGGGATGCATTGAGTCTGCTCAATGAAAACATTACATTAGTTGTTATTATTTAGAGATCAGTGAGGCATGTGTTGCATACTGTATAGTTTTTTGTTGTCTATAGATAATTCGTCTGATTTGCTTACGAGCTGCAGGTTTCTCTGTGGGTTCAATATAGTTGTCTTCATCACTTTCTGATTTGTCTTCCTGGATACAGAGGGAACAAATATTTTGTTAGCCTCAAGTCACTGTCTGTATCCTAAATATGCAGCATCTCACAGCGCTATAGAAACTCCATGTGTGCCACCCAACACCTTTTCAACAAAAAAAAGTGAGAATTACATGATGACAGTCTGCCTGCTGAGGCTTTGGCAGCAGGGGTTTGGAGGTCTTCTGTGGAACGGTGGGCTTCCGGGGTGAGGGACTGGGCCTGCGGTGGCAGCTGTCTGAAAAAGAGAAGCAAAAGTCGAAACAGGACATCAGCATTTGCATAATAGAATACTACCCTGTGTCTGTCAGTTTGAGTTACCGGGTTCAGTTCTTCTTCTTGATTTTCTACCTACTATGGTAATTAAAAAAATAGTTAAATAGATAGCATTTTCTTTATAACGAGAAGAGGGCACTCTACATTAAAACTCTTGGGATCAATTCATTAAGATCTCAGTTATTAAAAATCAAGGAAATCATATTGGAAATTATTATCAATAATAAACAGCTTTCATTTCTGCTGTAGGGGTTTTGAGTGTGTACAGGTACTGACCGAGGTATTGCTGGTTTGGGAAGGAGTTGTTGGAGGGATTGGGGGTGAAGACCCTGTGAATCGGAGGAGGCTCATAGCTGTCATCTTGGTCTTCCTGTGGGTCCTCGTACGTGTCACTATCCTGTGAGTTGATCCCCAAGGTTTAAATGAGTAGTCATGTCAGTTATGGAGGATGTGATCTATAGACTAAAAGACTGTGTAAATACTCACAAACTCATCATCAGACCAGTGGTCAACCTGGTCACCTGTAAACACACATGTCAATAAAGTTTGGCTGTGTTCAGCCAGTCTTCTTGATTGAGCATACTCATCACTTAGTAGTTAAAGAAGTTTGAGCTTTTAGACCAGCCAGGTATTGTTTGCGCTCTCCTTGCGGGTTGTATCCATACTTTACAGAACATGCTACACCATACTGGACAACAAACTCAGTGCCCAACAAGCTGTGAACGAGAGACTGCTTGTGTAGTGAAAGGTGTAATGTGCAACTTCAGAGGGAGGAAAATGACCCTCTGGACCCAAAGTACTGATGATCATGGTCATTGACAGATCAGCTATCTGAAAAATGTAGATTGTGTGTTTTCTGTGCAGACTGAAACTCAAGATCAATGAATTATCGACGTATGTGCCAAGTGCCAACCAAAATCTTCTTACCAGGATAGTCCCTTGCAGGTACTTTTGGAGCAGGTTTACTTTTTAATCTGTAACAGTATCAAATTGCGTGCAGGAAGTCAACTACTTGTTATGTCAGAATACCATCTAATGTAATGCAAAAACTTAGGTTTTGTTTCTCTTTAAGGGAAGTTAAGTGGAAACCTATGGCTAAAGTACTTTCATTTAGTTTATTTTCAGACAGGGTCCTTATTCAAGGTGTCTTCATGAAATATTTAAAGAAAGAGGAATTACCTCTTTCCATGACAAAAAATGTAGCAGAAAGTGTTTGAAGTACTGCAAAGACACTAAATACCCCGAAGTGGATACAATGTGTCATGTGATCTGTCACGATGAGGATTGGAGAAATGATGTTAAGCAATGTGTTCACAAAAAATGTGTCAAACGTCTATATATAGAGACTGACTTCTTAAATTTGTCCAGAATACTGCCATCGTTCTTCTTGATATCCTGCACCATCTTCTGAAGCTGTCTAGAAAACATGAGTGACATGATAAACCTTCTAAGGTATCCACAGACGTGAGCCATTTAAGTGATAATTGTCAAATATGAAATAAAATGTTGTGCAGATCTGGAAATGTGTTTATCTGCAATATCAGTCAACCAATAAGAAGATAACTGGTGTCTTCATTACATTAAGTAAAACTCAATTCCTACTTTGTCATATTATTTATAGTTGCAAAGTTGGGTTACTGTGAACATACGTGCGCAGAGACAAATACAGACAGGCAAACACACATGTTTACAAGTGTTTGATGAAGCCAAGTGGACAAGTTTAAGACATGTAATCTGTACTGTCATCGCCGTCTCTGCCACCCTCCTATTACTTTACCTTTTTGTGTAACTAACAATTTCATCTGTGTTGAAACAAACAGGCAATCTAAGTACAATGTACTACTGTATGTTTTGACAAGAAATATATTTTATAATGTATACATGAATACTCAAACAGTATTAAAATTAAAATCCCATAAGCACAGAAATAACCATTAAAATAGTTAAAATAACTATTCTGTTTAAGTATCAGTTAATAGATCTCACCGATATTTTTTACTTGCAGGAACAGTTAGTCTGCTTAACATATCCATACTGTACTTCAATAAGGCTGATGCCCATGCAAGCTCCTCAGGTAAACTGTACTCCACAGATTCTGTAACATCTAATTGAACTCAGCAGGCAGTTTGCTGTGACTTACCACCCGGACACACCCAATTCTGTCACCCCTGACTAACAATGGAGGGAAAACAAACACGAACAATCACTTTTTTTCCCCTCTGTCCTTCTCAGTCTGCCATGATCTGATGATCAGAAAACTGTACTGTACCACACAGAGCACACCAAAATGTGTCTGTGTTTTTCCATCCAAGTGTTACTCACTTGTGGCTCTTAAAAAAGCTGCTGACCTTGCACCTACGTTCGTGTGGGACGAACAGTTTGTCATCTGATGCAGTGGCGTCATGCTCACTTTTGCTTCATGGATATAGCAGAATGTCTTGCGATGTAAAGTAGGACATGTTTTTGTAAAAAAATATTTTGCTGATACAGTAGGAGACACAGCGAACACATCTCCATGACAAATGCTTTTTGAGAAACAAGGTGAGCTAGTGAGAATGAGAAACATCTGAACGGGGGAGTGATAACCACTTGTATGTGTGCACATTGCAGATGTAGAAATAACACACTTCCGACTCAACCCTCAAAAGTCCTCAAAGGGTCAAAAAGACAAACCACCTGGCAATGGTACATATAGTATGTATACCAAAATATAAGCTACATTTTAGCATAATAAAGCAATAAAGCTATAGCTAGAAGTGAGGTAAAAAAAAACAAGCAACAAACATGATGCTTAAAGTGTACTTACAAAGTATAAATACAAACATTCTATACTAACACATTGAAGCAGTCAAGTATGTGAGTGTACAAAATCAGTACATTTGAAGTAGATTTCCGATTGTGTTGAAAAAAAAGAAAAAAAGAAAAGAAATGTTTGTTTTATATATCTTAAAGGGCCAGCATAACGTTGTATCACTATATGATCAGGACACCTGTGCACACTGTATGGACAATGCACTTCATTAAGGATTATAAGAACTAGTTTCACAATTGAAATACTGTCTTATTTTTCACCTGGTCACATATGTGCGTGTGTGTTTCACATACCTTGGGAGATGACTCATGTTACTATGTTTATCAGAATGAAACATTCTCTGTAGGTCTATGGTTGTTGCAGGAAGAATTTACAATGAGTCACAGATAAATACAAGAAAGTTCCTGATGAAAGTTCCAATCTTCGGTCAACCAGACTAAACAGAAAAAGCTAATAATACAACAACACAACCATTAATCCATCTGCAATGCAAAACTGTCACCCTCTGTGAGAAGCTTTCATTTGAAATACTTATGCAACTTCCTTATTGCAACAGTTTATTATTAACCATTCAAAGGGGAACCAGAACAAGGATTAAAAGAACGCACAGTAAGAGTCGAGTGAATTGAATGGAAAAAAGGATAGAACTGAGAAAAAAGAGATGGAAGAAATTGTTACTCACGGTTGGTGGATAAGACTGAAACTGCTCAAATCATGGTTGGAAAGATTCTGTTCAAATTGAAACAGATGAAATAAACTGTCAACTAAAATAATGTTTTTGAAAGTTTCCCCCAAAATGACTTGTGCCACTAAATTGTGGCACTTGACACGTGCAATTAAATAAAAATAGTTGCAATATATGACTGTATCACCTCCAACATAACACTAGATGGCATCATGTCACCAATGGCAACATCATTATTTTGAACAGCCCACAGTAAAAATTCCCCCAAAATATTCAGTTTTAATTTTACAGTCAAATTGAATGACCTTCATTGCTTTGTTTCATATTCCTTTAATAGTCCCCCACCTAAGGGTAATTATTGTCATTGTTAACTTGTACTTTTTATTGTCTCATCCCTCTGTATTTTTCAGTCTATAGTACATTGTCACAATTTACTTTGAAAGGAAACAGTTGCCATGACTTCCATGGTGAAATCAAACTAAAATGATTAACATAAAATATGCTTTGAATCCTGTTAAATAATGTATTCTTCCTGACATTCATAATTCATTGTCCCCGGTCCTCATTTGCTCACTCTCATTTATTTTCTCTCTTCAAAGAAAGGTTCCTAATGGTCTTCCTGTGTTCTTATTCTGAGTCTGTGTGAAATGTTACCCGTCCATACCCTAAGATGGTTAACCTTAATTTGAATAATGCAAAGATATTTGGATGTAAGTTACTGTTTAGGATCACTCATCTGCCTATTTTATGTGTTAACAGACAATATGGTTCAGTAAATACAGTAGAAGATTAATTCCTTCTCTCAACAAGTGAACCATACATTGCTGTGCACTGTTACAAAGATGGAGTGGGCTTCTGGCAATGTGAACTTTTTTAACTGGCGGTTTTTGATTGAAACATCTGTTAATCAGTCAGACTCCTAGGTATTAAAGCCATCTCCTGCTTCACATCGCAGGGTACACGCTTGATCAACTCGACCTCTTACAGGAAGGAAAAAAGCATAGGCCTAAAATCTGATTTAGCCTTTTGACACTGAATTAAATATCAAGTATTTCGCCCGAGTGCCTCCTCATAGACTCTCTCCCTCAATGAATTATTTATGGACAGTTTCTTCTGCTCTTTGAATGAGACACAAGAGCCCCAAGCCCCGCAGCCAGTCCTGCATATTGAAAACCACCCTTCTGAACACCTCGAAGCTTCACTCTGCATGGCCTTGGCGCTTGGCTCTCACATGGCTTTGAAGAGAGTCTGTCCAAGTCCCAATCACATCTAGAAGGGGTTGCTGAGTCCACACTTTGACCCTGTGGTGGGACCTGGGACCCTGCTGTCTAAAATCAACATCCATACGACGTGACTCTGCGTCTACTCTACGCCTACATCCTGAGGGTCTGGGGAGGACCTCAGCACCACAATCGTTGGTCTCTCCACCCCTCTCAACACTCTGGAAGAAAACTACACGGAGATGCAATTTTTTTTAACTTCAATGGTAGATTGGATAATGAAGTTGTCCTATCTGCTTTCATCAACCCATGGCTATATGAGCTGACAGTGAGTGGGCTTGCATACAATGCAATGGGGGGGGCATTCTTTGTAACACAAATAATCCTTTATTTAGCCAGACATGGTGTTTCAGAGATTGCCTCTTTAATGAACTCCCCTGCATTGTACTGGTGTACTGTAGTACGATAATGTGTCATGGTAAAGGAGACGAGGGGAAATTACCTTACATGTGAGCAACACAAACAACTAGCCATATGCTTTAGTCTATAAGTACCATGCACATTCCAGACGACCCAGAGTCACGCACAGACGTCACAGACGTCACAGACGTCACAGCCTTACACAAAACCCTGCGAGCTGGCTGGCCCTGCTCTCACCTTTGGAGGCCTTCATGTCAGTATGTGCATGTGTGTGTAACGAGAGGAGTTATGAAATGAACAGAACACAATAAATAATTTTGGTCAATATGAGATGATTATACCAGTGTTTCATGTAACCCAGGTGGACTGACTGGCTAGATCAATAAGTATGAGACTTATTGATGCTCGTGTGGATGCATATTTCAGATCTGGTGTGGACATCGATAATTCCAACATCAAAGCTGGATCTTTGTGAAACATCAATCACTGTGATTGATTTGGCTTGCTTTGCCCATTGACCTTATTTTGGGGAGTTAGAATTTTGAGTTGGTACTGAACCTTTTATTTAATCAGAAATAAATACAGAGAGAAAAGAGATGTGTAGTGTGACCAAGTACCATGCCAATATTGTCTATTAACATTCCTTAAAAAAATCCAATTAATCTAATCAGATTTAATTACATGTATAAACTCAAAAAAAAAAATAGAATACCAACAAAAGCATCATACTGTATATGTTAAATATTTCTAACATAATTGATTAACTATGGGAATGCATTTAGCGGAAAAGTCAAACTCACTTTCACTATTGTGTAACTCCGTCAATTGCATTGCAAATCTGGGAAGTACAACTAACGGTGAGATGCTTCACTTCCTCTAAACTCACCATAGTCTCAGTCAATTAAGGATCTTTTTGTTACTGTAATACAGCGTGCATTTCTATTCAGTGATATCTGTGTTGCACATTTTACGAACATTGCATTTCCCAGTCTTGTTAATTCTAATCCTGCATTAAAATGCCCAACCTCCAAATGAACAATACAAGTTAATTGACAGTAGAAAAAGAATAAGTATTTGTGTTTTGGTCTTAGTGTTTTTTCTGCAGCACTGGCCAAAACCAGCATTAGGAGCTTGCAATTATTTTGTTCCTTCCGAGGCCATGTTGTGCAAAAAAATGCATGGGAATTAGCTCTCGTCTTTTTTTTTGATAGCATTAGAATAACAAAACCATTAGAATAACAAGGCCAAAAGCCAACCGTAATTATGTGCCCTCTGCTATCGAGCGATTCTTGCAGTTTAACCATTTTCTCAAAATGTTTTCCTGAAAAACAATGTACAAAACAACTTACCAATAGTTTGCGTCCATCAATTTTCAGTCTATTAATTGTAACAGCACAGTCTTCCATTTGATTCTAAAAACAACAAGTTTTCATGCAATCATGCTCTTTATGTGACACAGAAGAAGTCTGTCTATGGAGCACATACCAGAATAAAATATGAATACTAAATATTTTGAGCTCCATGGGAACTACCACACAGCTGAACCCTGGGCCCACTCACCTGGAACAGCAACAAGGACACCTGAGCTGGACTCAAGCCCTCACATTCCTTCCTGGTTGGCACGTTCATTCTTGTTTATGAAGAGGCGGCTGTACAGTATCTCTGCTGAGCTGTCTAGGACAGGAAGAGTGAGTCTGACCCTCTCACTTCATTTAGCTGCCTAAGCTAACCACAATGAGAGGTGAGCTGTCTTTCTCACTGACCTCTATACTCACTGTGTGTCTCTTTCTTAATGCTTCTTCTATTTCTCGGTACAAAAATGTCAATACAAAATAGGAAGCAAGAACTTCCCTAAAATAACATTTAAATGTATTTATTAAATACCAATTCTGTCTGCACATTTGTCTTTTTGAAGGGTCTAACCTTATTTAACTTTAGTTGGCAAATATGGCTCTAAAACAATCATGATGCATGTGAACAGGAAACAGAAGATAACCCTCAGAAACTGTTCACACAGACCAGTGCAGTGTTACAATCCCATATCATGACAAACCGTATCAATGTGGATATTTCTAATGACTCCTGTTCAGTGATCAGGTTGCATTTGTGTCAGCTGATTGCAAAAACAGCATGCTAGATGGCAACACAGTTCAGATAAGGTTAATGAGGATTCTGGTGCCATAGTTGACACCTGAGTCAAAGCTGGGGGTGAACGTAGTAGACTGTGCCTTCTTTGTGTCGGTACACTATTTCATCAGACCACCATTTGGACTGAGGCCAGCATGGCACACAGCTGAGCGATTGGGTGGAAGTGGCCAAGCAATTAGACTGAGTTTGGCCTGTGACATCAGTTAACCGCCCAGCATCATCCTTTTGGGAGCGGCACAGCGGCTGAATGATGTTCTGTCACACAAAGAGGTATACACCCACACTCTTAGACAAATAGATTTTCTTTGTACAAGGGTTCTGTAGCAGTTCATGTGTGAGAACCCACTGCAAAGTTAAAAAACACCCTCCAGACATTCAAGTTAGGAATTACACAGTCTGTAGTCACGAGTCATTGACACCCAGTGAGTATTTAAAAGTAACCCCATAGTATACATTTATTATTTTATAGCCCTTGAGTTTGCACATGAAAGTTCAAAGGCCTGTCTAATTAGCTGTGTAGGAGAGGAAGCAATCTTGAAAGTGGGTTCTTTCAGTTCTCATTTGTATTGTCAGTTATGTGATGGGAACAGCTCACAGGTTCTCCATGGGGCTCTGGACCATTTTTGAAGCTTCAGAACTGAACAGAACAGACAGTACATACGGTATATTGACCATCAATCTGTCCAACGGGTTTCATTAATTGGCAATGGATCTAAAGCTTCTATATAGGTCCATCAGATCTCTAGGGATGGCTGAGGACGATTTCCATTAGAAGCTGAAGCTAATTAAAGGGGTGGAACAGATGGTCAAAGCTCAGGCTGGACATTATCCAGGTAGAGGGGTGTTGGGTGGTGGACTGGACGTGCTCACACAGCTGTGAGGGTCTTTTGAGGTGACCAGCACCCCAGACTCTTCCTGATATCTGGTTCCGCTCCAAGTCCAGGATTGGGATTCCTTGGAGCTACAATAAGAGGTCAAGTTTTCTTTTGATTAGTTTTCTCTCATTTCGATTTTTGCTCAAAGGGGAACCATGGACTTCCAATAATAGAGGCTGTATTCATAGTAGGCTGTCACTATTGAACTATAAGTAAGTTGTCCTCAGATCATCCCACATTTAATCGTTGGTATTTTATTTTGGCAGTTGAAATGTGATGAACACCAAATCATTAACACCTGTTGCCAGTGGTTTTTCCTGCACCACGCAGACCTCATTCCAACTGTCATTCTGTCCTAGACTGGAGAAAACCAACAACTGTGGTTTTACCACAGAGGGTGTTTTCCTGGATATAAAGACACGTAGAGCATGACGGCAGACACAATTAGAAGACGGAAAAACCTACGGGTCTACAGTGCTCCTGTTTCCCCTTCATCTGGAGACATGCTCCAAGCTTCATCATTGCAACTTATAAGGAAGAGGCAGAGGCCAACAGAGCTTGGCGCCCAGGGTCAGGGTCAAGTGAAGTTTAAGGATGTAGTGCTGTACTTAGTGGAGAAGAAGATGGGAAGCAGCAGGAGGACATTCCTGTCCAGTCTGGCCAGGTCAAAGGGATTTCGAGTGGAAGATGTTCTCAGGTAGGACCAGCAATTTAAGCGATTAGGCATCAATTTCAATTCCAAGTCATGTTTAACCATGCTTGGTGGTCTTGTGTTCTTCCCATTCATCTTGGGACTTTATCAAATGATCATTGACATATCCAGGGAAAATAAATCTAATTGGATGCCTGATTTTGGTATCTTAAAGATATCTTTACATGCTGTAACAACATCTCTGCAGCCAGAGGCTTTGGGGGGGGGGTGTGGGGGGGGGTGTGGGGGGGGGTGTGGGGGGGGGTTTCCATTCCTGTAACCCTGCATCTTCAGGGTCATCCGAGGCAGCTGATCGTGCTCCTGTTCAACAGGGTCTCACAGGAAACCACTGTGAATTTCTGGACTGAAGCGATACAGGACCAATCTTGCCCAGTTCTGCTGGGCAGACCCAGCTGTAGCGACCCACCGGTGGGACTAGCCGGGTGGGGGGTGGGGGGGGGGGGTCCAGGGTTGGGTTGGGGAGGGTGTGGGGCTGCTGCCGGCGGCATGCCAGCCTGGGGATGGCAGCCTTCCCAGAAACACAGCTTGAGCGCTCCTACGGTTACACTCAGCCTGATACAATTGTTTGAGACCAACCACAGGAAGTGGAGCGTGGCCGCCTCAAACTGACATCCTGCAAGCAGACAATTTGATATCAGCTGCAACTTGATGACACCTCCGGATAAACACATTCTTCCACACAAACAAGAGAGGCTCCCTCTCCTGAACATATGGTCGAGTGTGCGCATGCAGGCACGAGAACCCACGCACGCACACGCACGCACACGCACACACACACGCACGCACACACACAGACTCACATACATCCCCACTTGAGCAAGCACTCAAATGCACTTTAGCTGTTGTTACTGACACACTCAAACGTTGATTTGTAGCTTGCTTTACTCAGTGGGGTGGGAACAGTGGACACAGACTGGAACAGCTCTTTGCCAGCTCTCCACAGCTCTCCCTGTCTGAAGCCTGTTGACTTTAGCTTGTCCTTGCTCCCCGTGTTGGACTCAGGGTCTCACTGTTTCCGGAACCTTGAGTCTAGAGCAGCTCTGCATGCTGGCTCATTTACATGTCCAGCCCCTTTTTACTTTCACTGTTGGTTGCCATTCAGAGAAAAGATCCAATTTTAGGCTTACTGTTTGAGAAGCATGTTGTGTGTATTCTAGTTCCAGGTGTAAAATGTGTTCAGAGGTTACAGTTCTTGAAGGTTCAGAAAAGCAGGCTGCATGGTGTCGGTACTGAATAACGTCTGTCCCAAATTGTCATAGTCAACAAGGTAACAACAACCAATGAATTATAGTTATGTGTGGAAGTTCTTTGTGATGAATCTTGTGGCGAGGATGTTTGTCTAAATGCGGTTGGTGAGATGCTTGTCTCAGGCTTGAACACAAAGCAGACAGAAGATTAGTCTCGCCAGTGATTCGGCCAATTAGACACTGTTCTCTGAGAGGTCTTCCCTATTGGGATGTCCTGAGAGTCGTTCCGCTGTTCTACCCTCACCAGGAGACAGGAAGTGGAGGACCATGGAGTGGGTAATTATTCATGAGCGGGTGCTCTGATTGGTACAGTGCTTCCACAGTGAGGTAGACCAGAGGCTCTTATGTGAGTGAGGAAAAAGAGGCTTCTGTAGAGTCTCTGTAGAGATGAGTGAGATATGCTGGTTGGATCTTTACGTTTGGCTGTGCCTCGACTCACACACAGCTGGCGGAGGCTCTGAGCGCTGCTGGGGGACTGTTGTGTGTGCTAGCCAGCCGTGCCGCAGCCTCAGCGGGCCTCCTCTGGAGTTCTGAGATCTTTTGACAACACCACTGGACTATGGAGACACACAGGCATGAAAGGTCTTTTCTCTTTGCACACACACAGATGCAGTAAAAAGGGTGAAAGTGCCATGTTGTGAAACGCTGAAAACGTATCGCTGATCTCAATGGATCTCGTTCATCCAAATCCCGACTAAACTGGGAGGAATCTTGAATTTTGTCGGTAATCCATCTGATATTCACCTTTAACCTTTTCTTTCTGCTTCCTGTGCAGTGATGAGGTCACCCATGTGGTGGCAGAGAACAACCGGGCCACGGGGCTGTGGGCGTGGCTTAAAGGTCATGGCCTGAGGGATGTCTCCAGGATGCAGGTACTAGACATCGCCTGGTTCACGGACAGCATGAAGGCGGGCAGACCTGTCACCATGGAGACCCGACACCACATTCAGGTGAGTGGACTTGAGTGCACAATGAGTGTAGACACAGTCAGGTGTGTGTGTGTGTGTGTGTGTTCAGCATGTGTTTGTCCATGTGTGTGGGAGACAGGCAAGTCCTGGAAAAAGAACTGTACATAAAACTGGCTGTATAATGATCAGTAGATGGTGCTATAAACCCAGCAGGATCATTCTTTTTGTGAGAGTTGCTGCATATAGGAAGAAATGACCACTTATGCTAGATTTAAATATGCAGCAGAACAGTAATATCCACTTATGTGGAAAGTGTTGAAGTGAGTGTTGATTGGGTAGATAGTTTAGGCTCACAAGACCCATAACAAAGAATTCGGATATGAGAAGGAGGAACTGTGAAATAATTGAAGAAGTTGGCAAAGAAAATGTTTGATATATATGTTTTGGTTCGTGGTGAATATGTGTGTGATTTCCTACATCTGTAAGAGGGCTTTAAGTGTTCAGTGTCATGGTGAGGGACTATATCTGAGATCCTCTGGCTTACAGGAGCCACGGGACGCCCCATTTGGCTGTGATGTGCCAAATAAAGCTGTCAGCACAATGTCAGAGCTCAGAAAGGGCAGCTAACTGACACTCGGGGCAGATTTGCTTCCCTTGGATGGCACCAGGGGGACCTCTTCAACATATGGGTCAAGAGGAGAGAAATATGCTGCTTAGTGGAGATGGACAGTCAATATCCAATCTCTGCGGGGTGAAATGGAGACACGAGGTTCTCGTCTTTCATGGTCTCCAGTGGTGCTCGTTGAAAGTCTGTCCAAAGACCCTCCATCAACAGAGATGTGGGATCCTGTGTCCGCACCAAAATGACTTGGCAGACCTCAACCACCACCCCCCCCCCCCCTTCAACCATATCCCATGCCGCCCTGTTCATTCTGTGGGCAGCCAAGGGTGCTTCCCTAAATGGCACGCAAAACTGGAACACAGCAAAGGGGGTTCTGGTGGCTGTGTCGCAGAGCCTCTGAGCTAATGATGCAATGTTGACGTATATCGACCCATCGCCCAAGGTAACCGGAAGACTGTCTCACTGCTTATACAGTGATGTATACTCTTTCCGGAGTGAACAAGGCAATACTCGTGCAAATACAATGCGTTTACGTCGGCTGCGCTTCCAATAGATCGTTTTTATGAGTTATAAATCTATTTAAGAGGCTTGTGTAGAGATACAATAATACCCACGCAGGGTTTTCTCTCACTCTCCCCAGCGGCTCTCCTTAACATCCAAAATGCAGCTCATAAATATTCCTAGGCCACATGTGACTGAGGGAGAATACAAAGTATTAAACCCATTGAAATGTAATATTTCCATTAAGCCACCACTTGCAGACAACCTGTTTTGCTTAAGTGAAGTGGAATATGAGGAGTGAGACAGGCGAATGCGAGAAGACAGAATGAGATACTGCCGAGGGAATGGCTGCGAGTTTAGAGAGACGGTCTCAGCCAAAAGACCATGTGTCTCGGTGAGATGGCTGTCATCAATCTTCTGTTTAGAGCTGCTGACATCACAGTGCCCCCTGTAGGAGAGATGATGCCCCTGTGACCCATGACCCTGCTCAGTGGCCCTGCCTGGATTTCATTAACCTGCGTGAGCACACCTCTGCGTTGGTGTGAATAGCATTAACCTAAGCAGACAGGCGATTCTGTCCCGGCGGTTTGTCAAAGGAGTGGGCCGGGGCCAGGAGAGAGTCCTGCATCACTCATCCAGTTTTGCTTCTACACAGATGGCCCAGTTGTCCCTGTGGAGACAGTGTTTGTGGAGCATAGTAGCTATAGTGTGAATACAAAACGGAAGTTAAAACTAGCTGTCCCTTGAGTCAAACTGCAGAGAAAGAGAAAGAGGAGGAGGGCCTTAGGGAACATGTGGAGCTGTCTTCCATGGAGTTGCTTTAGAGCTCAAAGCTCCACAGAGTCTTACCTTCACAGGGTCTATGCCATACGCCATAACAGCTAGGACCATCTGGAGCAGGCCCGTCTCAAACTGCCCCTGCATACTGAAGAGGAACAGCTTCCCTCATTGGACTCACAATCCACAATACAAATCAACCACTGCAGCACTAGGGTGGAAAAGTAAAAAAAAAACTCTAGAAAGAACTCTAGAAAAAGGTAATTTTCTGTCATGATTGGCATGAAATGGGAAATAGTACCATGATGTCATTTTAAATGTGTTGAATCCCTCCTTTAAAAGTGGAAGAGAAAAGCCTCTGGCTGAGAATAAATAATGAGTTTTTTTTTTTTTTATGGTTGATTTAGCCAAGAGGTACGGAAGGTGCCAACCCTTTACAATATTGTATAACACCCTTATTGCCCATTTTAAATGTATTTCCTTCAACACAGCAGGGTGACATTAGCTTCTCATCTTCCTCTTCTGTTTAACCTGGCACCCGGAACATTCCATGTGTCATTTTCACAGACAGAATGTTCTATTGTGGTGTTTAATTGTCTGAGAGAACATTAATATTACATCTGTAATCCGTTTGATACATTACAAATGGGGAGTAATTTCTCTATGGAATGAGAAGGCAATTTCCAGGAAGCAAATTGGATTATGGGTTGTTGAATACTTGATGTTACAGGTTAGGTAGTGAAATGGATTTCAATGCCAGCAGACTGTGAGATGAGTGTCATTAGTGTATTGCCTGGGAAACACCACGGGTCAATTGTACAAAGGTGCAGTCATAAATTGGCCTCCAAATGTATGAAAGATGTGTTATTTCATCCAAAAGCGAATTATACTTAGCTATTACAGGACCAATGAATAAAAACTGCAGTCAATATTAAGGTGAAAGAAGAGTTCAACTCCCCATTCAACTTCGCACCTCTCAGTCAATGCTGACCTTTTCACGAGGTTAGAATCATGCAATACTTTTTTTGTCTTCCATTTGAAGTTGGAGGTTTTGGCCCCAGGAAAACAGGGACATTTCTGCAAACTCTCTGTCATCAGCTACAGATGGAATGCAACTTTTTGGAGACAGTTTAAATACTTTTGTCAAACCAATACTTTTGTCAAATCAAGTTTTGAACTTTGAATAATATCCTCAGTGAACAGCTGTGGGCATGTGTTTCCAAGTACAGTAGCACATGTATTTGGAATGTACCTGAGTCACATCATTTTGAGGAAAGTTTTCCTTTTGCACACAGGACACGTCGCCCACACTTACAGATGTTTTGCCACCAGCTGTGCCCCCAGTCTCTCAGTATGCATGTCAGAGGAAGACCACAATGGAAAACCACAACAAGATTTTTACAGTAAGAACTGTACCCCTCACACTCACATAATCACACACACACACGCGCACACACACACGCACACACGCGTACACACACACACACACACACATCGATCTTCTGCCCTAACAAGGGTGTGAGTGAGCACCCATTGTGACCAGCTCTCCTCTAACTGGGGTGTGTGCAACGTTTCACACAGCAATGCTGTAAAGCATCAGGTATGTGAATCCTCCGAAAGAGCAGCATCTGCTGCAGGTCGGACCGCGATGAAGGCCCCTCGGACGGGGTGCCCACGAGGCCTCTGGCACACAGGCTGGCATGGGCTGTGACCCTGATCACTGGCACGCAACACTGAGATGGGCAATGGACGTGACGTTCCTCACAAACAATGATGGATTTGTCTCTCAGCCATCTGGCCCGCGGGCAGCAAGCGGCCATGCCATGGTGAGGAGGGAGGGAGGGGGAATGGAGGTGCGCTGCACACATTTTCCAACAGCCTGTGGGGGAGCAGGTTATCTGGCTGTGCTTCGAAGAGGCACTCTAATGCCCTCTGCAGGAAGGTTGACTTTGAGTCCTTGAGAAATATCCAACTGCCATCGTCAGCTGATGGAAGGGGTTTTAAAAACCTTGCAAACTTTACCATCCTACTTAACAGAAACTTACTTCGTTTCTTGTGGGAAGAAGATGGAATGGATGTTTAATGAGCTGTCACTATTATCACTACAGTAGCCTTGCCTGTGTTGGAGGATTTAGTGTACTGCATGGGACTGTTCCAAACACATCACATCAATCCTTCAGTGTGTCTGTGTGGGAGGATGTGTCTTGGTGATGACTTCCTGTAAGGGTTATTAAGCAGAGCCTACCCACTGCCTACAGAGGCATCTGTTTCATTATGACTTTGGAGTCGGCGACTACACATGTACGACACACACACACACACACACCCCCACACACACACCCACACACCCACACACACACACACACACACACACACACACACACACACACACACACACACACACACACACACACACACACACACATACACACACAAGGGTGTGCTCCACTTCCAATACTTTTCCACTGCATGACCACTGTGATCACCCAGCCCAGTCATATAATTAACTCATCATAATCCCTCTCTCTACATCAAAGACCTCTAGTGTTACTTTGGCGCTAATGAATGAGGGGACGCTCCAGGCAGATAACACCATCCATGGAGATGTTTAGCTGTTGTGGTTATTGCAACTGAGTGAAACAATACTCTGTTCCATGTGTCTCCAGAGATACACCCATTTCCAAACCAAAGAGGATCTTCCCGGTGGTATCGCCATAATGAAGAGAGGAACTACATGATTATTGATCGGTGACGGTTGTAAAACGACCCTTGATCTGATTTGCTCTTCATTCTCCCTGGCACAGACAGGGGTGATGTCATCCTTACTCATCTTGCGGGGCCGAACATTAGGAGGAGAAAACAAAGGGCTCCGCATGGAGCGACGCAGAGCGAAACAGAGCCAGAGAGACGGAGCGAAGGAGAGAGGGACAGAGGTGGAGAGAAAGGGAGAGAGACAGGAACAGAGAAAGAGAGCAAGTGAGAAATGCTGGGGGGATCAGTCAGGAAGCATGTTGGGGGGAGGGGAAGCAACCCCCGATCAGGTTTTAGGTGTGTGAGAAGTCATGGGGGGTTGGAGGAGGAAGAGGGTTGGGGGGAGGGGGGCTTGTGCGGGGGTGGGGTGGGGGGGGCATTGAGGTGTCAGGACCGCCAACAGAGGATGAGTATCATCCACTCAACAGCACCCCAGTGAGCTGTCAATCACAGGAAGGAGTCTCTCTTCCTTTCTCTCCGGGCCGAAACCTCTTATTGATTTATTCATCTGTTTTCTCTTTCTCCTACCTCTCCCACTCTCCCTTTGCTCCCCGGTTACCTTGCATTCTGTCTCTTAGCCTGCACGTGTGCACACATACAGCATTATACACGCACACAGACACTTGTGCACACACACACACTTGAACACACACACACACACAGACACCCACACGCAGACACACTGAAACACCCTCTCTCCATCATCAACCAAATGTCATCTTATTCCTTTCTCTCCTCCAAATATTGACATGTGTGTCTAGGCTGATTGACATGCTGCATCAAAGGGCTCTTACCCTGATGACAACTCTCAGAGGAACTTACACAAAAACACACTCGCATGGGTGTGCACAGGCACACAAACGTACACAAACACACACACACACACACACAGACACATGCTCTGTATTGGAAAAACAAGCTTGGCTGGATTCTGGCTCTAATGAGATGTGTAGGGGAGAGGGAAGGAGAGAGATAAGAGAGAGAGAGAGAGAGAAAGAGAGAGAGAAAGTGCAAAATAGCAAAAGATGGAAGGAAGAGAAGTTTTAAAGAAGAAAAGAGAAGGAGAGAGAGAGTGGGGAAGAATGCAAAAGAGCAAAAGATGGAAGGAAGAGAAGTTTTAAAGAAGAAAAAAGAAGGAGAGAGAGAGAGAAGACTTAAGACATAGAGCTGTTTTCCTTCATCAAGACGTGTGGTGCTTGTCTGGCACATCGATACAGACTAGCATGAAGGGATGCCCGTGTTCTAAACTGATCTTCGGCTAAATCACATCGATCCCATCCATCACTCTGTCGAGCTACAACACACGGCTTCAGCAAGCAGCCACCCTCTACTGTACATCATATCCGACAGAGGAGATGAGACACCAGACCTTTTCATGAAAGGCATGGTGCATGCATAAAATACATGATTTACATCAGGAACAACTAACGCACTTTGGTTTGGAGTGCATACAGCGTGCCTGTCATACAGTAGGATCATGGCGGTGCACTGAATTGGCAGATGATCCAGTACACCCTGTTCTGAGTGAATGCTCCCTCCTCCCTCATCCACATCCACCCATGTGTAATTAGTCAGGATGGCTTCAGCGATGACTGACTCTTGGCCTCAAACACATTGCACGGTGGTGGGTGGTAAACTGGGACGCCACATCAACACTCCATGCATCCTCATCCCCCACCAGCCTTTATGACGCATTCATTAGATGAATGTAAATGTGCCCTGAGCTCGCCCCGGCTCTTTGCAGGAAGTGGAGAGTGTTGACAGCTGACAGGCCGACCGCCGAGCGGGAGACGAGATGGCCCAGGTCTGGAGCTCATCTGTTTTGAGGAAGGGCCACATCACTCTGGGAGTTTGGGTTACCTGCTCACTGTCTGACTGAGCGCACATGGCGTCCCACAGTACGGTAGAACCGCAGGACCCCCCGCGAGCTAGCTGCTACGCTCCAGGGCCGTCTGTCTCCGCTAGCCACGGGTGGCACTCCATGGTGGACCAAGTTGGTGACAACCTGCTAAGCTATTAGCGCAAGCCCGCGACGCCTGTTTGAGCTGGTTCCCACTGTGGTGTGGCTCTAGCAGGAGATGTCTGGACCAGTCGTTAGCTGGGTGTACGTCCTCCGGGCTGATCGAGGCTTCAGAGCATCCCCACACAGCTGGAGTGTGCCCCCTCACCTCGCCAATTAAGGGCTTGCTTCTCCTCGTTAGCTCACACTGGGAGGGGGGGCCCCAGCTGCGTGTGTGTGTGTCTGTGTGTGTGTGTGTGCAGGAGGGCATACATTTATGAACAGAACGTGCATATTTGTATGTGTGTGTGTGTGTCTGTGTGTACGAGCATATGCATGCGTTTGGGTTTGTGCTTTCACTGCTTGAGGTAGTGAACGGGTCAGTGGTTCTCTTGCAGGGCCGGGTTCAGGGCTGGCAGACTGACCCTAGACAGCATGTTTGGACAAAGCTCCTCTGGTCCGGTCATGATGTGGGTCAGTGCCAGGGATGTCAGAACAGAACCACAGTGGGAAGGACAAACACACAGAACTGCTCAGCTTTCCTGCCAGACTAGAAGCTGGCGGTTCCTTGGGAAACCAAAGTAAAGTGAGCTGTCAGCATTTCAGCCTGAGGTGCTTTGATATTGCCCTAATTAGATCTTCCATCCAGCATGTTCTGTATTATTACATTGCGAGGGTAGTGTAGGGCTAAGCTTTCACCCTCGAGCTATCCCTATCCTAGATACACAAGCTCTCCCACAGGTATTTACATATCATGCAAATCTCAATCTGTGCATCAAACAGGAACCTCTTCCGTGTATCAGTGCTTGGCCATCTCCTGGCTGTGTGTGTGGTATCAATGCCTCAGAGAGCCAGGTACAGTAGTAGTGAGCCAGACAGAATCCCATCCCTGAACAGCAGGTCCACTGGGGCAGCTCATGCATAAAAGCCTTGCTTCTCCCCCCAAGGCCACGGAGACAGCTTTTGAAAATAACAAAACAGAAAACTCCTGACAGTTGTCCTCTCTCTCTCGCTGAACCACTGTGCTGCTTTGGAGAAGGGGGGTGGGGGTGTTGGGGGGGGGGGGGTCCATTCCTGTGACCCCCCTCCCCCTCCTCCCTCAGGGGAGCCCACTGTGAACAAGTGGAAAATGACGGGTTCCTCTCTGGTGCCTTTCGTGCGTTCACCCGGAAGACACCCGCGTGCCAGAGAAAGGGCGATGGAACGAGAGAGGGAAGGAGAAGAAGAGGAAGAGAGGACAGAGACATCATGAAAGCAAAGCAGGATGGAAGAACGGAAGGAAAGAGAAAGGAAAGGGGGAGGGCAATGGAGAGCGGGAGAGGGAGAGGTAGAAGAGGAGAGAGTGAGGGTCTGTGTGCTCTGATTTCAGTGTGCCTGCCATCATGGGTCAGTGCATCTGATGCGTGAGTGCACAGCTAACACACCTCTTTCTCATTCATGCTCCCTCCCTCCCTCCCTCCCTCCCTCCCTCCCTCCCTCCCTCCCTCCCTCCCTCCCTCCCTCCCTCCCTCCCTCCCTCCCTCCCTCCCTCCCTCCCTCCCTCCCTCCCTCCCTCCCTCCCTCCCTCCCTCCCTCCCTCCCTCCCCTCCCCTCCCCTCCCCTTCTCTTTTTGTTTGCATCCAGTCTAAATCACTGATCTTATCTATCTCTTTCTTCTTTTATCTCCACTGACAATCTTTCTTATCTTCTTCAACAACGCTTTGTTAATTGTGCTGCCCCTCCCCTCTGTCTACCCTCCATTCGTCTCGCTTTTCCTCTGCCGTCTATATTCCTTCCTCCTTCTCTGTCTCTTCTCTAGGATGCCTTTGAGGTGCTGGCAGAGAGTTACGAGTTCAGTGAGAGTGAGGGCCGCTGCCTGGCATTCCAAAGGGCCGCCTCTCTCCTGAAGAGCCTGCCCTGGAGGGTGGACAGTCTGAAGGCCACGCAAGGCCTCCCCTGCCTGGGGGAACACACCAGGGCTGTCATAGAGGTGACTCCACATCCACACATCTGTCAATGCCTGCTCAGACCACTCTTCCTTACAGCCTGGTTGTAATCTCTGGCAAGCAAACGCACAAATACATTGCACACATACACAGAAAGCCACTCAATAACACACTTATTTTTAACAAGCGCACACACACATACTGTACAGTGCAGACTCACACAAAACGCATACAGACATACGTATATACACCCATACACACTCAAACACACATACACACACACAGTCCACATAATGCCCTTCACTAGAACAACTGTCACATCTTGGTGAACACAAGTCCCATTCTGACACACCCCTGGGCAGAAATAGCAGGCTGTCAGGGAAGGTGTCAGCCAGTGTTTACTTGGATGGAATTCAGAGCCACAGTACACTAGCAGAACAAGGTAAGCTCTCTGTGGCCTGACTGTCATGTGGACTTAACCTTCTACTCATAAATGTCTGGGATGAAGTCAGAATTTTAAGAAACGTTCCTTTTAAAATTCACATCAAGAAGGAATCAGTGAAAAAACCCCAATAAGGCTTTCAGAGTCACTCTTTGGAATCTAAAACTACAAACAAGAATGATATGAAGTATGGCTTTTAACCAAAATGAGAGAAAGTAAAAAACAAAAAAACACAAACCCATGGACACTGAAGTGAGTAGGAAAGCATTCAACAGACAGAACTGGGGCCATTGTTGAGTGAACATCTGAGGGAAGGAGAAAAAAAGGAAATTTTGAGCAGGGATGATAGAGTGAATGTTTGATTCAAGAAGTATGCTTCCCCCTCCGGGACAGAGGGGGTGTGAGCACCAAGGTCCATCTTGGCTTGAGGGTTGATAACCAATGAGTGGATACACCATCGTGTAGTCAAGGAAACTCATAAGCTTACTGTCTGTGAAAGTGGAAGAAACATGTTGCTCTACTGATGTGGACAACGTCTGCATAATTCACCTTTCACAGACGTATGGGATTCTCTGTGAAACCAATCCCAGCTGCATTAAATGTGGTGCACTTTTTTCTCCCTAGCATTCAGCATTTTCCCATTGCAACCACCCAAGCATTCCTCAAACAACCTCAACCCCCCCAGCCCCCCACCCATCCACTGACCCCCACGCAAACAACCACAAGATAAATCGCAACGCTTGTCCAACAGTCTCTTGCGGCCTGTGTTTACCTTCCTGATAAATGTAATATGGAAACACTTAAAACATGACAAACAAATTAGCGGTGCTCCCTGGAGAGGAGAAAGAGACTATTACGAAGGGAACCATACCCTTTAAAAACAAACAGTCTAACCGGCAGTCGGTTAATGGCAGTAAATATCACCCCAAGCATTATTAACACTTGACACTGCCATTAACCAAGGTGAGATATGTGAGAGTTATAGAAACAAAAGAAGCATCTGAGGAACACTTGATGTAAGTGGGTTGTCTATCACTGGGATCCCGATAGAAACAGATATGGTAGCAAATCAACTATTTTAATTGGCAGTGTGGCGGTAAGGTCCACAGTGTGCCATCTATTTTTCACAGGAAGTCCTTACATTTGGCCGATCCTTGAAAGTGGAGGAGATACTGAGTGACGAACGATATTCAACACTCAAGGTAAGAGTACTTAACAAGACTGCTGAGCGATTAAAACGTTGCATGGGTTTTAATTCCTTATTTCGATAGCTTACATGTCCTTCCAGAGAACCCTGAAACACTGCTGTTTTGTGTTTTCCTCCACAAAAGTTCTCATTACATTTGTGTTTACATTAAGTCATTTAGCAGATGCTCCCTTTCCATAGCGACTTACAGTAAATACAGGGACATTCCCCCGAGGCAAGTAGTGAAGTGCCTTGCCCAAGGACACTTCATTTTGCACAACCTGGAATCGAACCGGCAACCGTCTGACTACTAGCCCAATTCCCTAACCGCTCAGCTATATGACTCCTTCATTAGATTATGGACCTTTCTTTCCTCCTCTAGCTGTTCACCAGTGTGTTTGGAGTTGGACCCAAGACGGCAGAGAAGTGGTACCGTGCCGGCTGGCGCTCCTTCCAGGAAGTTCTGGCCCAGCCGGACATTCACTTGAACAGGATGCAGAGAGCTGGTAACCACACAAGCAGGACATTTCTCTCTCAATAAATGTCAGCAATTATTAGACAATCATGGCAGCAGTTCCAAGTCATTGGCTGCAAATGGGTTTCATCCACGGCCTCTTCTTTTACTGGTTGTGCCTCTTAGGTGCTCTGACTCCCCAGTTGCTTGTATATCTTGTCTGTGTGATGAGAGGTGGTGGCAGTAAGGAGGCTAACACACTGAAGCATCACCAAGGGGATTGGACAGGACCAAAATAAAGAAAGGGTAAAGCTTGTCATGGGATTCAGGCAACACGCTCATCCATCAACTGGAGACAGAAGGCCCATCAGCGTAAAGAGCAAGCGGGTGTCCTGACTCTCAATCCCAGAGTTAGGATTTGTTTGTCACATTATTGAGGCGACATGGAGAAATGTCACTGTGTCTTCTGTTCTTCTTTCCTTGGGGGATGTGTTGCAGTCTTCTGGACCGTAACATATGCTCTTCAGATTGGAGTATAAAGACAGTGCCCACCTATTCTTCCTTAGGCACAATGGAACCATGCCAAACAGTTCTATGGGGGTTGTTGTTACACGCAAGTAGAATTTCATCAGCAGCTCAGAAGCAGGTGTTGTTGTGCGGTAGTGATGTGAAAAGAAAGTCCTCAAAACTACCTGCGGAGTTCAGAGAGAGGAAGTACATGTTTACCAAAAAATGACCCCTGGTGATTCCCCTTGAAAAACAATACAGAGCACAATTGGATTACAGGTTGACAGGGCCCAGTAGAGGGTGAATAGCTAGATTACTGACTAAGGTGTCACTGTCACTTAATCCTCCAAGAGAGTCAATATTGTAGTGTGGAGGTACTGAGGAATATGGAGGATCAGCACTGTCATCATAGTGGAAAAGCCATACAAGTGGAATAAAGGGCTTATTTTTGTATACGCTAAGGTAAAACAGTGTGGATGGTGTCATGGTAGAAAATAAACTGAGGTTTGCACTTCTTTACACATACTGTCACACTGTAAAATACAATATTGTACTGTATTTAGTATGAGCACATACCTACCATGGTTATACACTATGCTAACTGGCTATTTTCCCAAATGGCCAGTGCAAATGCAAATGACTGTGATTGACAGCCAGCTCATAGTCTAATAATGGTCTTCTGCCTCCAGGCTTCCTGTATCATAAAGACATCTCCAGGCCTGTCAGTAAGGCAGAGGCTCAGGCCCTGGGGATCATCATTGAGGAAACTGTCCGTGGAATAGCATCAGACAGCATCTTGGCTCTGACAGGTGGCTTTAGCAGGTACTGTACAAGACTTGATTGCTTTACGGACATCAGCATGGCATTACATATATCCTAAGTTTCATCAAACCAGAGCATTACAAGTGTTGTATTTACCTGCAGCCATGCAAACACAAGCTAATTGCATTGACTAGTCTTGTGAGCTTCCCCACAATCCTTTGGGACATCCCCTCGTTGTTTCTAATGGCCCTGCAAGTATGTGGATGCACACTCAGGTGAAAGTAAGAGTGTGAGAGAACACAAATGTGTGATGATGATTTGTGAGTGGGGGAGCTGAAGAAAGGCTCTTGCAGGCCTCTTGAGTTTGTTACTAAGCAAATTAGTCTAAACAAATTTGAAAGTGTAATCAGCTCTGCCCTGCGATACTTTCCAGTCTCTTCTGGATGTCCTGACAGTTGAGCAGATGCATTGCAGAGACAGACCTCTAATAGACTTTCATACATTTGTTGCAAGAAATAAACCCGTGCGTAGTACAGTAAACTTTGACATTCAATGAAGCAATTATAGTTAGCAGCTGAAATACTGTCACAGATGCAATGTTACTATGTCATTTTCACCATGGTTGCCGTAGTAAAGCAGCTAGCAGAAGTTGTTTGTTATCGTGCCTTCTTTATTTGTTGGGTGCTTTTTATGTGGGGTGCTTTGCGCCTGAGTTTTAAGCATGAGCCACACAGCTCTATGGTGTTATAAAGATGGAGCCGTTACCGATGGCTGTGTGGTAAATTATTCAGGATCCGTCTGATGGTAAGAAAGTGCGTTCTGCTTCCCTATGGGGGGGTGCAGTCCTGCTGCTTCCTGTCTTTTAAACATCACAACCCCTCGTTGTTACTTTGTTTGACACTTCCGACAATTATCAAAACACTGGAAGAACAGTATATTTATAAGGGGAAACGTAGAGGGACAAGGATATGCTAATTATATAAGTTTGTCATGTACGTCTGTGTGAAAAGTATCCCTCCGCTTTACTGTGCGTCATTTTCTACAAACACTTGGAAGACCCACCCACTTCAAGCTCACATGATGAGCTGGACATGTTGTATTGTGTAGATAACACATTTGCAAAAACAAAGGAGAGAGAGAAGTGAGAAGGCGAAAAGTGAGAAGTGAGAAAAGTGATTAAAATGGGCCCAGGTTGTTGACAACCGGACTGGAATGTGTGCTACTGTACATGATTTATGGATAGAGGATTGTTGTGTGGTGAGAGATCATGTCTTCCCACACAAAGATTAAGAAACATGAATTAATCTGATATGATGTGGTGCACATTTACTGAGCCTTAAACAAAGACTGATTTGCATCTTGAGTATGTTGCTATGGAGATGATCTCAGAGTGAATTGACCCAAGTCTGTAATTATCAATGAACCCATGAGATTTAGAAGGTTGCTGAAGCACTTAGATTACTACAGTGTACACTCTCATGAAAAGTGTTTTTGAATGTGTAATGTTTGATGATGCTGTATACTGCAATTAATGTCATTCAAAACTTATATCTAAACCTTTTTTTTCTTTGCTTTTTTTAATCAAAACAGCATTTTGTAAAAATGTTCCTAAGAGGTTTGATATTTTCCCAGTTAGGCTAGAAGGTTTTGCTTAAAGCGAGAAATATCTTAAAAGCACCTTTCATGTGTAAATATATCTTTAACATGCCTTAGGAAAAAGAACATTCTCCTTACAGCAGACAGAGCAGCAGTAACTTGCCGTCCTAGAAGTTTCTTCAAGTCAGCTGCCTTCCTGTAAACTTTACCAACCATCCCACTTCTTTAAAAAAGCGTATCAAGGATTTGTTGATGCCTGTGACATTAGCCTTATTGAAAGGACAGCCGCAGTGAAAGGCGGGTGACAAGGCTCAGAGCAGTTTGGTAGTGGGATTAAAAATAGATAGGCAGGAGGGGATGCAGCTTCTGCCACTTCAGAGTGTGAAAGGACCATGAGGTGTCAATGGACTGCTGTGTTTCTTTCCTTCAAATCGTGGCCGTCATGTCACAGTGTTCTCTACTCTCATTTCCCATAGTCTCTTTTCAGTCTACTTATTTCCACACTCAGCAATTTTTTTTCATAACAAGACATTACTTTACCTTTCCCTGCTTCGGTGACAGCCTTGAGAATGCTGATATTGTTTGAGAGGAAGATGGAGGGCAGGAGTAGGTGACATCAAATTCCATAAAATCTTGAAACAACAAGGTAGTAGGCACTTAAATAGTTTTGTCCATATTTCCAGAAACAACATGCCCTATTTCAAAATGTTCTTTAATATACAATTGAAAGCATAGCAAGACAATTTTGTCTTACATTATTCATCCATCATCTGTCATCTGAAACCTGTAAATATTCATCTATATTTCATATGTTCTGCACTGAAACAATAAATCATTGACAGTTTCTCCTCACGCTATGCCGGTAAATACAGCCTTGCACAAACAAGATGACATGGAGATGTCTCTGAAACGTGGTAGGAGGTCGCTATTTGAGAAATGGAACAAAGCCAATATGTCTGGGTACAACAGGGTAAAAGTCCAGAAGATTGAACTCCAAGAAATCCACAGTAGTATTTCTGGAGTTTTCTGGGTTTGGAGATTGGAGAGCGGAAACTAAATAAAAACATTGTGTTGTGCACCCTTGGAGCAAATAAACCCCAAAACATCTCTTTGCATGAGAGAAAAAGTCTGACGTGCTGTCATCTCCTTTTCTGCTGACTAGGTTGATTTAAAGGAAGCATCTGCATAGACAAGAGGCTCTAAAAAACACTGGTTGTCTCTGAAGAAGCTGTTCTCCTTGGTGTGACTGATCCTTTGTCCCCTGATGAACTCAAGAGAGAGTACATCATCTCGGACTAAACTTTGGTGTTGTGGGAGTTTATTGTAGGTAAACTGAATTTATGCTGATCAGTTCTCCCCTTTGGCTATGGATATATTCACGACACACATTTATGCAGTGCTTTGCGTCTCTCACTGGGAAGAAGAATATTTTAGTTGTGACCGTGCATTCTAACTCAAGGACTTCAGTAACAGAGCAGCAGAACAGATAAAAAGATTTATTAAACAGTTATTGAAGGACAAATCAAACTAGAAACAAATACAACACCTACATCAGAGTCTTAATGTTAGCTTTAGCATCTTTTGTGGAGCTTTTAATAATGGCTGTTGTTGCACTCTCAGTCCACTAACGTTTAGAAGCTTCTCCACTTGTCACCATTTATATTTCTCTTCAATCCCTCCTGCCAATTTCATAGTGGAATGGACGACAGGCAAAATCAAACAAGGATCCTCATGGCTTAAAAAATCGAATTTGTTTTCACACCAGACCTATTTGTCATCGTTTTGCTGTGTCCCTAACCATGAGATCAACGCTTATGACTGCATGATTTGCGCTGCGGTTGATCAAAGTAGGCCCATCAGGTTGAATCAACTGTATCCTCGCCTCAGTGCTTTAGGCAGCCAGCAGCCGAGTTAGCTAGATCCACCTAGGCCCAGGTTCAGAGAGGGAGGCCGGCCCTCTAATGCACTGAATCAGAACCTGGGATGATAACCAGACTAGAACCCTTTGAGGGGCAAATTCAACAGTCACAGGCTGTCTTTGTATCAGTGTACTTTGTTCTCTTTCATGTCTGGTGAACCGGCCTTCCAGCTGAAGCCTTCTGAGCCAGGGACTAGCAGGTTCCCAGGATTTAGCATTTTCCACAGGGTCCAGATAAAACAGGACCTCCAGTACTGATCTGCACAGGTTGTCTGAGGACTTGGGGGAGATCGGGTCAACCTAGGAACAATACATTTCTCTCTTGTCTACAATTCAAGGACAATCCTACATCAGAGCTAAAACTTTAAAGCACGTTAGATAAGCACATCATGCCAGAGCAGACCTTTTCTGCAAGGGTCTACATTTTTGTATGAGATAATCACTCATGTCGATCTCCAGTTCTCCATTGCTCTGGTTCTGCTGACGGAGACCCGATACATTTTCGGTTCTCACTCGTGCTCCGTGTGAATGTTCTTTATTATGCTCATCCAAGAGGAAAATGATGATCCTCCTAAAAAGTGAAGGCTGTGACAGCTGAGGCAACAAAAAAAGAGCTTAAAGAAATTAACGATGCGGGACAAATAGCTTGTTTGAAGAATGAAAAAAAGTCAAAGTCATTAGTATGCTCAATGCTCTTAATGGCCAGTCTGCCATTTTACTGTATTAACAGTCAACCAGTGTGACTAAATACATCCTTGTGGAATCGTATCCTAGTGGGTTAAAGTAGGTTCATCTCTGTCCTCAGGGGAAAGGACTACGGCCATGATGTGGACTTCCTGTTGACAACACCTGACACTGAGAAAGAGGAGGGTCTACTACTCAATGTCATGGACAGACTGAAGCAGAAAGTAAGTTTAAAGCCGCTCATTCATATGGATATGTATCCAACGCAGAGAATACAGAGTAGAATCCAAATGATCCTTGTGTGAGTAACTTGGATAGAGCTGAGGACTAAAGGCTGCACCACAAGGAAGGATTTTTGTGTGAGATTGGGACAAAGAGGTGAAAAGAACACTTGAGGACTCATATTATATTAAGTAATGAAAGCAGTTGGACACTTACCAATATTCAGAACCTGGAATATGGAGAAGCATACTGGTCTTTTTTTTGAGTGGGGAGATGAAAGGAGCTTGGGTGACTGACCTGAATATCCCAGAAAGATATTTGAAGGAACACTTTGTGGAAAAAGATATGTGTTCATATTTGGAAAACGTCTGAACATAAATGAAGAACCAGGGACAGTTAGAGACACATTAATGGAATTCAGAAAGCGAGAATGGAGATAAAGAGAGAGAGAGCGAGAGAGAGAGAGAGAGAGAGAGAGAGAGAGAGAGAGAGAGAGAGAGAGAGAGAGAGAGAGAGAGAGAGAGAGAGAGAGAGAGAGAGAGAGAGCAAGAGAGAAGCAGGTGTGTCCATGTGTGCAAGAGGAGGGTTTCGGAGAAGGAGAGCTATGGAGGATGGTGAACGATGGAGAGAGTGGACAACAGAGGAATGAGAGAGAGACAGAGAAATAGAGAGAGAAAGAGAGTGGTGGGGGGTTCATTTGGCCCTACCACCTCCCTCCGAGACCCTCACTGAGGTGGGGGGTGGATAGCAGACAAGTGTTTGATGATGAGCACAGCAGTCGTGTCTGGCTGTGGGGGCCCTCTCTGTCATCCCGGCTGGATTTATAAATAACACCCTACCCCCCCCCACCCACTAGCTCTGCTACCCTTCAGAGGTCTACCCTGCTGATAATTACCTTCACTGTTAACACAGCCCTGCTTCTACAGCTTAGAGCCTCTTCTGGTCCCTATCTTCTACTGGGCGGCGGACGGCTCGGGTGGATGGGCCGGCCGGCAGGGTGTGGAGGCGGTAAGATTGGAAGAGAGTGGGTAGGGTTGTTAAGGTGGAGGGCGGGTTGGCAATGTTGTTGTCGGCTTGGTGAATGGAAAGCATGGGGATTGGCATCGTGTGGCCCGGGGGGAGGGCAGGCTTCAGGGTGGATGGGTGCTCCATCCTAAGAGGTGGGTAGGTGGTCGGCTTGATGAGACCGGGGTTCATTGTCCTGGAGAAATTAGGATTGGGGGAGGAGCTTGTAAATTTGAGTGGTCCACTGGGATAGCCACACAAAAGCCAGTGATTGAGTGGATGTAGCAGAGGTTGGCTCTAAGTCGTGTAACCTTGTCATCTGCGATCAGGCCTCTAGGGGCCCGCGTGTCTTCATCCAGGCCTAATATCACTGGCCGCTTTTTCTTTCTGTACTGCCTGGAGGTAGGTAAAAATACATCCATCTAGAAATGTCCTTGTAAAAACGGGCCTCATCATTTTTTTTATACCCCTGCTGGTTATGAAAGCATTACTTGGGGGCACAAGCAAGGTCAACCACCCTCTTTCCTGCGGTAGACGGATGAGATTTGGTTTTGCCCTGGGAACAGAAACCCAGAGCCTGAGAGGGATATGCCATATCTAACATCCACCAATCATAGACACTCACTAGATTAATGCCTGTTGCCATCCACTGTTGACAGAGTACCTTCTCATGTGCCATTTTATTATAGTATCACATAATAGTGTTTTTTCCTCATGCAGTGCCTTCCACATCAGACTTATGGGAGAGGGTATGCCTTAGGTATGTAATGAGGTTTCAAACGCATAAACCTATAAACATAAACCCAAAGGAGTAAGACATCCAAGGTTTGCCCTGTGGATAAATCACTGAGCCAGTGAAAGAGCCAAGCCCAAACAGGCTAGGGGATGACAGACTACATACTGTTGTCATGTTGTTTGATGAGATCCAATGTCACGTCTGAACTGCAGCGGATGGTTAAAAAACAGAACACACGCTTTTCACAAAAATGCTTCGCTTTAATTTCAGCAATCAGTTTCGACCACTTGGGCAAAGCTCTGAATCAAAGGAAAAGCACAGTTCAAACACACCCTGCTTACGCACGCTAATTTGGAACTTGAAGGCAGGGTTTGAAGTCTCTGGCTCTGACTCTGGCTGAGTCGCAGCCAATGTGACATTAGATCACTGAGCCTCCACCGTCATTCTTTTTGTCCTCTGAGACAGGTGGTCGTGGGACCATCCTTCATCCCCTGTTTGACAGTCACACTTTTAAGAAGAAAAAGTTGACGGCTGACCTTTTTGGCAAGTTGCCTCCATTGCCTGTGTGTGTGTGTGTGTCTCAGTGTGTGTGTTTCTCTCACAGAAAAACCCTGGAAAAAGATTATCTAGCTGGTGTCCGCCTCTGTAATTCCTTCTGTAAACAGTTCTGGTGGAATAAGCTTGCTCTCAGATGCTCGCTGACATTACCTGCTGTGTAGGAGACGATTGCGCCACATCGTTTGCTTAAACAGCCCTCGGCACTGCTGAAACGAAAACTTGAGACATCCTCCTTTTTACGGTGGATTTGTGATACGGCGGCAGGCCTCATCCAATGAAGGGCGTCCATGCTCAGACACTTAATGGACTGTAAAAACTGTCGCAAACTCATTAATCCTCCAGGCTCACTGCATCCTCAGAATTCAAGGCTAAAGCCAGGAACTGCTCAGCCAAAAATGCTCCAAAACGGTTCCCCCAAATAATAAGTGACCCACATTAACAACATCAGAAAGAGAGAGTCGTGCACAACTCATCAGATGCAGACAAGATATTGTTTAAGAGTATCAGTAACATTAGTCTTTTCTTTGCAGTGTAGTAAAGCTTACAAGTCTTTTCTTTGCAGTGTAGTAAAGCTTACAATATCAGTGCCCTTGAACTGTAACCACCGAAAAAGACAGGGGTCAATACAAAGTGATGGCGTGAGTTGAAGTACCACATCATCTCTGCCTATCCAGGTGGGACATGAGCGGTCAGCTGTAATTGCAGACAGGAGAGGGTTTCCGGGGTCGAGGACGTGCGACATCAGGGATTTGGGTCTCAGTTATGAAGACAAGCTGGCAAACCTTATTAGCGGAGCTTTGTGGTGTAAAACTGTCGAGGTTGGAACTTCCCACAGAGTGCTTCCCACGTCACTCAATCTCTCACCGCTGTCCTCAGTTAATGACTCCATCGTCACCTATTGTCCCCTTGCCTTCGGGGAATCAGTCTTTCTCTGACAAGTTCCAGAGAGGGGAATGGACACGAGTGGCTGGTACCAGTTAACGGTGTTTAATGTTTCATGATTAACCCCCTTGTCCCATCAGACAGGAGAAGTGGTTAAGGCTGCACTTTCTTTACAAATTATTGCTCTTTAAGGAGAGATAGTCCAATTTATGGCCAGCAGAGGAGGGCAGTACCGCAACAATTATGGTGGGAGCTGGAATTAAACTGACAATTTGTAATGTTAATCGCTTTAACGGTTCGGGATTGTAGTGCTGAATAATCAGCCAGGCAAATACCCAGAGGAAATCAATCCACAGATCTCTCTCTCTCTCTCTCTCTCTCTCTCTCTCTCTCTCTCTCTCTCTCTCTCTCTCTCTCTCTCTCTCTCTCTCTCTCTCTCTCTCTCTCTCTCTCACACACACACACACACACACACACACCAACGCTTTTTTCCCAGTTGAACACACTGATGTCTCACTTGGAAGTGATTTTCATTGCAGATGAAGTGGGACCCTTTACCAGTGAATGTGATTGCCCCCCCACGAAGGGAGACTGGGAGGTTGTCATTTAGCTACAGTAGAGTCTATCAGCTGGGAGGGCACTGTAGCAGACGATCACAGCTCACGGCTGAAATTAGACTTGACAATTTAAAGAAGTCGTCTCTAAACTGATTATTCAGTCTCCTCTACATTTAGAAATGTGAAAGAACAAGCCACTTACACACACTCTCAAGACGGACACACGCTCAAATAACCTATTTAGTATTCAACTACATTGTTGCAGGACTAAAACAGTGTACGCTGTCACGCCACTTGATCAATAGTGCCCAATGCCTAATGTTTTAGCCAAATACTGTATCGCAAATGTAATGCGTGCTCACGAAGAGACTGTGGTGGTGGTGGTTTGTCCCTGACCCTCTGGTTCTCTCTTCCTCTCCACAGGGGATCCTCCTCTACTCAGACTACCAGCCATCCACCTTCGACATGACCAAGCTACCCTGTCACAGGTTCGAGGCCATGGACCACTTCCAGAAGTGCTTCTTGATCCTGCGCTTGGAGGCCGGGCAGGTTGATGGTGGCGTGCAGAAGGACTCGGGGGACACCCGCGGCTGGAGAGCGGTCAGGGTGGACCTGGTAGCCCCACCTGCAGACCGCTATGCCTTTGCCCTTCTTGGCTGGAGAGGTTCAAGGGTAGGAGGGGGTCTTCCACTGGGGTGTGGAGGAGAAAAAACAAATGTGGGCTGAAAAAGTGGACTCGAATCAGTTGACAGTTGCTAAACTGACTGTTGGTTCTTTGTTCCATTGCAGCAGTTTGAGAGAGACCTGAGGAGGTTTGCTCGGCTGGAGAAGAACATGCTTCTTGACAACCATGCTCTGTATGACAAGACCAAGGTACTGTACCGCACAGTTACTGTGCTCAGACCAAGACATTTACAATATATGTGGTACATTCATTTCTAATAATCAAGCTATGTTCATATGCAGGCGAAACATTCAATATTATGTTCGGTATCACTGGGGTATGGCAGGGCGGTTTGGGATTATTTGACTCTATGTTAGCCTACTGGAGAATCACTTTTTCTGGTGTTGGTTTTGTTTGCGTTTGTGTGTTTGTGTGTGTGTATGTGGATTTCTGTGTACAATGTGGATGTTTATGAACTGTTTAGAGAGTGGATTTTAGTGCTCCCCCTCTACACACACCAAATTGTAATCACTAAATTATGTTGAGCAATAGTTTAATAAGTGCACTTAACCTTGAAATTATAAAAAATATATATATATTGAACGTGAGAAAATGGGTGAGAGAGAGACAAGGCAGAGAAACAATGGAAGAGTAATGGAAAAAGCCATCTTGACTTTGTGCTGGGTAAAAAGGCAGGTTGTGATTCAGACAGTTGCAGTTTCAGGTGGGATTATCTCCAGTGTCTTTCTCTAGACTGCGTGTTTATGAATCTAGCAAGTGAATTACAGCACAGCCTTGTCCTTACAGCTATTGGAGGGATTACACTGCAGTGTTAGGGCTGGGAATACACACATTATCTTGACTTATTTTATGCAATATGTGCTTCCTCTCTGAGTGAACAGAAACTTGATATTGGTGCAAGGGCAACTTTTTTAATTACAGCACTGCGAGAGGATAATTTAGTGTACGCACAAACAAATGGAAACTCACACTTCCAGACAGTACTTGCTCTCTCTCTCACACACACACATGCACTTCACACACACTTGAACTGCACACACACTTGCTCCCACGCGTGCACACATACAGATACACAGTGGACAGGAAAAGCAATAAAGACACATCAGCTAAGTGAATCAAATCCATCTAACAGTTTCAATATCAGATTCAGGTGGCGTGTTAAGGGGAAGTTAATTGCTCGGGGATGCACAGAGTTCATTTACACATTTCCAAATGAAATCAAGCGTCTCTTTGTTTCATCCAACAGGTGAAATAAAAAGGTGAAGATAAAGCTATATAAATCAATTCATAGCACGTCTCATTAATCCTGATATCCATTGAACCCTACATTTGCACATGCAGAGTTACTGAATTTCTCTTGGTAACACAGTTTTTTCTAGAACTAATTATACTATATAGAATAGTGACAACATTTATTTGGAGAGTGCATGCCAAATAATCTATAATGAACATACAATATCAAAGAAAGAGCTCTTTAAGTCCTATATTGTGTACACTGTTTGGATTGGACAGGACTTTGACGTCTGGATTTGTGATACGTGTTGAGACCATTAGTGAAGTTTATGAACACTTAAGGTTCACTTTACATAGTGTCGTGTTCTAATCTTGTAAATACTATAATTGGCTCATGTAACTGAGGTGCTATGACAGAAGACTCCAAGGTGCAGATGAAAGAGAACGTTGTGAAGATGCCTCTTCATTTATTCCTGCTCGTTTCCACAAAGACAGAAACTTCAAAGAAATGTTCTTCTTGTACCTTTTCTGATGTGCACAAAGCAAGTCGAAGCCTCCCCAAAAAACATGATTCCGAGATGACAGCCTGCATCCCAGACAGCAGGCTAGCAGGCTATTCAGTCCTCTCTCCCAGAGCCCTGCAGTGTCCTTCTCCTTCCGTGGTCGGGGCTAGGGAGGCAGGCAGGGTGCGGAGCAGGACAAAGGCGCCAGGCGTGTCACCGGGCTGACCGACAGGGGGACGCCCCGTCACCAGCGCGTCCCTGTCAGCCCCCCCCGCCCCCTCCCGGGGGACAGGGGTCAGGTCGTGGAGATGCCAGGGCGGGCAGCTCCCTGACAGATATTATACAGGAGATGCCACAGGAGACGTTGTTTATTCAAACACAAGGGCAGAGAGACGCGCGCTGACGGTGCAGTGATCCGTGCACACGACGACAGTTCGGTCACATCACGCACACAGTCTCTCGCTTTCTCTCTCACACACACACATGCTCACACATTCATACACACACATACGCACACAGTTATGTTTGTTGTTGGTTAAGTTGGTGGGCAACTTTTCGATTTATTGAGATGTTTACGCCACAATGGGCAAGCATGCCAACACACCACACGCACTCACACACTTTTTTCACCTCCCCTCACACAGGTTCCTATACCCAACCTGCCTCACTTAATCTCCCTTGGACTCAGTCAGATATATGCGTGCTGGTTTCAAGGTCGCCAGCTAGTTTAAAAAGGCTGCGTGCAGACAGAATCATTCAACAGTGTGACCTGTTTCTCAGTTTGGCCATGACATTACAGCCATAATTAAGGTAATGAAGATCAATTAACTGTCTCTGTCACTGCCACCCCCGGTACAGATCGTTGACTATTCCCTCTGTTCTCTGCAGCTGGCAGGGGAGGAGGGCCTTCTTAGTCCAGCCCCACTAGGCAGCAAAACCCTCATTAACGGGAGAGATGACCACCCTTTTATCATCTGCGGATGTTCTAATTGACCAGTCTTTTTCAAGAGAGTCCGCGCTCTACGTGTGACTGGTGTGAAGGAGACGGGGGCAAAGTCGCAGATGGAAATTGTCGTTTGATTAGGGCACTTGTCTCCACCACAGGACATAGGTGGACCAGATGATCATTAGGTGGACTTAAATCCAGTAATGTGTTTCAGAGAGCTCTCGCTAAACGCATGGCTCATCCATGTCATTATGAAAGGCTTCAAAAAGATTAAAGCTAAACTCTCTCTAACGATTTGATCCCAATTACTATTAAGTTGGAGCTCAGGGAAATTGTCTCAGACTTACAGGTAAACAGGAAGCGAAGCAGCTAATGACTTGGAGGAAGGAAGTCATCATCATGATTCACACATACAATAGCTGTGAAGCCATTTTGTAGTGTGAATATCCACCCAATGTGATGTCAGTGAGCACATGCACTCTGTTGTATAGGGGTTTGGATGTGGTGAGTGCCTGTGCCTCTGTGTGTGTGTGTGTCTGTGTGTAAAAGTGTTAGTGCAAGATGAACGTATGCACATGCCTGTGTGCGTGCTTATGTGTCCTCTACTGTTAGGCTGAAGGTGTGTGATAATTAATATGTGTGGTGGGTTTGATGAATGAGGACAGGCGGAGGATTTCATCAGGCACAGACAGACTGACTCTCTCCCCAAGCAGGAGGGCTCCATGACCTGTCCAACACCTTCCAAAACAAAGCATCTCTACCCTTGAAATTCCCTGCCGTTGTGTGCGTGTATGTGAGTGTGTGTGTGTGTATCTGAGTGAAGATGTGTTTGTGCCTGTAGACTTGCATGGTACCATTGTGCATGGCACAATACAATAGTCTGTCCTACACAAATGTGTTTCTGGTTATTTAATTCTGTAGTGAACGGGAATGCAATTTGCCTCAAATTTTGTGTTGCTGCATGTGACTGTGTGTGGATGTGTACTGGGGTGTGTATAAAGTCTGTTGCGGTTTTGTGTGTGTGTGCGTGTGCGTGTGTGCAGCAGTATGTGTCACACAGAGGGTAATTACTCAAAGCCATATGTAACAGTGTGATTAATGAGGTGTTGGTCAGAGGGCTGGGGGTGTGGATGTCCTGGTTGGGGCTCTGGAGCAGAGGAACCACCACATCTCAACACCTGTCTGGGGTGCTACCCAGCTCCAGCTCTCCACTCTGGACCTCTGGAGCTGAAGTGTTGGTAGTGCTGGTAATGATTCTTGCATGATTACTTCAGACTTTTGCTGGTATAAATAATCTCCAACGCCCAGACAAGTGATACCCTCTCAAACAGTCTAGACAGTACAGCAGGCACTGACAGAGGATGTACTGCATGCTCTCTTTCCAGTGATCACTTTGTCTTCATTTTCCAGTGCTCTGGAGACAAACTGTTTGGGAGCTGCCTGTTGTAAAGAGTGCAATGTTCACAACTTGTCCTGTTTCCCTCTGTTCCTCCCCCTCCACCCGCCCGCCCGCCCGCCCGCCCGCCCTCCCCCTCCTCCTCTTCTTCCTCCCCCTCCTCCTCCTCCTTCCACCCTCCATCCTCTGAGCAGCGGATGAGTGGACAATAACGGGGCAATTGCACTGGGCTTTGGGGATCGGCGTTTGTGAACGCTCCCCAGCTGGTGCGGGGAGGCAGTGTTTGCAGGGAGGATGAGAAGTGCCTGGAAGGGAGTCCTTCCCTGGAAGGAGAGAAAAGGGAGGAGAGGTTTAATTTAGCGGTTGGTGGCACAGCGGCCCTTGGGGTGTCACACACATGCACGCACACATGCGCACGAGCGCTCTCAAAAAGTGCACGTGAGCGGATGTGCACAACCAAAGAAATACATAAAGAGGCGCGCACGCTTGCATTCGCACAAACAAAAACAGGCACACGTGGATAAACAAACACACCCCTTCAAGCTGTGCCAGACAGACAGGTGGGTCGTAGAGGGTGGGGTCTTTGTCCTCGAATGCATGCTGGGAGCTGTCAGAGCTGCGGGGCGCGGGCGTTCCTCTTGCATTTCTCCAGCGTTGCTCTAGCGTTTATCAACAGGGATGAGGAGGAGAGGTTGCGACTTGTTTCCATCTCTTCTTGGTATCCTGGGATATCTGTTCCCCTGAATTCCAATACGCTGAAGTGAATGAATGGAGCTTAAGCTTTTTCAATGGATGAGCATAGAGGGCTGTAATACATTTCTAAGTGGGAGTTGCCTCCATAGCTTTCTTTTCAGGGTGTTGACATGTAATATCTCATCTGCATAATTCCCCTGAAAAGGTGCCTGTAGGAAGAGGAGACTTGCAGATAGCGATTACATGGGATGCTGTCTCTCTTTGTTGCTGAATAGAGCTCTGCAGAACTTCATCAGAAAGCCAGACGAGTAGCAAACTCTGAGTGGAGAAAGGCAGCTCAGCAAACAAGCACATAATTGTGCAACAAACTCTCTCTCTCTCTCTCTCTCTCTCTCTCTCCTCTCTCTCTCTGTCTCTCTCTCTCACACACACACACACACACACGCGCACACACACGCACACAAACACACACACACATCAAATATCTGCCCTTTGACATTTCCCTGTATTTTGCCATGCTTCAGAATGGTGATTCATTGGAATCCCTACATATGAGACATTATGTCAGGGACATAATTTGCTCTCCCCAGGACTGCAATGTTGTGACACATTTGTGCCAGTGATATGCACCATTTCATTAAGCACACTAAAAGGATTACAGCATGAATCGTCATTGATTATTGCATAAGTGGTGGGTTTTAGTGGGTACTCTATGAACAGTAAGCTAGTCATTAGGGCTCCGTGTGTGGTCTGTTTTCAGGCTGCTTTGATAATGATACTCAAATGTTTAGTTTGTACAAGATTAGGGTACAGTGGATATGGACACATACATTATCTCCAGTAAAGACATAAACAACACAAACACACACCCACACACACACAGACACACAAACACGCGCACATACACACACACTCACACACACACTCTGGCTAGCGGAATCTCTTGCCCTATGAGGAACAGGCTGCTGAATTGGCACTGTGTCTCAATGTGCATCTGCCTGGCAACAGACTCTCGTCCCAAGACTGCTTAGAACCCTTTCGCTCTCCTTCTTAGAACTGGGACATTGCAATTCAAAAGACAAGAGAGCAAAAATGTGTATGTTTCAGCTCACTGTCAGTCAGGACTGGTTCAAGGACTTTCCTATGTAAGGGATTTGCTTTGATCACACACCAGGCTGGACGTGTTCTTTGGTCTATCCCTTGGTTTTGACGAGCCACAAAGCTGGGACTCTGCGAGGGGGACTGGGAGGGATTTGAGCAGACAGCTGAAACTAGGTTTGAACTACCATGAAGAGGTAAATAGAAGTATCGGTACAGTTTGATGTGGATTGGAGTGATATGATGTTTATGGTTCCAGGACTTTTAAGAAATGACACACACAAAAAGTACTTATGCATGCATGAAGACAGTGAAACAATTTCCTATATCCACAAGAGATGCCATTTTTGAACAAATTAAAGTGTTCCATGGTCACAAAGCATGCCCAGATATGTATCTATTATGAGATGATTGTCAGGCTCTTTATCTTCACATCCCCTCACAATCATCTTCCCACAATGCCTTTCATCCTCCTCCATCTCCTTGAACATGGAGCCTTCTGTCGCCTTCCACCAATGAAATGACAGCCCTGGTGACAGGGGAACAATACAAATATGGACACTCTTTTCCCTGGTTACAATTGCAGTGTGTGATTGGCTCTTTTCTCTTTAGAGGTCAGAGAAACAATTAGGTGTGGTGTAATAGGAATGGTACGAGGGTTGGGGGCAGGTGTTGGAGTGGATGGTGTATAATGAGAGAGGAGAGGGGGGCAGGGTGCAACACTGTAGAGTATATTGTGAGAGGCTGCAAGGAGGGAAGAGAGAGGGCTAAGCTCTGGGACTGAGTTGTCATAGAAAGAGAAAGAGATAGAGAATGAAAATGACAAAGAGAAAGAGAGAGAGAGACAGAGAGAGAGATACAACGGTTATTCAGGTAGATTCTGATAAGCCTAGTCACAGATACACTATAGCATACTTTCTCATACTGTGGAAAAAACAGAGATGAGGGGAAAACATTAACACATGCAGTGTAAACTCGTAATGTAGGAAACTGCATCAACGCATGGTAGGTGGTGTAAACTGATTGACTGTAATTTTGTCACTGGTGTTTTTTAACACCAATCTAAGTAATAGCATCTGGCCACCGTGCTGAAAGTTTCTTTCTGTCTGTCGCTCTCACGCTCTCTCTCTCTCTCTCTCTCTCTCTCTCTCTCTCTCTCTCTCTCTCTAACCTCTCTCTGTGCTACCTCTCTCACCATTGCCCCCTTTCCTCACGTACCCCTCCTCCTTCATATCCTCCCATCCGCCCACACAGGGCCCATTATCACTCTTTCCTAGGAGAGAAGGGTATTTTTAGAAGCAATTGCACCAATGTTTTTTGTGACTTGAAAAAACTGAATTCAATGCCAAGCTATTATCCCTCCGAAATCTGCAACCTGCAATCTTTTCCTATGGAATTATCAAAAGGAGAAAATGAGTTGGGGTTCTAAACTGTGTAGGAAAATAACAAAATGAAGAGGGAGGGTGAGAGAAACACAGAGAGGGGCCAAGAAGAGAGAGAGAGCAAGGGAGAAAGTGAAAAGAAGAAAGATAAACAGAGATAAAGGAAGAAAGAGAGAAATAGATCGAGTCAAGGAGAGGGGAAGGGAGGAGGGGAGAGGAGAGCAGGGTGTCTGTCTTTTTCTCTGGAAACGGATTGTGCTCCATTATTGATGCAAGTGAATGGCAGAGGTTTCTACCAGAGCCCCGGTGTTAGGCCTGTCTGCCTGTCATGTAGCATTAATTGATACGGCGTTCGTGGTGGCCCATGAAGCCGTCCGTCCAAGGCTCCCATTTCAAGTGGCCTCATGATTTATTCACAGGAAAGCCCACTGAACATTCATTGAGGTACCTGAGCCCTGTTCCTGTGGTCCCACGCATAACCCCGCGCATCTATTTCCCACACCCACAACCAAACCCTCTGTGTGAGAAGATAAATCCTTCTCGGAGGAGGATGTGAGGAAAAATGCCTTTCAATGTAAATATCCATACGCGTCTCACACAAACACACTAAGATACGAAAGTTAATTTGTACAAGGTAAAACTTTTACGAACGTACTGTACGTGTGGAATGCAAATGTGTGAACAACCATCCAAGTGAGCCTCCCCACTTATGGAAAGAAAAATGCGATATTCAGCTTCCAATCAAAGCTCATATTTTGCAGTTTTGTTGTTTTTAATTGAGAAGGGTGTTGCTGATGCAGCAGCATCTGATCACACTGTCTGGTGCGGAAGGCAAAACCGTGGTCATGCAAAACCAGCCTTGTTAGTACAAACCAATTAATTATTTACGGGCTTCGATGGAGCTGAGAAACGTAATTTATTGTTATCTTTAGAGGGCCGCTCTGTTTGGGCCTATACAATACTAAGCGCAGGCAGAAATCCCAGGCTCATTAGATAAAGAGAAGAGCTTCACACAATGCTAGCACTTTCTAATGCCTCACAGAACTTCATAGATTTTTTGAAAATGTCTGAGAATTCTAGCAATCTCTTTGCTCAAGATGGGAAAGTAAAGGCAGAAAATGCAATTTGGCAGGGTGGATGGCAGTTGCAACATACTGATATTTTGAGCATCAATTAGAAATGTTCCATGTGGAACCAGCTGAATATCTACGTCACTCAATGTATGTCTTCTGGCAGTGTTTTAGTATTCCATACCAATAAACGAAAAGCTCTTCATGCTTGAGAATATTGTAAACACTGCCCTAAAAAAGCTGTCTGACTATCTTTGGGAACCCTAATCAGCAACTAATGTTAGTGTGCTACTGTTTACGCTTGTGAATACATTGGGATAAACTGCAGATGAAACAAATGGATAAAAAATCAAGGGAACAGACTGCAATGGTGGCTTTCTGACGGTGGTGATGGGAGATCTTGATTGCTTGGCTCCTCCTGACTGGCCAGCTGATTAGCAGGCCAAGAGTTCCAGGGAATGAAAATCACATTCAGCTCAATAGGCTTTTTATGGGTGATGGTGCTTTATGGTGCTTGTGCTAATTGCTGGCTTGATTGGTGAGGTGTCTGTGTCCTCTCTCTCTCTCTCTCTTTCTCTCTTTCTCTCTTTCTCTCTTTTTCTCTTTCCCTCTCTCACTCTCTCTCTCTGCTGCTGCTGTCCGGTGTAGACTTGCAAAGCGTGGGGGAGGTTTGTGGGGGCGGAGAGTTTCAGGAGGAAGACACAGCAGCCTCATCGACTTCTACTTTTCTGCCCCTGTCAGCCCTTTCCTGTGCTGCAATAAAGATAGATTAACTTAAAGACAATCAAAAGATTTCTTTGGATTTATGCCTCTCCTTGCTGTCAGAATAGCACCTTCCAGCTGACAGCAAGAAGATAGTTGTCCAAGGAGAGAAGGGAGATTTGGGGGCAGTATAGTGTACTATGTGCATCCGTGATGATTTGATAACTGAGGCCACAGCAAAATAATTGGTAGTTCATGGTGGTTGTTGTGCTTTCCTTGAGACAAGTATGGTCTTCAGCCCTCAGCATGAATTGAATAGGGAGACATTCAGTTTTCTGAGCCAAATTGTGCTGAATGTTAAGTCTCGTTTCAAAGCTGCATTCCATTTTTGGCATGAAGTTATTGCTTACAGCCATTTCATGATAATAAAAGGATAATCCCTATCTCTCATTCAGTACTGAATCATTGGCTGTCAAACCTCTGTCACACCACAAACAACTGCGTCCTTGATACATGCTGCTCTCTGCCAGCATTACAAAGACACAAAGTCTAGCTAAGAAGTGACCAACATCTAAACTGACTCACAGTTTAGACAGTATTCCTGATCCCCTGAGCTTTCTGTCATATTCATTTACCTACAAAATACTTTGTGTACATTTGCATTTCTTTCACACTGGGCTTTTGCATACTTCTGTTTGTGGCAACCAGCGCTTGTGAGACGGATACTGTGCAAACACACACACACACACACACACGCACACACACGCACACATGGAGTCACATGTAGGTGCCAGTGGCAGCCAGCCATTTCCATCAGTCCCATCCATCAGCAACGGGCTGTGTTCTGGGAGGAGGGTGACAAAGAGCAGAGCCTGGCCAGATGCTTCTGACGGGCTAATGTATGTGTTCACCGCCAGCAGGCCTGTAATTACTGAGAGGGCAGAGGAAACACACATCTGATTAGCAGTTTATTAAGACAAGGACACAAGCTCACTCACATACACAGACTAATGCACAGGATTCTGCTTTTGGACCAAGCAAGCACTCCTGATTGGAGCTTGACTGACTCAGTCAGATGTTGACTGCAGTACCTTTAGAGCTCTGGTGATGATGGAGCTAATTGTAATTGCCCATGCTTAGGCCCTGGCTTTGCGTGACAAATGTTCTCTGAGTGGTGCTTAAATTGTTGTGACACACCTCACACAAAAGCACTTTAGCTATATTCCACAAAGAAAATATTCCACTCTTTGAAACTGTTAGTAGAAATTGTTTTGACAGCATGGAGTGTAAAGCAACATTTCAAACATGACACACTGGTCCTGGATCCGGCCGAACCGAAATAAATGAAGCTTTACCTGTCTCCTGCACTATTGGACTGCGTTTGGTATTCTCCGTGGTGCAGTGGAAGGTTCTAGGGTCTAATCTCTGAGTTGGTCTGCTGTGCTCTACAGTCAGTAAGTAAAGCAGAGAGCCCCTGGGAGGGAGGTAGGGAGGGAGAGAGAGAGAGACAGAGAGAGAGAGAGAGAGGGAGGGAGGGAGGGAGGGAGGGAGGGAGGGAGGGAGGGAGGGAGGGAGGGAGGGAGGGAGGGAGGGAGGGAGGGAGGGAGGGAGGGAGGGAGGCATTGAGGTAGATTGGAGAGAGTGGACACGTCACTGGGAAGGCTTAGTGTCTGATCCGGAACAATGGCTAAATTGGCCAAAGTCAAGAGCTGATTGTGGCTTGAGCTCTGTGGTCTTTCTGTTAGCAGGATCTGGGAGATTTTCTCTGAGCCTTTTGACCAGTAGACTCTGAGCCGGTGTCCTGTTAGCCAAAGCTTTCTAGCTTGGTAGGCTGCTGTACTGTATATAATCACACCAGCCGGTCTGGCTCCTAAAAGCTTGTTTTTTACATATAGCCACTTCATTGGACCCTGCAGACTGTGTGGCAAGGTTTATTTGTGTTTTGAGTGGCTGGATGCGACTGGGTTCAGGGATTTGAGTGTTGTGGAGAAAGAGGCGATGTCACACTTTGATGCAATGTAACTGTGGGGGCGTTTTCTATGTACTGTTCTTTATGAGAGAGGGAGCAAGGTTATCCTGCAGAGAAGCAATCATACAATTCCTGCCAGTGTGTGTGTGCGCGTGTGCTGTCTGTGTGATGCTCCTGTGTGCCTCCATCCAGAATGACTGAGAGAAATGGATGTGAATTTTCAAAACTGAAATGCTCGGATTCTACTGTCAGCAAGCACATAGACCAAATGAAGGTGGAGTGAAAGCTTGATATTTAATGAGGCCAGACCTGGACTGGTCCTGGCTGCCTTTACCCAGCTTGCACCCTGGGCCTCAAACCAAATCGTAACATCTCTCTTGTCGTTTGCTTTGGAATAACAAACTAGCATGGCGGGACACATGCCTCAGAGTGCTTCTCCTCTCCCACCAGTTAGGTTTGGTTAGCGTCCACTTCTAGCTGGCCTGTTTTTCCCTCTCCTCTCATTTCCGTCTGTCAGCTCGAGTTTAGGACTTCAGGGCAGGAAGTGTCAGAATTATAGCTCTCTTTTGGCCTCTCTCTCTCTCTCTCTCTCTCTCTCTCTCTCTCCCTCCCTCTCACTCTAGGCTCTCAAACTCTCAAGGTGAGTCAGCATTGTCGTTGTGGTGTTCCTATGGAGATGTTACCTGTCACGTGCTGTCCTCTGACAGGCAACTTATAGTCGTATGTCAGGGAGAATAGAGGGTAGTTACTCAGTTGAAGGTCAGGATTCAGATGACTGGGAGAGAAAAGACTGTTGACATATAATCCTGGATGGTCACGCAACTGTTGTGTCTACAGTTGTGGAAAGGATATTGTTTTAAACTAACCCTATAATGTTCACCTTGACAAAACACAAACTTCTTACTCTTTTGTAATAATTTATACCACTAATACTTAATATGATTTGATTACACAACAATTCCCATGTACCTACAATGTTATTACCATAGCTGTTGCTGTATAGCTGCATGGTAGTTAATGTAACCTTAAAGTATAACATTTACAAAATATCTTCTTACAGAAAGAGTTCCTACCAGCAAAGACTGAGGAGGACATATTTGCCCACCTTGGTTTGGAGTACATCGCGCCCTGGCAGAGAAATGCATAAACACCTCTCTGTCTCACTGGAATCCATACAGCACAACACACACCAAAGCTTACACATATAGATATTATTCTCTGCTCCGGCTCTGTTGCAGCGCTTCACCACTGATGCTTTATATTGTCATGGGCTTTCTTGTTGGAAATGCTGTGCTTTCGCCCCGGCATGCTGCGTGGCGTGTTACCAGAAGTAAACTATTTCAAATGACTTGTGCATGGTCTGCTTCTCTTTTACCATACCTTTATATTAGCATCATGTCATGTATGATGAAAGTATAAGACACACTGTCGAATCAACGAGGAGATTGGATTTGGTGTCTGCAAGGTAAAAGGGCGTGAGTGAGAGTATGAGAGAGAGAGAGAGAGAGAGAGAGAGAGAGAGAGAGAGAGAGAGAGAGAGAGAGAGAGAGATAGAGATAGAGAGAGAGAGAGAGAGAGAAAGGGGAAAACAGAGAGAGAGAGAAAGGGGAAAACAGAGAGAGAGAGAAAGAGAGAGAGAGAGAAAGACATGTCGAGCAAAACGTTTGTAATCACCCTCCTCCTGGCTGCGAAGTGCTCAGCGTGAACTGGAGCCAAGCATCCTGGGAATTGAGAGGCGCGTAATGAGCTGCGGAAAAGAAGAGCAGCATTCAACATCACAGTTTAGCCTCCATCTGAGGCCCACGTCAGCTGGAGAGCAGTTAGCTACCGCCAGCTACAGCCTTCTCCGTCTTGTCACCGTGAATCCTTCTCCTTGGCCCGGCAATCCTAAATAAAAGGTTAATCCGTGAAACGGCAGCCTTTTTCTGGGAAAGGGGCACCGAACAGCTCAAGTACACAGAAAGCTCAAGTACAAATACAAAGGTAATAGCTAATTTCCTTGTAATCATAGAAGTGTTGCATTTGCAATTGTTGAAGAGCTCTCGGCTGTTGGGTCAACCAGACTTCCCTGCAGGGATTACAGTCAGACAGTCACTACAGTAGTTGCCCAGTCGACACCTCACTCTAGCCCACTTTCCCATGGTGCTCTGCCCCAGCAGGGCCTTCCCAGGATGCCTCAGAAAGAGCAGAGATAGATGGCCAGTGTTCAGCCATCCTAGTGAATCACCCTATTTAAAGATCTTTAAGTAGAGCAACCCAGGCACTTTGAGGACTCGACCCGAGGGCCTCTCCCTTTCCCACTCTGTCTCCCACTTTCACTCTCACTCTTGCCCACTGTCTTTCTCTCTCTCTCTCTCTCTCTCTCTCTCTCTCTCTCTCTCTCTCTCTCTCTCTCTCTCTCTCTCTCTGTCTCTGTCTCTGTCTCTGTCTCTGTTCTCTCTCTCTCTCTCTCTCTCTCTCTCTCTCTCTCTCTCTCTCTCTCTCTCTCTCTCTCTCTCTCTCAACCTACTGGCCTGGCTGGCCCTTCCAAGTGATCAGAGTACTGGAACCAGAGCTGGCTTGTCCTCATAGCTTAGGTCACTACATTACATCATCTTTAAACAACGATGCACTTTAAACTTACTGTAACAATGGAGTACGTTGGGAGGATGGAAGTGGTTAGCTGGACAGATATGACACTCAAAATATATTACTGTCATTTTATTCATATACACGGCTTCTCAGGAAAAGTGTTCAGCAGCCTCGAAGTAAAATGGGCCATTACCTTTTATTAGAATATGTTTGAAACTCAATAAACAAATTTACGAGGAAGTGTGAACTAAGTGTTAAATACACTCTAAAATTACTTTACACAGAGTTACAAGGAATGATTGTGGACATCTGAATCAACATACAATGGCTGGACTCTGACTTGATCGTAAACTTAAGTTATTCACAAAATCTGTTTTACTTGCAGGCTCGGTGAGACAGGGTTCAGAGTGACAGGTCTTTGCTTGAGTATTTATTTAAATCATACAAAATTAAAACTCACCAAAACTTCAAGCCTTTGAAATTTTTCATCAGGTATTAATTTATTCACGTATCTTTTCAAATGTGCTCACTATTATACAAATACTTCCCCAATAACAGGATTTAGGATTTGGAAACATAAAATATTTGAAACGTATCCCTTTACATATTCTTGCCTGAACTTACATGTGTGAATGAGTAAAATTAAAATTAAACACACAGCATATACATATTTACTGTAGATATAGATGGAGAAATAAGGGCTGCCAAAAAATCTACATCAAAATGCTTCATATGCTGACAGAAAGATTGCATTCTGTGATCCAATCAGTTTCCATTTACACCTAAGCAATCATTTCACAGCCCCAGTTTGCACACAGTCAGTTTTCACCAGCAGTGTTCAATCATGCAATTCTGACACCCATTCTATTAACTCACCAATATCCATCACTGCAACCAAACATTGTATTGACAGGTTGATGGTGGGTGCCTGGCCAGGCCCTCTCTAATCTCTTCAGTGGTAACCCTTCTCCTGACCTTTTAACGAGCCTGTGATCTCTGTAACATCCTTTCTTAAAATGATGAGAAGCCCTCGTACAGCTCCATCAATTTGTCACTTGGGGAGATTAAGGGGGTGATTGAGGAAGGCGATGATAGCAGGGCAGTTTGCATTGAAAGCAAGTGCTGTGCAGATTAATGAGCAACCTATTCAGGAAGACAGTGAACTCTGGGGAGGACATGCACCAGCCATGATCCTATCTCTGAATGAGGGCCTGGAGGTGGACTAGGAGAATGGAACATGTATGAGTTGACACACATTTGGTTGTGTTGTCCCTCAAGGTGTACTTCTTTAAAAACACCGGTAAAGGCATTTAATTCAGATGGTATCATCAATTCCACATCAACAGCGCAAGTCACCTCCTGTAAAAATAAACTACCATCTTTACTTTGAAACTGTAACATTGCCCAGATGCTGGTATCCCTTCCTGTCAAAACGTCTCTTTCATCTTGCTCGTCCCTGCACTCAAAGAGGCGACCGCATGGACAGAAATAGATCACAGTGAAGGCTGATCATTTTCCATCTCCTTGACTAAACTTTTGCTATGTTGTGGGAGAGGACAGTGATTTATTGGATGTGCAGCACTGGGTAGAATGCATGTGTCGGGGGCCAGTCAAAGCCATACTAGAGGGTGACAGAATAAGGACACTGTGTATCCTTCCCTCTCAAGGCCTGTCACTACGTCTACTCACCCGGAGAGAAAAGTGAAACCGATACATGACTGCAGGCTGCGGAACAAAGGAGGAGAGGAGAAGGAGAGAGAGAAATGAGAGAGGAAAATGTGTTGAGGTGCTTGGTGTGGACTGACTGTCTTGAGGGATGTCTCCACTGGGGCCTTGTCACAGCCTCCAGGTGCCTGTAGGACATGCCTGTCATCTGTTGAAAACGATTAGTCAATTCCTGGGCTTCAAAGATGAGTCGATCATAGAAAGAACTTGAGCTTGATCTACCCATTAAAATGTAGGAACATCGGGTGACTTTGGGACACTCCCAGGGTGACAAGATGTGGACGACCCCTAAAAACGACATTGACAAATGACCTGCGTACTTGTCCCTGAAGTGGGCGGAGAGAGGTGGAGGAATCATCCGCCTCCACAGGTGGGGAAAAAAGAAAAGGGAGAGAACAGAAAAGGGAGGGAAAGTGGAGGAGGAGTCACCATCTGCTGCACAACATCCCATCATTGCCCTCCACTCTGCACCACATGGGGGGTGGCTGTGCTAACCTGCACCCTCAAGCTCTCCCTGACCCCCTTCTTAACCCCCAGTGCAGACACAGTCGGTCTGGTTGGCCTGCTGTCTCACCACTGAACATTTTAACTCACAACTATTTTAATGTACTATTGTAGAGTTCCTCCTTTTTATGTGCAAGACAAAACAAGTCGTATACTTCTGTTAACATGAATTAATACTATATATGTACTTTCAAAATCAACACCAAGCACATTTCTAAAAAAGAATATTCAAGTTTATCGGCTAATGTAACACATTCAAGGAGAATAGCTGTCAAATCTAAAACTATCTCTGCAACTTATTGAATCTGCAAACAAAACAAACAGAATAACTGCTACAAAAACCCACATAAATAAGATTCACATGAAAACTATGCAGATATTCATTGCTATACCTAATAAATTATTGAATTATTCCAAGCTTGTGAATGATGTAAAAGTTACTCAAAATCAGACCTCGTAAATCCGACACACTTGACCGGGGCAGAAAAGTACTTCAATCTGCTGACAAGGTTCTGTAAAAGTCTGAAATCTTACACAGTTTAAACGGTACATATATATTTTAACACTATCCCTAGCACTTTTCAACTACCTTTTTTAGATACATTTGCTGAAGACTGTGCTTTTGGTGCAACTAGTGAATATGGTTATGTTGTTATTGAATTACTGTAGATGTTTTTGTGTTGTTCTGAAGAAAAAGCGAACCATCTAACCCTCACTGCAACCTGACAGATTTTTGGCGTTGGTGCACTACCTCATATCACTCTTTAAATTTACCATTTTTGGCCATAATTTTGTCCATTTCAGAGCTAGGCTGAAGAGGACAGCTTTAACCAGAAGGACAATTCTTGCACTCACAAATTATTTCTAGAATGATCAGTTATTTTTGGTATGGCTCTCATTGTGTCAATCTCTGTGATGACTCCTGCAACTGATTAGCTCTAGTGTAGAGCAGACATGGATGTTATCACAAATTGAGTCCCGAGGCATCCTTAATTGTCAGTCTAGCCCTATGCTTGTCCCTGTCCCACTTCGTTTGGTGTTCTTTCTCAGAGCACTTCTCATTCACTCACATGAATGCTCAGATCAGGACATGGGGACATGGAGAATGTAGGTTTCCGCCCACTCTATTCTTAGCAGTGTATCTGAATCTGCAGTGTATATTTCCTGCCTGGAGCCTCTCAGACAGATCTCAGACTGCATGAGCATTCTCCTGCCCATCATCATTTGAAGCTCAGGTACGCAGACGCTGTTGTCCAAGGCTATAATCAGATGAGACAGACATAGAGACAGAGATCAAGTAGTTATACCATTTTTTCACTTTTTCTTTTTCTTGGTCTTCATCTCTCTCATCTCAGCCGTATCTGTTTCTGTCTGTCTTTGAATCCTTCCTTATCTTTCACATTCTCTCACATTTTATTTTAACTTTATGTTAACAGTTTTATGTTAAGTACAAGTTGTCAGAGACAGCTTTCCCTTGTGAAATGTCAAATCTTAATAATCAAGCTTTTAACAGGCTCTAAACATGTCATTTCCTGATGACTGAGAGGGCCCATACCTTTTTCCCGCCTTAACGCCCCCTAAACCCCCTCCAATCCCCAGCTCGCTCTCAACAAATAACAGGAGATGTGCAAGATTGCGTGGGATTACCAACTGACAAAGTATTAAATGACATATTTGAAGTGACGACGCTTGTGACCTTCTGCTTCTCGCTCTTGTCCCCACGTCAAACACCACTCACCGCACGTCACCACGGGGGACGCAGGGACATCCCACCGAGATGATGATGACTTCTCTGGCTGAGTTAAGAGGCACAGAGAAATTACAACTTTCATCTGCCAAATGTCTTATCATGAACTCCAATTCCTCTTCAGGGGTGTTTCAAGGTAGAGGCATCCTGGGCGGTTGCCTGGGACCCGCCACTCTTCCTTCATGTATTTTGGGGGCAATTCAAACTGTAATTTTTATGATTGTCAACATCAAATGAATAGCACTCACATAACACACAAGACATGTGTATTTGTAGTGAGAGAGGGGGTGTGGGAGCGGCCCATATGTTGTCAACCTTCTTTGCAGACACGCTTTTGGACCTTTCCTTTCGTGTTTATAATAGTAACATGTAAAAGTGTTATCCACCCTGAAGATGGACCGTCTTTTTTCGTTTGGGTGGGGGTGACCAGAAATACCACTGTTCCTACTTTTGTTTTGGCCAAACACACCCCTGGTGATACTAGTTGCATGGCCATGTGTATCTCTTAAGTTTTGTTCTGTACTGTAATATTGCATCTTTCTGACGGCTGACATTTGCTTCAGCAGAAAAATCTCAATATTTGTCATTTTTATCAATAGCTCAAATTTCTGTAGATCTCCAGATTGTTTCATCAGGCTAACATTTGATTTTGGATCAGTTGCCACAGTGACAATTATACTTCAGTGACGCCACAACGACTGCTCTACGCTCTCAACTGAGGTTAACCTACACTAAGTTCTAAACAGTGATGTCTAGGATGAAAGGCCCTCAGCAGTCTAGACAGACCCCAGAGGCAGGGAAAAAACAGCTGGGTCTAATTCAGTTTGCCTCAGTCTGCTCATTGTTAACAGCCAAAAGGATGGTAGAGAGTGAGCAAGAGCCTTAATCATACTGTTCTGCTCTAGAAGACTAATATTGCTATTTTCACATGGCTTATTGAGGGAAATGAGAAAGCAAGGACGACAGTGGATGAGAAAAGATGTCACAGTTGGCCGGGGGACGTTATCCCATTGATCTCCAGCCCTGAACTTCCGGTACACAAGACATTAAAATGATCCATGGCTCTGTCCCCTGGCTAAAAGAAGTGATATTGAGACATCAGGGCACTTCTTTTGTTCCTGGCAAAGCTTACATTCATGTCACCAGAGTCAGAAATAGGCAGAGAGGAGTTCTGCTACAGGGGCCGGTGTGATCATCTAATAAGAACACTTCTACCACTCGTTTCTTGCTCCTCAACCCCCTTCTGCTGTCCTCTCCTCCTCGACTCCGAAGCAAAAGCTTGTGTCTGGAGGGCTCAGTGTTGCCATGGTGTACAAATAACAATCACTGTGACAGGAAAACAAGTGTAACACACACCATCTGGCACTCCATTGGTGTGAGCCACAGCCGCAGAGGAGCTGTGTGTGTGTGTGTGTGTGGGTGTGACTTGCGTGTGTGCGTGTGTGTTGGGGTGGAAGATTTAAACAACATCTTCTCTACAACTCAATAGACGTGCCAAAGCAACCAGATGGCTCCTTTGATTTTATGTTATTTGTCTTCACATGGAGGACTACTGGAAGCAGGTCTGGTCTAAGGCTTGCACATTGGCCATGTTGAATGATTTTAGTCAGACACTATTGACATTGTGAATAAATGTAAGCAGTCATCGAGGAACCATTCCTTTGCCTTAAATGGTTTTATGATCAGGAAACCCAACAGATCTTCTCATTCATTTTTCAACCCAATACTGTTTATTGTGTTTTTAAAAACAGCTGGAGTCTGGCTTGGCCCCTTGATTGTCTCATCATGCATTTCTCTTATATCATGGAGACAGATTTTCATCTATTCAATAAATCCTAATCGATCCCTTGTGAGGATCTGTAGTTCTATTACCGAGAATTACTCATCTACGGAAGAGAGCAAAGAGATATTAATCAATGCAACCTTTGCAACTAACAACCTTGTTATTCCTCAACGCCAAACAAAATGAGAATTTGGCAGTGTGTTGGTCTCATTATCGGGACCAGTGAAGAATAGACATTATACAATGCAAATTGATCACAGCACAGAGACAGTCCTAATAGTCAATAGTTGCACAGAATGAAAAATGATCTGTGTGTGTAATGTTTGCAGATTTTTTTAATTGTATGGATTTTAGTGTTCATTTCAAAGCCCTAATTTAATTTAAGTCCAAATGTCTATTGGATCCTAAAATGTATCCTAACAGAAGAAGTGTTCTAATGAACACTTCTGATGAAATTGTCCTAATCAGGTATTCTGTCTAAACGATTTGGAGTATTCAAATGAATTCAAAATAAAAAAACGATTTGGATTAATTTGTTAGATACATGAATGTGTCTCATAACTTTAAGATGAATGACAGGTAACATTGTAAGGGTTACTGTACTTAGTCATACTGATATAATGTATGATATCTAAGGTAACTCAATAAAACTTTGTAAAAGCCAGAAAACTTCAAAGTCTGATGAGAAAATAATTGTACCTGCTCTCAACCCCCCCAATCTACAGTAATCAAAAGTACAGATAACATTTGTGTTGCTTCTTTAGAATTCCGTATTAATATTGTTAATATTGTGTTAATTAATAGACAATGTCTTACACTAATGTGTTAATTCAGAATCCCCTGCATCATACAGACACACCCACACACACAAAATACCATGGGAACACAGACATCACTTCTGGAGAAATGAATTATAGAGATGTGGCCCGTGCTAAGCCCCACGTTTTATGAGGATTTATTTGACTGTAGAAATGTTTTACTAGAACTGGCAATAGACAGACAATCAGGGGGAGTTGGAGGCACGGCAGTCAGACATTCAAAAAGGTTGTGCACCCTTTCCCAAAGGACTCAGTAAACAGTGGATCTACAGACAGACAAATACTTACTGGGGAAGGCCGCTTCCTCGATGTCGCTACTTGTTCAACACTGACGACAAACACACTCTCACATTGCACTGGAAAAGGCACTGATGAGGCACTGTCGATAAGGCTTAATCACAAGTTCAACTCTGATAGACTAGAGACACCATCGTGAAAGGACAGTGAAAGCCTGGGAAGCTGAAGAGACTGATGTTTTTGCTTTGGATGTGGCATGATTCTGTCATACCTGTCCAATTTCTTACTGTATGTCTAAAAGGATGGGTTTAAGTCAACATGTGCTGTGTTATTATGATGATTTAAATATCAGAAGAGATTAACTGCATCCTCCAATGAGTATGGATCTACTGGAGCTAGGCTGACAGAGCGGCTTCAGAGTAGTGGAGACTAGTGGGTTCTACTGTAGTATTTTCTCCAAGACTGTCTGTCTGCATTTGTCTAATCCATGCATGCCAGGGAAGATAAGATGCTGCGGGGTCAGGAACCATCTTAAATAGGTTAAATACTATGCATCAACTATATAATATCAAATATTTATATATGAGGCACCTTATTTGGCAGGCGTGCCGTTAGCTATTTATCAGATCTCCTTAGGGGCTGCGGGTGCAAAATGAAGACAAGAAGGAGTGAAGATGGCACAAGTGTCTTTCTTACAATACTCTGCTGTTCACCAAGCTCTCTGTGCTTTTTTGTGGCCAATCAAGTGAGGAGAAATTGGTTCTAACCTCCTAAAAATTGCTTGCTTGCCTTGAATTTATCTTAATCGAATTTCTGTCTGCAGTCGTTAGAATTCCCTGAAGAAATTCTATCGTTCTGAGAGAGTTGTTCATGTAAATGTGAGGCCAAATGTGTTCAAAAACCAGATGGGAAATCATCTGGTGTGCATGGCACACACAGATTCAACACGATTCATTCTGAAAAGCAAACAGGTGAAATAAAAAAAAACAAAAGCTAAAACTTTCCATTTATCTGCTGTCTAAAAACCTGGCAAATGTGTTTGCAAACAGCTGCTTAAAAAAAAATTGAGTTACTTTAATGTCCACAAATTTAATGTAGCAAACAAAACAAAACAAAAACCTGCTTGATTCTCATTAGCTTACATAACAGATGGCATAAATAAACAGGACATTATCTCAAATAGAGATCTGGCTATCCACTGTATTTTACTGTTTCATTATTCTACATGACTTTCCATTAGCTTTTTAATCCATACCATTTTCCAAATATCATGATGGGAAAAGTCTATTAAAAGATCTAGATACATTAATCATGGACTAACATGGTGCCATCATTTTAGCTCTGTATCCATGTACCTGTCAATGGGATGAGAACACAACTGAAGCAACACACACACACACATACACACACATGCACGCACTAAGACACAAACACATCCACACACAGCTTTAAATAATGAATGCCTGTCAATCAGGACTGGTAGTATGGTAATTACAAATTGTGATGATGAATGCTCCCTATGAGACTGGAATTCCACCATACTGCCTACTGCCCACTTTCTTTTTTGTCAGACCTTAAACAAGGTGACATGCAACTGTTTGTGTGTATTTTCTTAGCTATAATGTTCCTCCTGGTACAGTATGGGAATAATGATGTGAGAAAAGAATACCCTGGAGGTTCCTTCACATCAAAGTAAATATACCATAAATTCCTTCAAGGAAAATATGCACAAAGTCTAGTGTAATGAACAGAAAAGCCTGTCCTGTTTTGCAGGTTCTACCATGTATTGAACAATTTGTGTCCCTAAACCAACACAAATAATTTGTGTAAACCCTTTCAAAAATAAGTGTTTTAAATTTGTTTACCTCATTTTTAGGAAATTCAAAATCTATTCACAATAGCTCTCAAAGACGGGTCTCTTTGCATCTCATTCCAAGTCATCCCAGTGCACAGAACCCAAAAGGTTATCTTCAAATCTTGCGACAGTTTTAATACTTGAATGTTTGACACTTACATCTTAGAGTGTTGCCTGACTTGATTTTCATGCGTTTTAAGTGACCAACACCCATTTAACCTGTCGGCTTGAATTTGTGGGAGGAGCTATTGAAGCCATGTAGATGTAGTACTGTAACTTTCCTTGCCTTACTGTGCAGATGTTGAGTGTTGTACTTCTTAATGTTTACCAAAGGCAGTCCTCTCTGTGAATCATCTGAAGTTGAGTGTAATTAACAGAGAGGTTTCTGCGCCGTGTAGGCTTCTCCGCTCTCAGCACCATGATACATAAACAGCATCCCGATTAAAGATGCATTTTGTTTGCTGCCTTCACCCTCTGATCTCTAGACCCCCCACCTCCAAACCTCCTCCCAAGCTTCCCTTCCCATGAGCCTTGTTTTGAATTCTCCTGTAGTCTCACTAGTGAGGGCAGGGCCCGGAACCTTGACTCTGACCAGAAACAAGCTATCCGCTATGATACACAAATCATTAAAACTTCGAAAAATGAATTATTCACGCTTCAAAATAAGGCTGACTGTAGGAGCATGTGCGTTTTTGTGTTTGTGTGTGTGTGGAGGAGGGGGTGCCAATTTGTGATTATGTGTGTGAGTATGCATTTATACAACATGTGTGTGCCAATATGTGCTTTTGTGTTTGTGTGTGTATGGGGATTCATGCATGTGTACGTCAATGTGTGTGTGTGTGTGCATTTCTGTACGTGAGCACCATTTCAAAGTTAAACATCTTGTGTATATGTGTGCATGAAAGCCATGCTCTGAGGCATAAAGACACAAATTCATGAGAAAGACTTTAATATTCAGCATAAAACTGTGGAGGACTGTTTAACACTGCTTGAACCTAAACCATAGGAAGAATTCCATTACCGTGGATGCGCAAAGAGCAGGCTTTATCTCTACACTGAATAAAGTATTTTCAGAGAACATGACTGATCAAATCACCAGGTACCCCTAAATAGAGCTTGTAAACTACCTTGACACTGTACACCCTCATCAGAAATTTCCTTCATATCTAAGTCAAGTGGCCCCTCAAATGAGCAAAAAATTCTAAAACCTTGGCAATCCTTATATTTAAGAGCCTTCTGCCTCAAGTCTCAAACCCCATTCTTACCCATATCGAGGAGCCAGAAGATATACGCATTTATATTTGATGGAAGACCTTCAAAAAGTGATGAATGGCAATTTCCTCATTTCCTCTATTTCACTTTTAATGATTGGCCATCAGGTACAGAAGGTGGAAAGAGCAGGGCAGGGCCATATAGAAAGAATAACTCAAATCATTCTTCTATTTATTATAACATTAGTGAGAGGGCTGTGGATAAAATGTATGTTTCCTGAATAGTATAATTTAATCAAACACTTGAGAACACCAAACAGAAAATGTTTTCGAATGTGTGACAAATTAGCCTTTTTGTATACTGACATTTTCAATCTGACAGGAAGGTTAAAGGATCTATACCTAGCTAACGCCGAATACCTCCCTGTTCAGCATTCAACTTGAAGGAGCTAGCTGGAGTTAACATCTGGTGCAGGTGGTGTACTGTAGCCTGCTTGCACATCAAACTGCATCATGCATCATACAAAAATAGACAATTTTTAGCAAGCTGAATTTACATTATTTAGTCGAGAGACTCTACCTGTTAATATGCAAACAGCATCAATTCAGAAGCAAAAGCGCAGTTTGCTTAGCGGAAACACACGGGAAAGTGGGGGGATATTGACTGTGGAGGCCAAGTGCGAGGGAACAGGCACAGTGAGTTTATCCTAAAATGATTTATGTTAGCATTGGACTAAATGAGGTGTGAAGAAAGCCTTTCCTTTAAGATTTGGTTCATTTGAAGATATATCTGCGGCACTAGAGTGGGATGGGCCATGTGATGTGTATGTGTGCATGTTTGTGTGTGCGTGCGTACTGCATGTGTGTGTATGGTGTGGGCATGGGCAGACAGGTGGGTGAAACTTCCCACTCTAATTGATATCCCCACTGTTCCCACTCTGTCATCCATGCCCCAACTCCTCTGGAGAGCTCCCCATTAGGATGGATGTGTTGGAACTCACACAGCAGATCAGCACCCAACAGAGCCTGGCGTCTTTGTGATGAATCGTATAGAGAGATAAGATGCTGTTATTATAGCCTAACGTGCACTGAGCCAGTTATACCTCATGAGACAGCACATTCCCCTATTATCAGGTAATGTGGCTGTAGAGGTAAAATGTGGTTAATGTTTGAGGAAGATTATCCTCGGTTCGGTAAAATACTGGGATGACTAAACAGCCTCTATTTGTTTTTCACATTCCTCATGCGTAGATCCAACAAAGAAAATAATCTAAATGCATCCCAGGTAATCATGTCAGTCAGTGCCTTCAGCAAATATAGATCTATATCTAGACAGTGCAGGTTCACAATTCAAAAAACATCCTCACACAAACACATGACTTATTGATCAGACCTTTTAGAGATCTGTTGGGTAGCTCCACTTTGTGACCTTGTTTGATCATGTGTAAGATATGCCATACTACTGGCAGGCCACGAGAAACGTGGAGAGAGTGTTTATACCGGTTCAGCAGTCAGCTCACAAATTATTCATTGTGTATGCCGACCAAGGAACATTCACACGTCTGTGTCACCTGGAGTTCACAGAAGCATTGACGTGTTCATTTGAATGCTAGTGTTTGGGCAGTTGTGCAGGGGCACCTATTGAGTGAGTCCTTATGTTGTGAGAGGAGACTGTGGTTTTGGAAATTGTATTGTGCTCCTGAACATTTGGCTTATGTGCATATTGTTGCATTCCCCTAAAAGACCCACAGGATATATAAAAATGCAGTGCTCGTTCTTTTTTTATTGATGATGTTTAATTACCCTCTAAAAAGTCTGGACTAGATCCACCTTTTATCGAACTGGCAGTCTTCTTTGTCTTTTTGCAAGCTTTCAGTGACTTCACATTTTCTGTTGATGCTGTCTATTCATTTGCGATGGTTTTCTATGAACACTCAAATGTACCTCAGCCTGGAAAATCTAAGCATCTAGACATCAGACAAAGCTTTGGCCTTGACAACTCCATTAGACCTCCCATAAGCCATACCACAACATGAATAAAACATAGGAAGCCATAGAGTAACTGCAGAGAAGTACATTTTTGTTCATAACATACAGCAGAATACATAACATACAAGTCTTTTATTGTCAGATGCACAGAACAACACAGGGTCAGACTGGGCACTGAAATTCTTAGGACGAGACAACGCAAAGCAACCTTTTTCATGTATATACATATATATAAAAAGAAAAAATCTTCTCACAAATCCTCACTGTCATACATTTATCTATTCACCATGTTTTGAAAGCCTGACATGTTGTTCTTGATATATATCAAGAACAAAACATGTCAGGCTTTCAAAACATGGTGAATAGATAAATGTATGACAGTGAGGATTTGTGAGAAGATTTGTCCTCATTAAGTTGAAAAGGATAAATTGATTGGAGCTAAACATTTCAGGTACTGAAAACAGCAATTATACGGATGCCATTTCTGTAACACTGGAACCTGATTATCTCAAGTTCTGGGTTCCCTGCATCTGCCTTGAGCTCAACCTCAATACATATGACAGAAATGTGCAACGCCGCAAGAAAGTTGTGAAAAGGAGCAAAAACTCAACAAAGGCTAATCTAACTGTGGAAAAAAGCCATCACACTCTGTACTGTAAAGGGGACACAAATAACATCAAAGGTCTCTGGTAAAAACAAAAAATATATGGTTGAAGAGAAAGGTAAGACATGATTGGAAATTAGTGTTAAAAATGGCAGGTGCCGAAGCCCATATTAGTTTTTTGTTTAACAAGGTATTACTTACCTATTATGGCTATGGAGGTTATCAATATGGCAAGATGCCTCTGTGTTGTAAGGTCGGCCTTGCCCTCCGGCACAGTATGTAGATTATTATGCTCATAACAATGCCCTCATAACTATACCCTCATAACTATAACCTCATAACTATATATTTTTGCCTCCAAAGTGACCTGTCTCTCAAGCCTAACTCTGGCATTTGTTCAGCTTTAAAAGCAAATAAAGTTCAGAATGTGCACATGCAGCACTTCAAGGAATAGCCCTTACACCTCATCAAATATACATTTTGCTTTGCATAAAAGTGTTATGATGGAGCCAACAACACACTCTCTCTCTCTCTCTCTCTCTCTCTCTCTCTCTCTCTCTCTCTCTCTCTCTCTCTCTCACATTTGTCATATTAATCCAGACAGCAAGGAAGCTTATTGTATTTTTGAACGCCCCTTGTATAGTAGTGATTTATTAACATGGTAGTGGTGGGGGGAGGAGAGCGGTAGCATACTTGGTATGTAAATCTTGTCAATGTCATTGACATTGAACTTCAATTGAAATGTGTATCTGAAAAAAAGTCAGTCGGTTAAATCACTTTGTATTGCGGGTATAATATGAGAATGCAGAGATTGTTAGCTAAGAGAAAAGAAACAAACGTATCAGAAATCTTAAAGAGATTACAGTTTTGCAGCCAAATGACCTTGCATCTTTAGTTCAAGTTGGTTAGTTGTAGAATTAAATGAACTTCGATTAAACTGTTTTATCTGTTTATTCTGAGCAATTACCACATTAGGCAGAAACAGGTGCAATCGTTAATTGGCAATTAGTATGAAACAGTTGAAAGGTGAAAACATAGAAGTTGTTACAGTAATTAGTCACGACTAAATTTAAACAGCACTGTTGATTATAGCCTTATTTAACTTGTTTTCATTTCCATTACCACACACAACTACTAAAAACCAATGCAAACTGTATATGAATATTTGCATTAAAATACTCGCTTCCTAATTCCCTGTAAACCCATGTATTTCCATATTTGGCATCATATTCATACTTGGTTCTACTCTTGTGAATGGGATATCTTATATTCAGAGCGCTTAACTCTCTCCCTGCTCTCCCCATGCTTGACCTAGTTTTCTGAGTGCTAATATGCTAGTGAGGAGACGTGTGGTGTCGGCATGTCAAATTGGCTCACCATGTGCCTGCATCCCACTTCCTGTCAGTCGCTCATTTTTTGTTGTTAATGAAAACTTAACCAACATTACAAATGGATGCTGGGTTCTACAGAGAAGCACAGGGGAATGAGGTATTACAACCAAGTACTTTTCATAAGCATGAGGTACATGTCCGACCATTTTGTTGGCTAGCTATTGAGTCCTTGTTTTCCTACATAGGGAACTAGTGTGTAAATGAATTTAACTGGTTGCCAAACCCCCTCAGTTTGAGTACAGTCATAGTATGTGTTGACTTTCATTCAGAGGATCCAAAGTTGAGCTGAGTAGTGTGGTGGCCACGGGAAGCATTATGGACAAGGTACAAAATACCCTTACTTTTATGACTGCAAAAACTCTGAGAGAATGCTAGCTGTCTGAGTTTTTAACGAAGAAGAGAGAGTTAATATAATCACAATAGGCCTCAAAAACTAGCATTAAGGAAAAATATAATCATTGAACTGGGATTACCCACACCATGGTTGGTATTCCCTGGCAGTGCCAGGCCTGAGTGGAGCATAATAAACTTCAGAGGGGAAAAAGGATGTATAAACTGCTTCAGTAAATGAGCTAATAAAAAAAATAAAAATTAGGAACCAAATGCAATGTAAATGAATTGACACGGGCTCCAGGAAAGTAGACTTTGGAACAAAGAAGTGCAGATCACCTGTAGTCACTGTGAGTCGTGTAGGCAGCAGATGGTAACATTGTCAGCTGTGAATGTGTTAAGGAAAACACCTTTCGCACATCACCTGCTCCAAATTAGTTGGGCTCATCCCCTCCTCTGCGACAACACTGGATGTGAACAAGAAACTGACAGCCTGTAAGAGCTTTCTGTAACCAGAGACACAAAGTGAATCACTTTACTCATCGGACTGCTTGGCTTCTGTCTGGGAAACTAAATGTTTATCATTGTTTGTCCTTCCCTCTCCAATACATTGTTCACACGGGCATAATATAGACTAAAACTGCTAAAACTGTTGAAAATCAATCATAGAGTACAAGACAGAGCAATAGACCTTCAAACACTTCTGAGGGAAGCGTATTCCTGCTTTTCAAATAAGCTGTGTATTTGCAGCTTCTACATCACCTTGTGCCAAAACCAACATCAGAGTATCGCTTCCTTCATCAAAATTTGAATTTGGACTCATGTGTCTCTCAACAAAGTATCTGGAAGCTTCTGCAGTCCTTCTTGGAAAGGATGAGAGATAGCGTGCAGGTCTCCAAAGGTCACCTTTTGACATTATGGAGTGATTGGGCTTTGTTCACTAGGTGAGGGAGAGTGCTTTCCCATTACTCTCTGTGTGGAGTGAGGCTGGGTGAGGCACAATTGGGAGAGCGGATGGGAAGGAAAAGAGGGTAATAGCTCTTCGTCCTCTCCTGTGGGAAGAGAAAGGGATTTCATCTTTATGTGAGAAGCCGATGATGGGATGGCCTCTTTGTCACCATGGCAATTTAAGTCATTATACAAGCCAGCGCCAGGTAGCTCTTTAACTTTCCACTCTGGCACCCACTGCCACAGCTACCTGTCACAGGAGAGGAGCTGGTGAATCACGCTCCTCTCATTTAAACACCTGGGCTTGGTCAGACCTGTTCACAGCAGTCAGACACTTCACTTCAGACAGTCAGAAAACGTTGACTATTGTGGAACAGAAAGTTGCAGTCATTTTACAGGAAAGGGGGGATAAGTCATCTCAATGTTGATGCTTGCCATTGGACAACACTCCAAATTTCCACTCCAATGACAATGGTTATTAAATCATCAAGCTCAGACAAACTAGCAAAATCTCACTGCAGGGTTCTGGGTTATAATCCAGCCTGGGCCATTGGCCCTGCATGTCCTCTCGTACCCTTACATTTCGTAACTCAACAACAGCGTTGTTTTCTCCTGCAGTTTTTCTGGGAGTTTTTCCTTGTCTTCCTTGAGGGTTTAGGTTGGTTGAAGGGCAGTTCTATGGGTGTATGTGAAGCCCTCTGTGGCATGCTTGCGTGTAAAAAGGGCTATACAAATACATATTGATTTGATAATAACTCAACAAAGTGAGTAACATAATGTGAAGCAAAGCAAAACAAGAATACTGGAGAGTAACTGACTGAGAAATCTCAGTCATCATGGGTATCCTTATTCTTACCCAATCTCTCCTTAAAAGGCTTCTCCAGCCGCCAGGGCGTAGCTTTTCATTGCAGCTGTCGATAGAACAGTATTAATACAAGCAGATTCATTCCTGAGGGCATTATGAAACTCTCCCTGACTTTGTGTGCTCAATAAAATATTCATCAGCTCGAGTCTTCACCGGCCCAGGACAGACCACCACTCCTGCTGTCACACTGTTCATGGAGGGGATCATCTGCAGTTAGACCAGACATGCACACACAGACACACACAAACACACACACACACACACACACACACACACACACACACACACACACACACACATGCTTCTGATAACATGATCAGATAATTCTGTAACAGTATGTACTATCTCAATCCATTCCCTGCTGACAAGTTGCATGATATGGGTTTTTACAAATAATCATCTAATTACTATTAGAAATTAGCAAGGTCTAGCATTCATCCTATGAACAGTGATGTGAAGCGTGAGATTTATGTAAATTTGACATTTTTGAATAATGTTTGTCTAATAATCCAGTGAGAAAAAAATATTTTACCAGACATGTCACTTGACAGCAGAAAAGATTATTTCATGATTTCTGAAAAAGGATAAAAACGACACTGTCTGCATTAAAAATCAATTTCCAGCTCCTCCTCTAGACTTTAGCTGGTGTCTAGGTTCATATCGGCAAAGCTCCGAGAACAGATACAGTAATTTGGTGTCAAAGTCAACATTTATTCACAAATGTCTATCGGTCAATATTATTTGCAATCTGGGTCTGTGTTCAGTCAACCATTAGCTTTAGCCTTACAAATAGCATACATTTTTTACAAATCAAATACGATGTTTCCCCTCTCTCTAACTCTTCCAGTGCTGTACTGTTGAAATATAGATGTGCCCTCTCAATGCCCTCTCTTTGTCTCTCAATGTGAGTCTCCAACTAGCCACCTAGGTTATGACATATAGTCTAGTATGTTCACGGCAGCATAGTAAATGAAAGAAGGCAGGCATACACACTTGATCATGATTGCATTGTCAAGCTTCAAGTAGACACACAATAATGAGTGAACAACTCAAGATAGCTTCTGAGTATTAGTTCATATGTATATTTGGAGGATATTATTCAAGTTGGGATTTAGAGGACTCATGTTTTCAGGGTTGGAGCTTCTGTGGAACCCACTGTGCTGCCCACCATCACTTGTTCACTTGAGAAGTATGAATGACTCAGTCAGGAACATCTTTCAACCAGACCTTATCCGATGAGGGTCAGGGCAGGAGAGGGGTGTCACTGGATAGGGAAGGGTATACCTTAGTGGTTAGAACATTTGACTGCAGATTAAAAGGTCGCAAATTAAAATCTCCTGTGCAGCTGCTTTGTAAATGTTGTCATCAATAAGTGTCTGCAAGATTTGGTTGGTTCGCTCAAACACTGGTCACTGGTAATAATTACAATATGTGCGTGAGGGAAATTATCAAGGACCTTTTTTGTTGTTAAGGATATCCAAAATAAACACAATTTTAAATGCCAAAGAAAATGAATGTGTTGTAAATAATTATGGTGGCGTAACATAAACATAATTTATTTTCTAAAGCATTAGCCAAGGCTACACATCAAAGTAGGCTGCGACTGGATAGACTGACTATCATTTAAATGACCCGTTGGAAAGAGACAGGACTGAGCATTATCGGAGAATGCACCTGCTCTTGCATCGCCAGCAATTCACCTGGTCACCTGACGCGCCAACGACTCCTCCCCACTGTGCTACGCCAGGGCAGCGCTCAGCACAAATCTGACCGTGCTCCGATATTGCATGGTGAGTGGCTGCTACATACAAAGAGTGTGCAGTCTAACTCACCTCTGGGTCTAGATCTACTTTTCTGCCTCCGAATGAGTAAGTGGTAAACGTGGTTGATGCTCAGGGTGCGCTTCAACAAAAACGAAAGGGCGACGTGTCTTCTACATCTTCTACAGCGACGGAACGCGGGTTCAGCTGCTCAAGCCCGACCATTGACTTGCGCAGATTCCATCACAATCGCGGAGTCCTTTCAAGGTAACCAGCTTTATTTTACGACACAATCTGAGCGATTCATTCAAATGTCCCTACACTAGAATATTTATCATGTGGAGTCTACGATTATTTTAATCAGTTGTCACGATAGCCACCACATGCCTTCATTAAACAGGGATAATTCAAAATAACAATCCTGATATACTGTTATGTACATTTTACGTTGGACTGAGTCGTTGTAGTTAAATGGAATTGTGATTTCGTGGTTTACGAGCCCCTCAAACTCTGAAATTCCGTGCGTGGTACGATTAAGCTATAACACTGTAGTGTAGGCTACCTTAAATACCATTTGAATATAGGCCTTTATATTACCAGTGGTATGTCAAACTTTTACCCTCAGTTGGTTTTAGAATGTTCTTTTTTCCCGAAGGATAAAGCAGGATTTGTTGAGCTGAGGCCCTAAACCCATTTGCGTCTTTAAAACAATGGATTAAAACTTTTAAATCTTCAAATCCGATGTGGCGCTGACTTTGCTGTAATCACACCGATAATCGGGGAATTAGAGGGTAAACGGCATGTCTGTGTCAGCGATTGAGCCGTCCCAATGATCGTTCCATAATCACCCAAATCAATCACCTAACAAGCTCCAGTCGTTCTAAGCCGCTGTTTACAAGTTCTTCTCTTGCAGTGAGAACGTAATCCCACGGGTCGATTGGACATGGCTGGGAGTGCAGGCAAAATAACGACACCAAAAATATGCTTTTGGACATAGGAGCACCTGAGCGCAGAACACTACGCAACGAGTCTGGTCTTTTATACTACCCAATACAAATAGCATATACCAGCTAAACAACGCAGTGGTCAATTACTGTTTTCTATTTTAGTTCGCTCTAATATGGTTTGAGGGATACATTGAATGGGCTTAATGATAACTGTTGCCTACACAAATACAATTTTCAATGGCGTTGCTTCCCAGTTTCCTCTAGCAATCCTTCATAACAACAGGCATTTATCATTGCCATTGGCTGTGTGGTTCACCTTTTAATTACAAGAGTGAGTGTTATGCAAACTTTCAGCTCAATTTCTCAAGGGGATAAGTCAGGATCAGACAAGTTTATTTATGTCAGCATTGTGATATGATATGATGTGAACATGTTCAGGCATCAGACCCATTTTAGACATTTGTTAATTGTCTCTGTGAAACAAAATCCCTGCCATAAACCAACTGTAGACGTTTGTGTTAGTGTGATAGACCATCTCTATGGGGACAAGCTGATAGTTCGATAGGGGCGGTGGAGAGGGGCACAGCTCGTTATTTTCATACTCGACCGATTACTATGAATGGCAGTCTATCTACTCATTTCAGTGGTCATGTTTGATTGTCTTTTTGCTTTGTTGTCTGTACAGTCGGACAGGGCAGGCAAGGGTGAGCGCTGAGACAACTGGGGTTGCGATTTTGTTCAGGAGGGTATTCCTGAGAGCTTTGGAGTTTGAGTGTAGTTGCAACCGGAATCATCTTTTCAATTTTGTACACATGATGAACCCAAGGGAGTACGATGAAAAGAGTTGGCTAGGTGAAAGGGTTGTACAACTGAGGAAAGGTGAGTGGGGGTGATGAATACAGTTCTAAACTCTTTTCAGAAAAGTTTTTTTTATGTTTTGCTTGATGTATTTTTTATCAATTGTATCCTATTCACTTCCATACACACAAAAATGTTTCCTTTTCAAGTTATACATCAACGAAAGACCACAAGAATGGTATTAATATTATATGAAGTTATGTTTGCTGAATTAAAAGAAGATACTAGTCAGGCGAGGAAATGGCAGTGGGAGTTTTAAAACATGTAAATGTATTCTAGATCTGGAATTTTATTATGTATTAATATTTTGGGGGAAATGTTGGGATTCTCCCTCAGGAGGTGAAGTAGCTATCATGAAAGCAGCAGCTCTTTCACTAGTTATGTGTGCCAGATCTAATCTGCGGGCCTTAATATCTGGAGTTAATTAATATTCTCCTGTTGGAAGTAACAGTCTTTTCTACTTTGGCCGTTAAGGGAGATGGAGAGAGGCTGCTCGCTACAGGCTGTCTGGAAGGTGTGACCTCTGTTGCCATGGTGACGGGCTTTATGAGGGCAGGTACCACTTGAGATGGCACCTGTCAGATCTAAGATGTCACATGTCCCCTGTGATTGACTCTGATTCCAGATAATGATAGCGTTGCTCATCAGTGTTGGCTCCTGATTCATCAAGCCCCATAGCGGAACACGGCAGCCTCATTTGGCCTTGGCTTTCAACCTCTCTTACGTCTAAGACCCAGTCACTTGACCCAGGGCACTGAAGTGCCTGAGGGTTTGTACCAGGCTTGACTACCGGTTGCTCTTTGATTTCAGCCCTGGACCCTATTATTATTCTTCAACTCTCAACAGAACATTCATCATTGTTATGGTAATCTCACATGCAGGCTGATTTCCTGCACGGGCGTGGAGTGGAGCATTCTTCTCTCTCCCCTGTGGACTGATTACTGATCACACTAACATTTCCCATCTGCCTTCAGGCAGGAAATCAGAGGATTAGCAACAACTTCATGCTTATTCCTTCCGTATCTTCCAGGCTTTTCCGATCCTACCGAGGCCATTGTTATTTTAAGTAGCTTGGCAATTGAGCGTGGAAGCCGCAGCTAATTCCCAGAGTCTTGGAGATCTAGTGTGCCATAACGTTATCTCTTCCTAGCTACTTCCCCCTGCTTTTCTTGCCCTTTCATGCCGCCAAGGGAACTGGTGCGAGAGAGGACCGTGAAGTTGGCTGCCAGCCCCCTCCTGGCCCCCCTTCCTCCCTCCCATCCCATGCTCATACATTATAGATAAGTCACTGTAAGTTACAGCACAGGGGCAAAACTAGGCTAATGCCCAGATTTGCATATTTGTGCCAAACTCCATTATTCATGAGTTTGCCAGGCAGTGCTACACCCAGTGTAAAGCTACCTAGCTGGGCTATATCTCTAAGGCTGATCCCACATGGCCCAGCGTACCCGTGAGCGCTCACACACGCACCCACCAGCGCTGCATGAAAAGCAGTATTGATGCAGTTGTCTGATCAGCTCCAAAGCTGCAGCTCATCAAAAAGTCAGGGAAAGACAGAGGGCCCCTGCCTGAGGAAGACTGGTTAAAGAAACCTGGGTTTGGATGATGTGCCTTGATATTTTGTACCACATGGGAGGCTTTGTAATGCTCAGTTTGCAGTCTTTTGGGAATAATGGGACAGTGTGGGTGGCGTAGAGATGAAGGACAGCCTTGCCACCTTGTTCAGAGCAAACTTCATCCTGCACATTGTCATCAAGGCTTCAATGGGAGCCAGACACAAGCATTTCCAAGTGATATGAAGTAGATTTATCATCTCCCTAAAATTGGCATCTTATTTATTAATTACCTTTGTTGTCCCCCGCACTCTCTCCATACACACACACACACACACACACACACACACACACACACACACACACACACTTCTCAGCCTCAGATGAGTAGGCACATGTCAAGCAGATCACTCATTATTTGGGGTCGTGTACAGTACAGGCTTTTTCATGTTATCTCCATGCCTTGTCATATTTGTCACATTAATGGAGAAGAACTCTTTTGACGGATCGTGGCCCTGTCGTGTGGAGTTTTGATTCTCCTAATTTTCACTCATCCTCCAAGAATATACTTGTGTGTGTGTGTGTGTCTGTGTGTGTGTGTGTGTGTGCTGATTGTGTAGATTTGTGTGTGTGTGTGTACTGAGGTAAAGGGAGGCCTGTGGGTGTCTGTGTGCGCAAATGTGTGTGTGTGTGCGAGAGTGTGTATCACTGCATTGCCCTTCTAGTTGAACATACACTTGCCTTATGCTGGAGGCTGTAAGATAATTAATTTTTATAACATTTCAGTGATCTCTGACTGTTCTCATGTTTATGAAATATGCCCCTATTCTGTCTCAGGGCCTCAGAGTAGAATATTTTAAGACATAATGTAGGAAGTTATTTTATTTTAAATGTGTTTAATTGAAATGAGGCTTGGCACAAAAGCTTTTTTTTCTGAACTCCAAGGAGATTTTAAGATAATGAGGGCATTCATTTGTCTGGGAGCCTTGACAAGGTGATAAGGAGGGACATCATTTAAGACTTGCTTTATGCACATATTATGCATATTAAGTGGTGTCATAGCAAGTGTTGGAACCGCTTATAAAACAAAGATATAGCTTTTGTCACTCAATGGGAAATGAAATCAAAGGAGAGAATATGAGCTATTTCTGCTTGGGACTGTTCTTTTAAACTTGAAGTGCTAACCAAAATCATTTGAAACGAGTAACTTGAGGCAAATAACTTGTAAATGTCAACAAGTCAGCTCGACTGCCACCAGAAGCAGTGCTTGACATTTGCCGGAGAGGAAGAGATCTTTGTATGACTAAATCTGAAATATGAACTTTATAAACATCGATTGAGGTTTATTGAGGTGTATGTAGGTAAATGGAAGGCTAGCTCACAAAACGACAATCCAGGCAACATGGCTGCTCCTCTACTTCAGATGTGTGGGATGTGTGATTATTTATTGTTTTTAATTGGTTGAACCCACTCTTTTACAGCTGCAGCTGGTTAAAGTGTTTTATGGGGGTTCATGTGTCTGTTGTCAGTGCTTAGTTTGCACGGTAAAACGCACAGTACAACCTTGTTTAGGTGCTTGTAGGTATGGACACAGTGATGCCTTGGCCAGTGTAGAAGCCTCCATGGCCTGCGACCTATAGCTGTGAGCACCATACACACATTCCATTTTTATTGGACCAACCACCCGACCAACAGAGTGAGCTATAGAGCTGTTAATCACAGCTGCTAAAGCCAGAATGTTCAGAGACAAATCCCAGGGATTTCTATAAAGAACTTTGTCTTTTGTGTAATTTTGTATAAACAGTGGCTGTACGTTTGACACAAGGCTGACTTTTTGCTCTGAAGTGGAAAGGGGGAGCTGAATTGAAGCTGTCCATGGTTCTGACTGTCAGAGGGGTTTATTGTGGTGGTGCTGAATGGACAGTGTCGATAGAGCACAGGTCTGTTTGCACCCAAGGGTTATTTGAACACATTTTGCAGAAGAGAAGTTAAAAACCTAGGCAGCTTTGTGGTCATTTTTTGCAGTGGCTGTAGCCCTCTGTGATTTAATGTAGCATAGCTCCGTAGGGGGAGAGTCATTGCCCAGCAAATTAAACCATTACCTCCAGTCGGAGTTAAATATGGAGAAATGACTCATTTAATATCCGATTACTCCTTAATACAGCAGTCTAAACAATGGGAGACGTTCATTTCCAGATGTTAATTCTGCTACTCAGAAAGATAAGGAGCTGTAATTTCTGGCCAAGGATGCTGTGGCGATAGAGAGACTTTATTAAAAGATGCACAGTTCTAAGGACGGTTTCTGTTTGGATTCATTATTAGAAGATTCTCCGTGCTGGATATTTGTCTTCATTATCGTGTGGAGCGCTGGCCAGATAACACCACCTTCTTTGCCTTCCGAGCCTCAGTTCCTCACGACAGTAAGGCTGTTTCTTATCGTGTGGCTGCGTTCAAGACAACTGAGCTATTCTTATGTGCTGACAGATTTACAAAGGTTAATCATCAATTTGGGCTAATCTAAGTTAAATACCAATGGAGCCTCTGGTGCTGGTCACAATAGAGATAATCAGCCGAGGCCCAGAACAATCATGTGTCTAAATGGGCAGACAGTTCATTTGGGTGTTATAAAAAGGGATTTAAGGCCAAATGGGAATTCTGTCACTGCCAACCAGTATTAATGCTTTTCTCCGTAGTTTCAAGAAGAGCATTATTGATTTGAATATCTTCCATCTAAGATAACGGACTTGATTATTCACATGTTGTTGTTGCACATAGTGCTTGATTTTAGTCTTTGCAATTCAGCACATATTTATGTGTAAGCAGCCCTAAGGGGAAAATAGTGTTTGAATCCCCTTACCACACTGTTGCTGCTGGTGAATTGGTTGATTGGTTTGGAAGTCATGCAATCAAGGCAAAGATCTCTCGTCTTCATTCTTTAAAAGTAAGTAATTAATTCTTCCTTTTCCCCCTCAGTGATTACTCAGCGACTAGGAATTGGAGACATAGTCATTACAAGAGTCTGGTAAAAAGTGTCTGCCTGGCTAATTACAGCTAGACCTGGTTCACCTCTATTCTGGTCTAGTCTGTCCTAATTTTGGCCTTTTACCCCAGACAATCACACAAATGTTGTTGCACATTCTTATTGACTGGGACACTGTTGGTGTATTACAAATATTGTGAATTCCAACTTAAAAGTTAAGATATTACAGTGACCCAAGGATTCATAAATGTAGTTTTTGTATTAAACCTGAGGAGGTTCAGTTGCAATAGTCTTTTGCATGCTTATCAAGTTGAACAACAAAACAAGAGCCACTTAGACAAAAATAACCAGATTCATCCTGAAGCTGCTGAGTTGTGGGTGGGGGGAGGATGATGGGAAAGAGAATCAGCCAAACCTAATGGCTTTGACAGTAAACTCCACTTGCAATACAGAATGACCTCCTTAAATAAAGATAAGGCCGAAAGAAAATCAATAAACTGAACACATTTAGAGAGGTCTTGCTTGTCTAGACAACCATGGCATTCATGCACTAACACGCAAACTTCCCATGATGTTCTCTTTTCAAAACCCATGTTGCTTTGACTAGCGCCTAGCTCTAGATTGAAGCCGTCAGACACGGCAACAAAGCCAGCCAGCAGCACATCCTGCAGATGCCCTTTCTACACCTCCTTTTATGCCTCCCATTATGCTTTTGATGTCGGGTCCACAAACTTCTCTAATTAAGGATTCTTCTTCAACGGGTTCTCTCATAAAATGGCACTCGCTGCGAAAACGTGGGCTGATAAAAGCAATTATTGGGCCTGCGACCTCCATCGCCTCTTATCTCCCATAAACACTTCAGCTGGTTTTACAGGGCCACGGAGGTGGCGGAACGAGCAATAAGCCAAAGGGGGAAGAGGGGGCTCCATGACTTATTCATGAACAGGACCGGAACACAAGGGCACAGATGAAAGTGACAGAGAAATAAGTTTTCCTCCGAAGTCATCCCACAGTTGTGATAAAGCTAGTCGGAAACTCGCGAACTGATTAAACTTTGGCCGGCTCACTTCTTGTCTCCGCATAATGAAGTTTGGGATACCTCCCTACGCTCCTATACTTGTAATCTATGGGAAAATCCGCTTGTTTAATTTTGATTGGGAAAATTGTTGGTCAGGGAGTTCAACACTAGTTTCTGGATTCAGGTCAGCTCTGGACTGAATTGACTGAAATGATGGCCGATTCCTCACCCAGGCCTAACCTGATTCTGTCAGACTAGTAGAGCTCTACACACAGGATCATTGTCGTTTCCTTTCAGATAGACTTTTTTATCAGACACATCAAATCCTACATCTCTCTTTCCCACTGTAATGGATTAAATTCACTTAGAGTCAGGGATAATGAAGTCTCTTTCTCATGTCTCCTCATTGCAGCGTGTGCTCCAATTCTTAAAACTGATGACATAGCCACCTCTCTGTGGAGCCATTCTAAGAAGGAGTGCATTGTGGGGTAGTGTTACAGTACACACACCTAAAATATCCTTTTAAAGCAGTGTTCCCAGACAGAACAAAGGGGGGGGGAAGTATGAGGAGCAGAAAGAGAAAACCAATATCCAAAGTTGCAGTGATATACTCATGAGTTCCTGCGAGGGCACACTCTGGAGTCTGTTTTGAACTTGACATGTGTTTGTGCTGCTTTTCAGGCAATATGGCAATGGACAGTGTTGTCTGACAGACTGGGAGGGGGGGGGGGCATCAGAGGAGGTACTTTACTCAATAATGTAATGATGGCGCTCTGCCCCGGTCGCCGCCACGACAACCGGGTAGATGTGCAAGGATGTTTACCCCCCTCCCCGCCATCTCCCTTCCAATCACATATCTGTATACCCCCCCTACCATAGAGCCAGAGCTGTGGTGTGCAGAAATGGATCTGGAGATGTCATTATAGATAAACATCTTCCCGGCAATCTTTTTCACTCCCAATGGTGGGAAATTACTAGGATGCTCCCAGACGTTTAGCATTTGTTCTCTCAGTCTACCTTCGAGGTGTCATATCTCAAGGCTACATATAGTGTTCCCAAATTGAACTTAACACAGACACGAGGCACATTCAGCTTATTACAGATTGGATCCCTAAATCAGTGGTACAATATGTGGATGCATTATTAACCACACAAACACAAATGTCATTAAAAAAGGGTTAAACTAAGTATAAAACTGCTTTAGTCATGTTTTGGCTCAATAGCTTTGACCTATAAAGATCAAAGCCTTGTGATTGGGTTACAATCAATTGGCAGCACACGCAGGTCTTGTTACTACATGAATTACTTATGTTAATCAGGTAATGTAAGACTGGGATTGTATCATTTTAACATTGTGTTTCCCATGTCCAAGGTCACTGGTAATGTATGAATAATCTTACAGCTCTGTGCAGCTGTCAACAACGATCAATAGCACCTATGATGTCCATATTCCCACAGTTCTACTTGGGTTGTTTACCGATCAGACACACTGTACTCATTTTCACTGTGGGGAGCTACCCTCCACTCACTATGGGATTACCTACAGTCCCATGAATGGCATATTATTAGTGTTAGTTCCCAGCTGTAGCAACAGAATCGCTCCAGCGCCTGGCAAGCGCTATCAGTCCACAGAAGGCCCCAACAACTCCAAAGTTTGCAGTGTCTGCTAAGCACATATTTGTCATGGTGCAAAGCGCTGGTGGGACCATGGTGCTGACTGTCCAATAAGACGCTGAGCTGCCAGAGGAGGGAACAGAGCCCAAATAGTACAGAATATAGAGCTACCAGCTGTACATTAGAGGAGGGTCCCATGATATTATGTCTGCATGGAAGGCCACCCCTCTCCAGAGCATGTTATTATATCCCAAGAGGCGAGGGTTGAGCTATGTTATGGAATAAACCAACTGTACAGCTACTGCTCAGTGCTGGAGTTCACACTGCAGTTTGCTTGTTGTCCACGCTATTGTGTAGTGAAGTGTATTATAGTGTAATGTGCTTCTCATGAAGGGTTAACCAACAACAACAAAACTGAATCGAGAAATGGCGTCCGCTAACCAAGCATACACTTTACCTCTTCAATCAGTTGGCTGTTTGTGCATGCCCCCCCCCACACACACACACACTGCTATGAATTCTTTGTCAGCACCAAACATCCCATGCCATAGCTTTCTCATTAAACTATTCATCAGATAGGCCTCATCAAAGATTAAGACCATCCACGCAGTTCATTACAAGATGCCCTGCTTTTTATTTGATGAAGTAATTCATTCATTATGTATGTGTGTATTGCTGCTCGTAGGAGGCCTTAGAGACAGGGGAGAGAGCAGGCTCATCCTTCTAGAGAACAAGAGATGGAATGAGAAAGAGAGAGAGAGAGAGAGAGAGAGAGAGAGAGAGAGAGAGAGAGAGAGAGAGAGAGAGAGAGAGAGAGAGAGAGAGAGAGAGAGAGAGAGAGAGAGAGAGGATAGACAGCAGTAGAGGAAGATGAAGGGAGATAAATGAGGATCGCAAACAAGAGGGTGAAAGCGGAAGAAAATCAAGTGGAAGGGAATTTGTTTTGATGAAGTCAGGGAGTATGTGTCACTGTTGGATTTGGTGTTCACTTTTAGATGAACCGCAAACTAACGACTTACTTAGAGGTTGTAGGATCTGCTGCCTTTTTTGGGCTGAGAAAATATATAATGAGCTCACGTTAAAGTTAGAGAGGATGAGAGAATTCTGATGAGACCTGAGAGCCAATCCAGCCAATCCAGTGGCATTGGTGCTTCATTAGAACTGAGTGTCTGAATGAAGCACATGAGGGCACTCTTTCATTGGATCCCTTCTCATTATTATCTCTGACTGGCCATAGAGTGAGTCAGCAGGACCTGTGATTGGCTAAGCCACTTCACCCATCCACTTCAGTCATCAAATACTGAAAAGTAAGTCCATCTGTGAGGAACCCATGAGGAACCTAGACAATGATGATGTTCAGATGTACTTTAAATCAGACATCATCTGCCACATTGAATGCACAGCTAGGATAATAATTTTGTACAACATGTGTGGTGAAATCCAAGGTCTGTATGTTATTGTAAGAAGAAGCAAGGATCAGAAACAGGTGAAGGCAAATCTCAAGTGCTATTTTATGTCCACATTTCTGCAATAAGTAAGAATGGTTAAATGTGTCAACAACACCCACACACAACCATGAACATGTATGCACAAACACAGCACACGCAACAAAACGAAATCACACCACCCACAGTAATCTGAGACAAAATGATGATCTGAATACATTGCTTTCTTACAGAAGTTTGCTGCAGAAGTGAAAAAGGGAGACCCGATTTAGCAGGAAGACTGCAAAAGGATTAGAGTTAAAACACCACAATTAGTGTCTACGCTTAGGGCACACATACCTCAGTGTACCAGTTAATGGCAGATTGTCCCCTTTCGCAGCCCATAATGAGCGCTGTAGATGACTTGTGGGTGTGGATTAGGTCACTGTTTTACTAACGCTCTCCAGAAATAGCCAGAAAACTCTATGCTCTCTGCTGAAGCTGCCACCGTTTCCTTTAATTACAGTCAAAACAAACCCAGCCTCCCTTATTGTGATTTAATGTATGGAGCTGTGCTGATGTAGCCTGGTGCATTCCTTTTCATAGTAAATGACATTTCATGAAACTGGTTATGGATTGTGTGCTTGTCTATCTGGGTTAGGTTTGTGTTCGAGTTGGTGGCAAGGCATGGATCATTCTTAGCGGTAAGTTTAGATTTGTTAATAAGTAGTCTTGTCTGTCAAGGTGGGTATGTCAAAATGTTTTTTAACTTGAGCCACCAGGGGGTCTGTTAGAGTACAGAAAATCTATTTGGTTTGATCCTAGTTGAAAAATGCATCTATAGAGATGAAATATAAATGCAATGAAATGCACCAGTTCTCTTAGACACATGCTCAGTGGTCCAGTGGTCTGGACACCATGCTTGTATTATACCAACCACAAACAAACGGACACGAAGCTTCAAGCATTTAAGCATCTACCCAGTGGAGCTCGTTCTTCTTGGTAGAAGCTGTTGTCTGAATTCTGTTCTATGATCAGTTATTTGCCCCTAAAGTCCAGTATTCCATTTTTATAACTGTCAGTTGTATCATAACATTTTAGATTTGAGTTGCAAGGCATTGGAAACCAGAAAGCAGCTTTCCATTACTATCCATTAATAGTTAGTTCAAACTACAGTAACAATATCTAAAGACTTTATTGCCATATTGGGGTGTGAATGTATTATGCCACTGATCCCACAGTGCTCTTCACTACATCCATTATTTAAAACCCATACTGTAGGTGGGAGTAGAGTCTCAGAGTTAGACAGTGTGTGGGAGGCAGTGATACCCCACTGTTTCTCAATGTTTATGGATGTTGGAGGAATAATGGGTGAGAACAAGGGAGGATTCATAAAATGGAGGGAGCAACGGTGAAAAAGTTGTTTTTGTGTTTACCTTCGACAGACCATCTAAGGGGGAGATAGACAGATTTGATTGAGATACGGGGGGGTATCTATATGGAACCTGTTTGGTGTGATTGTTAAAGAAGACTGTGGGTTTGATTAAAACAAAAATCCTACATCTGCTGTCTGTGTGTACCAGAGGGGGAATGGCAAAGACTGACTAGCGATGAAACGGCGCAGGAAGAGAGAAGAAAAAGCGAGGGCTGGTGTGATGAAGAGGGCTCGCTCTGAGGCCTAACCTCTGTGTTGTGTGCTGCCGTTTGTTTTGATCATTACATCTCCACAGCAAAAGGAGCTGCAGTGCTGCTGATTGGGCCTGTGTCCCATGTGCCAGCATAATCTATCAGAACACAGACACACAGCCCCAGTCACAGGCCCGCTACCGCTGTTCACCACTAGAACACTGTAACAAGCCCCCAGAGTCTGACCAAGGGCCATCCAACACCTATTGGAATATACCTCCTATGTGTGTGTGTGTGTGTGTGTGTGTGTGTGTGTGCGTGTGCGTGTGTGTGTGTCTGTGTGAGTCTTCCCAATTAAAGAGTGGGCTAGGTGGAGCAGGACTACTTAAAAACATTTTAGAAATACACATTTAGGATGATGTAGCCTGACATTGTCATACTCATAATTCTAGTCAGAATATGAGTCTGAGAACTCTCCGTTGCGCTTTGACTACGGGGCGTGTTTCAAACGAGCCTGGAAAACAAATGCCTCTTCGCTCAATTGGATAGACCTACAACCAATCAGAGCAACGTAATATGTTGTTTGTTCAAAACAAATTCAACTTAAGCGCTCTTTTGTGACGTGGGTGATTACGTTACTGTTGATCATCTGTCCATCATCATATAAAGCCCGCCTTGGCAATTTCATTGGTACGCCCAGATTCTGGTTTTCTGTAGTTGTTCCCCAATACGAGACCCTCCAGACCCAACTTCCCGACCCAATTTTTTGGGGGGCGGGGAGAAGTTGGGCTGGCAGCCAGGCTAAGGACGATGCCATCAACAAACCAGAGTAATTGATTTTAGACTAAACCGAATGACTATGTAATGAAGCCCAATTATACCAATAATAGTTTTGTATTAATGACCCAGTAATGAGGTCCTATTAAGAAAACAAAGCTAGGCTGTATAATACCTGCTGCTTGCCATGTCTAATAGTAGGTGGAAATGGTTGAAAATAAATGAGGGTTTGTTCTTTCTTCCGCCATCCGATATGGAATCAGCTGCTTTCTGTAATTAGTTGGAGGCTGGTTTCCTGTGGAGCTAGCAACCTGTGGCGTCTCCCTCGGTGCCTGGTAGGATGATGAATGGCGGGCGCTGAACCGGGAGGAATGGTAGTACACTGTTGGCTGCAACTCCAGGAAGCGGTGCAATCGGATAGAAGAAAACACAGATAAGCTAGAGGTTGAGGTCACAAAAGGTTAGCACACCGCTGTCTGTAGAAGAACTGGGTCCATTGTCCTAGATGAGTCATAGAGAGAGTCGAGTTTCATGAAGACCTGAACTTTTGATCCATGGTCACTTTCCCTCCACCTCAATGTGACCTCTTGCATTGTTGTAGAACTGTCGATTCTGCCTGCTTCGGCTTTGTCACCTGCCAGCGGCCCTTCTACATTCAGTCCAAATAGTGTTGGTTAAGTGGCCTGCCAGATAGTGTGCTGGCTGTGCCGTGAATGAAAAGCTGAAGATATGCATCAAGTGCTGAATAAAGCAATGATGGCCCAGTTGGATGTGAAACAATGGCTCATTCCAGGTGGCGGTGGGCTGAGAGGAGTGAGGGGAATTGGATGAGACAGAGAGCTCGTCTGGCTGCCTGGCTGTTAGCATTGGACTTGGCAGCTCTCTGCCAGGGAAACGCTGACAGGCAGGCGTGCCTGTCACAGCACATAAGTGCCTCCCTGCACAGACGTCCACAGAGCACCTTTTCTCTCCGCTTCTCTCTCTCTCCATTTCTCTCTCTCCCGTCCTCCGCCCCCGCCTCGGCACCGACGGCTAGGTCCAGCCCCCAGCCCCAGTCTCTGTGTCAGCTCTAGTCCTATAGCCCCACCTGCCTTCACGTCGTCTGTCCCCAAGATCTGTCTTCAGAGCCCAGTCCCTGTCCCCTATCCCTTGTCCCTGGACACCGCTGATAGTTCCAGAGCAAAGCGGGTGTCACTCCCCATAGCGAGCAGTAGATATACATAGTTAGTAGGCAGAGTGGAAGGCTGGCGGTGTCTCTGTAGGAGCAGGCGACCGCCTGGGAGCTTGAAGGTGCCAGGAGGGTCAGCTGGTCCGTCTCTTGAATGATGGCACAAATGGCTCTGTCCCAAGTGTACTGTGGTTCTTTATCATTAACGCTGTACTGCTCATTCAACATTCAGTAGGAATGACAGAGCAATTTAATGCATCATTAAAGTCAGCAGGACACAGAATACCTCAGTTATTTGGTATTATTTTGCCATGATTGCTTTTTCAAGATTGAACTTGAGGTCACACAGATTTTCACTATAATATAATTTACCAATCGCCATTGATAGAAACCTACTTGTTTGGAACCGCTGAGGGTGAATATGTTGAACAAAGCAAGTATGAAACCAGCCAGTGAAGAAGACAAAGAAGCCTGTCTTCAGCGACAGACAAAATTATATGTTTACCAGACTAACAACTTAATAGGATGATACCTTGCAGATCCACTAAATGTCTAACTTTAGGTAACCTCTACACAAATCCTGATTTGTTACCAGGTCGTGCTACCATGATGGCATGAGGTATGAGATAACTATGACCAGCAAAAATGACTGCCACTTTTTTTGCAATGCAAAATTGCAATGCAAACAAGCCAACATCCTCACAAAGTGATAGGAGATCACCCTTAGTTCCTCCGACTTCCTGTCTCACTGCATGTCGTCCGGCAGATGAACATATGTAAACGTTTGGAGCTGTCCAAGTTTCAAACTTTGTCAACATTTGATTGCTCTAAACATCCAGGCTCCCTTCATTTATAATCAGATACCTGTGCAATATTATTATCTTGTCATCCTCTCACTCCCTACCCAACCCCCACATGAAGTGTCCCACTGTTTGAGATCCACAGATTAAGAATGCATTACATTTACATGTATTCATTTAGCAGACACTTTTATCCAAAGCGACTTCCAAGAGAGAGCTTTACAAAGTGCATAAGTCGCTGATAAAAACAACAAGATAGCCCCAAAGCATTGCGGGTAGCCAAAACAAGAAGCACACATTGTGAACAACCAAAAAGTAAGTGCCAAAGGGAAAAACCATAAGAGCATGTAGTTAAGCAAATTACCATGTCTTTTGGTAGTACTGGCTGGTGTTTACACCGCAAAGCAGTTGGTTGCTCTGGCGTGGGAAAGCAACTGGTCACTGAGCTTGTTTTCTGCAAGAAAGTGTATGAGAGGACTATTAAGGCTAAGGTCACGAAGAGAAAGACAACTATTTTCCATCTCTCTCTACTCCATTTTTGGTGAATTGAATGACCCCCAATGTCAAAAAAAATAATTCTGGAGAATCAAAGTAATCAAAATGTAGGATTTTATTTCAATGCCTGCTACTACTTTGTCCTCGTGGCCGACTCTCCTTTTGATGTAGATGTTCCAGGGCAGGTGTTAAGTGTATTGATCTGGGTGGGGATTATGACCTGGTAAAACAAGATGAAGTGGTCTGGCCTCTATGTTTTGGCCTCCAGCCATACTTGCAGATCTCAGACACATTTTGTAATGAGTTGTGTGAATCTTTTTCAGACAGTTAAATTACCACATTCAATACATGCAAAGTGGCTCTTTTTATAGGCTGGGGGCTCAAATGGGCCTTTGGAGGGAGGGAGGGAGGGAGGGAGGGAGTGAGACGCAAAGGGAGATCATAAAAAAAAAGAGGATGGACTTGAAACTGACATGCATTGTATCAATGACGTGAAAGCTGTGTCAGGTTAAAGAGGAAAGTGCCTTGGGGCGAACTAGCTTCTCATTCTGCCGTAGACGTTGAGATCTAAGTTGTTTCCTGTCTTTTTTTGTCTTCTGTACAGATGTACCACGGACTGGCTGTGAGACTGGCTCCTCGTCAAGTTCAATGGCAAACACAGACTCCTGTTCTCCGCTCCCATACGCTTTGATCACAGAGATATGGATCTGGTCCACAGTTAAACCAAAAGAATTCTCTACCTTTCCTTTGTTCTCTTTTAGCTCTCGTTGACCATCTCTTCTTCTTCGTTTCTCATCATGGCCCGCTTGCTGGCATCTGCCTTTCTCCTGGTGCTTCAGACATCTGCTGCCCCGCCGCCGTTTGTCCATGCTGGGGACAGCCCAACACGAGACACCCTAGATCTGGGCCCGGGACTATTGGCCAATGACACTGAAGATCAGACCCCGACTCCTCCCCCTGGGACTAGCAAACGTGCCCCCCACAGCATCATCATTGGTGTTCGCAAGGGGGGCACGCGTGCCCTGCTGGAGATGCTGGACATCCATCCTGAGGTCGCAGCTGCTGCCACCGAGGTGCACTTCTTCGACTGGGATGAGAACTACGCCAAGGGTTTCGACTGGTACCGGGAGCTGATGCCCTACTCTTACCCTCACCAGATCACAGTGGAGAAGACACCCGGCTACTTCACGTCCGCCCTGGCGCCTGAGAGAATCCACGCCATGAACTCCTCCATCAAGCTGCTGCTGATTCTGCGTGACCCCGCCGAGCGGGTCATCTCTGACTACACGCAGGTCTACTTCAACCGCCTGGAGAACCACAAGCCCGTGCAGGCCATCGAGAACCTACTGGTGCGGAACGGAGCCCTCAACACGCGCTACAAGGCCATCCAGAGGAGCCTGTATGACGTCCACATGCGCAACTGGCTGCGCCACTTCCCTCTGGAGCAGATCCACATAGTGGACGGCGACACTCTGATCCGGGACCCCCTGCCTGAGCTGCAGAGGGTGGAGCGTTTCCTCAACCTGCCCCCCAGGATAATGTCCTCCAACTTCTACTTCAACCAGACCAAGGGTTTCTACTGCATCCGGAGCGACGGCCGGGAGCGCTGCCTCCACGAGTCCAAGGGACGTCCCCACCCCGCTGTCAACGGTACAGTCCTGCAGCAGCTTCGCTCCTACCTCCGGGAGCACAACCGCACCTTCTACAGGCTGGTGAAGCGCTCCTTCGACTGGCAATAGCACAGTCCCCCCTCAACCCAAGAGGGGTTTTAGAAACCACTGGCCTGAATTGCTGAGTGCTGATTGGACATTTCAATGAGGGCAGAAGCACTTTACAAACCCCAGACCCCAAATGCTCCTGTGAATTGCCTCTTAACTCTGCTACCTTGTCTGGCAGTTCTGCATTTATAACTGAAAGCAAGAACATTTTAACTACACGTGTAAACGAAAAACAAAACGAAAAAACCCAAGCTTAATATGTAATTCTCTGTGCCGAAAGTGAAGTGATTGCAGAGTTGCTGCAAAACAATTTTGTGAAAACGATGAAGATTTTTTTCTTTCCTTGTTTGATATTCTTGTACTTGATAATAAATTGTTCTGCTTTGAAATGTGCCTGCGGAGCAGGATCGACTTGTCCCCTCATTTGATGTGCCTCGCAGCTCAGAGCCTGAGTTATTTAGGGAGTATTCACAGGTTGACTGAGGCATTAGGATAAGCCTTTGAATTGCTGCGATAAGAAGGAGGACATTAATGCAGGAAAATGGTTGCCCTACAGCGGTGCTTTGGTAGTACAGAAATCACTAATGATTTTGGACATTGAAGTCAGCTAGCCCACAGCTAAAGCAGCCAAATCATAAGACTCAGCAAGCGAAGGTTCAGCCAGCTCATTTTTCGTTTCACCACTGTTCAACAGTTTGCACCTGCTGTAGGAGGCAAAAGCTAAATCACATGCCTAACAGGTCTCGCAGGGCCTAAATGCTGAAGGGGCAGTTCCACATGAAATTATATTTAAAGGGAGAATGTTATCCTTCTCAAGTACATATTCTCAATAGTTGATCATGTATGTCACATTCTCATTCTGTGTATTCCTCCCCCCAAAAAGCATCTTGTCTTATCCTGCACATTACAGGATCGAGGGTCGTGTTTCCTCATTGATTAGGCTTTAAGCTTGCAGCCAAAGCTGCCTGACCCAGGGGACTACTGATATTCATGTGATCTCCCGCTCTGTCTTCTGGCTCCAGCAGTGCCTGAATGTGCTCTCACATTCTCCCAAGGGAGCAGTCATCAATGCCGTATGGGGCTCTATTTCTGGATGTTAGAAGAGAGGGTGTTCTGCTCACTTCATGCAAAAAATACCCCGTTAGAAACACTGCTTTTACACCACACATCCACGTGACCTCACAAATGACCGTGATCCCATCTGTAATTGTGTTTTATTGATAAAAACGTGTATAATTCTGCTGCTCATGTAGTGGTTATATGAGATTATACCCTCAACAGATCAAATAGGCATACAGTTAATGTGCTATGGTTGGTCTAACCTAGGTAGTTGAGGTGACCATGGAGGATTATAGGAAGGTATGTGTCTTGACAGGCTCTTTCGAAGGTTCCCTCTGTCAAGGCATGCCGGTATGAAGGCCCTGACAGTTACCCCGTGACCCCGGCCGACAGCTGCCTGGTCTGGTGTGTGTCGAATGTCCGTTCTCCTGGAAGAGAAAACAACATCCTGACTCGAACTGACTCACTCTCCAGGTCACACTCCAATCTGAGTGTGCGTGTGTGCATGCCTAATGCTTCAAGTGTGAACTCCTGACACACTCTTGAGACGTCACACTCAGGTATCGCACTGACTCTGGAGTAGGGCAGAGGGAACACAGCTTGCTTGTTCCTAAGAGTGCACAGAACATTTTTTGTGCTGTGACCCACTGCAAAAACTTATGTTCACATCAATGTAGCACCAGCATAGAATGCCAAGGACTCTAGTTATTCATTACCGAGAATGACACCAGCAAGTTGTTATTCACACAGCTAAAGGTCGATACTGAATGAGGTGCTTATCATAGCATGTGTTCCTGATCATTTCCACCCTCTTGTGCAATCAGAGGTTTTAGAGGAGAGAGGAAAGCAATCTTCTGTCAACCCCACTGCCTGGCCCTGTTATTCAATCTAGAAGGTTCTAATGACCTGTCCTGAATTGTGATTGATGGAGTGCTTACCATTGAACGAAAGACCCAGCAACATACTTGCACTGCAAGCTAAGCTGCAAACCAACAGCCATTGTAATTGCATGTTACAGGTCTATTACTGCAGTGTCCTTGGTCTGAATTAATAGCCTACATGTCAATATGACAGGCTGTTTTGCAGAGTACAGTCAATGAACGGGCCATTGACATGGTTCAATAGTTCTCCCACAGACATCCTAGAATGGTCCATTTAAACCTTAAAGGCAGTATTTGACATACTGTAGCTCTCCTGTAATCATTAAAAGCCATCCAATGTGTTTGATTTCATATGAAGCTCTTTAAAGATACCATAATGTAGCCAAATCGTCATGCAGTTTAAGGGTTAGAATAACCTTACCAGCGTAATTCCCTGGTTAATTGATTCTCTACACAGCTGCTACGCTACATGGCCAGTTTAGCCGTCTGGACTTGACCATAAGAATGATTACTGTAATACCAAGCCTTTCATAATAGCGAGAATGTTCCTCCGCCTTCATGTTAAATTATCTTGTTCTTGTCTTGCTACAAATCCCTCACCAGAGGCAAGGAGAGTCGTTTGTAGCATGTTGGGTAAAAAATCATGCAAACAGCCTGAAGGGAGTGATGTACAGCACATTGATGCCTTAAAGAACAGTCTTACTCACCCTTCCTCATGCATTGAAACAGAGACACAAAAGGCACCAGAAGCCAACTGCCTAAATGCCGAAAGGTCAAAGAAGAACTCCATTGGTGCAGGATGCGTGGAATGATGCAACAGTGCGACTGCTTCCACTAAGGATGCCTTGGCTCTGGGTGATTACTAATTCATCTGTTTGCTGATTTATTTTTCATTGCCTTCGGTGCAGAGTGCAGGTCTTTGATGTGTTCCCATGGCAGTCTTTACAGAAGTAGTGTGGTTGGTGGGGAAAGGAGGGTCTGCTGTTGCATTCAGGTGAGAGAAAGGGGAGAGGTACCTATCTTCTCTCGTCTGGGCCGGAGGAATAAAATACTGTGCTCCCTGATCAATTATTGAATAGATTAAATAAGCTAGTGTGAAGGAGAAGGGTAAAACCAGGGGCATGGAGTTAAGGTGTTCTTTGTGTGCAGTTGTAAATTCTAACCTGCTGTTACAGAGACAAGGTTGTGCGTATGTGTGTGTGTTTGTGCGTGTGTTTGTGTGTGTGTGTGCTTGCATCTGTATGTGTGAGGTTAGAGTTTAAAGCCAGAAAGATGCATCGTGGGGTTCTGAGTTTGAGAGAGAGGGATGAGAAAGTGCTGGAGCACGACTTTCACATACTGACGTTTTTTCATGTGCGCCCTGCTTGTTGACCTCTCACTGTTCAGGAGGAGACAGAATGTCAATACAAAATCACTGCCAAACACTCCAGAAGCCTAGCACTGTGAAACAAGGGTCCCTTGCACAGAAACATTTTCTGCTTTCACTACTCTTCTGTCTATCCTCTCTTTCCCTCTCATTGCCTTTCTAACACACGTTCCTGCAAATCCTAATGACCCCCGTATATCTAGTTAGGAGAATAAGATATGACCTATCTTGACATGAAAAACAGACCTAAAGCTCGTCTCTCTCTGCATATTGGAAGCGTTGATGGATGGACTTCCCAACCATTTCAAAACCCTGTCACTACTCTCCCACATTCTCTTTCATCCCCCGGTCCTCCCCAGAAACTGCTGTCAATTTACAATCCCAGGCCGATGGAGTAAGTGTCAGGAGGAATACCACTCTGAAATGAAAAATGGGCTCTCCTCCGGGCGTACAGTGCAGCCTCGAGCCCCGCTCGCTTTCCCCCCTCTGCCAGACATCAACAATCTGAGTGCACTGCACAGTCATGGGCAAACAGCATCCCATCTCACTGATGGAGAATGCAGCTTGAGTGCCCAGGAGGCCATGCAGTGGCACATATAGCCATTCCGGCTTGTACTGGTGCATGTTTGTGTTGGATGCTAATGCAAAGCTGGGTTGCACACCTCGGATCCTGTTTGTTTTTTTTCGTCAGGATTGTGAAACAGTCGCCTCAGAGGAATTACTTAGGACTTGGTTTGGGATACGGATAGCGTGACATCCCTCACCGTTACTGATTCTCAATGGTTCATGAAAGATCTTTAGGCATTAACATGGGTGAATGTCACCCAGCAATATGTTTGTTTTTAAATCAGTGTGCTTGTTATTCCAATTAGGTAAACTTCAACCAAAACCTAGACCCCTGCTTCTTGCTTATTAATTTCAAAGAAACCCCCGACTGTTATTTTATTTCCAGGGGAGTGGAGAGGTGTGAAGATAAAGTATGTTCAAAGAAGAAAATGGAGGCTTCAGAAGATATGATAACATCAGCTGTGGCTCCCTGAAGTCTTTTGTAAAGTTAACTGTCTCCCTCCAGGGGCGGTGTCTGATCCACATGGCATACTAACAATGCTGCAACCGTGAGAAACAGCCCATGTTAGGACACATTTTAAATTAACCAAACACCTATCTATAGATCCATTCCACATCTGCATGTTCCCACTTGATGATACTGTCCATGCCATCCAACAGGGGTGAAGTCAGGGGTTTAGGTTGATGTAGGTCCAATGCTTCAATTACTAACTGAAACGATGAGACTTGGAAATGCGGGATGTTTTCTAATAAAGAGCCTCAGCACACAGCTCTGTAAAGGAAACCACCACACAGACATTGCCATCTGCAAAATGCATGTGTTAGGAAATAACGCTCACAGCGTTTAATCAAGACATTACTACCAATGCAAATGAGAAGTTAGCAAATTCTTAGCTCTTCCCAAGTTGCATATATATGAAATTAGAATGCACGGCTGTGGCCTCTCCAGTGATCTTACAGAGATTGGGTAGGTATATCTATTTTTGCACATGCATGTGCTTTATTCAGCCCATACACACACATCCACACAAACACACCTTCTAATGAATTTGCTTCCTCAGCCCTCTCAGGAAGATAGAGCTGTCTGTGTGTGTATGGTATCTGGCCAACCTGAACACCACCTCGTTAAAAAGTCAATTAAAAGGAAACAAAGAAGGCAGGAGAAAAGATTGTTTCTTTCCCTCAGCTGTTCCACTCTGCAGAGTGTGGTCTCAGCAAATGTGTGCCGTGGTTATTTGTGGACATGCATGCTTAGTTTTCTTAGAGGAATTCCAGACAATAGCAAGCACAGAGGAAAATGACCAAAACAAAAATGGTTTCAGCCTTGAAACATACAAATATTTTTGGCCTATTTTTTCACTTCACACTATTGGTGCCTGTGTCAATCAGGGGAACTGAATAAATGCTACTCAGGTGAGAAGATCTTCAGATGCAAGGCTTCTCAATGGCACGATAATGTTATTTTTAATTCCACAAAAAATCAGATGGTCATTTTTCCTTTCAGCATCAACCATGAGAGATTGAGTTGAAATTTCAACTGGAGAAAGAGTGCTAGATCTGCCTGTCTGGTCTGTTCATCACAGGCGGGCGGCATCCTCTTTGAGAGCGCAGTGGAGAGTGGAGACATTGTTTTAGTTTATCACGGCACTGATGCATGTCCTCTCCTCTCTGACAATCTGAGAGGTGGTGTCTGTTTTATTCTCTCCTCATGAGGCTACACGACCAGGCTGCTGATCGTGTGCTGAGCCAGCTCATGCCAACCCTGAGAGACACGTGGCTGTTTGACAGCTGTCTACACAACCTTCTGCAGAGGATGGTCTTACATGACAGAGTTCACGCGAAAGGCCTGACTTGGGTAAAACATGATATGAATGTGTAAACAATGTTGGTTCATTCTTCTTTTCTCGTGAAAGGAAACACAATCACTTGATCTCATTGTCTCTCTCAGATGGTCAACATGCCCCCCCTAGTGACAAGGTTATGCACACATTTAAGTCCACAGAGGCCTTTTCTGCCGAAGACCCAATGAGCAAATGTTTCTCACAGTGAAATGATCATGAAGATGAACTGCGAGAATGTGTGTTCAGGGGTTAGGGTTAGACAGAGAGTTGAGGTTGAAGTAACACTTTGATTGAAATATGACCTGGTCCACTAAACCTAAGATGGCGGCGATGAGAAACTAGCTTCATCATCAACAGTATTCTCCCTTGCTGATGGGATAACTGAAGAGATGTGATGCTGTCCTAGCATGCTACTCTCACAACTGAAGCTATGTGTTATGTGTGTGTGTGTGTGTGCGCTTTCACAGTGCTGGGATCTGTGTTTGATGTGATACTGTGACAGCCCCAGGAACACCTGCCCCCCCAAGCAGGAAGCTCTGTTCCTCATAATGAGAGGACATGTCAGGGAGAGATGCTGGAACATTCCAACAGAGGGGGGTGTTCTCCAGAATGCCCCCACCCACTCCACTGCTAGCCTGTCCCTGCCTCGCCTCTTCCTCTCAACTGCATGAGGAAAAGCCAATAGCATTTTCCTTTAGACCGAATAGGAGGTACGAGGTCAGACCAGGCGGATGCTAATGGCTGTTTTTTTTTTTTATGCAAGGCTCAGCTGTCAGCTCAGCTCAGTTTCAGTCTGGCGATAACTCACTGGTCCCTGGGAGCCGTCTGTGTATCAAACACGCTCATGTGATTGACAGCTCATTACCCTCACTGAACACAGACAACAACCTTGCAAAGGGGAAGATGGGCCTCAGGTTCAAGACTAAATTTGGATACATTATAGATGCCCTCCAGCTATAGGACTCATGGTGGACATGGTGAAGGGACCTAGCACTAAAGTTCTCTGTACCAGGGGGTTGGATCTGGCCTTGAGTTTTTTTTCTGCGTAGGGTCATCTTGACCTGGGTTTTGGTTAGCCTTGATTGGGCCAGTTTGTTGTGTGCTCTTTTTTTTTGTTTGGGCTTGTGGTTCCTTCAAGGATTTTTTCACTGAGAAGTGCATAACAACAAATGCACAAACACACATGCACACACACACATTCCCGACATGGGCACCTTGGGCACCGCGTCACCGACCTTCATCCCCTCTGCAGTACTAGACAGTATCAGAGTCCCAGAACTCCCTGTTCCCTGGAGAAGGACCAGCAGCTGTCAGCCTTATCTCCACAGCCTCTCCCCCTCCCCTCACCCCCTCCACCCGCCCCCCACCCCCCCTCCAACAGGTTCCCACCACTGGAACAAAGCCTCTCATCTCTCCTTTATCACTGGACTGAATGGAGGAGGATGGGGAAGGGGGTGGAGGTGGGTTAGGCATGGGAGGGGGGGGGGGAGGGTGGTAGACAGGAGGTGGGAGCCTCCTCTCTGTGAGAGGCCTCGACCCTGTTTCCCATGCCCACGTCTGATCCTCTGCCTGCTGTAGCACAGGGAGAAAGAGATCTCACCTCTCTGCGGGAGGGAGAGGCAAGGAGAGGGAGGGAGGGAGGGAGGGAGGGAGGGAAGCGAGGGAGGGAGGGAGGGAGGGAGGGAGGGAGGGAGGGAGGGAGGGAGGGAGGGAGGGAGGGAGGGAGGGAGGGAGGGAGGGAGGGAGGGAGGGAGGGAGGGAGGGAGGGAGGGAGGGAGGGAGGGAGGGAGGGAGGGAGGGAGGGAGGGAGGGGTGAGGTGAAGTGAAGTGAAGGAATGGGAGAAAAAAAAACAAGAAAGTGCCAGCGACCTTCACATCTCCCCTCCCCAGACCGCATACACAGTAGGGGAGCGGGTTGGAGCGGAACTAGAGAGGCTTTTCCATTTCTAACCATCTCCCCTCCACTCGGGTTATGTCTAGAGTGTATGGCTTTATACTGTGCTTCTGAAATGGAGCACATTCTGACACTTCAACTTCAATAGCACTGGGACAGGTAGTAACGTGAAAAATAGTTTAAAAAAAGGGGGGAAAACAGATCAAAGGACACAGAAAGAGGAGAGAGAAGGAGAGAGAAAAAACATTGGGGAGCAAAGTGCGCCCTACGCACAAAAATACAATGCAGCTGAGTCAGGCTTTTCTAACGGTTGAGGGAAGCGAGGCAGCGAGGCAGCAGAATGTGTTCTGCACTATATATTTCAGTAATCAGCGTTTGATCTTTAATTGCGGTATTAAAGCACTATTAGCCCAGATCAAACCAGCTAATCTAGATCAACAGAGAGGAGGAGGCAGTATCGGTGTGGTTGTGAGGTACAATAGAAGAGACAGTTCTTAACAGAATACCTTGACCTGGGCCTTTATATTTACTTTGCACATCTCTCACACACAACACAATAGATGGTTGTTTGTCAGCAAGGTTGGGTAAGGATACAAGGTCAACAAACCTCAGGAACATTTAAATGTGCAAAGACGTATATACTCACAGTAACACTGAAAGAGACCATGGGTACATGGACAAAATGGTTACATAAACCTGCCAACATGAAGATTGTTCCACAGGCTGCACATCATTATTAGGATGTTATGTGGAATTATCCAGGTATTTCCATTCTCCCAGCTAGGGCCTAAAGTGTTTTGTTTATCATAGAGAAAGACATTCTCTAGGGTTATCCTGACGACCTCATCAGCACATGAATGTAGAGATAGAGAGAGACATGCAGAAAAATAGACAGAGAAAGAAGGAGACAAAGAGAGAAAACAAAAGACAGACAGATACAGACAGACTGAGAGAGAGAGAGAGAGAGAGAGAGAGAGAGAGAGAGAGAGAGAGAGAGAGAGACAGAGAGAGAGAGAGAGAGAGAGAGAGAGAGAGAGAGAGAGAGAGAGAGAGAGAGAGAGTCCTTATCTGGCAGCTCCTGGGGAGACCTGGGGACCTACAGTCTTTGAAGTGAGAATCTGCCCCTGCCTGAGGGACATGGCTAAATTAAAACATCTTCAAGGGAGACTGACAGGCACTGCTGTTGTCTGCGAGCCGCCTTCAGAAGCAGATGACTAAGGAGGACCCAGAGGCGATCCTACCTGGCCAAATAAAACCCTCCACACAACCACTGTGGTAAATTCATATAGGGCAAACTGAATTCCGTCAACTTCAGTCACTGACAGAGGTCACGATGGTAACCTGTGAACCAAAGCTTGACTATGGACAGTCCTTAATTGATATATGTATTGATTTTGCCCCCACGGTTACGTCTTTGGGTGAAAATGACCTTGACTGAACATAATGTGTTCAGTCAAGTCAACAGTCAAGCCTGTTGCAGGCTTGGACAATGATGGTGGAGCTACAGAGAAGGGAAGGGCACCTCTGAATGTGACACCTCTGAATGTGAGATAGCGAGAGGTCACACATTGCGGAACACATTGAAACTGCAGGGACAAAGTAAAAATGTACTGCCTTAAAGACAGACACATTCGTCTAAATGTGAAATTTGTTCTGGCACGGTTCATTACAAATGGCTAGGAGAGGAAATGGTGTATTTCGATATGTGACCACACTCCGAAGTCATTGACACAATTTTGTCTGTTAATTTCAGCTGGATCACTGAAGCCTGGTCTAATGCTATGGACTCACATATGATTTTGACCTCATGTACTCTGCACCACCTATCCCTCTCTCTGTCTCCTTCCCTTTCTCTCTCTTTTTCTTTCTCTCTTTTTCTCTGTCTGCCTTTCCCTACCTCACACAGACATACGTGTCGCCCACTCAAATCCAAGCAGGCTTTCATGTATTGAGAAGAGTGTTTGCCATCTCAGTGCTGCAGGTGTCCTCCTAGACCTCCCACCAGGTGCCAGGTGTCTATCTGCCTGGAAGCCCACCCTCCTGGGCACCCTGGGAAAGGTAAGTGTACCTCCCTCCTCTCTTGCCCAGACACAGCCCTCTGGCCTCATTCTGTCAGCTCCCTGCGCCGGATGCAGATTGGCCCCTGCATGTAGGGACCGTGGAGGCCCCGCTTGCAGCCGTCTGCCTCCCCGACTCTCCCACTCAAGGCAGGAAACAGGGGGAGGGGAAGTTAAAAACATGATAACTACTGGAAGAGATGGAGGAAATGATTTCCTGTCTGTGGATCCATGCTATAAAGAGCTGTGTGTCTCTGTGTGTGTCTGTGCTGATGTTTAAATAATTAAAATGCTTTTGTACCAACATCCTGAGAACTGGTACAGATGATTGCATTCTTCGTATCTGGCCTTGGGTTGGTTTCCAGTACATCTGTAGGAGTTGTTTTATTCTAAGGCATACCTTGTTTCTAAAGAGAAATAGTTTATATTGAATATGTGACCAAGACCTCCTCTCTTTTACACAAACTATTTGAGACATCCATTGAAATCAGTCAACATATTTTTTCCTATCTAAACATTTACCACGGCTACACAACATATTTTTCCATTCAAATAAATCTTACATTGTAGTTAATTTTAGCGCAAACATTCCTAAATGGATTAGTACATCAGTAAATCATTGATATATATGTATTGTTAATGGTGTGTAGCAACTGAAAGTACAAGTTATTCCACCTAATAGTCAAACCGCTTTTGCGAAACAAAACTTCTGTGAATTGACAAAACTTTGACAAAACTTTGACAAAACTACATGGCAGGTCTATTTAGATGAACAAGCATCTTTTGTTGCCTACTTCTGAGAAGTGAGACATTTCTGCTTAACACTGCATTTTCTATCTCAAATGTAAAACTCTGCAAAAAAATAAAAAGATTTGACAAAGTAGCACGCTAAAATGTAGCCAATTATAAGACACCCCTGAGAACTGAGACTGAAATGAGTCAGGGGTTTCAACAAAGGTGAATGGACCTCACAATCCCTTTTCTGGCACACGTACAGTACAGGGAGAGAAGCAGGGAAGGTAGACAGAGCAGGGGAGAGGGAGGGGGAGAGAGAGCATGAGGAAGAAGGAAGAAGTGACATAAAGAGAGAAACAGAGAGGGAGCGAGAAGGTGAGAGTGAAAAGGGATGAAGAAAAGGAAAGAGAGAGGGAGAGAGAACGTATACAACTTACAAGTCAGGCACAAGATCGACTCAAGGAGCTCTTAAAAGATTATGTTTGCTGAGGTCACAGAGAGCATGAACCAGTGTGTGATCATGTTTGCTCATCGGTGCTAGAGATTGCTGCCACCCAGTGGTGACTCTAATAACAAATACCACTCTTAACAACGTTTCACACAAAATGTAACACAACTGAGTGAAGTTCAAAATAGCCTAGTTTGCCATTGTTTAAGCGCAGTTCTTAAAGTCCGTCCTTGTAAACTCCAAGGGCCAGAGATAGATAATGTTGACCTGCTAAGGTGAAATGCCCAGTGAGGATAACCTGGCCACTGATGACAGGCCCTCCTTTTCAGTCTCCATGATGCATGACTGCTGCCCTGAGAGCTGCAAGCTCAGAGCCTCCAGAAGAGGAGTGCACAGTTTCATCTCTGGCTGGTTTGCACTGGCCTTGACATGGCACAACACTCCCCCGATGTGTGTGCGTGTGTGTGTTTTTGTGGCCGTGTGGGCGTGTGTGTGCCTGTATGTGTGTGTGCGCATATTGGTGCATGTGAATGCCTGGGTGCCTGTGAATGTGTGTGTTTACGTGTGTGTCTCCGTTGTGTGTGTTGGGTGCGCATGTTTTTGTGTGAGTGTCTCACTTCAGCACACCCCGAGAGTCCTTGTCTGGAGACCTTCAATGCTAAAAGCATGGGGCCTCTCTCTTGGGAGAGAGAGACAAAGACCCTGAACCGATAAGAAAAGTTTTCAGCCGTTTCGAATAAACTCTTCATTCTCCCTCCTTCCTCGCTCCACTCCTATAGATGCCTTGCCTGGGAGATAGTAGAGAATTAATAATTGTAGCCAATGCCATCAACCTTGTAGAACATTTTGAGCCTTTTTTTTCCTGATTACTTTGTCTTTCTGTCTAGTTTGGGGAATCTCTGAGGTCCCTGAGGGTACGTGCCATGGCCTGACACCAAGGAGGTGGGCTAAATGCTGAGCAGGCACAGAAAACAGCTACTTTGTCTTCCTCAAACATCTTCAAGGTCCCTGGGGAGGGATAAAGGTCCAGGCAGAGATGCAGGCATCAGGGAGAAGGCGCTGGCACCTCACAGGGTAAGACTGCTTCCTTCTGGACTCTACTTCAGAACTCTCCAACTTTCTTGTGCAGATATAGAACATTACAATTCCAAAACAGACAGTTGATTTCAACATTTTCCGTGAGTAACAACATCTGTCTGTGTTCTAGATTTACTTGCTGAAAAGTCTCGATATACTAGTGTGTACAGGCTGTAAACTGCAGGGGTGTGTGTCAGAAATAACTTGACTTTGGATCTTCTTTGAAACAGTTTTATGTTTGATATTGTGCGACATCTTGTGTGTCTTCCCTAGGTGGCTGCAGAAGAGGACTCCTGGGGCACTTTGCACTCGCTGTTCCTTTTTCCTATGCATATACCTCTTTGAGACTTAGCTTTAAAGAGGCATAGGGCATGGGAAAATGGGGCTGCAGAGGTATTCCACAGGACAGTCCCTGCTACCAGCTCTCCGTGTTCACCCCACATACACCGTGAACCAAGCCGACGGCTTCAGACGGAGAACACACCATGGACACTCCAACCCCTCCCTACAGATGACGGGAGCAGGCTGCTGGTCGTTATTACCGCTATTCAAAAGCCTATATGTATGTTCAACATTTTGATTATATAGTATAAAGTCAAGATATTAATTGTGATGGTTTTATGTTGAATGACCCTCTTGGTCTTGATCACCGTGAAGTTATATTAAAATACACAAAGAAAGTATCACTGTTCCCTGGTTTGTTTGCATTATTCTTTGAGAGACTATCGATTCAGCACAATATTTAAATGTTCAATCTTCCTTCCAATGATAGTTCCAGTAAGTACACATTCAATCTTCTCGTGCAGTTTATGACGGTTGTTTTGAGCTTTAACAGTCTTTCTATGCGACTAAATAGCAGAAAGTTCAGAAGGTGTGTGTATCAGTACAAGGTTAACTGCATGACCCGTGTCCACTGAGCCTCGTTAATGTCCAGGATCCAACCAGCAGCAGTCAACAGCAAAGCCATTAACACATCCTTACCTGAGTGACACTCACTTTGTATACATTATGTCTCTATTAGTACATGCTTAAGATATGACACTAGTTGATCACACTGTGGGCTGGGGGGAAGTCGGAGACAATTCAATAGAGACTTCATTTTTAAATGAAACCATACTAGGGTGGTTGAATTGTACCATAAAGAGTTGGATGATACTGAGATTGCTCCTATTTACTTAATGGAAGATTGTGCCTCCTAGTGGGGCATATCTGTAATTTCTACCAAACTTTAAAATAAGAAAGGATTTAGCTATGTTGATTAAATCTGCCTTTGAGTGTAAAGTGCACTTAATGAGATTTGCATTCAAGCACCAATGTTCAATTTCGAAAGTTCACACATTAAGACACAATCATTCTATTATTGATAGAATGACTCAATCAACCACCTATTTAGCTGATATCAACTAACGACTTAACGTGAGGCAATAAGACACCTAGGGCAGACTTCAGGGCGCCGTGCACCTCTTTGCCTTGAGAGTAGTGCGAATAGACCATTTAGAGACAATGGAGCTAAATGTATCTCAATGATCCTGTACTTACTCTGAGATACAAAAGAAGATTCGAAGACATTACAGGACACCAACCCAGAATATTTGCGCAACTGACATTAATATCAAACATAGACTACATAATTACTAGAGAACTTTATGTTGTACATTAGATTTGTTTAAATACTTCGACGCTGTAAGACGTAGGATCTCCAGAAGAAAAATGTTGGCTAAATCCAAAGCCCTACTCTCCATCCAATTCTCTTTGAGGTAGTTTTAAAAAAAAGTACGTATGTTGGCTAACATTTTTTAGCTTACATTTTATGTTTTATTTGTAATAAATGCAATTGCAAACGTTGCATAAAGGTAGGCTACATGATTATATATAGGCTATATATGAAGTTATACTTTAGTACGTACAGGCTATACAACACTGGTGCAAAGGTGAATACAAACCTAGATACTAGATTTCTACAATTAATCCATTAAAATGAATAGAAATATTGGACATCATAAATATATATAAAATATCTACAAACAATAAGTCAGAATCAGTGGATGGAGAGGTTCCTGGTATACGTTTTGGATGGGGAGTCGTGGTAAGTGGGCCGGGAGTCGCGGGGGTGGGTGGAACTCTATTGTCTGGTTATAGGTGGGGTGCTGTCCAGCCGCAATGTGGTGCTGAAATGTTGGAGCGGAAGTATAGGCCAGCAATGGCAGCGTGGATGTTCGCACAACAAAATCCGATTTCACATCCTGTTGTACCTCGCGCTTTAACTTCATCCTTCTGTTCTGAAACCAGGTCTTCACCTATACAAGATGTGTAAAAAAGTATATAATAGTTCGGTCAAAACAACAATATATAATTGTAATTACGTTAAACAGGCCAAAACAGATAACTGCTACCTGACTTTACCTGATTTTCCGAAAGACCCAGTTTATCAGCTATTTTTCTCCTCTGCGTGGGGCCCAGGTATTTGTGCGTGTTGAAGTTTTTTTCTAGTCTGTAGATCTGGTCACATGTGAACTTGGTTCTCATCCGCCGACTGAGCGCAGCCTCGCCTTCGTTGTCATCCACCACCTCACTCTCATAACCTGAAGTATAGCCAAAGTTATCTGCAAAGATAAAACGTCATTGGTTAAAAAAGTTCAACAGTTAATCAACAATATAATTGTTGATTGTTTCTAAGTTGTTCGAATGGATAAATGTAGCTACGTAACCTACTGTTTGGAGATATCGATGTGAAATAATTGGATTCCCTTGTTCGTTCTTCTAATTCAATATGAAGCCTCGACTCTGCATGATTTTGTTTAAAATGTTCTGATTGTTTCTGAGATCTTGGACTATGAATTGTATCCTCAAGTTCCGTTTGCTTTGTGTAAAAACTTTGAGACAGCCACTGCACTGAGAAGTTCTTCGCCATGATATGTCTGTGCGTTTGAGTTTTCGAGACTGGGCCTTCGTTTATATAAGAGACATAGCCCTTTATTGGCATATGCAAATGCCTCTCAACGTAACCATAGACACTTGATTGTCGTCCTAATTAAAGATAATAGCTGTTGCAATCGTGGTGTTTCACACGCTCTGTGCTTGGTTGATGTGTCCAGGCGCCGACAAGTCTGAGTAGAGCAATCGAGGACATATGCCTATAGTAGCGTAGTAGCCTATATCTGCAGGGAATAAATCAAAACTCGGAATGGAATGTTTCAAGGCTTTGTGTTTGGATGTCTGGAAATGTGTTGAATCATTTGCAATCAATGGGATTAAATGACTATACCTATCTGTGAATACGGTCATAATCACTTCAACAAATGATGATGAGAGAACCTCCTTGTGAATTTTGAGTTATTAGCAAATACAAACTGTAATCTCCAGAGTGAATGTATCTCCTAGTCAGCTTGTCCATTGTCTTTAACATATTCGCTAAGAAGTTGTTTTTTGGAGGCAGTCGTCTGCAGCTGCTGATGAGACCTCACGCGACCAGTTGTCACAGGCAGTGGGTGTGACCGCAGTCAGCAGGCATCAGTGGAAAGTGAGAATACTGTTTGATCTTTATTGTCTTGCATTTCAATGGCCGTGTTTCCCAAGCGACTGACACCCAAAGAACCATTGAAAATCAAGGCTTGAAACCAAAAATAATGTAATATTTACAGACCAAAGAAGAACACATGTACAAGTTTATTCTTAAACGTACAGTTTTCTCAGTTTTTACATAATCTGCATCTATCATGCATATCAAGTATGCCTGCAAGGAACAATTTAACTGGCCCTTGATATGCATGGACTGATCCTAGACTGATTTGTTGTGCGTATACAAGGGACTGGACGTCAAGGCATTAGGTCTCAGCAATCTAATCCCAGATTCACAGACCCAGGATCACCCCAGGTCTAACTTCAAACCTAAAACCGGTGGTCTCAGACACACAATACCCCAGACTTTCTGGAGCCAGTCCCAGGGGCTCCTATGGTAAATGTAAACACATCAATGACAGGTTTAATTGGGACTAATTGTTGACCATGATCTCCCCGTTAGCTTTCGTTTGAAGTGCCGCCACTGGGACAAACATAATTAGTTGACGCGCATATGAAAGCACAGCACGAGACTTCCAGCCGTTGACATTAGGGCAATGTCGCCGTCAAATTCTAGCCCAATGATCTGTCTGCGTATACACTACAAATGTCATTTCATACCATATCTATTTGATACGAAAGATTCATGAACAAATGATCGTTTCTGTTTTGACGATGTAGGTCTATGTTTGTGGTTGAAACTGAAATTGCATCCTAATATGTTACCACTCAACGTATGTCTTCCTTTATGTTTGGGTTCACTGGCCGGACTTTAATTATTAAATTACCACTGGAGGCCTATGCGGTTTAGGTTTGACCCTTAACCCAAAACGATAAGTTTATCTGATATACAATTCGAATGTCTGATCCCATTTTATGGACAGAAAGACTATGAAGATGTAGGCATATAGCCTACATATACTCCTCAGTACATGTAAAATTACCAGCCTATCAACATCCAATTGCCTATAAACATATAGCCACCTTTATCTCAAACTGACGATAAGTCAATTTCACTGCAATACAAAAGGATAATGCGACCATTTAAAGATTATGATAGAAAGCTTTTTATTGAATCATAAAATAAACATTTGTCACTATACATATTTGCACAAAAATATAGGACTATATATTTTACATATCACATTTATACAAGAAGATTGCACTTATTATCTACATTTTAAGTGTTTCGGTAGATAGTTCTGTCTTTCGAGCAGTTTCAGAAGTAATGAGGATTGGAGATCATTGCCTGTGGCTGGTGCGAAAACATATGTGGCATCGGCATGTGTGGCACCATGGAGTGGTATAATGTGTGATTTGCTGTGGCGGAATATGGAAGTTGCTGTCCAGCGAAGCCATGGTTCTGAAAGGGGCTTATGCGTGGAAACACCATAGGAGACAGCGTGGGAGTAAGGTAATCAGCGCGCAAATCCTGGACCTCACGTTTCAGCTTCATCCTCCTGTTTTGAAACCAAGTTCTCACCTGTAACACAATGTACAAACGTTGAGAATCAGTTTCAACAACACGACCACAATTAAAATGGAATGATTTGAACAAAATGAATGACGATTGCATTGACATTGGTATAGGTATAGATAGTTCTGGCATGGTACTCGCACTGCACTCCCCAGTTCATCCAATCCGTATTGTCACAATGATTCCTGTCCACCGGTCCATGTTATATGCTATGTTAACTGCCATGTTACAGTACGTGTGCTATGCCAGCTATGCTCCAATGCAAGTAGTTCCACACTGCCAAAAGGCAAACCCTTTTCCATTGCAATAAACGGTTACATCAGTCAATGCCTTGACAGAAGTGTTGCATAGAGCGGCCCGTACCTGAGTTTCAGAGAGGTTGAGCTTCAGTGCAGTTTTGACGCGCTCCCCAGCATCCAGGTATTTATGCTTGTTGAATATCTTCTCCAATTTATGAATCTGCTCTGGGGTAAACTTAGTTCGCATACGGCGTTGGGCCCCATTCCGTTCTCCGTCGCTGCCATCCTCAAGAGAGGGACATTCCGAAGAAGCTGCTTCACTCTCATAGCCAGATGAGTATCCATTGTTTTCTGTCACTGCAATAGAAAATAGATGTATGTTAGTTAACTGCATAGAATTGTGTCATGTTGTTTACAGTTAAATACGGTAAGCTATATTACTGTGGAAAAAGTAAAATTCGTTTATTTTCAATAGTCTGTACTTACGAGTTGGTGAGGAACACATTGTCTGATCCACAGAGGACTCCAGGCTAAAATGTGGACTACTCTTCTCAGTAAAAGCCATTTTTGACGAGTTCGGCTTTGGCTGTAGGTAGACCTTGTTGTACGAGGTAGGCTGCCGTGGCTGGACCATACAGGGCACATGAGGTCTACCCTGGGTTGGCATATTTTCAATTGGTTGCAAGGCATTGTTTGGTTCACTCCTGAGATAGCTCTGTGCCATCCAGTCGACGGAAAGTATTTTAACCATCTTCGTGCTGTTACTGTTTCTTGATCGTGCCTAAATTCTACACAACTATTCCCGTGGCTTGGTCAACAAACAGTTGTCTATGCACCCAGGGTCAGAGTGCTGTGAGGAGGTCTTGAGGGTCAGCATTTATATGCCCTGCCCTCTCCCAAATTTGCATCAACAAAGACGCGTTAACGCCTGATCGATTCCCAATGATTAGGGCTAATGGGTCGTTATTGAAGCCTTTACATATCCTGTGAGTGTGTGAAAGCCTGGCGCCACCAAGTCTGTGAGAACCAGTTGATCTCATACATTTGCCTGCCCCGAATGAAAATGTAACACTACTGAAAACAGCTGTATCGCAGACAGAGGTGGAGACCGCTTTCAAGTTTCGAATACAGTGGGACTAGTTTGCCCCGCTGCTTCAATAAAGAATACCAAATACATTGGGATTTAATTACCGAGCCCATCCCATGGCAAAGTCTATGATCAGTTGTCCAAGTATGTTATTCACGCGACAATGAGAACAGACGAACACACTAACTTTCTAAACCCAGCAACAAAGTCTCAATTTCAAAATATGTTTAGCCCACATATTGCCGAACTCCAATGCAGATAGGCCTAATGAGAAACCCAATGTTGCATTAGCCTACATTGCCAGGCCTGATTAACCTGATCATGTATTTAAAAGAAAAAAATAGACAAGACAACGTTAGAATTCTCTGAACTGAAAAACATTCAAATGTGCCCAATTAACCCCAAAATAAAGTTTTTATTATCATGTCACTCTTCCTTCCTAAGAGCCATCCCCTTCCTCAACGCTGGACTCTCAAATGGAAAACAAAAGCACGTACAATACCGTTGTAATGGTTTAGTATTAACACGTCTTCGATACCCCGGTGAGCACTGGCGCCAGTGGACCAACAGCAAGCTTTTGCCACCATCGGCTCATTGCAGATCAAAGGTATTACAGTAGCAACACAATTAGAGTTGATTGTCCGGCAGTTAAAATGTAAACAGGGCAAAGAAAGCTGCAAGAAAGCCTGGACACTCAGACACACAAGCCTGATTTTGCGCATTTGCCTACACATAAAACCACAATGATGTTTGGTCTACGAAAAGGCCTCGTTATTGGGACACATTATTTTGTGCTGGAGTATTATGGCGTGAACGTCTGACATTATCAGCGCGGACTGTCCAGGCCGCGGGCCCCTATGCAAACCTCGTCAAGTATTTGAGCCTTTTGAGACTAAATACCCCCAGCAGCTACAGCACAATGACACTAAAATGATCGCTTAACTCTGACAATGCGGATAAAGGTTTACTGAATGTCTCTTTTATCGACGATCTGTTGTTGTAGAGACTATCCTCACAGACTGCCAATTACGCCCTTTATTTGACCGAGCTTTGAAGATGCGCTCTGATCCGGTTAGACAACAATAGGAGCTGTCCGCAGCTCGCAGGAGACCAAGGGGGGAAGTCGGCTCCATAGAGCGCGTATTTCCTCGACTCTACGACTAGTCTCGTCGACAAATTGGACCTCCGACTTCCACGACCAAATCGTGTAGTAGTCTAGGGTGTATTTCTGAATAGCGTCATACCCAAAACGTTCTCACTCAGTAGTAGGATAGCATGATGAGACAAATGAAGTATATTAAAAGCTCACTTTATTGAAAGTGACCAGCCACAGCTTTTGAGCATGATCAATGGCACATCTGGTATTGTTCTTGGACTATAGTATCTACACTATATTCATGAACAAAGAAGATAAGAACAAGTGACAACACAAACTGAGTTTGCTAAAGCTTGATGTGAACATGTAGGCCTAGGATCATTGATATATTGTTGTTGATCTTTTTGTTCTAGTACATGTAAGCAATTCACATGATTGAAATCACAATAAATTGAATCTATTTTAGTTGTTTGATGTTCACACTAATTATTTTCATTTTGCAAGATGTACTTAAACAGTATGAAAGATAACAGCATTGTCTGAGAGCAATAGGCTACTGAAACTTGATAAACTGATTGTATTGCTGTAAGCAATAGCCTACCTTAAATAAACTGTAATGGTTAGTGCAACCATTACTTCCATGTTGAAATCTGTAAAACCCATACAGCTTATTACTATTATCAACATTTTACATTTGCTGTCATTTAGGTGGTGCTAATTGATGTCTGACAAGCAAGTAATTACGGGTCTTTGAGAAATAAACGTTTGTCTTGATGTCAAGAGTGATCCAAAGTAAAGATCATATTTAGTACATTCATTTCTCATCTAAAAAAGATTTCAATAAAAATGTCAGGTGATGCAAACTGACGTCACGCTGTGTTTTTGTGTTTAGTGTCGACACAATATTATGAGGGTCAAGCTTATTTTCTGCTAGTGTGTTTACGGCTGGGTTTTGATATTCTTTTAGATTTAGCAAAATATTACAATGGTAGGTAATTCCTGCTGCAGTAAACCATTGTTGTTAATGGTGTTAAATGTATCCAAATATAATTGCTTGCCATTGGCATTCAGTTTGTTCCAGTAGGGCCCACTTCCTTTGTCTTTTCCTAGGGATAGGGTTAGCAAGAGACTCACAAGATGGTGGCTGCATGCAACGCAGTATGACGTAGCTTCACATTCTCTATTCAGGATATGGTTCAAATGCAGGGATGGTGCATGAATGCTCCCTTTCGAATGTTACGGGCAATTTTCAACTCAACCAGGACATGCTCCTGTGGAGAGGCATGTGACAAAAAACAAACAATGATATGAATGATATATGCAATCGAACGTATAATCAACCAAAACAATATCACAAAAAGATATCCTTCCACACATTCTTTTTCGGAACTATTCGTTGCCAAGGGGATAACGAGGCTCCAGTATTCCTGTCTGGGAGTCACTGGAAGGTTGCCTTCACTCTCCTCAGAGTGTCCTGGATGAGGCGTGTGTGTCTCTCGGCGTGGAGCTGGTGGAAGTTGGCGTCGTTGTCTGCGGCCAGCAGGTGGACGTCACAGGTGCTGAGGTGGGCAATGCGCAGCCTTAGGTAAGCCTGGAGCTCTGGGTCAGCGCTGTAGGAGAACACGCTGTCCTGGAACGCATGCACCTGGCTCACTACCTTCGCTATGGTCCTGTGTGACCATGGACGGAAGAGAGGGAGGATGGGGGGAGGGGAACAGGGAATAAAGGGAGAGAGAGAGAGAGAAATAGAGAGAGGATGAAGGGAGAAAAACAAGCTTGTTTCCAGGGTGCTGGAGCACTGTAATATGGCTAGCATGATGTTCCTGAGTATGTTCAGCATCCAGTATGTGAGTGACCTGAATTTGAGAGGGGAGGGGTAACCCTGGGTCCAGCTCCACCAGCTGTGTCTCTGCCTCTGCCCGTCAACCCGCCTGACCCGAGCATCTGGCTACAACCATGCATGTCTCAGCACCTGTCCAGCCTCATCTCCACCAATCACATGCCCTTCTCAAAACGCCATCTGGCCAGACTCTGGCAACGGCAAGAAGAACCCAAATCCTACACGACGACGGTGGATCAGGCAGCTGTGTCATTATCGTCTACCGTGACTTGTGCTGACCCTAGCATCTGGCCGCCATATTGAAGTGGGAGGAGAAGGACGTGGAGAAACTAGTGCCAGCTGAGTTTGGTGACAACTTGGCCGACTTTGTTACGTCAGGACAAAGTTAATATCTATGTCGGGCTTGGAAAAGGGGGGTGATGGATTCGTATTTGACTACTTATTTGATTATTTCTGAGACGTTCGATGATTTTTACTGTGGTGACCAATGCGGTTATAGTGTGGGTCATTTCACCTGAGCTTGGGCCATTTGTAGGCCCCGCTGGTCAGGGTGAAGGCCCCAATCTCCAGCTGCTGAAGGTGCATAGCCAGGATGTGGGCGGAGGGGAGGGTGGGTCTCCTCCTCCCCTGATCTCCACCCATCAGACACAGGTTGTCACTCTTCAGAAAGACCTGTGGGGGGGATTGGACATTTACAAGTTTTCCTGTCACATTCCCTCACAGTAAAAAGTTCTAAGTTTGAGGAAAGAGAGAGTTAGTAAGTGTGTGTTATTTTCTGGTAGAATGAAAAAAATTTTTTTCGAAAGCAACGCAATAAAAACCTGGCCAGCTGTAAATTAATCACAGCATTTTACACATATATACTTGTTTTTTCCACAGATTTGCCTTGCAGCACAGGCCTCAACATATGAACAGCATGAAGCGAGGCAGAGAAATAAAAAAACACCAGATTGTTCATTAACACACAGAAACAACATGAAACAAACAAACACAAAACCACAACCACACCTGCACAGCACGTAGCTCCTCTAGAATCTCACACACTTTAGCAGACAGATGTTTCCAAGCCTGTCGGCAAAAAAGGCAGGTTTATTTAGTAAGCAAAAAGTAGAACATTCAATGACAAAGACAACAGTAAATGAAGTGCACGTGCCATCTGTCTTTTGACACACCAAGGAAATCCAAACGCCAGTTTTCTTAACAATTAACACGTTTCTTGATGCCAAGATACGGTTGTACTTGATTCTGTTTATTTTACATCAAACCCACCGGTAATTGCCGTACTATCACATTCTCTAGCCCTCCAAGAATCTGCATGGCCGTAGAAAAGTCTCTGGACTCATAACAGTGTTTAGCAGTTAACAGAAACTTGGCCAGCAAAGCTGCTTGCGTCTGCAATAAAAAAAAATAGCAACATGATAAACTTCTATCATTCCTTTGAAAAGCAAATGTATCTACCAGTGAGACAATGGTGAGAAGGGGAGGAGGTGGGTAAAGGTTTAGGAAAGGGGGATGGGGCAAAACCCAGTCTTTGCATTTGCTAAGTCAGGCAGCAGAAGGTTGAATATGAATGCAGGGCTGACAAGAGGGATATATCTCACCTTCACAGAGTCACATATAACGATCTCAGCTGAGACCCAGTTGGTGACACTGTCAGCATATCTGAGCAGCTGCTGGAGGGGGCTGTCCTGAGTTGGTCCATCACACACAAAGAGACTGCTGCCCTCTGCTGGAGGGAGATGGTGGGACACACTCCTGCTGGACATGAGCGTGAAGAACATTCAAATAACAAAGGAGTCACTTACAGACAACCCAGAGAGATTAAGGGGTGGGATACTCACGTGCAAGTCGCCTTATCTCTCACACCCTGTGCTCTAGAATTCAGGAAGTGAACTGGGTGACAGCCTTGGAATATCTCCTGTATTTGGAACGTGATATCAATGAATTATTTGTCTCTCCCTCGTGTTGAAAGAATTAGTATTTGTTTGTGAGAGAAATAAAAAGTATGTGTTCACGTGTGTGTTTGCAGATGTGTGTGTTTGCAGATGTGTGTGTGTGTGTGTAGGCACCTGCTGTAACATGGTGAGCTGCTGTGCTATGTGCTGAGCACCGTGCTCGTTCTGGCTGAAGGGCTGGCGCTCCTCACTGCGCAGGCAGGCGCTGGACAGGTCCTCCATCAGGGAGCTGTAGCAGGGCCGCGGCAGGGCCGCCGCTATGGAGTACACCTTCTCCTTGGGCAGGGATGCCTGGGGCTCCACCACTCTGGAGAACCTCCACTGGAAGCTCTACACCCACACATACATGCACAGACATTTTTTTCCTGAGATGTCAGCATCAATGGAAATCCATATACATTTTAATTTCTTGTGCACTGTTGGATGATTGAAAGCTGTGTATTGAATGAACATAGTGCAGGAGCTGGCCTGACCTTCCTCCCAGGGTCCTCAATGGAGTTATTTCTATACAAGGAGTGGACAGATTGCAAGTCCTCCTCCTCCTGCATGCTGATTGGGCTGCTGGACCCCTGGCTCCACCTCTTCCTTGGAGAACGCTGGAGTGTGGCTAGAAGGCTCTCCCCCCTGCTGTCCACAGGAGAAACCTGGATAAAACCACATGAACAAAATACATCACGTATTGTGTGATTATAGCACATGATGTGACATTATGGTCGCAAGTTTGAAAATGCAGACCGTACCAAGAGTGTTTTGGCTGGTCCATATGACAGTTCAAACAGGGTTTGTGTGAAAGGAAGTGCCTATGCAGACATTACAGTAAAGCAAAGTTTAAATGGATATCCACTGAAAAAATAAATCAATAAGATTCACAGAGATGCTCAACATCCCCAACGGATTGCTCGTTTGAAAATCCAATAATAAGTTAAAAAATTCACTTCAAACTAATTGTGTGTGAATAGTCAGTTGTTTAGCTACCTTGGAGGTGAGGAAGTTTTCCAGGGTGTTGTGTAGACTGGACTCTGGGCTGAAGTCCACCAGCCTCCAGTCAGCCAGCCAAGCCTCCAACAGGTCCAGACTGCGATGGTACACCTTAGCACTGTCCCCTTCTATGTCTGAATCACTTCTGGAGAACAGGCACACACAGACATACAAACATGTGTGCACAGACATATATACACAAATACCTAAAAATCACCTTCACAAAACAAAATCCTAATATTCAATTGTGTTCTCTGAGTTTTAATGAGCACTATCACAGTAGCTACTGTAATTACATATGGCTGCACCCTGCCGCTCTGCTGAAGTTATCCATCAGGAACTGTAGGAACTCCTCTGGAGCGCAGAAATAACGATAAGTGTACAGGAACTGCTGGATATAGCCCTCCAAAGGTGCATTTCTATCAGAAAGGAAGGGAACATTGTTTACTATGTCTATAGAACCCATACGGGTTCTGGAATTCATATCAGATATACAGTCTAATGAGCAGTTAGTCACCAAGCCCACCAGAGGGAGTACATGAGTAAGGTACTAATCCTGGAGGCCCGCTGTACATGATGTATGTGTCATATAAGGCGAGTCCTACCTAGCATACAAGTAGGCCATGAGGCCAAAGGGGGATCCAGCCTGCAAAGTGGTCTTCCCTCTGCCTGTTCCAAAGCTGAGCACCGTAGAGTCCTCAGAGGCCTGGAGCTCCAGAGAGCCAGGACTACGTGCAGCCAGGGAGGGGAGCAAGGATGCCTCTAGACCCCACCGATCGATGCTCAACACCTGACCACCCAGACAATGCCAGGCTGGGTCTCAATTACACTGGATGGTTTTGAATTATTGAATGATATTTTGATTTCAATTATTACTAGTAAGTGGGTGTCAGGTCAATTTCTTTACCTCAAGATATTTCTTCACTGAATCCAGAAGCTCCACTTTGGTTTTGAGCTCCTCAAGTTGGCCCTTTAATTTAGACAGCATGAGCTTGGTCTCAGAACCTGTAGAAGTGAATACTCATTAGGTCATACCTGAATCTCTAACTAGCAGCTCATTCTAGAGAGCAAGGAATGTCTGGGGGCTCAATAAAAGGTACCTCTGTTTTTCCTCTCCTGATGGAGCAGCCTTTGGTAGAAATTTCTGGTCTTTTTCAGATTCCTAGTCTCTATTACCAGCTGCTGTTGAAGCTCCTATATGATAAACAACATTCACTCAATACAAAACCATGTCAGGCACATATAAAACACAGCCCTTGAACACATCCAGCGGCTCTTCCCTTGAATCCTTCACCATGGAAACCAAAATCAATAGATCTTTTGAAGTGAGAGAGACCTGATCTACTCCAATAGAGACCTCTCGTCCTTAAAGACCTGAGAGTGGTCCTGTTGGACTGCTCAGGTTATAGGACAGCAGCACTCATTTCAAAGCCCACTAACAGACAAAGCCGTAGAATTCTATTACAAATGATAATCCTCTCACAACCAAATGGAGAGGATTGATCATGTTAATCTACAATGCAAGTTTGACTAAAATAATGAGCCAGTTATCCTAATGCCTCTCTTCCTTTTCATCCAAAAGCTTGACCTAGCCCTTGTTGGGATTATATAAAAAAATATTTTGCCACCTTAATTAGATTATCTCATAGATGTATTGTACATGTTGCGGGTAAACATTTTTATACAAATAAGTTAGTTATAATATGCAAATGATTGCCTATGATCCTGCATGTTTTTATAGATATACAAGACAATTGCATTACCTCAACTAGCTTTTTACTGTTTAACTGTGTCAAAGGTGACTGAATACATTATGTTAAATAACTGAAATGCAATATCCAACAACCAAATTCAATCTTGTTTAAATTAAAAAGTGTTCATACCAAAAGTGTTGAGTGAATAGGGAACACTGGCTACAGAGAACACTAAATTAAATTACGGTAATGAGGATGCGGATGTTATTGAATTGCTAATTCTTTATTTAATTCACCCCGCTTTGCCCTTTGGTTGATCAAACATCTAATCACAAACTTACTCTTACCAAACACTTGACTGATACAACAATTGCTAAAAGTAAGGCTTTAAAAACACACAGTACATTACATACGTACCTTTCAAAATTAATATTTGGACAAGCACAAGAACCGAGTTTGGTCATGATTCACAGCTGTTCTGTTCTATTTGATGCTCAACCTCTTCTCCCAGGTCACCCACCTGTTTTTTCTGCTCCAGACAAGGAGATTCGGCATGCTGTCCCAGGTTCAGGGTGTAGTTGACCACCTCCTTGCTGAAGCAGTCTTCCCCGTGGAACGCCAGGGCCCAAGACGGGCGAGGGCTAAGACCCTGTTCCTCAGCTCCAGAGCTGGGAGAGAGCAGGCGCTCAGACACCAGAGAGTCTGTATCCTCCATGTCCTCTGAGCAGTCAGGGCTGGTCTGGCCCTGGTGACCCCCTCTTGGGACCTCCTCTCTCCCCCAGGGAGAGCTGGCTTCAGAGGGGCTTTCATCGTCGCCCCCCACTGGATGATCCCCGCTCTCCATGGCCCCCGCAGCCGAGTCCTCGGCAGCCTTCACACCCAGACCTGTGGAGAGGGAGCAGAGAGAGGGAGGGAAGAGGGATGGGTCAGGCACATGACGAAATGCCCCAGAAATGTCAGCGTGTGTGTCTCTGTGCCCGTGTGAGTGAATCTGTGTGAGAGAGCTTGGGAGAGACACCCAGTAGGGTTTGGTGGAGAAGACTCTCTAGGCTGAGCAGATTTCACTATCAGGTCTGTTAAAGTTGTTTGTTGGCTCCCAGTGAGATGCTAACCTTGTTATGTTGTTAGATTCTGCATAGCGGGCATTCACCAACACTGAGAACAGGTTATTTTTGGTGGAACTTTTCAAATCCAATGTTCTGTCACAATGTAGAGGACAGCATGTTTTGTGTGTTTAAGTAGCACTGTGTGTGTGTGTGTGTGTGTGTGTGTGTACTTGCACAGGTCTGTATGAGAGTGTGCACACATCTCTGTCTTTGGATGCGAGTGTGTCATGAAAAGTGTGTACAGGAAAAGGAAGTGAACCAAGTGTCAGTGTTTCCACAACAACCCCCAGCAGCCAAGAGGAGCACTGGAACGTCTCAGCTTGAGTTGGGCCTTCCTCAATGAGCCTCACTCCTAACAACTTCATCCAGCAGCCAATCACCCCTCTTACAATCGGATCCAACTGCCAGTCACAGCCAAATCAGTACCAAAACCACAGCTTTGAATCGCCTTTGAATTCGATATTTCAGAAACAACACACACCACATTATTGGTCTGACCAAATGACTGCAGACACAGTGACCATGATGTTTGAAGTGTGTCAGTTCCACTCCGAACCCTACCTTGACAGCCATGGTGTAGACACTCCACTGGTATAACCTGTTGGGATCCTTTGCCAGCGTGGACAGTTCTGCCTTCAGTATCTCGGTGTGATGGTTCCGTTTGGGGGGCTCTGAGTCCAGCCTCCTGCCCGAGGTCAGTTCTCTCCCACACCTCTGGACGTCCCGGGTCACCGAGGTCCACGTTGGCGTTCAGGTCGAGGGGACGACGTGGGAGCGGTTCCTTCTCCTCTCTCCTCCCTCTCAGCGGTGGGATGGCTGCCCTTTGACGAGGCTTTGATGGAGGCTGTTCATTAGAGACGCTGCATGAGGGCACATCAGGGGGGAGAGAGGAGGAGAGAGAGAAAAATAGAGAAAAGAAAGTGTTAGAGAGCAAGAGAGCGAGAGGGAATTTAAGGAAGAAATAAAAAGAGGGAGAGATGAAGCTGAGAGATCGCACGACAGTCATGGCCAGGCACAATCCCCCGCAGACACAGAACGGGTACAGACATAAACACAGAGTCAACTATTGAGCCAGAATGGGAACAAATGCACTTCTAATAAAGAACATAACTCTTCACAGTTTAAGTTCAAGTTCACTGAAAAATGGGAAAACATAGCTTCTCCAAAAAGAAAACAGAAACACATCTGATGGAGAAAAAGAATGGAAAGATGAGTCAATCTTAAAGCAGAAAAAAACTGAATGACCTGTTCTCAAACCTAAAAATAAAATCGCACCTATTTGCAACCATCCACTTCTCCAACAACACACAATATGAACTTAGACTGTACTGAGTGCAGGCCTTAACACTTCCTAGTGTCCATTAGGACAGCATAGATGGAATGACATACATGGACACAAGTACAACAGACCATCTTATAAACCATTCAAAACAAACCAATCGATCCTAAGCTGAAGATTCTACTTCCTGAACGCTGGGGTTGCCGTGTCCAAACAGGCGGGGGGCGTCAAGACAGAACCGTTTGTATCCAGATTGAGCAGAGTGCTTCTGGTGTCTCCAGTCCCTCGGACAGCAAAAGACTGAGAGGAGCAGAGCCAGCCTCCTCCAGGAGAGAGGAGAGAGTCCCGCCCCTATCAAGTGTGTGTGCTCTGGGCTGTGCTGTCTCACCACCAGAGAAGATTAAAGGCTTTCTCCACACACTGCCCTCAGGCAGCACAGCCTGGCGAACCGCTGATGAAAAGGTGTCTGAGTAACGTGACAAGCCCCCCCCGCCCCCCTCCCTTCATTGGCCCCTTCGCCTCCCTGGTCCGTGTATAGGTGAAGGGATACGTGCCTTGGAGGAAAGACGGCCATATTACCCTAATTCCCCCTCCCACAGTCATTCATTTACACTTATGGATCGTCAATGCTCCTCACGGCTCTCTCAATGACACTGCAGGAGGACGACAAGAGGTTCTTTAATATCTTCAGCCAATCTACTACGGGAAAAGCAAACACACTGGGCGAGCTGTTACCATAGGGACCTTTCTTGCTGGAAAGCTGAGTGAATGGAAGTGTGTGCCTGAAGTACATCTTGTGTGAATGCTGATTATGACTGGAAAGCGTTATTCTGGTGTGGGTTTGATTTGTGTGTGTGTGTGTGTGTGTGTGTGTGCGCAGAGGGCGGGTAGAGGAGAAGAAGAGGATTTAAGCATCCAAAGTGTTTTGTTGAGGACTTGCATGTAAGACATTAAAATTCTAAGCACAAGCACTGCCAAATTTGGGCTTCTCCCTCTACGCTACAGAGAGCATCCAAGCCTGACTCATGTCTGTGTAAACAGAAGATTGAGAGAAATCCATCTGATAACACTCATATCCCAGCCTACTTTAGGGAGTTGGGTTAAAACAGAAAGGGTTTTTGGGGACAGAGATATGTAGCAGGAAAGTCATCCTCTTTCCTACTCACAGTGACGATAGGTTGTAGTTAACCAGACAGTAGAGCACTCCCAGTAAGTCCTCCTCCCAGTACAGATCTCTAAACTTCTCCTTCACGACATTGGCAAACGTGTGGTACTGTAGGTCCTTCAGGGAGAAGATGTACTCTCCTGGCATGGAGCAAAGAAGAACGTCAATGACAATGTGTCAAGTTGAAATACTGTGGGTTTGGTCATCAAACTATGCAAGGGGCACATCCCCCTATCTTACAAGAACAACCTCACTGTGAAAACGTATGCCGAATGATACACGAATCCAACGAGATCCTCACCCATAGCCAGGTCCTCCTCTCCATTCTCTAGATAGCCATCGAAGGCAAACTCTCCCCTGAGCAGGGCGATGACCTCCTGTAGGGCAGGATGGATCTGGGGTGAGGAGAGTGACCCCCCTTCTGCCCTGGAGCATGTCTCACCACTGGAGGACTCCGACATGGGCTCGGTGGGGTCCGAGGGGGGGCTGCAGGTGATGGGCCTTGGGTCAGGGCAGGGCTGGGGGGCTGCGGACTCCTGGCAAAGAGTCGGCTGGTCTCTACAGGTTATTGTTAGACCCACAAAGTCACCTCCAAGCTCTTCTCGAAGAATGGGTTGGCCTTGGAGGGAGTGTGATGAAAAGGGAAGACTGACTTCCAACTCAGGGGTTGCGCCTGGAGCAGATATGTGAACAGGCACTAGGGTGAGACACCCCGTCTGGAGGTCCTGACGAAGGAGGAAGTTATTAAAAACACCACAGCCAGTGAGATGGGAGCAGGATGAATTTAGAAGAGGAGGGATTCCTGCTTCCTGATTGGACAATTCAGAGGCAGTCAGTGATGGAGAGCTGACCAGTGTATTGGCACTGGAGGCCGTGGAGGAGGAGTTTAGTGTGGCTTTTTGATTGACAAGGCTTCCTCCCTGCCTGTCTGACGGCAGGTATCCGTCTTCCTGGGTTAGGGGCGGGACTTCACGGCGTGGAGTGGTGTCTAGGTCCATGTCTTGTGCGTGTTGACTGAGACTGCCTCTTGTGAATTCATCCACAGTTCTGCAACACAAACGTAAATGCTTCACAATATGCCATTGAGGTCATGAAATGGTGTCAAGGGTGTGGTCGTAGATTTGTCATGTCCGACCATCTCCCGTTTGCCAAGTACATCATGCATTAAGGAGACTAAAGGACGGCCCATTACCCCTGACTTTCAGATGCTGGTGGAGGACTCTCCTTGTCTGGGTCTCGCTCTTGGGTCAGGATGATGGGGGTGAAGTGTGTGGCAGAGGAAGTGAAAGCCTCCGGGAGCTGCAGGCTCCTGCTGATTGGATAGCTATGGGGAAGAGGGCCAGGCACAGGAGCCAATCGGCTCTCAGTGGCCGTGGGCACAAATCCTACACACAGTTACAACAAGGCCAGTTACAATGTCCTGGGTAGCGTTTCATAGTGTGACGTTTACAGTACATCCGACACAAGCTGCTACTTTTTCTGTTGTATTTTTCTTCAAGAGAAAAAGACATGATTACGATTTAATCAAATGATCCTACCACTCTTGATATGTGTTGGCTCCTCACTTGAGCTCCTTTCACTATCCAGCCCATATCGGTCCTCTCTATCTACGGGCCTAGAGTGTGGCTAAAAGGAAGATTGGGTTTTAAACTAACAGAATGTATGAAGTTTGTTAACATAGGTGTGGCAGGTGTTTTCAGGAAACAGAGCTGTACCTGATGCACTCTGCTGATGAGCTTCTTCCAGACAATCTCTGCGCTGGTCCCCTGGCGGAACAGGTAGTCCCTGCAGCTCTGGAACAGCAGGCACACAAACAATCATCAGAATCCCATCAGAACTTGAATTGTTACTCACACGGGTCAATCTTGACAACACTTCACTTATTGTTTGGCGTACTGTCCATTCAAATGTAATCATAGCGTAATGCGAGGGGCAAGTCGTTTCATTAGAAAAAAACATGGAAAGTAAAAGTAAAATAACATTGTCAGATAATTAAACATAATTAAGAGCATTGTGATCATTCAAATGTAATGGCGTCATGGATGTGGATGAGCTTATTAAGTATTCGAGTGCTGTAGAAGCTCATTAAACAGTTTGCACCTTTTTAGCCATGACAATGGAAGGCCTTTCTATTGGCGTTCTCTTGGCCATCTCCAGGAGTAACCTCTTCAGTTTGCGGGGCATGGCCAGCTTCTGATTGGGTGTCAGGCTGAACTTGGCGGTGGCCCAGAGTATTGCAGCCACTCCATACACACAGGCCTAAAACAGACAGACACGACAAGAGAGACAGATTGAAAGAGAGAACAGAGGGAGAGAGGGAAAGAGAGAGAAAGAGACAGCCAGGAGAGGGAGAGGGGAACCATATGTAACTTCAACTGTGTTCTGAAACTTTTCTTCGAACATTGAAGTCAGAAGTTGAAACACACCTTTTCAGTTACGATCCCATGCTCCTGAAACTCAGGGGCCAGAAAAAAGGCATCACAAGATCCTGGGACGGAACAACAAGACTGAATTATTGAAGGCTCTTTTCAAAGAAGTATTGCTTCAAGATCTTTGCTTGATAAATAATGACGCTACATCAATGAAAATGTCAATAAAGACAACTGAAAGAGAATAGGAAGCGAGGCTGAAATAACCATATCATTCCACAGGACTTAGAACTTCTGACTGTATGTGTGTGTATTGTGGAAGTATATATAAAATACACTACCTGTGTTTCTTGATTTCAGGAACAGCATTTCTCCCTCACAGCCCACATAGACGGTCTCCAGGCATAGGAAGGCTTTAGAAGAGCCAAGACAAAGTGAATCACAAAGATCAACCCCATGTGATCTATCAAATCCACGTCAACACTCACAGCATTTGAATCGATACCGTCGGCTTGAAAGTTATTCGCTCACTCTGGTTTATCAGAGACAGGAGCAAGTGAACGTCTGCATGTGCAGGGGGGTCAGTGCAGCCTCCCAGGAGGGAGGAGAGAGATCTGGACTGACCTGGATAGTCGATGTAGGTCTGGAGTGTAGACAGGCAGGTGTGACACAGGGCCCACAGCTCGTTAACAGACAGCCTCCGCCCACACTGTGTGAGTAACTCCCTTAGAGAGATCCACTGTGTAGGAAACACACACACACGCACACACATGATGATAGAAACCAGGAGCACACCCTGAAACAGCTCAACACCATACATGAAGATATGTCTGGATCTGAAATGACGGCAAACACCAAAACCATTTCTTGTCTCATCACCTCATCCTGAGATTCTTCATTGAGGCACAGCATGCTCTTGGTCATGTGGTTATTAGGAGTGTAGAGGTGGTTGTGCGCTGGAGTCCCGTCGCTGGTCGAGTCGAGCGATGCCTCCGGGTCCTGACTGGAGGAGGAGGACGTTCTGTCCTGAGCTCCACTGTGACTAGTATCAGACTCTGATGCACCTCGACAGACAGGCTGGTCTAGGGTGACCTCGCGTGTCCCACTGTCCCCGACTGAGATCCCACACGGCTCCCAACAGTCAGACGGGCTCTTCCCCTGCTCCCCTCTGTGGAGCCTGTTGCTCCACACTGGTCTGTGGGACATAACGTGCCCCTCAGCCCCTATCTCTGTCAGATCACACACGGGTATGCTGATGTCCCCGTGGGGGGTTGGGGGCAGGGAGGGGGGGTTGTTGGAATCCGGGACGGAGCAGGAGCGGTTGAGGGCTCCCCTCACCCTGCCAGATCGATCCTGCGCTCTCCGCCGCACTGGGGAGCTGTTCTGAGACCGGCAGTCTGACGGGGCCCCAAAGATGTCCTCGCCTAGGGCCTCCCCTTCCGCGTCTCCCTCCCCCATCACCTCGGTCCAGAGGGAGACGTCCCAGGCCCCGCAGACGTTTCTCCTGGAGAGGCCGTTCGACTGGAGCCGCTCACCTGGGGGATCTGGGTCAGCGTCCTGGGTGCTGTCATCTGAGCTGGTCCTGTGGAGCTGCCGGCTGCTCTTTGGTTGCTGCCACCTGGCTTCCCAGGAGCTCTCAGGGCCATCTGTGGAGAAACGCAGACCTTGTGGTTCCTCACACACAGAGGACCACAGCAGGTACCAATGCATACAATGAATACACGACGTGTGGCGACCTTGGAAAGTGGAGACTGATTCTATGGAAAGGACTCTCCGTCCGATGGAAGAGAGCTTTCTGCATACGGCTGCAGAGGATGTGTGAGCTAGTTTTGATTCGGCCAGGGAGAGTATGTCCTGTTGGAACAAACACAGTTAATTCACATAATCAATGCTCTGAATGTGTGTAGGGGCGCGTCGCGAATAACGAATCGCAGTACCACTGCTCATCCACACGGTGCTGCTATAGAGACACGTGTTTCTGTCTGATTGTGAAGCACACAGACGCTTTACAGATGTGTTTGGTGACCTGTGGACGTGGCCTGTCCTCTGGCCTCTCCTCCTGCATCTGCTCCAGCAGTCTCTGAGTCTCCTCCCCCGGCTCCGCCTCCAGCTCGGGCTCGATCACAAAGTCCAGCGCCGCAGAGAGGGTGGAGCCCAGAGAGAACACGTGTCCCTGGAGCAGAGATGAGGCAGCACAGTTGACCTCACGGTGAACCCAAACATCAACAGAACTGTATTTTCGAGAAACTAAAGCAAGGACAGTGCCTAGTCTAAACACTACGCTCACGTTAGCGTCTTAAATCACTTTTGTAGTCGTCGACCATCATGAACTACTAACATCGCGGCCTCAGACAAACCCCATCAAACTCATTCCTCATATATGTGGCATATTGTTAAATGTGGAGCTTACTTGGCATTAGTGTTGGTTTAGAGAGCTGTTCCTCAGAGCCATTACAAAGTCAATAAAGCAAGTGCAGGTCAGTGGAGGCCAAGGCCAGGGCACACCTCCTCCTCTCTCACACTCCCGTCCTCTGATCCATCATATCTGACAGGCCATAGACACGCCTGGCAGTCTCATCTAACTGATGAATCATCATTCCTCCATCACTGTACGGTTTGCTGTGATACCAGGAGTCAGGGGGGACAAACTAATGGGCCACCATAAAAAAGCCATGTGGAAATTCCGTAATGTCTTTATAGGCGTTTAGAGAGAGAAAGATGAAAAGGTTCTCACCTCAGTGAACTCCAGTATTATCATATGTTGCGCATACCCAGGGCTATCATTTGGAAAAATGGGTCTGTCAGTAGCAATTAAAGTAGGCTATTTGACTCCCCAGAGAATCTTAGGCAGGTGTTTTGAGGCCCTATCATAGACATTATGTTTGCTGAAAACAATATGGTACTTATGTGGTGGAGACAGATCTGAAACTGTGAGTCCAAAATAGCTGACTGAAGTCCTCCTTTCTGACAAACTTAGATTGTGCCTCAAGTAAACATGTCAAGAGACAGAAAGGTAGGGAGAGACGGACGGAGAGCGAAAGAGAGAGAGAGAGAGACAGGGACAGACAGAGAGAGGGACAGAGAGAGAGACACAGAGGGACAGAGAGAAACAGAGAGAGAGACAGACAGAGAGACAGACAGAGAGAGAGACAGACAGAGAGACATACAGATAGAGAAACTGAGGGACAGACAGAGACAGACAGAGAGACAGACAGAGGGACAGAGAGAGAGACAGACGGACAGACAGAGAGACAGGGACAGAGAGAGAGACAGAGACAGGGACAGAGAGACAGGCAGATAGAGAAACCGAGAGACAGACAGACAGAGAGACAGAATGTATTTGACAACAATGAGGGATCCACATGATGTGTTCACTCACCTCAAACGTACAGCCAGTCTTGTCAAACTCAGGAGGTATAAAGGAGCCCTCGGGATCATCTGCACGGCCATCATACAACGATACAAATTGTAATAAACTAAACTCTTAACAACATATGGTTAACACTATTACATACAGTACCAGAAATATGAGTGCACTACAACTTAAAAAGCCTTCATATCCAACTTTAGACGAAGAGGTGTGCACAATAACATAGACAGAACAGTGAAGTGGAACATCCAGTGTTTGTGTTTGGTTTCAAGTTAATTTATGGATAACTATGCATTTATGCATCAACACACAAAAGGGTATTAAATTGGATAGTCTCTGGCATCGAACAGCATCAACTAAGCATCCCAAATGACACAAATTGGAGCAATTACTCCAACACGCCATAACCTAGCTCATCCACAGTCCCCAAGTCATCTGCATGCTGTCACTCATGCCTGTAATCTCACCACTAATCCCTGACTGATAAGGGCAACGTTATCTACAGATCAGAGCCCAGACGCTCTGCGCCGTCCTCTGTCTTAACTAGGCCAGCGTCTCTTCTGGGTACAGCAGGGAACACACAGCCCCACCCCACCTCAACCCACCCGCCCTGCTCCACTCTGCCTGTATCTCCAGTTGAGCTGTGAGTTGTGGTTGTAGGGTGAGAGTGGCAATAGGGGGTGGAAGTGGGTCAGGCCAGATTTGGGGCTGTCTACTAGGAGTTATGATGTCCTCTTCCAGGTAGGTTCAAGGGCGGGCTGAGACACCTTTGTTTGGAAGGTTGGAACGGCCAAGGAGAGGGGAGTTCTACTGGGCCCACACAGACGGATGGGGAGGGGGGGGGGGGTGTAAGGGGAGGGGAGAGGAGGTACAAGGGGATGTAAAGAGAACACAGGGCAAAGACAGTGAAAGAAGGGTTGTATAGCAGGAGGGGATTGGTTGTAATCAAAGTAATACTACAACATACAGTATCTTGACCATATGCTGAAAAACAAATGTTGGGGCTTATCTGGATATTCACACCACGTCTTATTATGGGTTGGTAAATAATGGGTTAATGGGTAAGTAATGGGTTACTTTGCTTGTACACCATACTTCAGCATACGGAGTAGACAGCGAGACGTTATAATCTGGCCTTGATGAGTAAGCTACCTAGAGCCATCCCTTTCATGACAACGTGCATCATAATAGACATCCTGTGCGTGGTACATTTGTGGTGCTTGCTCAAGGTAGTTCTCAGCACCAACCACCCCTCAAGGTCACTTTGACACCCACACCAGCCAAAGGGGCACTCGTCTATGACGTTGCACACTCGGATGAGCGGAAAACCCCCAGTTAAACCTCCTCCATGAGAGCCCCATGGGCCAAGAGAAGACAGCAGAGCCCTGGGGAGCAGACAAGGACTGACTCCTACGAGGATAGACTATCAATGGCCAAGGAACAGTGACTGCAAGAACCAACATTCATTTTCCAACAACATCCCTTAAATGAATTCTGTATGTCCTAATGACAGTATGTTCTAAAAACAACACAAACCCAAATCCATGTTCATCAGCTACAGGAAAACTTTACTTGTGAGTAAAGAGTGTAGGAGCAGATCTGTATTCAGTGTTTATGGCAGCCTTGTGCACCCAGAGTGACTCAGATACACTAATGAACAGCTGACCGCCAGAGCAGCCGTTACCAGGACAACGGTCCCCCTGACAACGCTCCCTGACACTATTCATCTCATCAATGCTTATCAATAGCTGATGAACATTGGGGATCCATGGATAGTGTGTTTGTGTGTGTTTGTGTGTGGGGGTGTGTTGGTGTGTGTTTGTGTGTGGGGGGGGGTTTGGTGTGTGTTTGTGTGTGGGGGGGTGTTGGTGTGTGTTTGAGTGTCTGTGTCTGCCTATGTAACAGGCAGTGACGTTACCCTGTTTAGTGGGAGACTAATGAATGCAGTATTTGTCAGCGAGACAGATAAATAGGGAAAATGGAGGACTGAGAGGAGATGCATTAAAGAGAGAGAGTTAGAGCGGGAGAGACAGAGAGATACATAGAGAGAAGGAGAGAGACGGAGAAAGTAAGAGAGAAAGAAATGATATCGTCTTGGCCAGAAGAATATTTCACTCAGACCCCATTTACATTTTACATTTAGTCATTTAACAGACGCTCTTATCCAGAGCGACTTAGTTAGTACAAGGACATTCCCCCCGAGGCAAGGACACAATGTCATTTGGCAAGGCGGGGAATCAATCCGGTAACCTTCTGATTATTAGACCAAGGGATACGACGAGGCAGCAGAGTACATTTAAAGTATTGAGGATGTGACTTCACCTCCCCTGTGTTCTCTCCCCCTTCCCACTGTCTCTCCCTGTCAAGGAGAGGAGAACTGCAGACCTCTGCACAATCTCTCAGATGTAATCACACAGAAGCTCAGTGTTTCAAACTTTGCAAATGCGGTCAAATTTCCTATCTGATGACTCTAGAGCTCTGGGAAAGGTCCAGCTTTGATTTGGATGTGAAGAGGTCTGATTGGAATGAAAAGTACACAGTTAGCTACAAAACTTTTATTTGAAGACAGAGCTAAAAAGTGTAAGAAAAATTGAGACAGACAGTGAGAGAAGACCAGAGAGTGAGAGACTGATGAAAAAAAATGAAAAAATGAAAAAAAATGAAAAAAAGAGCGGGAGAAAGAGCGAGAGCGAGAGAGAGAGAGAGAGAGAGAGAGAGAGAGAGAGAGAGAGAGAGAGAGAAAGAAAGAAAGAAAGAAAGAAAGAAAGAAAGAAAGAAAGAAAGAGAAAGAAAGAAAGAAAGAAAGAGAGAGAGAAACATGAGAAAGAGAGGAAGAGACCTGATGAGTCCTGTGACTTTTGAACTGAGGGCTGCCATATTCAGTGTCAGTTGTGAACTGCCTAGATACCAGAATTTGGCTGTTAAGTAGTACTCCAAACACAAGATGTTAAACATCACAACATATTTGAACAGCATTATCCCTCACTGGAAAAATCCATAGCAGTATCAGTGAGTTATGTTTGAATACAACTGAAGTGACAGAGGGTGCTGAGTTCACGTCAAGGTGTGTGGACTTACCACTGAGCTGCTCCATGAAGCACACGTTGCCATGGGCGTTGAAGGCAAGCGTGTCGGGTGTTATACACAAGGTGTGAAAGAGAGACGAAGGGCCAATGCTCTGCAGGGCCAACACACACTCCACACACACCGCCCACACCTCCTCCTCACAGAGACAACTGTCCCGCAAGGAGAGGATATCTGCCAGCGACACGTTCTCCTAAGGTATTAAAACACACACACAGTATTTGTACATGTCATGGTTGTGCATCAAAACACCTACACACACCCACAACCCCATATGTAATGCTACAATGCCAAATGGTAACATTTAGTAATTGTGTTATGGATAGCCTAAAGAGCTATCTGAAAGACTGAATGGTGAATATTTAGGGACTCATACATATGTAATAAGGACAGGATTGTTTGTTGGGTTGGTGCGAGTGCACAAAAGCAGGCCTTTTTCTTGTAGTCTGAGAATTATAGAGAGTCCATTGTGTAATACGCAATACTCTGAAATTCCATTACATGCCTAAACCGTGACAGAACAGTGTCTTCTTATTCTCTCAAATTATTCAGAAAATTGCCTGGTCCCCATCATTATTTGGAAAAAGACTAAAGGCCCTCAAAGTTTTATACCAAAGCTGGGTTTTGGAGCTGATGACTGAATATCTTATTCGCTTTGATGTTTGCTTCAAATACTCCTGAAAATATCATAGTCTTGTGTTTTCTAGAAAGATTTAGGGGGGATGTTTGGGAAAGCTTCTTTAACTCACGGCTGATGGTTTTAGTTTCACTTGGATCAAACCACCTACAGACAAAAGTTAATATATGCGCACATACACAGCCGTGTAGAACACAGCACATCACAGAGCATAAAACTAGCACGTTCAGCAATAGCACAAGCCCATAAATAGCCCGTTTCCCTTGAGAACAGTGCACAGAAACACGGGGAGTCTCTCTCTCTCTCCTCAAGTGCCGTCCTACATAAGTTTCTCCCCACAAACCCGGCGCTCTAATGAGACCAATGCTCTCTGGAGCTCCGTAGAGGTCTAAAGGACAACTGTCAGAGGGACCAGGAAAAAGAATGAATGAGATTCAGAAAACGAAGGAGGTGGTGATGAATAACTGTGGGTAGGCAGCTGGGAGAGTAAGATAGTGACAATTTGACAAGTGAGGAGTTTGCAATATCCCTGCTATTAGTTTGATTACTTTCTTTCTAGTCTACCTCCTATTATTAAATCCTTTTGTAGAACCACTTAAAATTAGACAGAGTATGTTATTAGTATACTGTTTAACAATGTAGCCTACAGCTCTGTAAATCAGGTCACTCCATTTAGACACTCCTGCTGTTTGATAAATATCACAGTAGCCTACAGCAAACAGTTGCACAAACAGTTAGGGTATTAAACAATTGGTGACAGCGTTGACTGCATTAAATCAATGGGTCAAAAGCACTATCAATTAATGTCCATTGAGACTACATTAACATCAAGTGCATTCTTGACAATACTAGCCGACTTCACAATTATAGACACCCTTGGGATCAACACAGGGACTACGGCCAGCAAAGCTACCGCAGTAAATCTCGCTGGTGTATTTGTCTAATTTACACACAGAATAATCAATCTTACCTCATCTTCAAGGAGTGGAGGTAGATGTTCTTGTTCATAATATTCTTCTTCTTCCTCCTCTGTACCTGAATATGCGACCACTGCATCAGTTTCGGATGTCCCCATTTTAATTAGTTTGATTCAGGTCTCATAGCGTTTGAAGGTATAGCCGTAGTATGATACCGCATTAGTGAACATCTTTCTCTTGTGGTGTCCTGGCAACATCTATCGAATCAGGATTCAAGATTTAAATGCCGGAGTAAGTGCTCCAGACGCGAAAGATGTGAATTACTTTTTAGATTGTTCATCGCTCAACTAACAACATTATGCGGCATATTCCACGAGACAAAGTCACTGCGGTTCGTCTCGTCCAAACACGCGAAGATTTCGACAATTTGACCATAGCAATGCGTGTGAATGTGTATTGTCAATTGTCAATAATCGATGGTAACAGAGGAGTTTGCCAACTATATGCTGTCATGGCAACGACTGCCGCACCTCCACAGAAACAATCAACATAACGATACTGAACAGCAGTTTCCTCCTCCCCGTAGCTGTAGAATGTGTTTTGGATTTGGTCTTCCAGATTCCTTCAGCGCCTTCAAAAGCAATTTGTTGGAACGTTTCGTGTGACTCATGTACGGGGGCTGACTTCTCCCATACGAGTTCATCTGCTGCAAAGAATGTGGCGACTTTACTAATATAGCATCGCGACATTAAGAGCAAAAAACGGGATGAACCATAGATTGCTAAGGATCCTTTTAATCACACCTAGATGCAAATACAAATGTAACATTTTTCCTCTATTTCCTCTACTTTTCTGAAATAATTCACTAGTGCCATAGAGTCTGATACTGGAATATATTTTGCCAAAAGATAATATTACAAATTCTCAATAGCCTTTTGGAGTATAGATGTATTTACTCTTTTACAGCTGTATTGTGTTATTGTCTCTCACACACACACAATGTATTTTATTTTCTTGTCCACAATCACCTCTGCCAGGTCTGTCTCTCTTGTGCTGTCTGTCATGGCTCACCCGTCACTTTGCATTAAGCTACACCATCCCCACTTTATATTATTGAATTAAAATATGGGTCAGACTTTGAAGACTAACTGAGCCTACCTCTGTGGGAAGCGTTCTATACACCTCTGGTCCCAGGAAACTAAAAAGAGCACGCCATTACTGGGTGCTCCTAGCTAACATGTATACTGCTGATGCCTTCGATGTTGATGTCGAGGCACTTTGGGTGCCTGCCTAGACAGGGGTGGCAGGGAATGAGATTGCTGTTATGTTGGCAGTGCCCTGTGGCACTGAGCAGTGATCGAGAGGTCTGTCTTGCCAGACGGGGGGGAAAGACTATTGGATTGGTTGGCTGTCGGACATGTTGCGAAATTTGGATGAACTTTTATGAGGTTAGCCACCAAACAATTAATGGGGGATACGCATTCTTAAAACGACTCTGCCGCATTAAACAAGAAAAGTAGTTCATTTTATCATAGTTGGCAGCTCTTTGTTCTGAACTAAGACTTCTACTGTATTCCCAGAGTAATTCATCTTAATAAGAATTAGCCGCAAAGCCAGGGAACGCTTCAGCTCCTGCCCTTTGAGAAAGGCTTGTGCAGTACATAGATGAGACTGCACCAGGCACAGAGTCGGTGGACAATGGCAGCTGGAATCATCTGATAACATTTTGGCAACACCGTGCTAACCTTTCGGATTTTACAATGAGCCTTTGCCATGCCAAACACGAAAGAGAGGGTGAGGCCAACAAAGAGATGGTCTAAGTGGCATGTGTAGACATGACCTCACCCCCACCCCCACCCTGCCCACATAAACACAGTGCGACATTGTGTGTGTGTGTGTGTGTGGGTGGGTGTTGTGTGTGTACCGCTCTGCTTGACCTGGGCCATCTGGACTGTATTGTTACACAACTGTGGCATGAGGGCGTCCAGGCATGTGGACAGCGAACTGCCTTCGGGGGACTGTGACACCCAGCAGATGTGTCAGACGAGGAGCTGAGAGGTGTGAGAGCTATCAGAGAGGCCTGGCCCACCACAAGGCCCCACACTGGAACCGAGAGAGCTGGATCACTTCCTGCTGGTCTAGCTGAGCATCTTCTTCTGACTCAATTGTATTCTACACTAAAACAAAGATATGGTTGCTGCTATACACGGAACCAGTAGAGGATGGAGGAACCTTCTGAAAATAAGTTTTCAAAACAAATAACCTATTGTTCCAAATCTATCATTCTGCCCTTTGGAACCCTTAGTTCTAGGTTCTATCTGGACGGAAAAGGCTGCAATTCTGAACTTTTGGTATATGGTACCTTTGGTGTGTAAACTGTGGCGTTTGGCACAGACAGCACATTTTAAGATGAATGTAACAGTGTTGTACGACTAATTCTGTTGTATTATAGTACAGCAAATATAATCTTTTGCAGGATTTATGCAGATGTCCTCAAATCAGAGCTTTAGCAAACATCTCCATAAAGCCTTCCTCACAGAGCCCACAGGCAACATTATTCCTTCTCCTTAAACATTTGTGCTCAGAGTTTAAACAAGAGCTCTGAACAGAGATCCATCTCCATAAACCTAACAGAGGCATCTGTTTTCACAATACAACATATTGCTAAAAGTGCAATCTGTCTTTCTAGTCCCCAGTGGGCAAGAAGATAAACAAACTGATGTGCAACGACACACACAAGCGACACATACATAAACATGTTAACCTACCAGACATACACAGCCTTGGGCCTGTTCACATAAAAACTCACAAAGACAAACACACAGTGAACGTGTCCTTTGTACTTCAAGTACTTCATGTTTGAACTCACTCCAAAATTACAGACTTGATTATCTTGGACTCCTGGTCTCTGGAGTGGCATGCAAAGGTACATTTAATTGTAAATTTGTATGAGGCTCCTTTTACCCAGTGTCAATCATATCAATCCTACAGCAGCTTAACAGCAACAGTCTCATCTGTGTTTCTACATAGTTCTGGTAAATCTTACTGTGTAACACAGGACACAGTGGAGGTGAACACAAACCAGTGATTAAGTAAGTAGTAAGACTTTATTTATATAGCACTTTTAATACAAGAATTGCAGCTGAAAGTGCTTTACACAAAATCAGTACTGTTGAGAGATGATTTGATGAGCTATATTGAAAGCTGCAGATTGTTTGATCAGTCTTGCTCGGGTCAACTGATGTTAAAGAAGTGTGTGTGTGTGTGTGCGTGTGTGTGTGTGTGTGTGTGAGAGAGAAAGTATTTACACTTGTGTGTGAAAGAGAGAAAGATGTTGTGTGTGTGTGTTTGCAGTTGTTCATCTCCAGAGCCCTCTTACATTTTTCATGTCATGGTAGAATGCAAATTGAGTACGCAGGCAGAGAACAAGGCTAAATATTCATCAAGCCTCGCAGACAAGACCCAGTCAAAACAACATAGGGCAATGAGCCGCAACAAAAGGTGACGAAATGAGGATGGGTTACTGAGAGAGACAAGGTGTGTGTGCGTCTGTGAGGGTGCATGTGGGGGGAGGGTGCATGTGGGGGGATGGGGGTTTAGAGTTCAGCAGGGTCCCCCATATTTCACTTTCATCTGAACACCTAATTACTTCAGCAAGCGAATCTTTCACTTCATAAAAATCTATTAAATTGGGCTGTCAGGTCATCGGCAGACAATGATTTAGATAGTTGGAGCACTGCCCTAGTGTTTCTCCTCTGCTTAGCCAACAGATATTTTATGTGTCTTGCAACTATTGCATTTGCCACCACACAAACCCTGAATTTATAGAGATAATTCATTCAAATTTTCAATTTACTATCCCAGACCAGCATTTTTACAGTTTTGCCACGTATGTTGCAGGGTATTAATGAAATATAATTTGAGTTATTTTGTCTTGCCAACTGTAACAAAATACATTCAAACAGACCAGGTGACCCACAAATGTTGGGAAACATTTAAATACACCATCATCTTGAAAGCTTTCATGAAAGCATCATCAAGCACCCAATGGCATACAGTTTCAAAACAAACTGTTGCTCTTTCTCTGCCACCAGAGAGCAGCAATGCACAACATTAAGATTAAACTAGTCAGGCGTAGTTAACATTTTTTTCATCAGATTTTTCAGAGAATTCAAAACCAAGATTGGTTAAGTATGCCTAAGTGCTGTTGTCTGTTTCAATTCTGTCTGCTGTATTTGGAGAGCTTGATGTCACAGAGAAGGATATCTTAGTTTTCTGTTAAAGCTGAGAGTATATATATATATATATATATATATATATATATATATATATATATATATATATATATATATATATATATATATATATATACTACAAGTGTAATCTGCTCCCTCTCTCCCGCTCTCTCTCTCTCCCTCTCTCCCTCTCTCCCTCTCTCCCTCCCTCCGACAACATGTCACAAAAAAGTAGACACTTTAGACCTTTCTGTAATCCAAGGGTTACGATTGTACATTAAAACCAGCCCGGGATTTGTTGCTCTATTCCAGTTGTACCACCAGTTGCATCACTACAACTGGCACCACACTGAGCTATAAATAACTGAGATGAGTACCAGGAGGTGGTGGGGGTTCTGACAGAGACAGACAGTCTTGGTTCATTGCAATGCTGCTCACATGCAGATTGACTATGGCTTCCACAGTAATTATGTGTTAGGCAGCAGTAGTCACAAAGAAATAAAATAATGTGGCAGGTGGGCATTATGCTTGAAGTTAAATAAATGGAGAGAATGCATTAACTACACAATCAATGAGATTCCTGTCTGTCCTTAAAATCAGTGACAAAAGTGGCGCTCTCTTTCACTGCTTTACAAGTTGTAATTTTGGTTGAAAACTGCAGGGGAAACAGCAGCAGGGAAGACAGGCACAACAACAGCAGCGGCAGCAGCAATGTAAAATAGGTCGAGCAGAGCTGCGTTCATTACCGCTGTGTTCTCAGGGGGAGTATCGCTCTCAAGGTCCTCTCAGGGGAAACATGAAAACTGTCTGGGAGGAAACAGCTGCAGCAGAAGATATCCAGGGAAAAACAGAACAATGACAAGACATAAAACCCTAAAAGTATCTGTGTGTGTTTTTCCATGTCTAGACCCTTCTGTGTGTCTGGCACCTCCCTCTTCAGCCCAGCATCTCACCAAGCCCTGCAGGCCTGCTGACTGCTGTATCGGTCCAGGGGGACACATCTGTCAGTTTAAAGCTGGTCTGGGAACACACAAAAGCATTCATGACACAGCCAGCAAGGGTGTTTCTTGCTTGTTGCTGTCATCATCATCATCATCATCATGATCATCATCATCACGGGTCTTTACCAGGCTGAGGCCGGAGGACTGGAATACACATTCTTTATTTTCATCCAAACCAAAGTCATTACATTGTACACAATAGTACCTCCCTTTCTACCTCAACCCTCCCTCCCTTCCTTTCTGCTCTCCAGTGCCCCTTTTAACAAGCACCCTGTGTTCCTACAAATGCCAACCCTCCCCAGAACACACGTTTTCTCTGCATCCCTCCTCACATCCCCTCTCTCTCTCTCTCTCTCTCTCTCTCTCTCTCTCTCTCTCTCTCTCTCTCTCTCTCTCTCTCTCTCTCTCTCTCTCTCTCTCTCTCTCTCTCTCTCTCTCTCTCTCTCTCTCTCTCTCTCTCTCTCTCTCTCTCTCTCTCTCTCTCTCTCTCTCTCTCTCTCTCTCTCTCTCTCTCTCTCTCTCTCTCTCTCTCTCTCTCTCTCTCTCTCTCTCTCTCTCTCTCTCTCTCTCTCTCTCTCTCTCTCTCTCAGAATGTCTTAAGTCTCCCTCCCCCTTCCAGCACAAGACAGCATTAGCATGGTGATCACCGTGCTTTGTCAGAAGCCTTGCAGCCAGGGGTGCATGATCAGCCCATACCATCTATGCTGCAGAGGACACAACATGGCAGGAACAGAGAGTGAGACATGTTGATAGATATTGGAGGGCTAGAGAGATAAAGACCCTAACCCATACATTATAAAGGCAAACAGTACATGTGCCTCAAAGAGCATTTGGTTTCTTTGGTCATATACCACGTTGTTGACTTCCAATCACATCTGACAGGTGAACCAGGCTGTCTGACGACCTAAGACTCTTTTACAACCAGTGTTGTGAGGTGCATCTACAACACATATAATCACAACTGAGGCCCAGATGATGTGCAGTACACTCAACCAACTCTAACAGACAGAACAGCAGTAGATACAACGTGCACACCAAAACAGGTAGCTGTAGGCTTTTATCATGTTTAAATATGAAAACGAACACAGCTTCAAGTGTATTGTAAATATGACAGCTGCCTGGCTAAAACTAACATGTATGTTTAATGAAACAGATGCAGGTTTTTTTTCTTCTATATTTCCTCCTGCATGTGTCCCCTCTGTTCTGTTTTCTGCACAGCAGACTGATGATACTACAGACTGAGGATACTGGAGACTGTTGGTACTGCAGACTGATGATACTACAGACTGAGGATACTGGAGACTGTTGGTACTGCAGACTGATGATACTACAGACTGAGGATACTGGAGACTGTTGGTACTGCAGACTGATGATACTACAGACTCAGGATACTGGAGACTGTTGGTACTGCAGACTGATGGTACTGCAGACTGATGATACTGCAGACTGATGGTACTGGAGACTGATGATACTGCAGACTGATGGTACTGGAGACTGTTGGTACTGCAGACTGATTATACTGCAGACTGATGGTACTGCAGACTGATTATACTGCAGACTGATAGTACTGCACACTGATGATACGGCAGACTGATTATACTGCAGACTGATGGTACTGCTGACTGATTATACTGCAGACTGATGGTACTGCAGACTGATGGTACTGCTGACTGATGATACTGCAGACTGATTATACTGCAGACTGATGGTATTGCAGACTGAGGATACTGTAAAGAACAGAGGTCCCACCAGCAGTACCGGCTCCAGGATCAAACTCATTGGCTAGAAACACAACGTATAATTAACATTTCTCATACTCTAAAACCAGTATCTCCATAATGGGTCTTGAACTGTACATTCATGCACACAAATACAAACCAGGCCACGCACACAAGTAGATACATAAATAGTCATCAATTGAAGTCGAGAAAGTAAGACGACCATCAACTCTAAACACGTTCCACAAGGTCACATAGCCATTGCCTGTCGTTCCCATGTTTGAGAGGAAAGCTGGATCCTGGTTTTATTTGCATCAAGTTACAAAAATAATCTGATGGTCGGGAGGGGGAGAGTGGCGTGCGGCCTTGTAAAAAAAAATCCAGCTGCATATTAAATGTGCTCAGGCGTTTCATGGCCTGTCAGTCCTGACCTGATTTGTGATGCACAAAAGCCACACAGTCTGAGTTACTCGCACATGCACACACGTGCCCTCCCATCAACATATGAACGGACACACACACGCAAACACAAATGGATGTACTTAGAGGCATGCACGACTGCAAACGCATACACCCACAGTGCCAGTCCAGGCAGCTATCAGCGGAGCTCCCCCTGTGGAGAGTCCTTAAGACATCTCCATCTTCTCCGCTGAAGTCAGAAGACATGAACACTGCAAGGAACAGCCTCAAACGCTCAACCACATGCACACAGACAGACACAACAAATACAGCAAAACAGGGTTGTTCTTTGCATGGTGAAAAAATACATTTATTGGAATCCGTGTTGATGTAGAAAAAAGGTGAGATGTGGCTTTGGGTCTTGTTACAGTACCACAGGTGAACCTAGACAGAGGTCAGAGGGGCTACCTCAGCAGGCTAAATCTGGCAGTAGTTCTGCTGAAAAGAAGACTGGTGGACTATGGTACCAAACACACAGCTTCAGAAACATGACAGGCTCACTTTGCAACAGTGACATGGGTGAATGTACAGCATTTACACAAAAGCAAAATCTTCAAGACATGTACTGTAGAATGAGGTTTTGAAGGGGCGATACCAGGGAATATAGGGTTTGTCACAGGTGATACTGTCACAAAGTCAATTATTCCACTAAATAAGGACAAAGGAAGTCATGCTTCATCTTTTTACTTTAAAAAAATTGTCCCTGTCTTCAAATGAAACGTTGCCTTGCATGTTTTCATTTGATATTCATATGGTAAATACCGTCTCTATCTTACAATATTTCTAACTTTCTGGCCAGAGTCGATTAAAATGTAAATTGAGTTCAAAAACAGTGGTGGCATACTCAATGTAGTCAAGTCTTAAAACCTTATAGGGAACAGAAAAGCCAACAATAACAAAATAAATGCAAAAACGTGTGACATTTCTAAACTCAGATACTGAGCATTAACATAGAGAGGAACATTTTTCCCATGTGTTTTCTTTACAGATAGATTTATTTACTCTTAAATATCTTAAATCTCATATAAAAGAATCAGTCGGAAACAATTTATATATACATTAGAGGAGAGTGCACATTATGGATAAATATATGGATGGATGGATAGATGGAAGAATGGAGTGCAAATCATGGGTATTTTTGCTGGTAGCTGTAATACAGTTGCAGTTTATTCTGTGGTTACCTGCCATGTCAATGCTGAATCACTGGTCGCAATATTGCGACACAGTTAACTCGATACCACCACCATCATTAAAACTCTGCAAGAAGCATATCTTTTATGCTCTGTGGTGAGGCAGCGCTTCAAAGTGACGTTGACCTTGATGACAATGAACACTGCATTTCCACACAGCATTGCCTCAGAAGTAACAAGGACAATAATACCATAATGATAGCGAACAGCAAGAAAAAAAATGCCTGTTGCTGTGTTCTCGCCTGATCAGCAAGTCAAACTCAATATCAAATGAATGTGCATTAATGTACACAAAAACACACAACATATAGTAGCTACATACAACAAGGCGTGCATGCTCTGGGGTCTCTATTGAAAGCAAAGACATGATTGTAATTTAGCATTGATCACTGGCACCATCTGCTCAGTGTAGCTCCTTCTGTTTAGTATATGTTGTGAGAGTGTTGAAGGTAGAGGGAGGATCCAATAATAGAATAGGTCAACAGGAAGTTGATCTGTGTGGCACTGTGTTTGATTGGATATCATGGTAAACAGTGACACAAACAATCCCACCTAGCTCTAGCACCGGGCACTATACATAATGTAGATGCTGTTATTGTTGCTGAACACGTCTCCAAAAGACACAACAGTTAAGACATCATACACATAGGACATTCAATATAAACCTGGAACAGAATACTCAGTAATGTTGGGTTCACTTAACTTTTCAGTTGTCTTTTTTAATTTCCACAACTTATTGGCATCCACAGAACTCTGGTGAGATCATTAATCTTTGTATATTTACTAAGAAACCACTAGTTGATATTCACAGTATACAGTTAGTACGCTTTTTTAACTGGCAGAAAAATAACTAAATGGACTCTAATTGCTGGTTTGTTTGACTTAAACATGAAAACCAAGAGTTTTTTTTTTAAGTACTGGAATGACATGACCGAGTATAGTCAACAGAATAGATTCTTCTTTTAAAACTCGTAGAGAGGTTGTATCTATCCACACACCCACACACACATCCACATTCTCACACAGATCTGTCACATGGAGGTAAATATACCTTGGATAAGAGGTATGTCTGTCGGCGGTAGGGTTCCCTGTCCTCCCTTAGGGAGACAGATCTGTTCTGCTGACTGCATGGCTGGCCGTCACTGGCTGTCATTTAACTGTACAGTGAAATAAGAGCTTGAAAACACAGGAAATGCAACATGAAAGTAAAAAAAACAAAAAACTGCATGTGATGTGTTTTTGAACAGCTCGCTTCATTGTTAAATCCTAGAAAGGGAGTGAGGTGCGGATCTGGAAAAGAAGATAAGGGCGGGAAGCGGGGGAGAGGGAGGAAGGAAGGAAGGGTAGGGTGGCTACACAGTAGTTTCGTTTCTCCAGGGTCCGGTGCGTATATTCCCCGTGCTGTCCGACGCATACAGGAAGCCCTCATGCAGGCCGCCCTTTAGAATTCCGTTCTGATTGGGTGGATTCTGCGGGTAGGACTGTCTGCGCGGGTGCATCTCCAGGTGGTGATGCGGCGCCATCAAGTCCTCCTCCGCCATCTTGCCACAGCCGCACAGGAAGGTGCCCGTGTCGCCCGCCTCCGCCTGGCACAAGGTGGGGAAGAGGTCCGTCTTGGCGCAGCAGATATGCCGGTGGCAGGTGTTGTGGCACGCCAGGGCCTCGGGGGCCACGACATGGCACGCTTGGTGTCCTTCGTGGTGACACTCGTGGTGGCCTTCGTGGGCCAGGTGGCACAGGTGGGCGTGGCGCTCGTGTGTGCTGTGCGGGCTGTCCGTGTGGGAGCTGTGCACGCTGCCGCCGTCCACGCTGGAGGGGATGTGGTAGGCGTACTCCCGGTCCCCCGCGGAGGCTGCTCCGCCGGCCCCTGCCCCCGCCCGCTGGCGCCCAAAGGGGCGGCCCTTAGTCCTGGTGCTGCCCTTGAGGCAGCGGTGCAGGTGGATGCCAGGCCGGTAGCCCTCGGGGTCGGCATGCAGGAGCACATGTGGCGCCGGCTCCTCCTCCATCAGCTGCTGGCTGTGCAGGGCGGCACAGCAGGGGGTCACGGGCGCCAGGCAGGTGACGTGGTTCTGCCCCGACGACGCCAGCCCGCTGAACTTACAGTGACCGGAGGGAGGCCCGTGGCCGCAGCCCATCATGACCTTGCCCGGGCACGGAGAGTCTAGGTGGCAGTGGCTGTGCCCGTGGCTGTGCGTGTCCCCGTTCACGTTGACCTTGGGGCGGGCGTGGCCGCCGTGGCAGCCGTCGTTGGCCTGTCGGCCGGGGCAGCAGGAGCACCAGCAGTGCCAGACATCGTCTCGCTTGGCGCAGTGGTGGATGAGGACGAACAGACCCAGCGTGACGGAGAAGGCACCATACAGGCAGCTGAAGATCATGTCCAGGAAGTGGCCCTGGGACACGGCCAGCGCCCCGAAGGCCCAGGTGGCCAGGAAGAGGAAGAGGGTGAAGGCGGCCGTGCGTAGCTGGGCCTTGAAGGAGTGCTCGTTGGCCAGGAGCGACGGGTTGATGATGCCCGGGCAGCCCGGGGGGCAGGGCCCGCTGGTTGGTTGGACGCCCGGCTCCCCCTGGTGGCACTGTGCCAGGTCGGCGGACGCCAGTCTCTGCTGCTCCTCCGTCGGGGCCTTCAGCTCGTACTTCCTCTCCGGGTGGCGCCGCAGATGGACGAATGTGCACAGGAAGTAGATGCAGGTTACCAGGACGATGAACGCCACCGGACCGTAGAAAGCTCCAAGACTGGGCTCCCATGCCATCCAGCAGCTGGAACAGACACAGCACACACACACACACACAAACTAGCATGGGCATCCCTGCTAACATAACCTTGGATTGATGTTTGATTTATAAAACACAAGTCTACATATTAACCAACACATACAAGCCCACACAAAACATCTACAGGGTTTAGGAGGTATTGAACTGCCACAGGGAGGGAGGAAGGGAGGGAGTGGGAGGTGTACAAAACACATATTTGAATGTGACTCATAACATGAAACCAAGCTGCATATTTGGAGTGTTGATGAAGAAAATTGAATATATGTGTGTGCAGGGGCGCGTGTGTGTATGCAAGTGTGTGTGTGTGCATGTGTGTAAATGTCTGGATGATGTTGTTATCTGAGATGTTGAGTGTGTGTGTGTGTGGCGTGACCTTAAGTGTGAGGGTGTACGCTGGGACTCACTATGGAGCCTGTTCTCCGCTGCCGTAGTTTTCAATGTTGGTGGCCGCCGTGACCCCACAGATAATGAGGGGCACTCCGCCACTGACTAGATAAAACCTGAGGATGGACAGAGGGGAGAGATTAGAGAAAATGATGTGCGACATAGTTAAGACGGTTTGTAACATGAATACGCTCTCTGCGTAGGGATTGAATCAATAGTAGAATGTCACTGGGAGAGTTGGAGGAGGAGGTAGAGATAGAAAGAGAAAGAGAGCAAGCGAAAGAGAGAGAGAGCGAAAGAGAGAGAGAGAGAGAGAGAGAGAGAGAGAGAGAGCAAAAGACAGCTCTGAGATGCAGAATGTCACATGACAAGAAGGCAAACAGCTATATTTGTGCAGAACGTGTTTCCCCAGTCAGGTACATGAGCTCCCTCACTCTCTTCCAATATGAGACAGGGCTACTGTTCCTCAACACACTTATCACTGCCTCTCCTCTGCAAAATGATTCATTGCAGACACCACACAGCTTGGAAGTAGGGAAGACAGTAGGTGTGGGTGTGTCTGTGGTCAAGCTGCCATACGACCACTTTTCACCACTGATGGAAGTGCATCTCTGTGGAAATAATATGTTGGATTTCATTTTCATGCAAACCTTCAAACTTTTGTGTTGCATTCTGCCCACAGGTCGATGAAAGTGAGGCTCGTCTGTATATGTATGTGTGCATGTTTGTTTGTGTGAGTTGGTATAGGTCTACTTGACCGGTTTCTCTCTCTCTCTCTTTTTCAATCTCTTCCAGTCTTGTTTCCTCAATACCTTTCTCAGTTTAAATCGGCAGATCTTCTCCCTTTATTAGTCTGTCTTTTTGTTTTTCTCTCATTCTACCTCTGTTCTTCCCCTCTTTCACACATTTTCCTTGCTCTGTCTCCTCTTCTGTCAGTCTCAAATGCTGCTTCTCTATCCTGACTGTCTGTCTGTCTGTCTGTCTATGTCTTCCTTACCCCACTCCATCTCTTTTCCTCACACAGTGACTGCACCCATCCCCAAAATTCAATTCCAATCAAGATGTTTGTCTGGGCAGGTGAAAAAGGAGTGTGTGTGTGTCAGTGTGTCCATATGTGTGTGTGTGTGCGTAAAGGGCTGGGGCATGACCAGCGCTGATGCTGTCTGAGTGGAGCGATCCCCCCAGGGATATTCTCTCCAACAGAAAGCCATTTACAAAACCGTCGGGGAGATAAGCACAAAGAAGAAGGAGAAGAAGTAGATGTTCAGAGTGGAGCTTGACGACCCCTCTATCTGCGTTAGAGAAGCCCTGCTTCCAGTCACACACAGACGCAAACACACACCCACGCTTACTCCAAATCCGGTGACTCGACATGGGTGTGTACGTTCAAGTATTTAAACTCAAAATGGCAGTGCTGGGGCCGGCCGGTGACTTAGAGTAAGTTTGGGAAGCGGCGTTGGTTTGATATAAATAGACAGCGAATCCCCTGGAGACAGAAGAGCCTCCGTCCTCTCCTGTGTGTACTAAACTGCCCTCTCTCCCACTCGCTATCTCTCCCACTCGCTCTATTTCTTTTTCTCTGTCTGGCCTTGGAAATTCGTTACTCATTTCTTCACTACAGACTTTCTAAAAACAGATCCAGAACAGCACGATGCGTTAAACTGACAGCTGCATCTGACTGAAAAATCAAGCCCTGTCAAGTCATGGCGGACCGAGCTTGTGTTTTGTACAGAAAATAAGCAAGAATTATATAAATAGTGACTACTGTGTGCTTGTTAAAATGTTGTATGTTGGTGTACGTGTGTAACGGTGACTTATTAGCATGCAGGCAGTTCAACTGTTGGCCAACAGAGCAGGAGTTAACTGGCAAAAGGTCATCGGGATAGGCTGCTGGATTAGCTGACGGACCAATAAGCCGCTGTTGCCATCGGAGGCTGTCATTGGACTGTTTCTGGAGCTCAGGAGATGGGTGGGGAGAGAGGGAGGAAAGTAGAAAGGAAGGGAGAAGAGAGGAAGAAGGAATGAGCGAAATTGATTTGTCTCCAGCGGCTAAGTCTCACAGCCTGGTCTCTTTCTGATGGCGAGCATTATAGTCAATCACGGGGGATCAAATCTGCCGCAAACGCTACAACCCCCCCAGTCGTAGCCCTCTCTGGCTCTTGAGCACATGACCACGTAGGCCTTTGAAACGTATTAAGCTGTCCAAAGGCGGCAGAGGATTTGCCTGTAAGGAGAGAGCTCCTCCAGGCCTGGGGCTCCTTGTTCTGCTGGGTCATCCTTGATGACCTTCACAGGCCTTCAGAGACTCACACACATCTGACACATGACCATGCATCTTACCAACATACCCGCCAACCTTTCTGTTGGCCTGCCTGCCTGTCTGCCTACCTGCCTGTCTATCTTTCTGTCTCTCTGTCTGTCCGCTTGTCTGAATGTCAGTCTGCCTGTATGTCTGTTTGCCTGTCTGCCTGTGTGTCCGTCTGTCTGTCTGAATTTCATTTCAGGTGCCTGAAAATCCTTTCTCAGCCCTACAGGACTTCATGTGCTATTTCACAGCCTGGATCTGCAAAGAGCTCACACAGCACCTTCCCCACATTCCATCCAAATCTTGATCCTCTTTAAATGTGCCAGACAACATGACTAAGCAGGAAAAAAAGTGAAACATGAAAACCTAAAAGCAACAGTGAAACTGATGCTGATGGCAACAGAAAAGCTGTCGGAGCCCAACCAGATTGAGATTTGTGACGGAACTTCCAAGGTCCAGCAACTCAGCAGGCTCTCGAAGGTGACGGAGGCGATTAGTCACAGCCTTGGGCCATCGTCATGGGAACAGGTTGCTTAGGATATTTCCTCTTTGTGTGAACAGATACTTCCTCCACCTTGATCTATCCTTCTCAGTCATCTCATTTTGCAACCGGCCTTTATTTGCCTACATTGCGAACACAAAGGAGAAAATGACCATGATGTTGATGAGGAGGATGATGATGAAGAGGATAATGATGATTAGAAAAGCTTCCCTTGCAGACACACTCTCCCTGGACACATGTAGCCAGCTGCCTCTATGTTAGACAGCGTTGCTAAGCAGCAGCCTGTACCTTGAAAGTCACCTCTGCCTCGCTCCCTTAGAAGGCTATTCTAATCTGAATAGGCCTCATTTCTGGAATTTAGCAGATTAAAAAGAACTGTCTATGCCCCCAAGTAATTTGGGGGTATTTTCAAGCACATTTTAGCATTATGTGAGTCATATTATTTAAAGCCAAACTCCTTCTCCCGATGGAAGCGCATGACTCAAGAGTGTCATCTTTCTCATTTACAAAATCCGAAACAGTGGCAGTAAAATCAAGACGAAGAGTGAACCGGTTCTGGGACTGTGGAACGCAAACTAGTTGGAGACACCTCTTCTGATGCACAATAACACTGAAATAAAACCTGGCACACACACACATACACCCACACCCACACCCAACATGCCTGTACTCAGACACATACATGCACAGCTACCAACACAAACAACAAAGAAAACACATGACATACCATCCACATCTCTTTCTTGGAAATAATCCACAAACTCAATTATCACTCACTCTCTGTAGAAAACAACATCTACATAATACCAAACAAAGGTGACCAAGCCCAAGATTACAAATCAAAGTCTTTAACAAGCCAGCATCACAGGACTGGCTGTGGGAGGAGCAGAGCTTCAGCAAACATAGAGAGAGTCCCTGTGATTGTGGAAGACTTCTTCGTGTCTCTCTGGCTTACATGAGGCACGTACTGAGCGGAAAATGAAATAAGAAAGCAGAGAATTGTTTGCTGAACCAGTTCCTGACCCCCCAAAATACACCCAGAGCACAATCCCAGCGAGATATATCATCTACAGAAAGTTCAGAAGCCAATGCTTTGCTGCACACTCATTCACAGACGCAGCCACATGCATACATGGGCATGTTTGTGCATACAAACACAAACACTTTTTCACAATTCATAACCTGCAGCAGAGATTTTTCACAGAGAGGTGATCCATGACTCGGTGTGTTTGTGTGTGTGTGTGTGCAGTGCTTACCTCAGCAGAGGCTGTCTGGGGGGCGCTGGTGGGTCACCGTCCTGGGTCTGTGGTGGCTTCTTGGTCACCTGCTTGTAAATGTTCCTGGCCGTCACCCCCAGCCACAACATGGTGGAGAGAGATGAGTAGTGTAACACCACGCCAACCTGCAGCATGAAAAGGATCACACATACACACACACACACACACACGTACACGCAAACACACACACGTACACACACAGAAAACATGTCAGATGCTACATCCCTTCACAGTCCCACGTCTCTCAGTATCTTTTTCTCTCTTGATCACACACTGCTGACTGGAGGGAAAGCTTTCGTTCACACACACGGTGCCACAGTGCTTTCACTTGCCACCCAATCAATGTCACTTCAAGGGCCTTTCCACAGAGCTCGCCTTTCACTCAAGATTGCACCTTCATACCTTTTACAAAGGCGCCAAGAGGAGTTTACTCTGAAAGAGACGTTGAACTGATGTGAAGAGTGATGGAGCCATCAGGGGAAAGAACAACTTTTTTTACTGGGAGATTCTAATGGATAGATATCAACCACCTCTTAACCATACACTTCTAGTCAGAGGACAACTAGCTTGAGCTGAAGAAGAGACTTCTGGTTTTTGAATGTCGCTCACGTTCAGCTCGTGTACACAAGTTGCAGACACAAGTGCACCGTTGTCTGAAACACTCTGTTCACAGTTTTTAATATTCATGAAACATATTTGAATAGTAATTGATCTGCCGTTGCTCCAAGGCTTTGTCAGCGGAAAGAAAGCTCCGGAAAAGAGAGCTCAGGAGAACACAAAACAGGGAAAGACAGAACAAAAGGGGGAGAGCGCCTCACTCGGTCCCGTAACTCAAATGTTGGGCTCTCAGCAGTATCCTACCCTGTGTGTTATCCATACTTGGATCTGTAGGGAGCAAGAGAGAGCCATACTTGCAGTAGCAAGTGAGGTCATACTTAAAAACACAGAGTCAGTCCAGGTGTGACTGTATAGGAGATCCCCACATCCCAACCAGGGCCGACTGAAGGAGCGCGCAGGACTGGCGAATGGACAGACGGAGAGAACGCAGTGGATGGGGTTGGAGGAGTGTGATTGTGAGTGGGGATGTGTATTGTTAAGCTGAGTCACTGTGCAGACCAAATGAGTGTTCAGTATGTGACGTGAGTGTATTGTTAGGAAGTGTGGGGTTACTGCCCCCCTTCCTGTCACACGGCCGCAGAACCTCACGGGGAAAGACAAGACACTGATTAACATTGGAGAAGACAGAGTGACTGTGCAGAAAGAGTGGGCAGAAGGAGTGTGCCAGAGAAAATGAAGAAGGAGAAGAGAAGAAGAGAGGGGGAGAGCTGGAGGGGGAGGAGATGGCGGAGGAGGAGGAGGGGTGTATCTGCTTGAAGTACTGAGAAGCTGCCAGAACTGGTTCCACGGATCCTTGAAGTTCCCCCGGCTGGGGGAGAGGGAGGTGGGGGTGTCATGTCGCCATCTCTCCCCCGAGGGAAGAGGAGCCCTGCTGGGCTTGAGAGGGATCTCGCATGCGGCGGGGGTGGAGGGTGTCTTTGCTACGGCGGCAAAGTCATCACCACCAGTTCTGCGTGGCTCTGTATAACTTAGCGAAGCCTCGCTAACTGGCATCCAAATTGCAACAGTCTGCTATGTCGCCACTTTCATTGTTGACATAGACAGGGTACGTATCAAGACTGTCAACAAAGATTTGACCGTTGCGAGTGTTTCTTTCGTCACAGGCATCGGTGACCTTGTTCTGGAGCGGCTGCTTGTTACTCCCTACACATGTTGCTCATGCAGTAAAGGTAAATGGGATGTGCTAATTGAGGGTTATTAATGCAACATTAAGCAGCGGGGGAGCAGGTAAGTCGATGGCAAAGTTGGAAGGGGGAGGGGGGGGGCAAGGCAGGCGCCAGCCGGGACGTGTCATCTCAGGAGCGGAGGGAAGGCCGTCACGCTTTGACGGGGGCTGACAGGAAACAGAGGCGCCTCGCTGTCATTCCCGTCAGCCTAGCTCGCTGCTAGCTTCCACTGAGCTACGCTGAGCTAGCGCTGGCCCCGCCATGTTGAGACGCAGGCATCACGGCGTGGAAGAGGAGGAGGACAAGCTGAAGTGGTTGTGACAAGAGGATAGACAGCCGCCTCACACTGGCTGCATCGAGATCGAGAGAGAGAGAGAGAGAGAGAGAGAGAGAGAGAGAGAGAGAGAGAGAGAGAGAGAGAGAGAGAGAGAGAGAGGTGGGATGATGTAGGGGATAAGGGGATCTTTGCTGTGGCTGACTGCCCACATGCTGAGTGGATGAGGCAGAGGAGGGACAGCACACTTCACCTGATGAGTCCCCGTCACTTCCACCCATCAATCTGGTCAATTGTGCCCCTGGTTACAGACATCATTCTTCCCCGCCCCCCCTCCCTCTCCCTCTCTCTCTCTCTCTCTCTCTCTCTCTCCCTTTCTCTCGCTCTCTTTCTCTCTCTCCCTCTCCCTCTCACTTACTGAGTCTTATCTCACCACTTAACACAAGCTACACCCAGTATCTTCCTGGATTCGATGCTTTCGGGGGCTGAGCCGCCCCACCCCTGCATCCAGGCCCCTTGCCCTCAGGGTCTTTCGTGCAAAGCAGGACCCCCTGGAGGGGAGGCAAGGTTCCGTCTGGCACAGACACATCCAGCTCTGCTCTACACAGCGTCACGTCCAAGTTTTAATGCAGCCAGCGGGAGAGACAGTGCTCCAGTGACCTGTGCTCCAATCCTCCACCGGCATGTGGGGGGATCATAAACGCAGTGTCCCGCCGCGCCACTGGCTGCCTGGCGTCGCCTGGGCTCCCTCACTCGCCGCAGGCGGGATGACAAGGATGCCGCGTGTACAGGCTCAGAGTCAAACGGCGGTTTTTGGCGACAGTGGCGGCTGAAATCCCCCAAGCTGGCGGTGCAGCGGGGCTAATTAGGATGACAAACTGTCTTTCAAGGGCCCCTGAGGGAGGAGGAGGAGAGGACCTCCAGGGAACGGGTCTGTCGCTTTTATCACAGGACAGGGCCAGGCGGTTGTCTTTACAACCATCACAAACACCACCATCACCATCCCCCTGGGCTATGGTACAGAGTAGGCAAGAGGAGAGATACAGGGAGAGAGATCTTAAAAGGAAGAGAGAGAGAGTCTAGGAGCGAGAGAGGGACACAAAAAGGGAGTGAGATATAGATAAAGACAGTTGTAGAGAGAGTGAGAGAGAGAGAGAGAGAGAGAGATAGAGAGAGAGAGAGAGGGAGGGAGGGAAAGCAAGAGCAAGAGAGCATTTATGCACTTCAAGCTCTGGTCTCATTGTCCCTTCACTATGGATAAAGTGAGGCTCGCCATGTTTCCAGTGCATCAAAGAGGAGCGGGAGGCCAGGTCCAGCATATAGTCCTGGCACTCTGCTCCACTGACCACCTCAATAGACATTCATAATCAATTTCCTGGAGAGCTTTGAGAGCGCACAGGGAAATGAAAAGCGAGTGCACTTACGGCTTGACAGATGATGGGGTATTTGATTCGATTGATGCCCCCGGCGAACACTGCGAAGGTCAGGGCCGTGTGGAAACAGAAGTTGAGGAGCATGTGCCATCCCTTCCTACTGATACGGATGGTGCTGCCGGAAGAGAGAGATAGGGGAGAGAGAGATGGGGTGAGTGAGATGGGGAGAGAGAGGGAGAGAGAGAGTGAGGGGGGGGGAGAGAGAGAGAGAGCGAGGGGGGGAGAGGAGAGAGAGTGAGGGGGTGAGAAAAAGGAGAAGAGAGAAAGGGAAATAGAGAACAGATGACAAACAGTCAAATAATTAATTGATATGGCATATGAATGACATGTCCTGTATTACTGTACATTCCTTCACAAGATGACCACATTTCAAAGTTCAGCACAGCATAATGTATTTTAGGTGTGGTTATCTGGGCGTATGTATTGGAAGCACATGTAGCTGACAAGAATGCCCTCTGCAGTTCAGAACACAGCTAAGTCATCCACTTGCCCGAACATTTTATGTGCGCAGCAGAATTTGGCTCAATGGTGAATAAACAAAATAACAGATGGATTCCAGCACGCTGAGTCAATTGAAACACTCCACAATAGAGCACTATACACACACAAACACACACACACATTCTTTGAGAAATGGACTGAAAGTGTTATACACCCTTGGGCTCAGCACTTAACCCATATTGCCACCAGTCAGTCCAGCTGTTCTACACTACTGTGTACTGTGCTACACTACTGTGTACTGTGCTCCACTACTGTGCTACACTACTGTGTACTGTGCTACACTACTGTGCTACACTACTGTGTACTGTGCTACGCTACTGTATACTGTGCTACACTACTGTGTACTGTGCTATACTACTGTGCTACACTACTGTGCTACACTACTGTGTACTGTGCTACACTACTGTGTACTGTGCTATACTACTGTGCTACACTACTGTGTACTGTGCTCCACTACTGTGTTACACTACTGTGTACTGTGCTACACTACTGTGTACTGTGCTCCACTACTGTGTTACACTACTGTGTACTGTGCTACACTACTGTGTTACACTACTGTGTACTGTGCTACACTACTGTGCTACACTACTGTGCTACACTACTGTGTACTGTGCTACACTACTGTGTTACACTACTGTGTACTGTGCTACACTACTGTGTTACACTACTGTGTACTGTGCTACACTACTGTGCTACACTACTGTGCTACACTACTGTGTACTGTGCTACACTACTGTGTACTGTGCTACACTACTGTGTACTGTGCTCCACTACTGTGTTACACTACTGTGTACTGTGCTATACTACTGTGCTACACTACTGTGTACTGTGCTACGCTACTGTATACTGTGTTACACTACTGTGTACTGTGCTCCACTACTGTGTTACACTACTGTGTACTGTGCTCCACTACTGTGTTACACTACTGTGTACTGTGCTACACTACTGTGCTACACTACTGTGTACTGTGCTACACTACTGTGTTACACTACTGTGTACTGTGCTATACTACTGTGCTACACTACTGTGTACTGTGCTCCACTACTGTGTTACACTACTGTGTACTGTGCTATACTACTGTGCTACACTACTGTGTACTGTGCTACGCTACTGTATACTGTGTTACACTACTGTGTACTGTGCTATACTACTGTGTACTGTGCTACACTACTGTGCTACACTACTGTGTACTGTGCTACACTACTGTGCTACACTACTGTGTACTGTGCTACACTACTGTGTTACACTACTGTGTACTGTGCTACACTACTGTGCTACACTACTGTGTACTGTGCTACACTACTGTGTTACACTACTGTGTACTGTGCTACACTACTGTGCTACACTACTGTGTACTGTGCTACACTACTGTGCTACACTACTGTGTACTGTGCTACACTACTGTGCTACACTACTGTGTACTGTGCTACGCTACTGTATACTGTGTTACACTACTGTGTACTGTGCTATACTACTGTGTACTGTGCTATACTACTGTGTACTGTGCTCCACTACTGTGTTACACTACTGTGTACTGTGCTACACTACTGTGCTACACTACTGTGTACTGTGCTACACTACTGTGCTACACTACTGTGTACTGTGCTACGCTACTGTATACTGTGCTACACTACTGTGTACTGTACTACACTACTGTGCTACACTACTGTGCTACACTACTGTGTACTGTGCTACACTACTGTGCTCCACTACTGTGCTACACTACTGTGTACTGTGCTACAATACTGTGTACTGTGCTACAATACTGTGTACTGTGCTACACTATGTAGGACGGCCAATACAAATGTACAGTATTCAACCAGATTAGGTTGGAGTCAAAACACTAATGGACCAAATCTATTATATCTCCCAACATACAGCCTTCAAAAGTCATTCTCCTCTTGGTGACTGCAGACAGACCTTCAATGTACTTTACTCATCAAAAAAAAAGGATTTTAGTTGATAACAAAGCCGACAGAGAATAGCCTTAGCAACCATAACATTTCAAGTGCTGACATTCATCACAAACACTCGTTATCATAATCGTAAACCGTGGAAAAAAAACCCTCCTTTTATATCCAGGGAGCCTGGCTCGGCTCACCAAAATGGTGGAGAGCCAAGTGCAGCCAGGGAGCGCCAGGGGGCTGTGAGGCGAGGCCAGGGGTTGGCCTGGCTGGCTCTCTGCTCTGTGCCAGCGCGGGGCAGTGCTGCTGCCTGGGCTGGTTGTTGCTGCCCAGGTGCTGAACTCCATCCAGGAGCAGGGCTATAAATCAGTCAGGCTCCTGGCTACACGGGAGGGTGTTTTTTTCATGGGCTCCCCGTATTGGCTTTCAGTGGGTCAAGTACATTAACCTGGCAACCCTCCACCTCCCCATCCCTCCAGGGAAGCACGTGACTCAAATATTCTCCCCTCCCGCCACCCTCCCCTTGCTCGCTTTTCATCTCCCCGTAAACCCTCAAAAGGGACATAAAAACCCTATAGTGGCGCTGGGAGAGAGAGGAAGGGGACTGTTCCCCTGCAATGTCTGCATGCGAGTGTGCTCTTTAACAAGCCTTCATTCATTTTCGGCGCGAGACGAATCTTGCATATGGAATTGCCTTCCTTTAACAAGCTCACCGTCCTACATCTGTGCCGGTCTACACGCTATCACCTGGTGTTGGGGCTGAGAGGTGAAAGCCAGCCAGCCAGTAACAGCCAGCCAGCCAGCGACAGCCAGCCAGAGAAGTGCTACTACACATGCCGCAGCAGTAAGGAGCGCTCAGGCCTGTGTCTGAGGCGGCAGGGAGGGGAGGTGTTAAGAGCGTGCTGACCCTGCTGCAGCTGGGAGACAGAAGCGCATTGACAGTGAGGGGTTGCATGCTGTCTGGATCCAAGCACACCCCCACACACACACACACACACACACACACACGGATGAAAACTGTGTTCATTGTGTAATGTTGCTTATCCAGTGTATTCAGAAAGCTTCCCACACGAGAAAGGCCATGTTGAGGCCATACACTCAGCTGTACCTTTGTCCATGATCTTCTGCTCCAGTATCTAACACGGACTCAAGGTGAATGTGTGGGCCCCACTAATGACATGAATCCAGGCTGCCAACAGCCTCCAGCCCTCTCTGGATCCTCAGCAGTGGATGAACAGTGAGACGCTAGCTCCTAGCCCAGGGGCTTCACACTCTCATTAACCAGCCTCGAATGAACAAGGGCACGGGAGATGGCCTGGATCCCATGGAAATGTGATTGAGCCATCTCTTCGAAAAAGGCTGCGTTTGTTAGGTGTCGGTGTTGCAAATGCACACAAGCGCTCACACACACACCATCCATCCTGTGCTTTAGATGCGTGACTCAGAAAGGCTGCAGCGTTTCTTCTTGCCGGCCTTAAGCGTCTGACTCACACACAGTCCAGGAACAGGACGGAGGGAGAGACAAACAACTAAGAAAAGAGAGGTGGTGTGGAGATGGAGACGGTAGCGGAGGAAAGGGATTGCGGCTCCACCTGCCCCCAGCTTCCCTTTGAATTTAAGGGGGTAAATACAAACACTTGGAAAGATCCAAATAAAGAGCTTGTCCACGGGCCACACACAGTCATCCACAGACGCACAGGCACGCAGCCAGTCATAGAAGAGGCAGGAAGTGGTTACAGTAACAGTCATAGAAGAGGCAGGAGAGGCAGTAAGTGGTTACAGTAACAGTCATAGAAGAGGCAGGAGAGGCAGGAAGTGGTTACAGTAACAGTCATAGAAGAGGCAGGAAAGGCAGGAAGTGGTTACAGTAACAGTCATAGAAGGGGCAGAAGGGGCAGTAAATGGTTACCTGTGGTGCACGATGTATGTGATGATGGAGGCGAAGAGGCAGAGCAACATGACCGCCGTGCAGGCATACACGACAGGGTGCAGAAACTCCCCAGGGTACGGGGGGAAAGACAGCACATTCTTCAGATCCTGAGAGAGAGAGACAAAGAGAGAGAGAGAGAGAGAGAGAGAGAGAGGGAGAGGGAGAGGGAGAGGGAGAGGGAGAGGGAGAGGGAGAGAGACAATGAGAGAGAGAGAGGGAGAGAGAGGGAGAGAGAGAAACAAAGAGAGAGAGAGAGAATAATAGAAACAGAGGGAAAGAGCGGTAGAGAAAATGACAGAAATTAGGAGAAAGAGCGATGGAGACAAAGAGAGAGAAAGAGAGAGAGAGAGAGCAAAGGAGACAAAATCAAAAAGAATGAGAGAGAAAATGGGAGAGAGAGAGTCAGACAACGCACAGTGCTATTAAAGTATGTTTGTCATATACATAAACTCTATAATGACTCGAGCAAGTCATAATACCTCTTTATAGTATGTCTGTGCAAACACATTTCTATAATAACGAGATGCTTCCAATCATTGCCTCACATATCTGTAGTAAATCTACCGGGACTACCTTGCTACATGCACACTGTCAATGAGAGGGAGGAAACACAGCTCAATAATCAGAAAGCAGATAGACAGACTGCTGCTCGGCAGAAAATAGACAAGCTACCAAAGGAAAAGTATGTCGGGCACATCACTCATGACTCGGCACGATTTCCCCTAATGAGCACAACACAGACCCGAGGCCAGGAGAGGGAGCCAATCATCATGCCTATTCCTGGTAAAGACACTCGAGCACACGCTTTTTATAGTGGGTGTGGCTGCTGGTGTAAACATCGGGAGAGCTTTACAGAGCATGTAGGGGTAGCACACATGCTGACAGGGCTGTTTCATAGATATGACCCAGCATATCATCAGCTCCCCCTGAGGTCCTGTGTCTGGGTGTGAGAGAGTGATGCACAACCAGCCGTCTCTTTGCCCAGCCAAGCGAAGCCCCCTCTCTGGGTTCACCTACAGGGCTGGCTCAGGGGTCCGTAGGGGCCTGTAGGGGTCATGACCCAGACATTCCACATGGTGGGCACTAATAGGTCCAGTCAGGGCGGGTGGGACTGGGCAAGCCAAAGGGGAGCGCATGGGAGTGTGATCTGTGGCATTTCCACTGATGTGACAGTGTGAGAGAAAGACTGTGAGTCACAGCATTACAATCCAGTAGTACCAGAAGATGAACCGAGTGAGAGACTAAAGTGCGAGGACGCAGAGAGAGAGAGATGGGAACCAGAGGGGGGAATGAGAGGGGAATGAGATGGGTAAATAAAGAGAGGAAATAGTCTGCAAAGTCTGCGGAGTGTGCGCGCAGAGGGGGAATTTGGATGTGCTAAAAACGGAGGCGGGAAGAGATGCTGACACGGAGAGATGCGAGAGGGAGACGGGGTATCTAGGGGACGATATAAAGCTGAAGTGTGGCTCTCTGTGATGGGATATGACAGCTACTGTACTTAAATGGCCAGGGGGGCTGGAGGGGGGAGTGCAGGGGTCGGCCAAGGGTGATCTCTCAGAGTCAAAGGTTCTCATGGGACATATTAGCATCAATGAGCCTCTAATGATAGCTGAGCCTGTCTGCCTCCCTCTCCCGGCCGTCCCCTGAGACTGTACAGTACTTAACCATTTACTAGCACTGCTGACAACCTACTGTAGGGTGACTGTCTATTGAACACAGAGTCAGGGAAGGATTTAACCAGAGGGGTCTAGCAGAGAAATCCATTCCCTGACTGAGAGAGACTGTTCGTAGCTCCTAAAGCAGCCAGGCAGGGGAGAGGAGTGGCACAGCAAGAGAGAGCTCCCACTCTCTGGGCCAGCTGAGGCCTGGATTTACTGCAGCATTGAGGGGAAAAAGGCTGTATAATAGCACTGTGTTAACAGACCAGCTAACAGGCTAGCGCCCAGTCCAACAAATCAGCTCACAATAAAAGTGGTGTGAGAGCGCCTAGCTGACACATGAACCACTTCAACGGAGGACTGGGGAATCGTTGATATACCTAACTCAGGCCTAATCTAACAAGCCTCGCCGACAATTTTCGCTAACGAGCCCATGGCTAAGCTAACTGTTAATGGTCCAGCTTGAATTGAAGGCCTCTGAATGAGGTGCTGCTGGAGAGAAATAGTGGAGGAAAAAGGGGGATGGAGACAGAGGATGGGAAGAAGGGATGGAGGGGGATGTCACTTTCACCAGACGGATGGGCCCTGAGAAAAATAGCGAGGCACACTACAGGGCACCCAGAACAAATTGTTCATATGGTTCCTGGTCCCAGTGTTTATGCTCCTAGGGAGGTGCTGCCACTAGGACAGAATGACGCTCTGCCTGACTCTCATACTGAGCAGGGGAGAGAAGCCTGCTGGCTGACTGAGACACTGGCCGTACCAGTTGCTTCGGTACTATCACGAAAAGACTGCCACCATAACTCATATAGAGATACCACAGAATGCCCCACAGTAGATTCTGCTAAATATATCTTCATGATAAATAACGGTTCTTTTCGTTAATCCCGCTAACATTGCTCAGTATGGATTTGCAAAACCAGTGTCTGCTGTGTCACCACTTGCAAACAAACAGCGAGCCCATATTGATGGCAGGGTTGTGATTCCTGACCTAGCAGTTAAAATGAGTGATAATGCCCTGGCCCTGCTGCAGAACAATCCACTTCCTGTAGAGTCTCCCAACAGCTCTTCAGTTAGCCAGCCAGCCAACGTCATGTCAGATAAGGACAGAAGCCAGCTTCAAATGTGACTCCTCCACTCCAGTTATTATCATTATTACTATCATATTACATCACGGTGCTGTGCTGTGGCTAGGCTGACTTTATTACTGCAGAGGAGGGGGAGGGGGGGAATGGGGGGGGGGAGTGGGTCATGTGGTTAGACTCCGACAGGGACAATTCATTACAGACTCAGACCGAATATTACTGTGGCCAAGCCGGTTGGGTTTTATTTAGGATTAGGGCTGGCGTAGCTACAGCTAAGCATGCACCTAGTGTATTCTGCAGTCCCCTGCTGTAGCTAAACAGGCCCCTCTTTATCCCATGTCTATGTAGTAGCTACAACTTTAATCCAGGTTTTGGCTCCGACCCCCACCTCTTCGCCCCAAAACAGATTACTGGTGTCAATTAAACGCAGCCATGTCCATAATGTCAAGTCAAACAAGTCAAAAGGAAGGACAGCGGGTTTGGACTACAATGTCCTCCTGCCCGGAGGGCAACATTGGAAGATATTCATAGATATTCAGAGTTCAAAGGTCCAGCATTCTGTATGATGTTTTGAGTGCTCTGTTACTAGGGTGATGAAATATTCAGATATTTAGAGGGTTAAAGGGGTAGATTCATGCAATGCTGGTCGAGGCCATCCATCAGAGGAATGGACTCAATGGTTTCCTTGTCCTCATCCCTGCAAGGTCAATACGGTTTGTATTCATAGAGCACAGATGAAACTATAGATGCACCTTTAAGGATTATGGCCAAACTACAAAGGCTCCCTCTCCCTTTGTCTGTCTCGCTCACATACAAACACACACGCACGCCAACGCACGCGCACAAAATTAAAACCCTTTGGCAGACTGCCCTAGGGCTCCAAGCTGGCACCCAGCGCCATGCTTTATCATCCTGGAACGTGCCGTGTGAACACTGGAACGAAGCTGGGGAGCGTGTGCAAATCTGACCCTACGACACCCGCCCCACCGGACAGCACAGAGCCGGGACCAATCTAACACCCGAGTGTGGCAACGCTCACGAAATCTTTAGCCGACACCGGCCAAGGTCATTCATCTTTCATGTCAGTCACACCTCGGCGTGTCAGTCAGTTGGTTGTCTGCGTCGTCGCTGCATCTGGAAAGCTGGGATCAGGCAGACAAGCATCGCACAGCTTCTTTCTTCCCTCTAAATGTTCACAGATTAGGTCAACAAGCCCACTGCTGTGAGGGTAATCAAATCAACTTAAATGAAATAAACAGCCATCAAATCAGGCCGCATTATGAGTTGATGAATCTCATTTGAACTACAATAGAAAAGTCCCCCCAGACCAGTGCTATCATTTGAGGGTCAGGCTGTAATTTGTGTTCTATTTATTTACTTAGTCATCAAGAGCCATCATAGTGTAAGGCTCTCCATTACAGTGAGTCTCCCTTTTTTCAGATTCAGGAGCTGCTGTACTGTATTGGCATTATATGTAAATATTGTCCTGTCTGTGCAGTCAAATAGTACAAAAGACACATTGTCCCTTTAACTGTCAGTGATGGGTACGGACGCACAGTGACTATTGTCCGTCTGCTTTGTCTAATGTGACTTTGCGAGGCTAAACCTGGACCCAACCACACCCTCTACGAGCCCAGCTCTCACCTTCCCTCCCATACAGAGTATTGCAACACGTTAGTCTGGGATAGCGCGTTCGGAAGCATCCAGTCTCAAACAATGAGAGCCTAATCAATGCACACGTCCATGCGCTGGCCTGGTGAAGAGGGAGCCGGCTGGTGGGTGTTGTCTGGGGCAGAGAGGGTGACTCATCTCTCCTCAACACAGTACAGCAGTCTCTCCACCACACACTACAGCAGTCTCTCCACCACACACTACGGCAGTCTCTCCACCACACACTACAGCAGTCTCTCCACCACACACTACGGCAGACTCTCCACCACACACTACGGCAGTCTCTCCACCACACAGTACAGCAGTCTCTCCACCACACACTACAGCAGTCTCTCCACCGCACATTACAGCAGTCTCTCCACCACACACTACAGCAGTCTCTCCACCACACACTACAGCAGTCTCTCCACCACACACTACAGCAGTCTCTCCTCCACACACTACAGCAGTCTCTCCACCACACACTACAGCAGTCTCTCCTCCACACACTACAGCAGTCTCTCCTCCACACACTACAGCAGTCTCTCCACCACACATTACAGCAGTCTCTCCTCCACACACTAGAGCAGTCTCTCCACCACACACTAGAGCAGTCTCTCCTCCACACACTACAGCAGTCTCTCCACCACACACTACAGCAGTCTCTCCACCACACACTAGAGCAGTCTCTCCACCACACACTACAGCAGTCTCTCCACCACACACTAGAGCAGTCTCTCCTCCACACACTACAGAAGTCTCTCCACCGCACATTACAGCAGTCTCTCTTCCACACACTACAGCAGTCTCTCCACCACACACTACAGCAGTCTCTCCACCACACACTAGAGCAGTCTCTCCACCACACACTACAGCAGTCTCTCCACCACACACTAGAGCAGTCTCTCCTCCACACACTACAGCAGTCTCTCCTCCACACACTACAGCAGTCTCTCCACCACACACTACAGCAGTCTCGACAGGAGGCACAGTCTACTTCGAATACGTCCACGCCGACACGGTCGTGCACGTCAACACACACACACACTCATGCCTCGTGAGACCTCATGCGGCTCAGCACACTGTGAGGGAGCATGGGATCCGTCTCTCCCTATCTTCATCCTTACAGGTTGATACAATGTGCTCAGAAAGGCCTTTTGTGACAAATATCCAAATGTAAAATGTAAATAGACTGAATGTGAATGGAAACATGGCCAAGGGTGACTCAGATCTCGAGGCTGAGTAGGACACCACCAAACTACACATCGGCCTAGAGTATTGTACCAAGTGCTACACACACAGCAGAGAGAGAGAGACTGAAGCACTGCCAGCTTATGAAGGTCCCTTGGATAAACAACGTATGTTTCAGTGCATGGTGCTTAACGACTTTCAGCTACTGCAATCGCTAAACTCACCAGAAAGTTGTCCTCACATCTGCTTCTGCCTGGCCAACACATCTATCTCTCCCTCGCTCTCCATACCCCTCTCTCTCTCCTCTCTCTTTCTCTCTCTCTCTCTCTCTTTTTCTTTCTCTCTCTCTCTATCTCTCTCTCTCTCTCTCTCTACCTCCCAAGCTCTGTCATCCTATGGCACCAATGCAGTACAGCTAGCTGGCAACATAAAAAGCTGTGTAATGCTAGACCACTGATGACTCCATTAGATTTGCCATAAAAACCACATTGTCTCCAAAAGCACTTCAGAGTGAATTTGCCTGAGCTCCTTGCCAAACACAATGTGCTACAATACTGCTGCAACAATATTCAAGCTTTCCCCCTACCGGATCCACCGTCCCAGCTTGCAGAGACACTCTTTACCTTTACAGCAACTGTCCGTACGACATGGAGAGAGAAGAGAGAGCAACAAGGCTTGAATATGAATGTGACGACCGTGTGTGCGTTTGTACACTATGCTGCTCCAAAGCGAAAGAGTAAAAGTAGAGGAATGAGTAGGTGAAGAGGGAGATAGTGAGAGATAAATAAGGAGACAGATATAAATAAGGAGACAGATAGTGAGAGGTATATCATTATCTTCAAGTCCTTATAAAACCTGCGGCTGTGACTCAGACCACAAGCCCTAACGCCCCCCCCCCCCCCCCTCTCCCCAGGGCCCCCCTCCTTTCCCACGACGAGGCAATCTTTCCTTCCATTTTTGATTATGGATTGCGTGACATGATCTTGGCCAATCCCATTTCGCCAGCTGACAGTTATGCTGGCAGTGCCATTTAGCTCTAAGTGGGCGCTCCATCTTTTCCAGCAGCCATTTACATGTTTGTGTCTCATTAGGACATTTTTTTAAAGGCTGGCCCCGTGTCTGGAGGGCGGAGGGGGAATTTCACTGACCAGATTAGTTTTCACCTTTGATACGAGAGCATATCGCTCACCCGCTGGAATGGGATTTGGGGAGCGAATTGAGTGGGCTTTGAAGTTAAACCGCTGCCGTGCTAAGGCCGATCTCTAGAGAAATACTAATGTGCAACATGACTCACACACACACACTCAAACACCGACACACACATACGCGTACTGGTGAAAGCTCAACACCATGCAAACACACCCAACCCATGCTCACACCTTTAAATCATACACATACACACACAAACGTAAACTTTAAAACGTAAATTTTAAACACATGCTCTCAAAATATACTGTATATGCCATGTGGAAAAACTCCAACTATTGGGCATGAAAACATCTTGTCAAGCAAAAGCCTCTATGACACCTTAGGACCCCACTGAAGTCACCTGCATAACAGCATGATCCAGCATTCAGTCACATTACATTCACAGTACCCAGGAACCGAGCACAACCACGGAGAAAATAAATTGTTTGAATATTTCAATTCCGCTGAGCTGATAAGGCATTCAAAGGCTACTTAATAGAGCTTGCCACAGATACATCCCCCCCCCCCTCCTCTTTGTCGCCCACCTTCAAATCATACAAGTCTAATTTTCTCCTGTCCTTATCAGACCCTGAGGTTCACTGGGGCCTCTTCACATCAATAAGATACTGTGTAATTAGGAGTCCACATCCTGCAGCAGCACAGAGCCCATTTCAGGGACAGTGACAAAACAGAACTACAACCCCCAGCACTGACCTTGTCCCCTGATGCAATGATAAGGTCATGCAGTCAAAGTTCAGAGGTCAATGTGATGCGGCTGCTGTACCACAGTGCTGGTGTAAACTACTGGGAATTAATCGCCTGTGACCTGGAGTGGGGGCTAGTACGCTAACAAATCCTTCCCCTAGCCGGTTGTCTGGGCAATTGATTAGAGCAGCTGTTGTGGCCTTTAACCCCCAGGCTTCCCTGATGTCCCTGTTTCCCATCCCCTTTTTTCTCGCGGGCTGCCAGCTAGAACAGCACAGCAAAAGATGTGTGGGAGACCTGGGGGAGATGGGCTGTCTTGGCTGACAAGACCGGCAGACAGTGGAGCCAGCCAGCCATCCAGCCGAGGCTGGTCTGGATCGCACACTACCACGCATGGTCCTAATAGAGGGGAAATCAGCTCTGAATGTTTTGCCTAGACTGGCCAGCATTTTGTAAATGAGGTGGTGTCGGGTTCACTTTGAGGCTCAAACAATAAATAGTACTCCTCAGGAAGGGAGGTTGTTACCCTGATGGTCTCCCGTCCAGGTTTTGAGGCAGCTTTCTGGGCTGTGCTACTAGGTACAATGTTGTAGCAGGAGTCTTGATGAAGAGCGCGAGCTGACTTGTTGAGTTTGAGATTGTCTGAGGGATTTGTTGTAAGATGTGACAAAGAATAAACTGTCTATTCAAAGGAAAGATCTATGCGTGCTTCCTTCTATCAATAAGCAGTTAACATACAGTGCAATTGTTCAAAGTCTGGCAAAAACCTTTAATCAGGAAAGAAAGTCAACAATATGATTATTGTTCATAAATTACAATTGTCAGCATGGATAGATTTACAATTGAAGTCAGTGTAGCTTTAGTCTTCATAAAACTGCTGGGCTCCTTAGGCTGCCAATTACCCAGTTATTTTATATAAACAACAAAACTGGGAAAGCACTGAATAGGCCATTAACTTCCTATGGATTGTATTACTTTGTTGTCTATGTACAAATCCACACACATACAGTACAAATCCACACGGAAACACACACACACACACCTACAAACTCATCCGTTTATTCAAGACTTCCCTTCAGCTGGGAACAGCAATATTATAATCTTTCAACTACTTAGATGAAAACTAACAGTCATTTGAATAACAATTGGCTATAAAGTAATGCAATTTGCACCCAAAATAAGGCAAGAATGAATAAGGCCAGATGAGAAACGGAGGCATGTATCTCAGTCAATATGATAAGTCAGGGAAGATGAGAAAGAAGACAGAAAACGGACTGCTGGCTGACTCCAGCAGTGCCCGGGAGAAAAGTGTTGATGGTCCAGATTAATGGTGGGCAGAGCTCCTCAGAACTCATTACTCATGAAGAAAACAATCTTCATCACACGCCAAACCATTGGCAAGCAGCAATCTGTTAAAGAAGCGAGGAAGACCACTTGCTCAGCTCGACCAATCACACCAAAGTGATTAGCTAGCAGCTCAAGCCAAGCTCAGACTGGACAGCTCAGAACTAGGAGGAGAGCTGTAGCCTTCCAAACCAGAGAGACCGTTCCAAACCAGTGGTTCTGGCGTTGGTGTAAACCCACACACGTAGGGGACTGCTTAATACAGCCTCCTGCTCTCGACAACATGGCAATGGAAGCTACAAATAAAACTTGGGCAAATTGAATTAGATAGTTATATTTTTAAACTGTAAGTGCCTAAACACTGTGCAAGAAAGTGGACCAATTAGCTATATCAGCTGTTCAAGCTGCAAACTATGGCAACCTTTTGTCCCGTGAGTAGAGAGCAGATCTTTGTGTTCCCTGCGTGTGGCCATGTTCCTTCTTTTGCCTGGCTGCACCAGCAGAAGGCTGGAGGCAGGAGGCAGCCTGGTTGCCCACGCAGTGCTGGACATGGATGTGTGTTCCTCCATACACTGCCATCTTTTAAACAAGAGTGGGAGAACCCCAGGTCAGGGGTCACACAGGGTGAGTGGCTAGCAAATGGTCAGCATGCCCTCCTAGCATCCTTAGCCCCCTCTGCTGTGTCGCACACAGTGACACTTACATGGCACTGAGGGTACTTTTACCATAAAACAACACAGGCAAAACATTAGTCAGTATAATGGCAGACGATCACTGGTATTTTGTTTGTGTTGAGAGGTTTCTCCTGAAAACAAAGTCAAAGCTATTCTACGAAAGCGAACCTTACAGCTCATCTATTTAGCTTCACTCAGACACCTCATGTGTATTATGTGGTGCTGAGCTATCATTGAGCAAGACTATCTATTTTCTATTAAGCATCACACAGACAGCCTGTCCTAATGGGCATATGACAATATATCTCTGAACTGCTTCTCTGTTATTGGCCTATGGCTTCAGAGCCTTTGTTATGATTGGATACTGACAAAAGGCAGCTTCCCTGCATTCCGCTCCTTCTCAAAAGGTCTGTTTGTGCATGTTAAACAGGGACGCAATCAGATGGAGAACTATTGCCCCAACGTCAGTCACTTCTGCTGCTTGCTATCCCTACAACGCCCGTGTTTTTGACAGAGAAAATACATACAGCCGGTTAAGAGGGAAAAGGCTTGTCAGTGTTGATGAAGACTGATGATCAGGCTGCATTGCTGTAAATGAATAAGTCAGCCCTCCCTTTCCAGCGGAGACAGGCCTAATAAGAGAAGGGGGCTGGGCCAATCCAAACTACACCAGACAAGACCAAGCCATGCTGGGCAAGTTTAATCTAACCAATGGATTGGAATGAGACTGGCACTGTCCAAGGTGCTGAAAGCTGGAAGGCAGTGTGCTAGTGGTCTGTAAGCCCACAGAGTACCACAGTATCCCTTAATGATTCAGACAGTTAATAAACATTAGTGGTCTTAGCATCCAGCTGCTTTTTTCAATAAAAGCCTATAATGAAGTGGGTGTAACTAGTGATATAACTGTCTGTTTGTAAATAGCAAATGTAGTTCTACAGTTACTCTGACAACAGCAAAATGCCCTGGGGGAATATCCTACCAAGCAACACATGGATGATGGAGCTTGTCCAATATCCTTCCTCATTGAACATTCTAACCACAGATGGAAGACAGGCTCTCTCTAGTTGGTGTTCCTAAGCCAAGTCAAAAGCATGTCATTAAACTCTTCTGTTAATATCCCAAAAAATAACTGGATGGAAATCCCCAGGGACAATTGTATTGGTCTGTCACATTATTTGTAGACTAATCACCTTCACACACAAGCTCCCTAAATGCTGAATGAAAACTGCCCATCACATAAAGGCTGGAGACTGTGGCGAGTCTCTCTCTCTCTCTCTCTCTCTCTCTCTCTCTCTCTCTCTCTCTCTCTCTCTCTCTCTCTCTCAATTTTCTCAATTTTCCATCGTACAAAGCAGTATTTTATGGCCGATCCTGTCATTTTGTTCTGAATGGTTTACCCCCACATTGGTCTGTATTGTACAATTTAGAGTTGATATTCTCAGTTTGGGGCTTTGATGTGTAACCCAGATAAGGGGTCACCTCAAACTGCACCACATAACCTCTGCCTGTATATATGGGATGACAATGACAAAGATATCACAAAAGTGATATGACAGTAAGAGCTATATCACAGTACATCTTTACTGCAATGGTTTTAAAAGATTATGGGAAAAGTTTGGATATGGGTCCATGAATGATTCCTTGAATCCATTGAAACAGATGCTAGCTTTTTAGGGGTCAGGTTATTTTTTTATAATACTGTGTGGCCCATGAATCCGTTCTCCACTGAAGGATTAAGAAAATATGATAGTAGCCTGCAGGAGCATGACAACCCTCTCAGCTGGTCATTAAGAGCATATGCAACAGGTTTAGTGTGCCAGAGCAAGCCTTAAAAAAGAACACACCGCAAAAGCTGTAGAATAGACAGGAGAGTGATGTCACGAGTCCGTAAATAAGGGTCCTTTTCTCGGGCACTGCAGAGACATACTGCGGGTGTGGTGACTGCATTAGCAAACACGCGATCTTCTCCGCGCAAACATCCGAATAAAACGCAGGGTCTTCTACCACTGACCGTGGAGCAACAGCTCCCTATACCACCGCCATCACTTCTATTTGACATGCCCTGAAGTTCAAATCATTAATCTGGTGTCACGTCCATTAACTAAATTGCCTCGCGATCTCACTTTAGTCTTGAGCTGACAGTCACAAGGTACCCAATGACGGCGCGCTGTCAAGCGCAGCTAAAAGCTTCTCTCCTTGACCAGGTTGGATATTAAATATACATACATTGCCTCAGCCCCGTACAATAACAATCTGACATCTCTGCGCTCCATGTAAGAACAACTTGGTATTCTACACACAACCAGCTCGCTCCCAGAGTCTTCTGCGCTGCTTTTCCCTCTCCCATCTAAAAACCAACGCTCTTTCCTTTGGGGTTTTCACAAGCATATTTCTGAACATGAATAGCAACAACATTGAAGCGCCTCATAAATTGTGCAGGTAAAAAGCTACCATCATTTCAAGCACACCACTTTCATGCACTATCAAGGACTGACCTCCCAGTCTAGCGAATCCCACTCTTCGGTAAACATCCGGAGGATTGCTGTTCGTCCAAAAGCGGACCAGGCGCAGCGGCACTACGGAACGACTGAGCGATGCGATGCCATAGCGCTATTGGTATTTTCCACATGAAATCAATTTTAATAGGGAACGACTGCAAGAGAAGGCTTCCGAAAATACACAATGCGACGTCAAGACCAAGCAAGCTAAATTAACGAGTCCGTGCTTTACAATCGAACACTTCGGTGGGAAAGGTTGGAACCAATTAGTACACCACTTGCGCTCGCAGGCGAATACTGACAAGGCGCACGTTCTATTGAGCATCGTTTTATTTCAGCTGCTGTACAGCTTTTGGAGGAGGAGGCACACAACAAAATCAACAACTTCTCTCAAAAACATGTTGCTGGCTATAACATAACAAAATAATGGCATTCTTAACCAGATAATATTGCGCAAATTGCCATAGACATTTTCCTCGGCGGGAAAACTAAATAAAAAGCTTTTTAAGGTCCCTTTTATCATAAAGTGTTTGGCAAAACACGTGACCCTCCTTTCCTTTGTGAAATGGGTGCATTTGATACATCATAAGAAACAACCAGTTCTAAAGGTTGGGAACAGTGGGTCTGGTGAGGGGTAGGCAATGAATGACACCACTAACTGTACTCACCATTAGCACAGCAAAGTTATTGTGATGAGTGCAATGAATAGTGGTTGTGTTGCCCGCGGAGCCTGTTATGTGGCACCCCTCTGCCCGCCAGCCACCGTGCCCATCTAGCAAGTCAAAATCCCAATAGGCTGCGGTGGGGTCTACACCCAGCGCAAAGTGCCTCAGAGCGATGGTAACGGAGTGCACGGCGCTTCCGAGGCTGCACCCATCTGCAAGAAAACAACACATGTTAGGGAAACCAAGTAGAAAGTCTTTAAGTGCAATTGCCATAGCTAGTTAGCACGCACAAATAGATTCGGGCGCACACACAAGCACAACATATACACACTTTATTTGCAGTGGTTGTTATAGGTTGTAAAATGAGTAACTTTAATGTGTGTGTATATTTATACTTTATTCCGTAACAAGTTAGGGTTATGCATCGGCAGGATACATAGTTTGTAAGATCACCCTGTAGGTATCACCAGTGAGTTAAGTATATGTAGTCTACGTGAACAAATGGTGACGTCTTAATATCAGGCAATAAAGCGTGATCAGATGTGTGACAGTTGAAAATATGAATGAAAGACAGACAAACGCATAGAATAAAACATGATTCTTAGTCGACGTCTGCAGATTACGCCGAATAAGGATATGTTACATGCATGCGCGTGTCCTTGTGTTGTCGACAGCTCATTGTAGACAGACCGTTGACATCATAGGCATGATGATAAAATGGATGTCCTCTTACCTAATTTGGTGAAAGCAACTGGTGTTGAAACACTCCTACGTTTTCCATCATCTGCAAGATTTGAAGAATTCCCTGTGCAAGGAAAGAGTTTCCCATTTCGAAAGACAATAAACTGCAGCTTGCAAGTCGAGTTATCAACAGATTGCAACGCTGAGGGGATAGGCGTACCAGCCAGTGGTACATGGATTGAGGCGACTGCCACTGAGTTCTGCGGATGGAATAAAAAAGGACAAAATAAAAATTAAATAATGCCATTCGCTATTGATGCGCTGAAAATGTTAACTCCAGAAGGGCAAGACTGACAAATTGCTTCCCATGCGGAGGCGACCAGAGAGAGCAAGTAAGAAGGGGACTAGGGTATCACCCGGTACGTCTGAAGCGCTCTCGTGCGCCTATTTGGTCAGGCTCCCTGCCGCAGAGGTGGAAATGGTTCTTACCATTTCAGCTCCAGGGCACATCAACACTGCAGCTTGATTTAAAGAGACAACCGGCCTCACTTTATCTTCCCCTTACAATTCATAAACACCACAGAACTCCCTGAAATTATCCTATGTAAGCAATGGAAGGAACATTGGAGAAGAGACGTGCATGCGGATTATTGCACGCGCATTATCTTGGAGGTTTGACTGCACTTTTAAACCCAGAGCAAGTGCTGCTGTACAGTGTTTGAGGTCAAACGTAATCATATAAAGAGATTTCCAAAATGCTAACGTCAGCTATAATACATGTATATGTAGGTAGATGCGTCAAACTGAAATATGTTGCTGTGCTAAAATTACAATATGTCATGCACATCGGATCTAAAGAATTGTCTCTGTCACTACAACTAAACCCGATATCATATTTGTTCCTTATAACTAAATTGTGGGGATGGATGACAACTAAATTTAGCAATAGTTGTAGATAATGTAGCAAAATAAAAACCTCTAGGTTTATGAGGTTTAAGAACTATAATCACTGTTAAAAGAGCCTGACATCAGCAGTTTTATTCTCCAAATGGAACAGGGTCTTCCCTCAGTGACATGAGTGCACCTTCTACAAGGTGACCACCACCTGCCCTTCCAGAACATGATGATCACATGTTTAATAACATTACAAAATGAATCTACAAGCCAATGTCATTGTAATTTCACTGAATGTTGGAAGCCAAGTTTATTCAGTGCGATAGAAATAGGTGTCTTAACTCCTGCTCCTGATCGAAATTCAAGTTATCCTGACCAACCATTCCATTACACTACGGAGGACAACTCCATAAAGTCACATGGGGCTACAGAGTACTTTAGCACGATTCCTTCTCTTTGCTACCGCTGTGTGAAGCAGCCTGTGCTCTTTTATGGCCAAGGTTTGTTGGCTATTCGTTTCTGCATTGACTCACACTTGAAAGCCTATTGATTTCCATCCCGCAGAGAGAGAGAGAGAGAGAGAGAGAGAGAGAGAGAGAGAGAGAGAGAGAGAGAGAGAGAGAGAGGAAAGTGAGAAAGGGAGATAGGGAGAAAGAGGGAAGGAGAGAGAGGGAGAGAGAGAGAGAGAGAGAGAGAGAGAGAGAGAGAGAGAGAGAGAGAGAGAGAGAGAGAGAGAGAGAGAGAGAGGGGAGGTTGGGGGAGAGAGAAGAAAAGAGAGATATGACAAGAGAACCAGAGAAAGAAAGTGAGAGAGAGAAAGAAAGAGGGAGTGAGAAAGGGAGAGTGGGACGGAGAAAGAGGTAGAGAAAGAAAAGGGAGGTAGGGAGAGAGAGAGAAGAGAAAAGAGGAGTAGAGAGATGGCGAGAGCGACAGAAAAAGAGAGAGCGAGAGAGAGAGAGAGAGCGAGATAGAGAGAGACAGAGAGAGAGAGAGAGAGAGAGAGAGAGAGAGAGAGAGAGAGAGAGAGAGAGAGAGAGAAGGAATGCCTGCCTTGGAATTTATTTGCCATCGTAAGGCTTAAGCAACCACTCTGTCTCCCAGAATCCAAAGGATCTAGTCATCCGGGACAGTGTGGAGGAGCACCAGAAGGGTAACATCAGAGATGCCAGGTGACAGACGGGACTGGCAGCACTACCTTCAGATCCAATCACAGGCTGGGCGCATGGCAGCTGACCTCATAAGTCAAAGCGCACAGCACACCACCAGACTCCTATGTTCTGTCCTCCTCCAATATCCCCATGCTACCTGACTCTTCATCCTTGCTCCTCTTTCCCTGTCTTTAGAGGCCATATTAAAGGGATTTATAGCCCTGAGGCTGTTTGGTGGCATGAACAAGGCCTTATTCTAACAAACATTGGCTTGTTCTTAACTCTCTAAAGGAGGTATGTTTACATCTTAAGCCCAATTGGGACCTCACACTTCAGACTTGATTTAGTCAGGCGCTGCAACGCCACCTGACCTTCCCCGAGCGCCTCCCCTTTCGGATAACGTGGCATGCTGTCGCCTTAGTAACCATTATTACTCCACCCCCCCCACTTCCATCCTTTCTGTTCACTCGGCTGTTACCTTCTCTCTACTTTCCTTACTATTGGACTGCCTTAGCTGGCAACATGTTTCTTGTTTTCAGACAAAGAGCCTCCAAAACAAAGTCAACAATCACCTTCTTTTGACTTCAGAGGTATCTGTGGTGAGATGATCAGTGCCTCTCCTCTCTCCTAATTTCCCCCCATCTCTTGTTCCTTCTCCTCTCGGTGCTAGTTTACAGTATACAAGGCAACGGTATAGACGTCATCTACAGTATACGAGTCAACAGTATACAGTACAAGTTAGTATACAAGACTTGAATATCACAACAGCTACAACAGTTGCTTGCAAATATATGTTTAATATGAACTTGCACATGCCTTTCTTGGAAGGTGCTTTCGAGGAGAGCGACAGTTTAGCATTTATTGAATTCTAATTGTATTATTTCAAGTAAAAAATAAAAAATAAATCTCTATAATGATTTTCATGGTTGAGGCTTACACTGCCTATTCCTCCTGAGCATTATTGTCGTGTTCGGTCGTTATCATCGCTCACTGTGAGAAATTAAAACAGGCTACAGGGTTGCTATGCCAACCAGCTGCTTCCCCCAGACATAGTTGTGTGTGTGTGTGTGTTTGGGGGGGATTTGAGTCAGGAAATAAGGCAGACACCAACAGGCGTATGACTCCAATTGATCTTAAAAATACATAAAAACATCAAGTAATGGGATACTCCTACAGCAAGCTGGAATACTCATACTTTACTCTGTGAGAGTTCAAATCAATCTATTCTGTTGATCTAAACAGTTCATTCCAGCTACTGTAATGCAATGTAATCATCTGCAGACGCTTTTATCAAAAACGACAAACAGCACAGGGGAGATTTAAACCTGTAACATTGCAAAGACGTTCCGAATTCACAGCAGGCCTACAGTAGGGATACGTTCTTGCACAGTTAAATATTTTTCACAACAGAATGATTGAGAGGGATGTGAGGCAACCAGGATGAGCGAGGTGTTGGGCTCAGCAGCACCAGTCCTCAGTGTGCTGTTACACCCAGACATATCTAACACAGAACAAAGACCTGGTTCTCCACCAGCCCACTGGGATCAGCCATAATGGAAAGGTTAGACTGCATATGTTAATGCACTTTATAGTCATTTCAAAGCTATGTACAAATAAAAGCTTCCAGACAAGTGCTTGAGAGACAAAGGCCAAGCCTGGGGCTTTTTATTTATTTAGTTATTCATGTTTTTATTTATTCATTCATAAAAGAAAACGGTAGATACTTGTTCAATATTTTGATCACTCTCGGAAAGAGTAGATGTGAGTTAATGGAAGTACATCAATGAATTACATTTGCTTTTGTGAACCAATCTCCATGAATGACAGAATAAGTATATATGCAACAGGTCAAACTGGTTCTCATTTGAAATTGTGCCCACATATCTTTAGAAACCCATCCAAAACTGTGGAACCACCGGCTCCCTCCCACACTTCTCCAGTTTGACTCAGCCTGAAGATATCTAGCCGAACGATAGGGGATAGGGGGTGGTGTGTGTTTGTTTTGGAGAGGGGGGAGGGGGGTGACACTTGGCACCGCACATATAGTTGGCCAACACACAGCTAATGTGGGTGTGCAGGGCTTGCCTGAGTGGTGAAACAAAGCAATAACTTGGATGAGGCCACAGGGGGTGTCTCTGTCAAGCCCACACCAGTCCAAATCACATAACCTGTGCCTCCAACCTCTCCATTCAAGAAGATCTCTGTCTCTGCTACCCAGTACTCTCCAATTGTTTCAACCTTCAGTTTCATGGGACGAATTGCAGTCCAAGAGACAAACCACAAGATAACAGTACAATAAAGTAAATATGCTGTTTCCCTGATTCACTTAGAGGGCCTCCCATTGTCTCACTAGATTCAGAGTTGCTGTTGTTTTTGACATAAAGACGGTCTGGGTTGCCAGATATAATGAAATGTCAGACATGTCATATTTGTCAGCAACAATTTACTAAAATGCATCTTAAGAAGCAGCTGTCAGAATCAATAGTTCCTCTCCAGATATTGCATTGTACTTGGATGTTGTGATTAAATGGGATCTTTATTTCATGTGAGCGGGAGAAAACAATGGTGCCTGCCAGAGCCTTGCAGATTGTAATTTGAGATTAGGCTCCCAAGGTGAAGTGAATGTGACCTGCAGCCGTTCTCCACAGATTCACTTTTTCACTTACCTTTCAGTCGCTGTTTGATTTCTGTGCGAGTTATTTACAACACATTCTGTGCATGGTGTGCATTTGACCCCAATTAATGACATCTGAGCAACTGGGGTGCTACAATTTCAGGATGAGAAGCTTTTAAATGGATTACAATGCCTCCTATTGAATTCTTTGGAAGAGTTGAACTCAACAAATTAATTTCAATGACATGATTATCACAGTAGAGTGTTATAGATTCTAACTTCAACCACTTCCCACAATCAGGCAGCTAGAGGAGTACACACACGCACACACACAAACACACACACAAACTTACCAGTGCAGATTTGCACAGCCTGACACACACACACACACACACACACTCCCAAACTCAAAAGTGCGGATTCACACAACATGTGCATACACACACACACACACACACACACACACACACACACACACAGGTAAGGACAGGGACACACACACACCCCTCTGAGGTCCGTATCAGAGGTCTCACCCATGATGTATGGAGTGTATTAGTTCATAGTAATAACCATTGAGAGATGTTGGCCCATGGAGCCTTTTCCAATTGATGATGCTGCAGCAAGGAGCTATAGCTACTGATCCTCGAGTGTCTCCATGGTAACCTGGTTATGAAGCTGTGTGACTTAACAACTTCATTGGAGGGCAGAGAGGGGGGGCCTGGGGGACAGTGGGGGGGGTGGGCTTGGGCGGGGGTGGGGGGGTGGGGGTGGTGGGGGTGTATTGGGCAGCGGCCTCCTGGCGGAAAAAGTGCCTTTACATCAAAGTGGCGAGATAAGAATATACAAGTGTGAGAGTTCCGAAGGTTTGTCCATTCAACAGCCAAATGATGGTCTGCTTCAAAGGGCTGCCTATAGATCTGCACAAGGGCCATCATCTGAAGTCATAGCAAGAACCTTCGGGGCCTGTACGCCATGGTAATCAAGCAATTTAATAACCTGAGACGCTTTTGTAAGGAGTTGATGAGAGAATGTCTTTTAAAAGTCTAATAAAAACTGACTTTGTTAATCGTGTGCGGGTATGCTGGTTGTGTTTGTTAATGTCAGTGTATTACAGCTGACTAGGTGGCACAGGGAAGTATTTTCTGATGCCTTGACTGAATAGGAGAACATGTCATCAATCGTTCACCTCCAAACGCCAAACACATGTAAATCAATGAGATGTCAAAGAGGCAGGGGGATATGGCTGTCTGCATGGCAAAGCAAACTAACAATGAGGCTGCAGAGCAGATCTTGTGAGATGAATCACCTCTGCACACATCTAAACGCCATCACGGGGGTTCTGAAATTTCACCACTGTGTTTGATGATGCGAAAAGCTGACTGATTCCAGCTGAACCCTCGCAGTAGTCGGCCTCAGGCAGGAATGAACCCACATGTGTCAGTCACACACACACACACACACACAAGCACACATGCACACACACACAAGCACACACACGGCATACACATGCATACATGTATTTACACATGCCTACACACCAACACACACACACACACACACAGTCACGCACACACTCCCACACATTTATGCATACACAGGCCGGCAAGCATGCACACATACACACATGCAGGGGGATACACACATTCTGTCACAAGTCTTCATTATTTGTGGATAGAGCCAAAAGGGGAATGTGGACGACCCATGGTCATGTCCAGCATGGTATATCTGGCGTGCAACATTAAAACGATCAAACATTAGAGGCTGTTGTGTCTGACAGTGTTTACCCTTCAAATTAGTATTTATTTCATGTTCATAAACCTCAGCCGTTTTACCAGGCTTAATTTTACTGAGGAATAGACTTGGAGGGAGAGAAAAAGGCTTTATATTTATGGCTGCCTCTAACCATATTAATTCCTTCCCACTAATCCTTGGCTGCACCAAATAAAACTGTAATGGCTTTGTGGCAATCTTTATCACTCTGTCTGATGATGAACTCACTGGCAACAATGACAAACTCACTCCCGGGCCATGGAACCGTCCATCATAAGTTCCCACAGAAAGTGTGTGCGTGTTGTAATGGCAATTTTTGACATAGTTACAATATCTATGTTTCTTAAAGCGGTAAAAAGTAAGTTCCTTTGTTTATGGACAGAAACTGAGGTTCTGTGATGTGGTTTACTCTGTAGAAGGGACACTCAGATTGTCTTAAGGTATTTATGGTGTTGTTTTAAGATGCCTTGACTATTCAGATCTACACAGTGCCACTCGAATTCTTCCGTAGCAGTGTCCAGATGCATGTGTGTGTGCATGCTTGGGCAAAAAGGATGCGGTTACCAAACAAACAGACATTCTTCCAAAAACATCCCATAGCACAGATCATGTCTGTGAGGTGGCTTTCCCACAACATGTGTCATACGAATAGGTATCACGTGACAATTCTACCTTTTTCATGAAGGTTTCTACCCACATGCCAAAACAATCATTTTAGACCAGTTGACCCAAACTGAGTCACATGGTGTTTGGCGTGCTCCACTGCCCCCCCGTCTCCCTGGGCAGCTGTTTGAGGTATATTTTGGTCCTTGTTTATTTTGAACACAGACAGAAACAGAGAGACAGGAAAGGCTGGGGGGGGGGGGGGGGAGAGAGAGAGAGAGAGAGAGAGAGAGAGAGAGAGAGAGAGAGAGAGAGAGAGAGAGAGAGAGAGAGAGAGAGAGAGAGAGAGAGAGAGAGAGAGAGAGAGAGAGAGAGAGAGAGAGAGAGAGAGAGAGAGAGAGAGAGAGAGAGAGAGAGAGAGAGAGTGGGTGGGTGGAGAGATGGGAGAGAAAGAGAAAGAGAAAAGGGGATGACATGCAGGAAATGGCCCGGGCCAAAATTGAACCCGGGAGCATGCGGTCAGGCTTAGCCTATGTGCTACTCTCTCTACCCGCTGAGCCACAGGGGTGCACCCCCTAGGGAAGCTGTTCAGCATGCTGCTGAGCACTGCCTGGGGCCTGCCTGGGGCCTGCCAGGACGGCACTTTTCTGGCTGCCAGAGAGAGCAAGGAACCGGGCTGCGATTCAGGATTTATGGTCGTGCTCCTGTGGCACAAACGCATATCCCTTTAATCGATCTGCTGAAGCATTACCATGACCCTGATCGTTCAGCTTCTTCCCTGTCCCCAACCCCCTTCTCAGCGTGATCAATGAGCAGCCCATCCGTGACTACCTCCTGGTAGAATAGGTCAAACCAAGGCCAGATACCATGGATTTTACTTATTGAGAATGGGAATAAAATGTGGTCTCTACTAGGTAAATTAGCAGAAAAAAGAGAGCCATATTCTATCTCAAGAGAAGATAGAGTGTTTATTATGATGATGATTACAATGATGATGACAATATCACTAATGCTGTTGACCTGATGAAGATCTGGATGAGGATCTAATAGACTCCAGAGTCGGGATTTCCCTTGGGATCTGATATACGATCTGGTCTAATATGATTAAGGACAATGACATAAACCCTACAGAGCGTCATCAATCCTCAGGCCTTCATTCCAATGATGCAAATATCGCCATGGAGATGTGACGGGGAGGCGGCTGTAGTGATGACGACGCTCACAACACAGCCAGAAAACAGAGACATCTCCGCCCCTGGCCGGAGAGCGCTGACGTGACAGCCCGAATCTGGGCCAGCTCCTGTCAGCGCGCCTCCTCCAGCACCTTCGCCTGGCACAGGTTCATCTCTGGTACACAGCCTCAGGAGCGGGCCGAGGGGGCACGCTCCGAGCCGCCAGAGGGTTGGCCGAGAGCCAGGCTCGAAGAACCAGCAGGGACGCATTAGCGGGTCTGCTGACCCAACGGGGAGGCGATGAGTGACGTGTAGATTTTCTTTGTCGCGCTAATTAGAACGGAAGCATGTGCATCGAACAAACGCGCATACAAGCGTCTGACCGTGTCGCTTTTACCATCTGTTACGTTTGGTACAGTATACAGAAGGTTGTGATACAGGAGGACTACGAGACTGTCTAGGGAAGCATAAAGGAGTCGGTCTGGGTGGGCTGTGATTGACTCTCTTGTAGATTGATTTCTTGTGCTTGTACTTGTTGGAGCATGTACTCAATGACTCAGCTCCCTGACATTGCTTCCTGTGGGTGCTGTGACTGCCCACTGGTGTATTCCCAAACAAACATGCAGTGTGTGAACATGCTCAAACACGCGCATGCAGAAACGCACACACACACGTTGGCCTCGTCCTTGTATTGTGCCACGCCAAAGCATCTGCCATAGTGTAGTAGCTATTAACACGAATGCCGAATATCTGAGCCTTGAATCTCCTCATGTCCCATTCTCCACTTGACTACAAGCAGTGGGAGTCAGTGAAGAGAGATTGCAACATAAAGGCCCTCCTCCTTGACTCCTGCCTCTCTTATCTAGTCACCGGGCTGTTTAAATGCCCGTGTGTTTCAGCAGGGGTCAGATTACTATCACACATGTGAGCGTGTGTGCGTGCGTCTAGCCAATATGTGTGCGTCTAGCCCGCGGAGTGATTTATACCAGCTGGCATCTCTACGCTCTTAACTGCTGTCCCCTTCATCTGGAGAGAGACGCTATCTGGCTCGGTGTCTGTGTTCCTCATGACCTCCCGCTGTCACTCCTCTGGGAGCCCAGGTTGTCCTTCTCACCAGATTAAAGAGCCAGGCTGCCGGGGCCTCGGTCGCCTCCTGGAACACCTCCGCCACGGGAAGTCGAAAACGCTCATCCACATCCTTGTTCATGACACCCAGCTGCAGTTTGGTCTTGCATACGTATTGTGCATGAACAGCCACCACATTGCCTGTGAGTGGAATAATGGCAGCCCAACTCAACCAACCTGACCAAAGGCCCGAGGGAGTCTTGGCATAAGGGGTTCATCTGGTTTGTTCCGGAACACTTGGCATTGGGGACGTTCCACACCGTGCCCCTCAGAATGGATGGCACGTACACTCCCTTCGTTCTCATTAATTATTGCGGAGAAAATGGGCACCATTACAACTCATTACCAACTCTGCTATTAGCATACGATGTTGGTCTTCTTGGGAGGCACCCCCCGTTACCCCTCCTCCCCTCTTCAGCATAGCTGGCTGAAAACTATGGCATTCCTCAGAAGAATGTTTTAATAGATAAGTGAATTATCAGATGCTGGTTCATGCTATGTGCCATTCTCGCTGAGCATGTGAGCGCAGACAAAAACAAATGAGGTGCTAGTGGAATAGATTTATCTTAAACAGGGAATACTTTGTGTGTGCACGCTACGATGAGCACATTTCTCATTTTGTACCCATTAATATTAGAATGCCGAATTTGTCATCAGGAAAATGCTTCAGAAGCAGTTTGGCTGAAGAATATTTACGGGTATGTTCTATTGACATTCTTCCCGTCAGAGTTTTTTGTTTTGAAGCTGGGAAAAGGGGGGGGGGGGGGGGGGGGGAGTCAAACACACACTCATGTGAGAGAGAGACAGAAAGAGAGAGGACACGTGAAAGGAAAAGGGAGTGGAGAAACATTTCACTGAGGCCTAACCCTAACCCTACATACAAGCTGCTCAAAGGCAAATAAAGTCAGCTGCAAAACTGCAGCCTCCTTGGAACTGATTTCTTCATGAAAAAGCCTGGTTGAAGAGAGAGATAGGAAGAGAAATCGACAGAGAGAGAGGGGGGGGGGTGAGAGAGAAAGGGAGGGTCAGAGAGATAGAGGTAGAGAGGGGGGGGGTGAGAGAGAAAGGGAGGGTCGGAGAGATAGAGGTAGAGAGGGGGGGGGGGGTGGGAGAGAGAAAAAGAGAGAGATGCTACTGCCGGTCTGGTTTTGGTTACGCTCCAGGGATAGACCTGCTTTTCCATGTCAGTATAAATGTAAATTTCACCCAGTAAACCGCTCCAGGCACCTCTTCCCCTTGGATCCAGGATTAAGGTGTGAGACTCAGTCAGAGGTAAATGTGTATGTGTGTGTGTTTTACTGTACTGTGGATGTGTGTATCGATGAAGAACATGGATGTATGTGTGGATGTGTGTGAGACTATGCCCCTGCACTATTTTTGACAAACTGAGAGGCAGTCATATTGTGTCAGTGCCTCCCTACGACGCACTAGGCCATACATGAAACATGGACACATTTCAGCTAGGATAGCTTTCGTTGGCAGTTGAAACAACTGCCAAATGTATGTATGTATGTATGTGCATGGGGGGTGGGGGAGGGGGCAAGTGGGGACCACATTGTCAGTGGGCCAGTGGCAGGCAGATTTTTAAAGAGACTTTCATGGATGTGGTGGCAATTGCGGTGCCATTCCCCCTTATCTAAATTACCTTCCCTACGCAAACCTGCATCTCTGGCCAGTTTTAGAGAGGTGAGACCAACTCCCTGCTTACATACACCTGCATACACACACAAATACATATACGTATGTAGTCAGTTAGCAGATGCTCTTATCCAGAGCGACTTACAGTAAGTACAGGGACATTCCCCCACACGGCCGGGAATCGAACTGGCGACCTTCAGTTTACTAGCCCGATTCCCTAACCGCTCAGCCACCTGACTCCCTATATAACACACATAACACACAGACACACCACCACCAACCTTTACATTCCCCCAGGGCCTAGCTCTTCATTTGGATAAAGAGCAAGACAGAGGGAAAGAGAGAGAGAGAGAGAGAGAGAGAGAGAGAGAGAGAGAGAGAGGGGCACACACACTAGTGCAATGCCCCCCCCCACCTCCCCCAACCTCCCCTTCACCACTGTAAGTATCCCGTTTCATTAACATTGAAAGGCTGTGTGTGTGTGTGTGTGAGCCGGTGAGCTGAGCCAAGTATACTCCTGGGGCTGTGAGACCCTGATAAGTGTCGTTACACACCCCGGTGTTTATAAACACACCATGTCAATCAATGTCCCCCGAGAAGAGGAGGCTGACTGTGTCCAATTGAGGCAAACGGACAGTTAAAATGTCTCTCTTCACCCACTGACTACTGTGTGCAATTGGCTATTGCTTAGGCGTTATGCAACAGAGCAAAATGACACTGCTAACATTTTTCCTGGCGTGGGTGCAGAGATACCATCATACTGTGGTGTGATTCTGTCCTTCCACACAAATAGAGTAGGTCGACCTCACAGGATGATGAAACGGAGACACTGCGCTTAGTCAGCTTGTTGGCTAATGCAGGTAAACGCTGGTTTCATGAGGCCTCATTAATGTTCTCCAGAGTGTGTTTGACCCTGAAGAGGCTCCAGTGAGGTCACTGGGAGGCTGGGGTTGGTGGTGAGGCGTTTCCACAGCATCAGAACCCATGCTGCTAGCTGAAGCACCCTCCCTAGTTTCAGCCCTAGAAATGGGCAAACACTTTAAAAACTCAGCAAACACACCACCTGTTGCTAACCATGTCCACAATTCCCCATACCCGGAAGCAAGCAAACACTCTGCTGGAGCCTCACTCAGAGCAGAATAGGTCATGAATTAGAGAACCATGGGACTGAATGAAACAGGCCATTAAGCTAAAGATAGAACAATTAGAGAACATTCTTGGAGGACAGCTTTACAAGTATCTGCTAAGAAAACTACAGGAAGGATAGCATGGAGTCTGACAGGCCGGAAACAATGAATTGTACATTGACAGCCTTCTACAGCTGTCTGTTTGTTCTGTATATAACTGTATCTGGGTCTATAAACCAGATAATACATCTTTGATTAACTTCAAAATAGTAAGGCTGGTTCCAGTCCAAGCCTGTGGAACATGACAGGAAGTAAGTCCTTGATCTGAGCCTGGTCTCGCTGGGAAACACCTCCATAACTCCCCTTGAGCAGCTTCTCAGTGTTAACTTGCAGTTTACTGTTGTGGCGGCGCTAACAGAACGCATTGCTTTCCTGCGATACATTATTCATTAGCTCGGGGGAGCCAAGCTCCTTGTTTGGCAGCTGCTTGTTTGGTTTAGCTTCCCCTGGTACACAGCCCCTCTCCCAGTCCCTGTTCTCACATTATAAAACCTTAATCAACGCTCTTCTTCACCCAAAACCCAGATTTGTCGTACTCTTTCTCGCTCTCTCCGCAGCGGGGGTGAGGAGATGAAACGCGGTCAGGTGAGTCACTGTTAGCCTCTGACTGGGTTTACTGAAACAGAACCGTCTGATTAGTTGGAATTAATCAGATAATGGATTTTAATGAATAAATTATTACTGGTCATTACCTGAGGCAACCAACATCACCAGGAGGTAAAGAGGATTGAATGAATGACTGAATTCTTATTTCCTGTTTTAAGAGAGTGAATCGGTAACTTAGCTACCTATTGCAGTTGGCATAGACTATCATGTGTTGAGTAAGTGTGCAACCATGTACTTGATTTGAGTGAAAAAATGTATTCTGTTAAAACAAATTCTGTTATAAAACGGTATTCCTTACTACTGTAGGCAATGTACTTAACCTTGAGAAGAGTGTACGGATTCTCAACACACATTTACACTTCTGTTCCAGGCTACCAATATGAAAAAAAAAAAAAAAAAATTGGATCACTTCTAACATCAATGTTGTCTGCGGTATAAACAAGTGGTTCACTCACAGGACTGGAATAAAACGATTCACCACGGGATGGATATCAGGCCTCAAAGACCTGCCAATTGGGATTTGATTTGATTCTTTCTCCTATATCAAAACAAGTCTACCTTGAAACACTGTCTGTCTGGTTGGCTGGATGGCTGGCATAGAAGAAAAAGGGGGCTGGGCCTGAGCTGGCTCAATCAATGCTCAGCAAGTTAAACCCACATCATTGGGAGCCAATTGACTTAATTGAAAAGCCATCTTGAGAGCGGACATGGCGTGCTATAAAAAGCTCTGGTCCGTGCAGAGGGTGTGATTGGAGTGCACTTGCCCAGATGTCTGATGGAAAGGAGACTTGTGGAGAGAGCAGGGAAGACGGCTGGTGGCTCGCTGGGCGGCGGCTAGCGGTGGGTAAAACTGATTTTTATTGAACCATTTAAGCGCCCGTCGGCCGCCAAACCTAATTTGCGGCCTTTGTTGCGTTGCCACCATTAGCCGCTAACAACCTTGTCGCTTCAGGAGCAGCTCAATAAAAATAGAGTGAAAAGACAAGGGCCAATCAGACAAACACCTTATTCAATCTTGCCAATTATTCTATCGTTAACATTTCCACAAGACTCGTACTGTATGTCAACACAGACAAAAATCACTGATCAAAGACACTTTGAGTGAAATCCGACACTGAAACTGGCAAGCCTTCATATCTATGAATGTAATAGAGAAATTGTGCGTGTGAGCATGTGAATGTGTATGTATGCAAGGCATTTCTGCTCTCTGAATGACAGGGGGGAGCCCGATCACCATAAAATGCAATCTATTAAAACTCAGCCCAGACAGAATATCCTCTACATCTACATTCATCTCAGACTGTCACTCACTATTGGCCGTGGAATCAGTCAGCCTGTAATATGATGGGACAGGACATGGCAGGAAGGCTAAGAGAATAGGGGTATCCGTGCCACAAATGGAGCCCAATCCATCCGTTTGTCAAATACATTCATAAAGGAGCTGGGGTGAAACACATTGACCGTTTGTCCTGTTGTGGTGAATCTACAACACACATGACATAGAGTGAGAACATTCCTAAACAGCAAATGGATGAAATCATGGACTGACTGGTGCTGCACCCTTACTGGGTATTCAAGTAATACCGAGTCCCATTTGTACTGAGTTCCAGCTAGCTGTGAGACAGACAGGATACAAGGGGGATGTGGGATTAAATACACCCGGTGTGCATTTCCATGGCTCCATCCCACCTAGGATAATCAGTAATCACCCACATCTATTCAAGTGTCCTCTAAAATGCAGCCATAAGCACAAGCACAAAGAACAGTTTGTCATCTGGGAGAGCAGTCACTTCTCTTTTCATCCTGCTCCCACTGTCAAATATTGTTCTCTATGATTCCCCTTCACTCTCTCTCTCCTCATTCTTTTTCTACAAACCTATCTGTAACCATTTTTACCTCACTACCTCTCTCTCTCCTTTTTATCTCCCCTCCCTTCTCCCCTTCCCTTCCTCTCTCCTATTCTCCTTTGGTCTACACCAGGAGGACGGAGAGCCCAAGTGCCTTGAAACAATGTATCAATCATCAGACAAGGACTGTTCCTCACGTCTGCTCTAAGCCGCTGGGATTAGCCAAGCGCTGGGAGTCCAGTGCCGTCCCTAGTCCAGCCTGCAGACGAACAGCAGACCGAGACGAGGAGATAAAATCACATTGCTTTAATGACTGTACTCACACACACACACACACACACACAGAAGCAGCAAGGCACTGCCAGGGAAGCGCCATAAGGTGCCGCAAAGTAAAGTCTGCCGCGCTCCAAACAAACACAGGAATGTGATTTAGGAAATGATGGATGTCAAAATTGCACCATTTGGTTTCTTTCCATCTGGTTCACCGTTTCTTTCTCTTCTGTGTTCCTCCTTGGCGTCCTTCATCATCCTCACTCGATCTCTCTTTCCCTCTCTCTCTCCCTCCCCACCCTAACCCATGTGTGCTGGCTCTCATTCTGTCTTCCCCTCCATCTCCCTCTACCTTCTCCAGTAAGATGCACTTTACATTGGTGTTCAGAAGTGGAGGCGCGTTGCTATTTCCCTGGGCCCTTGTGTCACACCTGCAAAGTATCATTCAGTGTGTCTCCACGGTGCTATGGTTACCTGGTCAATAAACTAACAATCATATGAGTGCATGCTCTTTTGTTGTTGTGAGCAAACAATGTTTACTCTCTCCCTTTGAATCTCTTCCCTCCCTTTTTCTCCGCCACCTGGTTTCCCTCCATCAGCTGAGAGCAGCTTTTATCCCCTTATCAGCCTCTCATGAATTATCGAAGCCATACTGTCCACACTGTAGCAGCAATCACATCTCTCCCTCTGTCCCTCCCTCTGTCCCTCCCTCTGTCCCTCCCTCTCTCCCTCTATCTCCCCCTCTGACACTCTAACTCTTTCTCTAGGCTCTCGGAATAGGTCTGAATCAAAACACGGTGCACATACACAAAGGCATAACCGCCCAGTCTATGGAGCAACCCTGTGGGATGCAGGTCACTTTATCTTCTAAAGGAAATCATCTCAGAAACATGGAATCCAGCCCGGTGTTCCTTGAACTGCAGCTATGAGGGGGAAAGCTCCAGCAAGGGGCCATGTTGGCTTACGAATACAAATGCTCCGTAAACTTTCGCATTCCAGTCGGGTGTGCCAGCCTGAGGTGGTGGAGTAGAGCAGGATGAATTAGGGAGGGTGGGGATGCTCACACTCCTCAGAGAAGCCCCCGGTGCCAGACTGGCTGGGAGCAGCAGAGAGGGTGCCACACTCCACTGGGTATGTGAGAGGGATGATCTGGGAGAACAAGCTTATACCAGGAAAAGGAATCATTTCATTAAAGGGCCCCACTCTCCTTTCTTCCGCTCTGTCAAACCTATGTCGTTTTGCCTGCATATGTGTATGTGTGTGTGTGCGTGTGTGTGTGTGTGTGTACACCCACCTCTCTACCTCACCTCCCTTTCCCACCTTAGATAGAGGAATCCCCTCTACGCTGTGCTCTCCCCTGCTCCGGCCCTCATAAGCCATTAACATTCTGGTCCTGAGCAGGAGGATCAGCCCGCACGCTGTAATTACTGCAGTCCTCCGCTGCTCTGCGTACAGCAGGTGGCTATTACACTCAACACGGCTGACCATTAGAACAGACAGGGCGGGGATGGCAATATGGAGGATAGTAATATTGACAAAAAGGCCTTGAGGAAATGGGCCCAGGCGAAATGTCTGTTTGCAAGGGCGGGAGGCAATGTGGACCTTCCATCAAGCTCTGTGGTGATCACAGATAGTGTGTAGGTCTGAGTGGGTAGGTGGGAGATATTTGGAGAGGGAGAGAGGGAGAGAGAGATAGAGAGAGAGAGAGAGAGAGAGAGAGAGAGAGAGAGAGAGAGAGAGAGAGAGAGAGTGGGTGGGTGGGTGGAGAGATGGGAGTGGGTGGGTAGAGTAGAGTTTAAATTATAATGAGAAGCAACAATGGTGTTGGGAGATTTCTGTTCTATTGCTGCAGAATACTGCTGTATGTGTGTGTGCGTGCGTGCGTGTGTACGTGTGTGTCTGTGAGTGTGTGTATGATATGCTGTTCTTCACATATGATGTTTCATGTAAAGCCTGCATGGCCTAAATATGTGCTATGTTGACACAATATAGAGATTAGCAAAGCCTCACAATATCGTCCAAATGACAAAGGCCCTCATTTCTGTACTGTATGTATTTGCCTACATGGATGTGTGTGCATATACATGTGAGTGTTGAAGAGTGGGATTGATCGGCACAACAAAAACACTTGCAAGGAGAAAACAATGTAATTTTAGTTAATCCTCAATATCGACAGAGAGAGACTTTTAGTGGCTGCATTAAAACCAGCAGCAGTGTTATTTCAAGAAGAGATATGGGGATAATCAGTGAGTAATAGAATATCCTTTTCACACCCTCCTTAAACAGGCACTGAGAAACCAACGAGGTGTTACTGTAATTACCAACTCCACAGCCTTGTACACACTCCACACACACACACCGCCAGTATAGTAACAATTCAATCTCGTTAATCTAAGAATTTTAATTGAGGGAAATGCAGACGCTTGCAGATGGCGCCCATGCAAACACACACTGCAGTGCAATTAGAAAATGTCCTCTTTCTCCTGGTTCTGGGTATTAGAAAAGACTGTTCCTCCGAAGCCTGGAGCACTATTTAGGAGACTGGATGGATGAATTTGATGAGAGAGAGAGAGAGAGAGAGAGAGAGAGAGAGAGAGAAACTGAGAGTGTGTATGTGTGTGTGTGTGTGTGTGTGTGTGTGTGTGTGTGTGTGTGTGTGTGTGTGTGTGTGTGTGTGTGAAAGAGAGAGAGAGAGACAGAGGTTGATGTAGAGAGTGAGAAAATAGAGAAACAAGGCTGGGAAAAGAGAACGGCATTTCAAAGGAAATATCAAGAGACTGCTGTGGTAACATTAAATAGGCACAATGGATGGGAGAAATGAGTGAACGTGTGTGTGTTTCATCATTTGCGTGCGCAGAAGTGCGTGTCCCTGCGTACGGTACATGCGGTGGTGTGATTGTTTGGTGCTGCATGTGTGTGTGTGTGTGTGTGTGCTCACTGTGTGTGGCTGTGCCGCATGTTTGCGCTACTCCCAATGACCCACAACAGCCTGTTCTTTTAGTACTTAATTCTTTGTTAATTTAACTTTAATTACCCCACATAGCCAGAGAAGGAATGCATGAGGCGGCCATCAGCTTGCAGAGCATAAACAGAAGCAGAAAAAGGGGGGGGGGAGGGAGGGAGGGGGGGAGGTGAAACTAGGAGAAAAAAAGGAGACAGACTGACACAGCCACTCCAACTGTTCCCCAGCTTGAAGACAGCTGCAAGGACAGAGGGTGGAGGGAGGAGAGAGCAGAGGAAGGGAGAGAGAGTCAAGAGAGAGAGAGAGAGAGAGGAGGGAGCTGTGATTTGTAGGCCAGTAGCAATAGGTGGTAGATAAAGCAGGACAGGGCAGATTAACTAGCACCAGGGACAAAGCCCCAGCCAACTGGCCCAAAATGGTGCTTTTAGCCATTTATAGGAGAGGAAACGAGAGATAGGACAGGCAGGCGGAGAAAAAGACGGAGGGAGGAAGAGAGATAAAGGCTTTGGACGGAGGGACGGTAGAAGGTTACATTAGCCTCTGCCACATAGAAAAGTGCCATGGGTCAACTACTCTATCCTTCTCTATTACTGAGGTCAAGGGTGAAATGTGGCAGGAAAAAGGTGGGAATGTGACAAACGTCTTTTGATCATTTTCCGTCCCAGACGTGGACAGCAGCTCATGACTGAGGTGATTTGACCACATGGCCCAGGGTCTGCAAGCGTCTTTACACATCCTCCTACGAGATCAACGTTCAAGGAGTGTGTGTCACCAAAGTCGACCTTTTGTGACTGACTGCCAGCCAAGGGCATCAACAACATCTGCCTCCATGACAGATCTGACCGTGAATCAGCAACGTGTCACCGGTGACATCCACCCCCCTGCCTCCACCAGGGAAGGGGGGGGATGGGTAAGATAAAGGATTGTGGAAGAATCCAGAATCCAAAAAGGGCAAGTGCTCCCCTGGGGGCAGGGTGCTCCCCCTCTCAGGGACTCCACAATGTGACAGAGGGACGACTTGGTCACTCCATCCTGGACAATACTCTGCGCTAGATGCTCTGCCATCCTCTCGTACTTCCATGTTTGCCGCTCTTCCTTCCGACACAAAGGAAAGTAAATTTCCTCTGCCCTTCATTCGGCGGGAAATGGACGGATCTCCCCAAGGCCCCAGATTTCTATCCATCTATAGAGCTCCTTTACTTCCTCAATCTCCACCCCCCTCCCCCTTTCCTGTTAATCTCTCTCTGTGTCTCTCACTCTCTCGCACCATCTCTCCGTCTGCCTATCAATCCCCCTCACCCTTTTTTTTTTAATCTGTCGCTTTCTCCTGTCCTCCCAACCCTTTACATTTTTTCTGAATTCCATCTGCTCCTTTTCTCTCCCTCTCCCCCCTCCTCTCAGTGCTCTGAAATGCGTTTAGCATTCAGGGCCTCTCACTGCAGCATCACTGGCCTGTGTTCTAAATAGCAACACCAGGAAGCAGATGCTTTTCTGGAGGGAGAGAAAACGATTGTATATGTTTTACTGGACACAGGACGAGACACCAAATGCACACACATCTCCACACAAAAATACACACTGGATTCGGACGGATCCACATCCGCGTTCTGTGTTGTGAATGTACATGGCTTCCCCTGTCTCTCTCTCAGCAGACACAGGTCAAAAATGCGAATGAACAGGCCTTCACGGATACCCATTGAAGTGGCTTGGTTAAGACTTTCACTGGCCTCTACAAACAACATAGGTGTCGCTATGTAGTCCTTAAGTGCTCACGTAACAAACCAACATCCCGCTATTTTCTCACTCAGACGCAAGAGAATAGGTCGATTTATTTTTTTATTTCTGATATAGAACACGGGAAAAGTGGGTCATGTTTTGATTTGCCTGGGTGGCACAGCGTTGGTGGCAGGGACCGGGGAGTGTGCTGCTGTCGTGGTGGCAGCACCAAATACCTCCACCTGCCGGGCCCTGCACTGGACATCCAGCATCATTCAGAACCGCTCCACACTGGTGTAGGACCAGGAAGAGAGGTCTGGCACCACCAGGGAGGCTGGGGTAGAGAGGTACTTGCTGGGAAGAAAGCTCTTAACAAACAGCATCAAATGAACCTGAATCGTGCACACTTGACTTTTTGGTTTCTGATCGACTTATAAGACCTCAACTTTTTTTGATCGAATTCCGCATTAGGAACGGCATTATTTCAGGAGCGTAGGCAGTTTTGAATACTTCCAAGCTCTTAAAATCATACTGTTATGATCAGACGCATCTCAGCCTTTGGATCCTACAGTCCACTCCAGGACAGTCATGTTCCCAGTACATGTGGACCGCTGGAAACAATCAGTAATCACACTGACCAGTATCAATGAGTCTGTTGAATGGAGATAACTCTGCATAATATGTGTGTATACAGAAGGTCTAAGGGAATTATCCATGGCTGCCAGAGAGTGTGATGCACCTGCTATCCAGCTATTAGACATGCTGTTTGAAGAATGAGTGGCAAAACTAACTAAGCACCACGGTATTGTTCGAGGGAATATGCGAGTTGTGTGCGGCCTTTGAGTGAAATTCTTTTGAGGAAGCTTGCAAGCCAAAGTCCTGCTATTTCAGACTTAACCAATCCAATTAGCTACTGCAGCCAGACATTTCAGAACCAAAGTGAGTGGTTGGATATGGTGTCTGAGGTCTGGCACATGCAGTGTGTGTGTGTGTGTGTGTGTGTGTGCATGTGTTTGTGTGTGTGTGTGTGTGTGTGTAAGCGCACGCCTGTGTGCGTGGGTGCACATGAGCACTTGCCTGCTTGTGTGTGTGTGCGTGTGTTTGTGTGGTATGTGTGTGAAGAAGAGAGACTGAAGTAATGCCACTGTTTGGCTGCGGGTGTCGTGGGCCCAGCATGGCCATATGCTGTGTGTGTTAGTCCAGTTTAACCTGGCACAGTGCTAAAAAGACCTGGGCTAGTGCCAGAGAGAGAGAGAGAGAGAGAGATCAGACGGGGCGGCTATAGAACAGCAGAGGTAGAAGTACTGGGCTCCAGCTCTTCAGCTCCAGCCCAGGGGACAGACTCCAGAGAAGGGGCTGGGAGAAGGGAAGAACACGGTGTAGAAGTCTTCCCGGTGTTACATCAATACAGACATGGTCTCTTCAGAGAAGGAGGGTACGAAGAGAGTATAACGAGTGTTTGTAGCTCCATGATTATTTGAAAGATGTTCGTGTGCACACAAACAACCCACACCAACACAGAAACACACAACCAGGGAGGTGAACTGTGGGGCCTGTTTCCAACGCATTTTTAATTACTTTCAGTGGGCCTGGTGCTGCAAGATGTCAGCATGGTCCTTCATCACCCCACATCCACCCTCCCACCACCAGGAGGTGGTGTATCCAGAAGCAGTACTGCAGCCACAGCCATTTGTTATATGCCTCAGAAAATAGCTTTCTTGCTTGTGACTTTCTGTCAGTGCTTGTATGCAACTGTATGTTTTTTGTGTGTCTGTGTCTATTTATTGTAGATCTAAATTTGGTTTCTTAAAACATCCAGAGCCCAAATAATTGTGATTGCTGGCCTGAAAACTTTGTCCCTAGTTAGTTCTGTGTGTGAGGGCATTCTATTTCTATACCACCACTGTCAGCAAGAGAGGTTAGGTGGGATGAGGTGAGGAGACGAGAGAGGCCTTGCCAGACGGCCAGTAATTGGGGGGCCTTCCCATATGCGCTACCACGTTGGAGGCTTATACTCGCCGAGCAAGGACGACCACAGTGCCAGGGCTTAGGAAACGCCAGTTAGCAGAAAGAGAGAGAGAAGTGGGGGGAGAAAAGGAAAGGGAGAGAATCATAGAGAGAGAGAGAGAGAGAGAGAGAGAGAGAGAGAGAGAGAGAAAGAGAGAAAGACAGAGAGAGAGAGAGACAGAGAGACAGAGCAAGAGAGAGAGAGAGAGATCTGGCGGCGGCCTCATCCCAACCCTCGCTGGCCCCATGCGTTGTTGTGCAGTCCCTCTCCATCACTTCCGTCCAGCCCACGAACATGCTGCTTCACTAGCACCGCAGAAGTACATCAGGTTCACAGGAATTACTCGTAAAAAACAAAATCTCTCTCTCTACACCCGTAAATGCCTGTCAAAATGTTGCTGCAGTCGATGAGAATACAGGAAGGAAAGTACTTTCTCTCTAGAAAGCAATAGAGTGGGAACAATAGGGTCCTGGTCTTTCTCACAAACACGCACACACACACACACATTTAAACGTACACGGAAAAAAACCCGAACGCGCACACACACCAGACACACTCGGCACAATAGCTGGAGGGTGTAACTGTTGAAATATTGCAGAACAATGCCAGCTCAATGCCAGGGGAGCAGACTGTGTCGCTCCTGTCTGCATATGCAGGCTGAAGAGCGTCCACTGAGGTGGCGTTTGTCATTTGGAGACAGCGCCGAACCGGAGGTGTGACCGGGCGCGGCCTGATTTAAAGTGACAGGGACACAAGGCCGCCGTATCCATCACGGGGGAGTGGCCTACATTCACTGACTCCCAAATTGCACCCACCCCCCCTCTGCAGTCCGTCCTATCACGAGGTGATGTACGGTGTGCCAGCGCGCCACAACAGGACGTCACATCTGGGAGACTAATGGACTCCAGTGGCCAGAGGGCCACCAACTGTCCTCTGGAGCTGGAGCGGCAGTCTGCAGGACATGAAAGGAAGCTGACGTCTTGCCAATAGGAGAGAGAGGAACAGGGTCCGGTTTTTACCTGGCACAGATCGAGCTTGGTCTAGAACTAAAAAGATCCCTTTCATCTCCACGGTTACTCTGGCGGTGAGATCCTCCCCCACACGGAGGTGCTTAAACCTTCACTGTACCTTTGTCAGCGGGTTGGCGTGGGGACCGGTACTGCTGTTGACCGTGTGACATTTGAAGTTCAGCAGGGCGTCACCGACGGGGTCCTCGCCAGCCCTGTGCCGGCTCGGTCCCCGAGGGAGAGGGGCCTGGGGGGGCCGCTGGACAGCCGTGCAGGACAGACCCAGGAAGTTAGACGGCCTGATAAGGAAGGCCTCCAGGGCTATGTTAGCAGACACCTAGAGACAAAAGCAGGGTGGAGGGAGGGAGGGAGAGAGAGAGAGAGAGACCGTTTCGGCACAAGGGAAGTGGTTGGAAGACGAAGCGTAAGGGAAAGTTGGTCTCTTTCATGCTAAAAGTAACTCATTATGCTAAGCTAAAAGTAAAAATAAAAAAATAAAAAAACGATGTGTGTTTAGCTCATATCTCCAATGACTTAAACAGGGCAATCAACCTTTGACCAGCTGTGCAAATGACCAGTGTCTGATGTGCTTAGTAGTGTGGTCTGACCGAGTACCTTGGATATGGCCCGGGTGTCGCTGTTGAGGGCCTGGTCGGCGATGCGCTCCACACATTGCACAATGCGCGTGCATGCTCTGGCCTCGTTTTGGGCCATCCACAGAACGTGCTCCTCCACCAGCATCATGTTACTGGCGATGTCGGAGATGTAGTCCCCCAGCTGCACACACACGCGCCACACACACGCACACACACACACATCCGTCATTATCATCTATCATACGCAGTACAGAAGACACATTTACAATCCCATGTCAGAGTTATGAGGGTGGCGATGGTGACTTTATTCATTACAGAAAGATTTAATTTAGATTAACGGTTATAATGGGACCTAATCACTTCCTTGGGATGACAGTTGAACTATTTGCATCAGTTTCAACTTGTATTCTGATGTTCCTTGATGGGAGGGTATGGCACAGCTGGGGGGATTAATGATGTTCTATGTCTTCCACAGTCACCCCTGTCTGACCTGGTGCTGCATGAGGCTTGGAGCTCGGAGAAACCTCCTTCCTGTCCAAGGCAAACACTCCTCACACACACGCTGACATCTTCCTCAGGGCCAAACCCAGTGTGTACCTTGAAACCAATGGAGCTGTATTTCTCCTGTTAGCCAAGGGCCATTAATCCCTATCCCTGTAGTGGTCATTCAACTACATCCTCAGCACAAGCACGGGGGAGGGGAAAATCCACAGGACGAGAGCGGTTAAACAGAAAACCTACAGCTCTCCTTCAAGATCAATGGAGGGCTAACAGCCAGCAGTTGGCTAACATGTTTTTCATAGTCCACTGTGGGCTTATGCCTGATTCCACGGCCCAGTGACAGCCAGGAGCATCTGATCTACGGAAGCTGCCGCTAAACTCTGAATGGCACAAGAAAGCCTGCAGTTTACTCCCGCACTCCTCCGCTCCTCTGGAAACATCAAATCACTGTTTTACAAAAACAAAGTGCTCAAGACTCGCAGGCATGAATAATGCCCAGACAGAAATAGCAGCTAACAATATGTATCACTCCCCCTAAATTGTATGTTGTTAGATTGCTGCACTGATGACATGTGGAGAAATTAGCACTAGATGAGGTCGAGCACTGCGAGCTGGAGTCCGAGAGGCGAGCCAGAGAGCGGCACTAAGAGAGACCGTCCTCCAGACAGGCCTTTCATTGGACTAAAAACAGCCGGAGCAGAGGAAACACTTTGGGTTACTTTAGAGTGCCTTTGCTCGGATTGAGAATGTGCGGTCAAACACATTGTGAGGGCCGGGGGGGGGGGGGGGGGGGGGGGGGCGTGTGTGCGCGTGTCCGTGCATGGGTGCACAGTGTGTATGTGAGTGGGGGCTCGTTGTCATGTGCGTGTCGTCGTACGTCTTTGCGCTGGTCCACTAATCGCGTGAGCCGCTCCACCAGGTGTGTGACAAAGATGACGTCCATCACGTGGGTGAAGTCTGCCGCCCTGCTGGTGAAGGCCACCAGTTGTTGGGCTAAGGGCTGGGCATTGGTGGCGTTGATGGGCATCTGCAAGAGGTCCGGATCATTGAGGTACAACATGATTAAGCTTGCGTGTTCAAACATAGGCCATGGTATTTACTGCTACAGTTTATCTATAGCTGTTCATAGAAAGTCATGTCGACACAATTCCGATTGAAGAGCAGAACTGCTAAGGCCATTTCCATCTGTGGGATCGAGATAGACTACAACATCCATACAGCCTGCAGTTTTAGGGCCCTGACTGGTACTGACATTGAAATTGTTTTCGATCGTTAGCGGGATGGAAAGCTGGCACTGGGCTTACCTGGGTGAGCTCATGGAGCACACGGGTCACCTCGCTGGCATACGGGCACTGGGTGTAATCGTCCTCTGCCCACCTGCCCTCGCGGTCACAGCGGCGCCAGGCCTTCTTCTCCCTCTGGTTGGGGTGGGGAGGGACGACGCCCTGCGGGTGGGGGGCAGAGCCAAAGGTGGGGGGGGCACAGGGCAGAAAAGCTAGGATTCCCGCCAAGGTCTTTGGCCACCTGTCATGAGATAGAACCCCACCAGCCTTGTCAATAGGACACTTAGCCAGGTCCACGGCACATTATGACAGCAGTACAATTACTCCCTGTCGCGTAGTTCATACCAGAGCTTTTCTACACACCAGTGAGAGCTGGTTAAGTACAAACCAGCTAGATAATAGGGTGTTTAATCCCAGCACTGTCATACTGGTCTTCATCATGGTAAAAGCAGAGGGACAAAGAAACAATCTGTTCTAGAGTAGAACCTGTCCCCTCTCTTCTCTATCCTCTCCTTCCTCTCTCCTTGTCATTGTAGTAGCGGCTACTTAGTAATGAATGGCACTAATTTCCTCCCAACAAAAAAGGGGGCTCATTTTCCAGCCCATTACATCCCTGCTGGGCAGAAACAAAGGCTCTCCGCTTGCTGCACTGGAAGTGGGCTGTAAAGTGCAGCAGCCATGCTGGAGCGTACACGACAACACTGGAGAGACGGTGAGCGGCAGGGAGAGCGAGTGGGAGAGAAAGAGAGAGAGCGCAAGAGAGTGAGAGAGACGGAGAACGAGAGACTACGATGGAACCTCTCAATGAAGAGAGAGAGAGTGTGGGTAGAAAAAGTAAGAGGTCCCGCCCTGTTTTACAGAGCAGCAGTGTAGATATTACACGTGGGTGTTTATTTGAATCTAGTAGATTGATATGACGCACACTACTTATGGGCATTGGTAGCCTTACAGCGCATAAGTCTAATTATTTTCATTTTATTTTTTCATTTTATTTCTGTGTTATCTCATCTCATTTCCTGTCTGGGGACAGGGACAGGCAGAGTTCGGACATCTAATCATTTGCCTTCCGCCGACAAACAATTTGTCTTCAATTCAAACATCTTCCGGTATTTGATCTAGTCACTTGGCCTTCACCTGAAATTAACCCTTAATTTTATGCCATGGAACAAGTCCAAGCGAAGGTAAATTGGTACATCAGAATTGTTTGGACCTGCTCCTCTCCACAATCCCTAGCGGCCTATTTAAACCTTTAACAATAATCTAAGCCTATTACAAATCATGTAAATCCTAACTATGAGCTGCTTTCCTTAGAACAATACTTCATAATCAACTGAGAACTGATAATAACCGAGGCTAAGCATTACAAATAAGAATGACATTGTGTACTGCACCTGAAGTCTCCCTTGTTGCTGATCACCCTCTCCACAGGGCAGTACTGGGCTGACGTCTCCAACACCACTATCTCCATCTGGCGGGACTTGTTGCCACGGGAACTGGTCAACTGGCACTCCCAGATGCCGGACACACCGACGTCAATGTTGGAAAGGATGACTTCACTGGGGGGGGAGATGGGTACAGGTAACTTGACTGAGATTGTCTGTGTTTGTGTGTGTGTGTGTACTCCATGTGTGTGTGTTGAAGGGAGAGAGAGAGAGAGAGAGAGAGAGAGAGAGAGAAAGACAGAGAGAGAGAGAGGAGTGTGTGAGAAGGATAACCTTTTTCTCTCAATGAGACTTGGTTAAATTAAGGATGTGACAAAGTAATGGTGAATCTGCAGAACACTTGACTCATACAGGCACATTTGGGCTATTCAAACTCATGTGACAGCATTGCTCATCGCATGTGAAAATAAACTCAACAAATTGCTAGGCAACAAACACCATCACCATGGAAATGTTTCCTCAGTGAAAAGCCAAGTGCTTGATTTACTACCAGGTCCTAATTGCCTTCAAATGCACATTTCCACACGTGCCTCACCAAACTGGCACTCTCCAGTCACTTTTGTGCTGTGCTCACAACAGTAGACGCAGTTTCCCTCAAAACATGAGTTTTTAAATCCGACTTAAGAGTAACAACACTCCACAAATGGCTGTGTGACAGTTGACATTCAAATTATAAGTGACACGCTAGAGAAGACACTTAAATCTTCCGCAGTCAAAATGATTAGTTGCTGAGTGCACTCTGATGTGCCAGGGCCTAATCCTTGACAGTGTCGCAAAACAGAGAATTTGTGAGAAATATGTATTCAGAGACATGAAATGCAGTTCCCTCTGGCTTCCTCTCTATATAATCTCCAATAACTCAACTATTCTTCCCTTTTACCCTTTTACAGCTCCTATAACCAATATCCCATCTCCTATCAATTTCAGCCAACAAACAGAATCACTTAGCAAGCATACCCCATATTTTGGTGGTCGGTAAGGTCAGTGATGTCCTCGACTTTATCCTACCCACGTTATCTGCAAGTACCAATTCTTCTCAGTGACTTTGCTTCAATGACACTCTGAGAGGAAAATGTATAATGAAATAACCCATGATTCCATTTTCTACATTTGGCTAACCACTTGTTTCTGATCGGTAGTCTAAAGGGCTTTAAATCAAATTTGAACGCTTGACTGAAGTGATGGGTGATGTGTGTATATGGAGAGAGAGAGAGAGAGAGAGAGAGAGTTGCGCAACACAAACTCCAGGGCATTTGGAAAGACGGTTAGCTAAAAGCTTTGAAACTCAGTGATCATTATTTTACTGGTTGGAGTAGAGTCTCCGCTCCACTGACAGGAAAAAACTACCTTAAAGCCCTGAGATGTTCTACATTCAGTCACACAGTACGCATCACTGTCAAACACCCGCTTGAGATCTAGCGTCATTACTACTCTTTGCCCCTCTCCTCCATTCATCTGGTTGTCTATAGAGAGATCCGTTAATTATTTCAACTTGTTCAGGGCCCTGCCCAGGAGCAGTAGTGTGCTGCTTCTGTACAGAGGGGACTGATTCAGCCAGCTCTCACAGTAGGAGTCCAGCATTGAGTAATCCTCAGATAGTCAACACAGTTCTACAGCAGCGCCAATCATCTACACAACCGCCACCACCACCACAGGCAGAAAATATCTCTCTCTCTCTCTTTCCTTCTCCCCATCTCTCTCATTCTCCCCCTCTTTCTCAAATGGCAGCCTTATTTCCAAGAAACACAGCCACAAAGTAGGGTTTCAACTCTCCAGTCAGGCCGTAAATAGAAAGCCTCTGAGCTCCATCCAAGAGGAGCCTGAAGACTGCAGTCCTCTCTTTCATTCCTGCTACAAACCTTACAGCAGAGGGACCACTGACCCGTCCTCACGTCGAGATCAAATACTGAGAATGGCCGAGAATGAAGATGGTGATGATGATGTCGACATCGACAAGGATGGTGACGATGGAAATGATGAGTGCGTGGAGTGCTTTTGTACTGTAGCGCGAGCGTTGGATGCATGAAGTTTGCATCTCTGTGCATATGAACACGTGTGTGGGACTGAGATACAAAAGTAGTTGCTGCCAGTCTGTCGAGGGGCCAGTTACATCACTGGTGAACACTGGCCAACACATAGACATTTCTCTCTCCTTCCCTCCATCTCTCTCTCCCCCCACCCTGAATCTCTCTCTCTCTCTGTCTCTCTCTGCCTCTCCCCCTCCCTTGCAATCTCTGGTTAAGCCTAGTCTAAGCCTTTTATAAGAACTGTGTATTAAAACAGTTGTACCAGACAGAATAGAGATGTTATTTTTTTAAACAATCACAGACTATGGAGGTTCAGACAGTATTAGTGTGGCTAGCTAGTGTTAGCATGCGTACTGTACTTTCAAAAACAGCAAGGATTAGCTACGTAGCATTGCACACTATCTAAAATGAACCGAAATGAACTTAAACCCAAGGCAAAAAGACTGCATAGGAATTAGTGCAGCAGGCTCGCAGGCTTGTTCGGTAGACTACAGTTTGGGAAGGTCGTTCTCACACTGCATAATAACCATGTGAGACAGCCTCATTGCAGCACCCCTGAGCAGGACAGGGGCAAACACACACACTCACCACACACACACAATATCTCTCTCTCTCTCCCACACACACAATCACACTACACAATCACACACACACAAACCACACATACAAACACATCACACACACCAAAAGCAATGACCTAAATGCACACCAACAACTACTCCATTGTGGAGTTCTCCGCCCGGAGTTCTTCCTGAAGGCCTCATTAGGACCATTTACACTCTCTGCAGATATTCAACAATTTGTTTACATAATGCTTTCTGCGGCAGTAAACTTTTAATCGGTTTCCTTTTCATTAGAAGTCCTTTAAAACTCGGGATTTTTAATGAACTTCTTTACAACAGTACTTCTTCTCAGAGGATGTGAGGATTTTCACACACACACACACACACACACACGCATGCACACGCACGTACACACACACACACACATCTACTGCACACAATCACACACAACACAAACATACTAGATGACAGGGGAGTACAACCACACACACACACACACACACACACACACACACACACACACACACAACAGTCTCTCTGACTGACTCTTGGCCAGTGATGATAACGCTTTAATAAAGAGGGCTACATCTGAGAGCCGACAGTAGCGGCCTGAAAGCTTTACAGAGAGATTTCCGAATAAATAAAAGATCTCTCCTGCAGCCCCATCCTTGAAAGCAGATGTTGGTCTGTGTGATGGCTGTCCTCCCCTCCTACCTCATTTAGAACCAGATATGCTGCTCCTCAGATTGAAGTGCTTAAGGTTCCACAGTAAACTGGGCTTTGTGGGAGAACACTACCTCAAATGACCTGACCATTATTTAAACTCATATCCTACATTAGTGGTAAATGTCCATCTGTTTTTGGAAAGACCTCGATGTCACTGAATTACTCTGATACACTTGCCATTATCATCTTCTTTTGTTTCATTGGTTTAACTTAGCTGACAATCAACTAACGAAGTGCGAAGCATTATTCAATTCTAGCCGGACTGACACAATTAATGATGGTCTCCATAGTGATTGATGTCAGCGGAGACCGTTTAACCTGGAAAAGTCCCTGAACCAGGTAGCAGGGACCAAGAGAGACGAAATCTGGAAAGGCCTGCACAGGACAGAGAGGATAGAGCAGGGACTGCGTAACGCGATGATAAAGGGAGACAGATTCGGGAATAATGAAGAGAGAGAACAGAGTGAAAAATTGATAAAAGTCGAGCACGACATGAAAAAGCAGTGAAAGAAAGAGAGAGAACAGGAGATCAAGCAGGAGATCAGGCATAGAATAAAGGGCACGGCGGAGAGCCTTCCTTTTCTTTCCCTAGTATGGAATGCTTCCCAGGTCTTCTGTTCACTGCTAGATTAGGGTGATTAAAAATGGAGGAGGATTAAGAAAGATCCCACCAAAGCTGTGGCTGGCTGCAGGCTTGAAAGGCCTTGATTCATGGAACATGAATTCCAGGCTGGTCCCATGTCCGCCGCTAGCATCCCTTACTGAGAGCCGGATCTGGCACTATTGCTCAGCATCGGTCTGTAATACACACACGCACACACACACACACACACCTTGCATCGGACCTTATTTTTGGCTCGGATTCTGAATGAAATATGAAAATGAATCAGCCTATTGCCCTGCTCCAGAGAGAGGTGCTGTAATGATACATAATACATGCACGGCAGCAGTTTTAGAGTAGCCAACACACACATTTAGTTATTATTCTTAGCTTAGGTTATTCTCAGTGAATTATCCAGTGAATTGTTCAGTATTCTAGCATTTTGTTTTCTTACGTTGTTAAATACTATTGTTGATATAGTTGAAAAGTATAGCAGCTCATATGGGTTAAGATTGACAGTATTTATGGTTTAGATGAGTACTATATGTGTACATTGCTAGGGATTGTCAAAAGGAGCAGCACCAAATCATTCCAATATGCCTGTACTTGTACTTGTTACAAATGGCTAATAAACTAGAAACTCAAACTTGAACGTACACACACACGCTTAAAATACACACAGTTGCAAACACATTCGGTATATGCACAAACCAACACACACACACACACACACACACACACACACACACACACACACACACACACACACACACACACACACACTTATGTCAATGACAGGGAGATTGGGTCATAGTCAGAATGTTTGCACAGGTTATACTGTGTGACACTGTATTGACTATAAAATAAACCGCTTCTAGCTAAGAAAACATCACTGAGTCACCTTAACAGGGGTCATAAAATCTAAATTCGATGCGACTTGCCTCAGCGTATCTGATTATATTGTGCCAATCTCGAGTTCCAGGTTCAAGGGACGTTAAGCTACATGATAAATCCTGTGTGTTTCGACTTTTCTCCTCCAATGAGCTGAACGACTTGGGGTGACTGACTCAGAGTACATTACTTCAAGGTGAACTACATCAACACAGAGCATAACCACTCAAATACTGGCAAGTGTCATTAACCTGGCACTGGCACACCCTGGCATGGCTTGAGCCAGGGCATTAGTAATCCCTGATCCCTTCTCTTTACTTAATGAGAGGCGCCGAGGCCAACGAGCCTAACATTCCCTAATTCCCCCGTACGTCTTTCCACACCAGTGTGTATGATAAAGGTTGGGGCGGGGGTTGGTTCAGACTGGGCCCAGTGTGTGTTGTTCTTGGACAGGTCTGTTTTATACACTCGTTGTCTGTGGTGGAAATGAAGGCATGTCTCCTCGCCTGGTCCTCTGTGAGGAGAGCTCACTGGCTGCCAAGAGCAACATGACTGTATAGGTTCCACTTGGGGGGGGGGGGGGAATGGCATAATTTGTGTATACAAGGGAGAGCCTGCCACTAATTACGAGGCAAGCCTAATCAGAATGGGAATGAGGTGAAATCCATCAGGTTCTGTTGGGAGGTGTTCTGTTGGGACATGCTGGTGGAAAATAAGTGTTTGGGTCTCCTACAGGCGAGGGGGGGAGAGAGAGGGGGTAGGGCGTGGGGTGGTGGTGGGGCAGCACGGTACAATAAAGTACAGCAGTACAGTACAATGTGTGCTGAGGGGAATGGAGGGCGTGATGACCGTCACAAATCACCACGGAGCCAGGTGGCGTATAGGGCTCTCCTCAGAGCCTGACAATTATGGATACTGGGCTGGTTCTCTCCAGTCTACCAAACTACTGATGCACGGCTGTGGTGGCCCTGCACAGTGTTGGCTCATCACTCTCCAAGTCTTTCACACACGCAAGTCATACGTTCACCAGAGCTGCTTGATGACTTTCTGTGTAAACAATTCAGAAGCGAGCACCACAGCTGTTGCTGCCTATTAGCTGGGGTGTTAAGCAATCATTAGCTTGTATCTAATGACTGGCCAGGTGGAACAGCCTTGGGAAGGAATGTTCATCATTTAGGTAAACTACTCAAGCTCCTTCCATCTATTTACAATGAGAATCGTTGTAAACTTGAGGGAATGGTGTTCAAATCGGAGGATTCAAGGTGCATCTCTCAGAAACGGTCCTACTGATTTGAAGCGTGAAAGGAACTGACTGGCTTTGCATAATAAACAAAGGCTATCGGTCAAATCAGGAGCACCACACACGGTGCTATTCTTCCCAGAAAGCATGCTGAAGAAACCAGCATTCCTGTTGCTAAGTAAACCATGCTGGGAGCGTTCCGCCTGTTGACACATGGAAACATATTTCTGTCAGCACTCCATCAATATTTATGTTTGAGAGGCTGTGCATTGGGAGCGAGCAGGAGCAGTTAAACTAATCAGCGGCAATGGGTCTTTCCCCCCCCCCCCCATCCCGATAAAGACTAAGCCCCACACACACACACAAGCCCCTGCCGCCCCCGGGGAGGAAACACAAAGACAGGAAGAGGATGTTGCCCCCCCCCACCCCCCAACACTCACGGTAAAAATGTGAGAAAAGCAACACTGGGGGCATTATCGCCGTAATTATGATTCAGCATCTGCTCGTGTTAGCGTGTGATCAGCTAGCGCTCTGACAATGTTGCCAGAGTGCCAGGCTAACCTCCAGAGAGGAGTGGCAGACTGCTCAGAGGTGCTGGCACGCAGCCAAGCCAATCCTGGCCTGTCCTTTCAGATCCTTATCAAGGACGGCCGCAACAAAAGGTAAATCACAGCCACAATCTGAGAGAGATAGAGGGAAAGGGGGATGGGTATATATGTGTGTGTGTGTGTTTGTGTCTGCTTTGTGCAGGTTTTAGCATTGTGCAAATGCTGAGGAGCACACTGCATGAGCGATCAGTACGTGCGTGGGCGGGTGGGTGCATTCATGAGCGCGGTACATGAGATCATGACCTAGCTCTCGTCTCCTCGTGTCCTCTCTCGCCGCCCCCACTCCTTCCTCGCCCTGCCTCCCTCCCCTCCCTCCTCACCTGGTGAGCAGGCAGCAGTCGTGGAGCAGCGTGTCCTCCAGGTAGACACCCCTCTCCTCCTGGGTGTGGACGGGCTGGCCGTTGTGGCGCCAGTGCAGGCTCACCTGGGGCTCCAGGTAGGAGCCGGTACACTGCAGGGGCAGCCTGTCCCCCCGGAACACCAGCTGCCTCTGGGATGGGATCAGCTGGAAGAGGGGCAGCTCCAGGGGTCCGTCTGCAGGGAAGATGTGGAGGCCAGGAGGTCAGTGGAGGAGGGAGGACTCATACACGGATAGAGAGGGACAACACTTGCTAGACGGAAGTCAGGTGGCTGAGCGGTTAGGGAATCGGGTTAGTGTTCAGAAGGTCGCTGGTTCGCCCTACTTGCCTCGGGGGGAATGTCCCTGTACTTACTGTAAGTCACTCTGGATAAGAGCGTCTGCTAAATGACTAAATGTAAATGTAGATACACACTCTTTCATTCCCTGCTGTACTGAGCCAAACGTCTTGATGCAGTCAGATGGCGTGATAAGAAGGAACACCCTAGTGATGCCCTCGACCCACCGTGACTGTCACTGCCAGGAGACGGTTGGTGCTCGTTACAGCCACATGTTGTTGTATATATTGCTGTCTGTGGACTTTTGCCTTCACTTCTGTTTCTCTCCTCCCTCATTCTCATTCATATATTCAGATGTCGGTCTGTGATTGGCTTATCAACTACATTCCTCGTCACTAGCGCAACCGTTCCCAGCCAATCTGCTGTGCGTCCTTCTTCCATTGAAACCCCACCTGTCTCGTGTTTGACAGCAGATTGATTCTGTGTTTGCGCTGCTCTAATGGACTTGATGGTGTCATTTGTTGCTGTCGGCTATTCTGTGTTGGTTGTGTTTCTACCCTGTGGTAAAAGTATACGTTATTTCTTTTAGATATCATCCTCCAACACTCTCATCCTTTAGTGGCTATTCCTGTGCCTATACGTGGTATAGTGCTTTTTGTGTCATTCGCACATGGACAAGGGGACAGTTTGACTGCTCATGTTCATACACCACATCACGTACTTGTTAAGAAAACGATGCCACCCAATGTACTTTTGTTAAAGAGGCATTAATTGCTATTTGGCATGATTTAGTTTATTTAGTACTTTCACTGTTTTATTTTCTTTGGCACCATTATTTTGCTTTGTGTGCTGTGGATGGAAAGAGAGAGGATGAGATAAGGATCTCATCATGCCTGACCCTGCTGTAGAATGAGCATCTAAATAAAATCTTAAACACATGCCTCCAGTTCACATAATGGGATTCTAATGGATTACAGTGGTGCACGATGGCTTGGTGAGAATCAATCATGTGTTTCAGGACCAGCAAACCCTGGTTCATTGCGTCTTCTTGGCTCGCATTCCTACCTGCAGAATTTCTCCAGACGCCGAGGGAACATGTTTGATTAGATGCTGCAAGACATTTCCTTGGATCAGCTCCAGGGAGCGGAGCGTCGCGTCACTCTGCCTTCACCTCCATTCAGATCAATGTTGGATGCCTGCAGCACAGCCGCACTTACAGCGTGACGGCCCGTTGGCTCCACGGGTCGTAAACCGCCGGCTTTTATGGCCGCCCATTCATTTCACTGGAGCCGTGGACGTCTATGTGACATCTCTATTGTGAATGGAGCCATATAGGGCCAGGGAGAGTGGCTACAGCGTTACACGTCCCCAGGGCTATCTTAAATATACGCCGTGATGTTTATGGTAATGTGTAATCTGGTGAGCGATCAAGTCTGTTTATAGGAGCCGACGCCTGACCTTGATTTTATGCAACGCATGATGCATAGCAGTACCGCACATTGCAGGGCTAACACTTCATGGGTGTATAGCATAGGCTACGGTAAACTGCATAACTTAGTGATTATCTGGCATGCTCACAGCTAAACTCTGCCGATATTGCAGTGGTAGAGAGTCTAATTGATTTACATCAACACTTGGGTTTATTGCTAACTCTGCAGTCATCGCTGCTAAACGGTGGCTCCAGTAGCTGTAACCCTGTTAGCACGACAGGAAGCTACACATCAAAGCAGCATGTGGCATTTGACTGTTGACTTGGCTGATGCTGATATTGTTGATTCAACACTTGAGCCAAGGATTAGAGAGTAGCAGTTCACTCGTACCTATCAGGCTCTGCCAGAGCAACACACTTGTGTCCCTGTGGGCGCGTGAACGTCAGATAGCCAGAGGGATCCCTGTGTGTGATGTTGCAAGCAACGCCTGAGAAACGCCATATCTGCATGCATGCGTGTGTGGTGTGTTTGCTCCCGTCTAAGTCCACACGTGTGTGTTTGTATGCCAGGTTGAACGGATAGTTTGCAGGGCAAGACGGAATAGGGTCACTGCGCTGCAGTTACCCCATTAACCAAATTGACCTGTCTCTCTGGCAAAGAGAGGCAGAACAGAACATCTGCCGTGGTCGGGCCAGGGGCATGCAGTGGACACATGCTCTAGCGACTGGTAGCAGATTTCAACCAGAGATCGGTAAAAAATGCACACAGAAACGACATGCAATCACAAACACACACAGTATACACCTACGAGTTTACCCAAACACTCGCACGTTTACTGCACGTTTATGCATGCACATACAAACATTTAAATGTACACACACAAACACACTGCACTGATTTGTCTCAAACTACATTTTGAGATTGAAGGAGAAATGGTTAAAAGTGGAATGGCTGCTGACAATGTAACATTCAGCCAGTCTACTGTGTTCTTGTCAACCTTGATTTTTCCCTTTATTTGAAGATGCATCTTTTCACAAACTCTGCTCTCATGGAGTAGCTTTCTAAGATGACTCAAATTCAAGGTAATTGCATGCCAGGTACTGTGTAAAATCATGTGCTTTTGTGTGGCCAAATAGCACCAGCTAGGACAGGCATGTAGAGATTATTCTTAGGCCATGCAGCGACCGATAAAAGACCACTTCACTGCTGTGCCATCACACAATAAATAATTCCAAAGATGCAGAAGACCCTTGGGGAGTCTGAATCAACCAATTATTGATTATACATTATTCTATTTCATGTGAATCCATATTTATAGTGGGGTTGTAGGGTTCCTACACAGGGTCTCCAGGAAGCCGAGGAGAGGGTTCTCCATGGGTAGATGGGTTGAGCAGACGTGCTGGTCGTCTGCCCCTGACCACGCCGCAGGACACACCTGAAACCCCACAGGAAGTGACCCTCCGTTTGCCTTCACTTGAGAGGGACAACCACCCTGAGCGCTCCGCCAGGCAGAGGGAGCAGAGGCGTCGCGGGGCCTTGACATCTGCTACTCATCACGGTGGAGAAGAAGCCGCAGAAACGAGGCGTGGTAACAGCCCCTAGATAGCTCAGTGTGTACTGAAATACGAAAAAAAAAATATATATATATATATATATATATATATATATGTATTATTTTTTTTAATTGCCGATGGTTTGTTATCTTTATCTAGATCAGTATTCTTCTTGAAGCATCTTTCATCAGATGTGTGTGATCAGACCTGACGTGCTCCGGCGGAGCAGGGGCGGGAGGGAAGCCGCTCGGCATTCCATGACACAAAGTGAAGCCATATGGGGATAATAGCCAGCAAATAACATTACAAGAAGTGCTTGTAGGAGCTCTGTACTGTGTCCAATCGAAGATGGTTGTTGCCAAGCACATAAATAAGGCACTGTAAAAGGCTATTGTAGAGAGAGAGGGGTAGTGAGACATGCATGGTAGGGGGAAAGGGGGGGGGGGTGCAGAATGTTATCATGCTGTAATCCCATAATGGATGTGTTAGGCCTGAGAACAGAGAATACCACCCTAATTCCACACTTGGCTCTTCATCACATAGGCCTGCGTGGATTTAGCCTGTAATGGCTGGGATTGTTCAACGCAAATGAAAAACGCGCCGGATTACATCGAATAACTTGGGTTGGTATGTGGGGCTCAGACAGAGAAGTGTCAAGGTATTGAGAACGAGAGGGAGACAGGAAAAAGGCCTTTTATATGACCAGCATTTCTACCCTTCTAATCCCACAAACACACACTCACACAAACACACACACACACACACACACACACACACACCTCCAACAATAAATACAGGGGAACCCAGACACACTTGTCAATTCTCACTTTTCCAGCTCTCATCTCATGCAATTCCGTCATACCGATGTCATATCCTGAAAGCGTATACAGGCCGTGGGGGGTGATGGGGAGGGGGGCCAGAGGCTATCACGTATGAGACACTATTCCCTCGCGACACACAGCACACAGCAGAGATGGAAAAGCCAGAACATTCTACCTTTCATCTCTCTCTCCATCTATGCTCCTCACACTCTGGCCTCACATATACACAAAAGGGGCGAATGCAAACACACCAAGGGACATCGGCGCTCCCATCGACTCTATCCCTGCCCTGTGAACCAAGCCCACCGACTAAAGTCTTCCATCAGACATACTGTTAGAAAGAGGGTTTGATTGACAGTACCACATCGGAGCTGCTGTTCTCGGAGGTTGCGGAACTCCAGGCCGTGGAGGTGGTTGGGGTACACGCACAGGGTGTCGTTGGCGATGCGGACGCCGTTGGCCCGGGCCCACAGCAGCAGCCACTCCAGCTGGCAGTCGCAGAACAGAGACTCCGTACTGAAGTGCCTGATGGGACACGACACAGGAGTTACATTTGTATTCTCGACGTGTGTGTTTATATGTGTGTGTGAGTGTGTTATGATCTCCTTGGTGTTCTTACAGGACTCGGAGAGACCGAAGGCTGATGAAGAGACCCGCCGGCAGGGAATAGAAAATATTTCCAGAAAGGTTCCTGTGGGCGGACACAATGCCAGATCCACATTAAAATGGTTTAAAGAAGTTCAACAGCAACAGAATCTGTAGAGGCGTTAGTTTGGAACCACATTATCTAAGATAAACAACATATTTTCAACACACTCATTGTAAATTGTGCGTTGCAGAGCTGTATGTTTTCAATTAGGAGATTACTCACAACTTGGATAGATTGCCAAGGTCTATGAACATTTCAGGAGAGAGGCAGCCAATCCTGTTGTTGGACAGATCCCTAGATGGACAAAAAGCAAACTTTGTGGTTCGATTAAGTCAATCCTATTGGACTTGAACCATTAACAGTACTAATCTTGGACGGGTTGTCAGGGAACGTGTGCGTGTGACAGAAAACAGAATGGGTTTTGCTGTGACAACAAGTTTGTGTAGTGCGTGTCAGCTTGTGCATCTGTGAGTCTCCGCCCTCTTCTCTCAATAATCTAATAAAGAGAGCTTAAGTAGCTCATGGAACTGTGATGTTCAATCCAGCCCAACTGCCAGGACATTAACCCTGACCTTTAACAACCTTTGACCTCTCACAAACACACACATACGAGTCATACGGAGGCCTCCTGAGTGCAGTTGAGATTGTGGCTCTGTGCCCTTCCCCTCTGTAATTAAAGAGCTGCTTTGCTGGAGCAGCTGTGGGAAAATAAGCAAAGCACTTGAGTAATCACCAGTTGGGGAGCACTTAAATTAGCACGAGGCAGCTCCTTTAGCCTGGCACACACGCGTCCCAAACCAGCATCCCTGCAACACCCTGCCAGTCTAAAAACCTGGACGATCATGATAGAATTAAGACATTTATACCGTAGACTTGATCTAAAGCCTTCTGTGTGTGTGTGTGTGTGTGCATGTCTTTGTGTGTGAGTGCTCAATTAAAGCATCCTAGCAAAATATCACCACTACTGCAGTGATAGCAGGCCACCCTACCTGTACCCCCCCACACCCTCTACACACACACAAACACACACACACCCACACAGAGGCCATTTTGGGACAGTCCTCGGTTATACTCACAGTCTTCTAAGAGCCAGCAGTCCACGGAAGGCTCCGGGCTCCAGTGTGCTAATCAAATTATTCCTCAGGTCCCTAGAGAGAGAGAGAGGGAGAGAGAGAGAGAGACAGAGGGAGTGTGTGTGTGTGAGGGAGGGGAGGGGTAAAGAAAAAGAGATGGACGGGAGAAGGGGAAACATTTTTTTGTGAGCAACAGAACAAGAATAGAAATGGAAAAGTAAAGAATGAAAGTCAGAGTTGGAAGGCAGAAAAGAAAGAGGAAAAAGCCGAGAGGTCACACGTGATGGCATGTATATAGGAGCCAGCTCAGCGGGGCCCTGTCATCGTGCTGGCAGACAGAGCGAGAGAGACAGGCTCCCAGCACTCGTCAGAGCACAGAGCTCCACATCACACTGACATTGAGATGTAAACATCATTTTCAGAGGAGTCATAATTCCTGCATGAGTGTATTTAGAGGGTTTATATATTGTATGACTATTTAGAATCAAATTGACATGGTTTTCTACATTTTAGAGAAATTCAAGAGTGCATACTGCTATCTGAAAACCACAAATACACAGGAAAAACGTAATTACTTACAGAGACTTGGAGACAAATTGTATTTTGTCCATTAGCGTGGTGGTGACATAGCTGTGTTCCCCTGAACAGAACATCTTATCCTATCTACCACCATTATCCACAGAGCGAGAGAGTGAGCGACAGAGAAAGGGAGAGAGAGAGAAAGGAAGGAAAGGTTCCTAATATAGGTATTAAGAAGAGTAGCACCTGTTTGTCTAACAGATGTTCTTTCCCTGCTATGCAGAAACAGTGTGGTGTCTAACAGAGGGAAGAGTACACACACACACACACACACATTGTGGTTTCAGTTCTCTCAGTTCCCCGGCCCCAAGTTGCTAAGAAAGGACCGCATCATCCCAGTACCCCGCTTCTCCTGATTACCCCTTTTAAAGCCAAAGATAACTTCCTGAAACTGTGTCCCCCGTTTCCTCCGCATGCTTCTGAGCGGTGAACATCACAGGCAGCTCGCCTTGCTCTCCAGCCAGATGTGCCGGGGTGAGGAGCCACACAAACATGGCTCAGCTCTCCTAGTCCACATCCAGCTGCTTCGACAGCTAGCAGGTAGCAGTCATCATGGCTGGGAGAGAGCTAACCAGGGAGAAGAATGAAGCAAATGAAACGACACTTGAAATATAAATGCCCATATTTTTTTTAAATCAACTGTGAATTTCTCTGTTGTTTTAGGCCACAGCGTAACCACTCGCTGTTGCATCCAGACGGCATGAGGTGAAGCTACTGCCAAAGAACAAGGAATACTTTGCTGTAACTGATATTACTACTTTACCTTTACTACGTCAAAAACTCTGAACACTAAAGGACAGGCTGTTTTACACGGTAGGCCTTCACTGGAACTGGTGGTAATTTGGTTAATGTTAATCGTTAAACACACATAGCCACACACTTGCACACACAAACAAGGGAGGGAAGCCATCATTATCGTCAGATAAATGACTCCTGTCTGGGTTTAATGATCTGTGTCTTGTGTTGAATTGTTCTGTCCAGAGTTAAAACACACTTTGTCTCTGCCGTTAGTCCTTCCCTAGCGACCCTCACCAAGCAGCCATGTAGACACAAGGTCTGTCTCTACCCTTCACCACACTCAGTCACTGTCCAGGACATGCATACTGTATGCATATATACGGTCTGGTGGTCCACAATAGTGGACAATGAAAGGCAGCTTTTCTTGGATCAGATAAGTGTAGACATTGTAAACAGCCCCTTCATGAACTAAGCAAAACTGAAACTCAGTCACTTTTGGAAAGATATTTCTGATAGAAGAAGTCAGCGAGTCAGCAGTCTGTCTGTCTTTCCCTGACCACGTGGCACGGGCAGGACCAGTGGGTTAGTTGTGATTTCCTGTCTCTGCAGGTCTTTGATCACGTACAAACTGCAACAAGAAGACCAGGCCAAGGGCTGGGGTTGAAGGTCTGTCACCTGGCCTGTGGTACCTTCTGTACGCCTCCTTTTCATCTCTCTCAGTCTGCAGCAACCAGCGGCCTCCTCAGCGAGGAGCTGTCCATCTGTCTCAGGGCTGACCAGTCAGCACTTCCCCTAACAGCCCTGGGCCTGGGGGCAGTTATGAGTCAGGTCAAATACAGAGGAGGAAGCAGCTAGCTAGCTGCTAGCTATAAGTATGCAGTGAGTGCAGTGCAGAAATGTCTGACAAGACCTTGACAGAGAAAAGCACAACCCCAAAAATGCCTGCAGGGCATGTGTTAAGGGGTTTCATATTTCAGGAGTTTGCTAAAACATTGTTGTTAAACTATATGGGTCTGAGAGGCTTCATGTCTTTATGCTTTCCAAAGACCTCCGCTCTGTTATACTGCCACATACTTATAATAACAGGGCTGGTTTACTGAACGTGTTCTATTCATCAGCAACAAGCTCTGTTTTCCAGTACCGCGCATGGGATTGTTGTGTTGTAGCATTGTTGGATTTCGGGGTGATTGGCAGGGGAAAGAGAAAGGCCGGATGGAAGTCCACTAGAATAAATAAGTCTTCCCGTTTGCTCAGACTAGTTCGTTTGTAGCTGTGGTCAAGAATAACACAGACACACACACACACACACAGTCCTATATCTGAACATACCTATAAACAAACCCAAAGGCGACTATGAGGTGACCGACTCTTCGATACGTTCATCTGTGTAAACTCAGATGAGATGAATGTTTAAACAACAATCATTTTGGTTTTCTGCACACTGAGTGCTGGAAGTGAAGGGAGGAAACATTGACATAAACTCATCTCTTTGTGGCTAATGTTTAAAAGGCCACTGACGTGGTTCACTATTCATTTCCACAGTGCTGTATATCTTAGACTGCTGGAGTTCCCCACATCTGTTGGACTCTTAGGATGTTCAGCTATTTCCCATGTAGTATGACACTAATGGGTAGATTCATCTCCGTTTCAACGACTTGCCACACACGCACACACACACATGCGTGCAAACACACTCCTGACAAGGGTGAATGGACCACACGCATGCTTCACCAGAAATAGTGCAGAATCTCATCATTTAACTATCTACAGTGTTCCTCTTGGAATCAGTGTTTTTGTAACTGGCTTCAGATTCAGTCAATTAACAAGGATATGTAAACAGAGAAGAAAACATCAAGTTCATGTGAAGAATCCAACTGACGGCCACGAGGGTTACGTAAGGGTTAATGATGATATAGCATGGAGAAATAGATTTGCTGTCCATGAAATATCTTCCTACTCGGTTTAACGCACTAAATTCCAACAATGCCGCATGGTGCATTAGATAGCTTGCATGGTATATCACATGGAATGAGTGAGGACAAATATGATTGTGTAAGCCTTGTGTCATGTCTAATTTAATTAATTCATAACAGTAACATTATGTGTTTCCAGCAAACATAATTTAATCCTGTAGGGGACTGAAGTCAAAATCCACTGTGACTCAAGAAAAGGACGATTTGATACAATGCATGACAACTTCTCTCACCCCACCCTCAACACACATAAACACACGTCTCCTTCCCAACCAGAGAGCAACCGCGAGAGAAATAGAGAGAAAGAGAAATAAAGAGTGTGGGAGGGGGGGGAGTGGGAGGGGGGGGGGGGGGGGGAGTGGGAGGGGGGGGGGAGAGTGGGAGGGGGAGAGTGGGAGGGGGGGGGAGTGGGAGGCATATAGACTAATGAGAGGAGAGTTCACCAGCTGACAGTGAGAAAAGGCCACTGTGTAGCAGCAGTGGCCTCACTGCTGAAAAACTGCCTCCTCCTCTGTCTCTCCCACCGCGAGGCCGGGGATAACACAAGTCCTGTAGCTCTACACCCCTCACACAGTCAAGCTGTCTGTCAGTAGCTGCATGACAAGTCTCTTGGCCTAAGGTTTGAAAACGTGCTGTGTTTGCATTGATACCACCCTCATTTCTTTATGCTAATAAGGAGGTCCGTTTAACTCATTTGTTAATACTCCAAATATTCGTGGGTCAATTTGCACTGCCTTTGAGCAGCATGGAAGGGAAATATGTCTCTCACACTCCCCAAATGAGAGAAAACACATCTCATTAGGGTGGAAACAGCCACCTACGGAATTGTAAATAAATATGCTTTGAAAGTCGCTCGGGAGCAAAAAGAAGGGGTAGTTAGACAGTTCAGTCCAATTAGAAAGTCTGGGCGCATGTCTGTGTGACAGACTTGTAGCAACCACTGCCAGAGCATCAAAAGCCATTGGGCTTTCCCTCACTGTGTTAGTTGGGAAATAACATATAGAATTCAAGGGGCCAACCATCATGAATTAGTAAGGTCCCTAGCTAGAGATATGGCATTGACAGACTACATCTGAATGCAGCCCAATGCTAATACATTTTGCCAAACAAGCTCATATTTTGTCAAGTATGTGGTTTGGAAATCATTCTAAATCATTGACTCTTGTCCAACAGTCAGAATTATATTGCCTCAGTGTTTCTCCCAGTGTCTAATCAGTTTAAGCATTTATGATATGGAACCCTACTGCAATCATTTCCTGCCTGCTTCACTAGCAAGAAAAAGAATGCTTCAGAGGGTTATATATTTTCTGTAAGCAGGGTGCCCCTTAGGTATTTATTTCAAGGTAAAAAATGCTTTAATGTATGGGTTAAAATACACAGGTAGGCTATGGAGGAGGAGCGGCAGAGCAGGTAAAAAAAAAGAAGAAAGGATTCCTCCCTGGAGATGATAGTTACCTGGACTCGAGATAAACAGTAGTAATTTTGTGTGAAACATGAATCCTGAGAGAAACACTTGTACATACACTTTCATATACTTACCCTGTGTAAAGTGACTGGCAACCAAGAGATGATTTCCAACACTCCCTTTCAGGACAACGTCACAAACTGCATAATACAGATAAATCACTATGCTTTAATGTCTTGCCATTGGCCAGTTGGAGAAGGAAAACAAGAGAAGTAACTCTTCTTTAGAGGTAGAGGTAGACAGAGTTGATGGATGGTCTGTTGGAGAGCTCCTCAGACACCAGGCATCAGAGAAGCCCATAAGAGAGAGAGACAGAGAGTGAGGGAGAGAATGGGAGAGAGAGAGAAGGGAGGGGGGGGGGGGGCGGGGGTTGAAGAGTCAGCCTGTCTCTTTCACAGCCTGCTGGGTACAGTAGATCAGTAGACCCCCAGAACTGAGGTAGTTAACCTCCAGTGTGACCCTCCAACTGGCTCACATAAAACACTGTCGAAAAGCCTCATATCTCAAAACAACACTAAACCATTGGGGCCTGTCTATATTATGACTACTTCCTACATACCACAGTAAGCTGCTTTTCAGATATTGTCGTATGAAAGAACGCTTGATTGCTAATGGTATTCCATGCCAGAGCAATCATACTGTGTGTGATCCTTATCACATGAATTCACTTCATGCTCAATTATGTATGACACCAAAGATGTAATCAATACAGGCCCAATCCAACAACTTTAATACTCTAGGGTTGTTCTCCCCCCTTAAATGACCCTTGACCTCTGAGGGCAGGTTTCCCAAGTGGACTTGGATGTGAAGACAATTATAGAGAATCCTGAAATACACCAAACTCACTTTTGCACTCTGTTTCCAGGCACTATTTTCCTCAGTCTCCCATTCACATGCAGAGCCGGCAGTGCAGTGATCTGTCCTTGAGGGATCTGCCATGCATCCATCAATCCAACGCACCAGACTGAGGAAGGGGGAATCGACTGAGTCCTCTCCTCCCCAGCTGGAACCACTAGACAAGAAAACTTTAGAGGACGCGTCCAGCGCCCCCGACGTCCGCTTGTGGCGTGAGGAATGGCGGTGGCCATGACTTGCCACACTGCATCTTAATGAAGTCCTCTCCGTGACTTCGCTGCTGGTGTCAGTGAGGAACATTGGGTCAAGCAGACTGTGTCCTCTCTGTCTCTCAACTGACTGTTGAGAGATAAATTCATTTGGACTTCAATCCAATTCTAACGAAGGTTAATCAGAGTGAGAAAACCCACACAACAGCTACAAGAGCAAGCCCACCACCGCAAGCTCTGTTCTTGGCCGCCGCCAACTCAAGTTGTGGGAATACATGAGGTCATAACGCATTCTACCCTTCTAGGGGCGGCTATGGCTGTGGCTCAGGGTGTAAAGAAGGGCGTCTGTTAATCGCAAGGTTGCCGGTTCGAACCCTGACTCCTCCCAGGCCATGTGCCGAAGTATCCTTGAGCAAGACTCTGAACCCCCAGTTGCTCTGGTTGGGCAGGCCGGCACCATGCACGGTAGCTCCGTTGCCATCGGTATGTGTGAGTGTGAGTATGGATGGGTGAATGAGAGGGAAATTGTAAAGCGCTTTGAGTGCCGCTAAGGTAGAAAACGGCCTATAGAAATGCAGTCCATTTACCATTTACCCAGACAGAGAACCAGTGCTAGGCTTTGTTGTGGATGTACATACCGGTACTCCCTTCTGACCCATTTTGAGAGATAATAATGAGACCCTAGTTGGACCAGGCTACCCTCTCCACATACATACTGCCTCTCCTCTCAGATAGAGAAGACTGAGAGATGCCACTGTGGTTTAAGTGAAAGGTCAAATCAAAAGCCGATACGATCTCCAATTTGCGCTGTATACTAAATACAGACGATATGTATTCACCACAGGTACATTCAAACTTGTTTCTCAAACTTGTTTCCGTATACACCAAGGAAAGCAATTCCGCATGGCCATCAGTTGAAACCATGCCCCTCCCCCTCTACAACATTTTCTACAGCCCACCCCCACCCACCCAGCCGTCTCCGCTACCCTCCATCAGCTCTTGCTGGTGGAGGGCCTGCATGGTCACAGTATGAGGAGTCAACACTCCGTCAGTCTGACAGTCACTCAGAGAAGCGCAGTGTCTTTGGGTGCCAACGCCACCAGCCCCAGCCAGACAATCAAACAGCTGGCCGTTACAGCCCACTCACTGACCAGAAGTGCCTGGGCACCCCACCAGCCCGAGGAACACTGGCCCTGCCTTCAGCTGCCACTTTCAAGAGGGACTGGTGTAGGGACAGCGGGACCCAATTGGTCGTGAGGTCAAAGGTCACATGGTGACACGTCACCTGGACATATATCAGCTGTATTATCTGTTTATTGATCCTGTAATGGTGCCATTACACCATAGAGGAAGACCAATGACATCCTTATGTATGCTGCACAGGGACATCATAGAAAGTAGATGAGGATTCTCCTTCTGCTGTAATGACCTGTCAAGGGGCTCCACAACAGAACTGGCTTTAATAGAAGTTCCTTGGCTAGCAGCCTTGGTAATGATGTCATTAGCATTCTTAAACTGTTCCACTCTCAGAAAGATGGTCCGTTCGACGTCACCATTGAATGTGATGGTCACTCATGGAGTTGAAGGAATGGTAATCATCACTGGTTGATTACCGAGGGAACCATCTCAACAGGGAAAGGGTGGTTAGAGCACTTGACTGCAGATCCAGAAGTCAAAGGTTCAAATCCCCTCCATGTACTGTACACTGCTTTGGATAAGTGGTTTTCATTCAATGATAAATTAATTATTAGATCGTCACTCAGTTTCCCATGGCTGGACACTTAGATCACTCCCACCCTTCAGTGCCCTATCGAAGTGCCAAATCCTATGGACTTGCAGTGCTGTTATGTTACCCTATATAGTACACCATTAGGACACTTACTCTTGCAATTGAGTTAAGTGCACTGGCACTTACTATGGGCATCAAAGACCATCCTCTCTTAAAGCGGTTCATTATTATTGTACAGTGATTAAGATTATTCTCATTTGACTTCCTCTCCCAAAGCAGGAGCCTGGTTGTGAAGCCAGCTATAGCGCACAGGGTCTGGACTGAAAGTACAAGCCACAAAGGTACTCACAGTTTCTCCAGAGCGGCCAGGCCATAGAAGGAGCCGTTCCTCACCAAGGAGATCTTGTTGTTGCTGAGGATCCTGAGGATGAGACACAGACAGAGAGAGGGACTGAGGTGAGGCAGTGAGTGTGTGTGTGCGTGTGTGTGCGTGTGTGTGTGAGATATTGTCAAAAGAAGGGCCGCAAAACAAAGAGAAAGATGAGAGAGAAATCACAATCCAGTAGAAGAGGCAGAGGAGAGAGAAATATAGAGGAGAAACAGAGGGTGGAGAGGAAAAGGACAGAGGTGAGATAGAAGATGGACCGCAGAGAGAGATGGTGAGCCAGGGGACAGATTTGTAAATACCTCCAGAAATACAGCCAGGAGGTGATTTATACAAACACCTCGTAAATTATTCATCCTGCCAATAACTTAGTGCAAGGTGAAAATTTATCCTTGATTAGATCTGGCAGTAAATTTCTCATCTGTGCTACATTTCTGTCTTATTTATAGCCATTTGTGGTTAAAACGGGTAATGGACCCCCGTGTCAGAATATCACCCTCGCCGAAGAGGTCTAACGCAACGCCTATTCAGCACAATTCAATCATCCACTGCTAGTTCTAACACTAAACAAATCAATGCTATGTTCCACAGGGGGATTTAGTGACGAATGGATGTGAACATGCGAGCCTGTGTTGATAGTGATTTGGCTCAGAGAGAGAGAAGACCAATGCAGATGCTTCATACTTGTATTAAGAGATAAATGCCATTGATGAAATCCTTTGTTCTCTAACATAGAGGCTATTTGTATGGAGCAGGGAGGGAAAGTTTGGACTCGAGTCTCCCTGGAGAGCAGCTCAGACTCGTTCCTCTGATGTAAACAACCGTCATCACACAAAGACCTGTGGGTAGAACTTCAGCCTTCGTGAAGAAAGTCACACCCACACACACACACACACAAACACAAGGGCGCAGAAATACCCTACACAGTGTCCAATCCCTGACATACCTGTACAAGGTAAAAGACACACTGCCACAGGACAGACCCAAACAAACATCCCCAGGTAGTAAGTTGGTGAGAGTCCTGGGGGACTCGTTAGAGAACAGATGGTGGTCTGTGTTATCTGCTGCTGCAGTGAAGTAAATATATCAGACTTGAGATAAACTCTACTCACCCATCCCAATAGTAACCATCTCTGCGCCCACACACACACACACACACACACACACACACACACACACAGATCTACTCAGGGGCTTTTAAGTGGACAATCGTCCAGTAGACATGCACATGGAAACAGATAAGCCCACTCACAAAGCACAATCCAAACATCAGACATTGATTTTCACTGTCAGGGCATAACACATCAGCAAAGCATTTTGACTTTGAAAACTGAGGTACTCAGCCCCCCCCCCCCCACACACACACACACACTTTTTCCCCTCCTTCCTTCCTGCTGAGCTCTGGGCTAAGAAAGGAGCGGTGTGTAATGATTTATGTCACACTTATTCCTGGGCCCAGATCCACATCATTTCAAATACAACTCAGATGGCATTTTTGGGATTTCGTATCTGCTAAAATATTGATTGCTCTTGCCAGATCCTATATCATCCTGTCTACTGGGGCTGTGGGGCAAGCCCTGCCAGTATGGCGAGGCTTGGCACACTGTCTCAAGCCATGTCACCGCCTGCATGCCGAGATAGAGGCCTCGCTGCTTTGCATGCACTGTGTCACATGGCTCCCACCGGCTCGCTCCCACATGCTCAAGGTCAAACCCCTCCCTCTCTATCCAACGTCTTCCTCCGTGTCTTCTTTAACAAGGTTGTCCTCCTCCTCTCCCAAGCGATGGGAGAAGTTTGGGAAGGCTGGTAATTGGGATGTGTCACGAGTCACCTCAGTGACTGGAGGGCGCTTCGTTTCACCAGCAGGAATGCATCCTCCATTCTAATGCTATAGGATTAAGCAGCTTGATCCCATAATGCATTGTGCTGAAGAAGCAAATTGCTGACCGACCGTGCAGGGAGGGGGGGCTGTGCTATAGCTGTTCTGCTCGAATAGCCAGGACGGGAGATACACGAGCCATACGGATAGACACGTACACATAAAATGACACAGCATGAATGACAAGGAGAGAAATGTGAAGATATCTAAGCTTGATGGAAAAGTCACTGTTGAAGTAAAACAGTGCTTTGAGGTTGCAAAAAAAAAACTGGACAAGGTTGGATTCCTCTTGAAATAAAAGGTATAAGGAAGGTTATTAGAAGGCAAGTAGAAACGGGTATAAAAATATTTATTTTAAAAATATATTTATATTTAAAATCCTAAACCTTCTTCTGTTAATGCGTGTTAATAAACCACACAAACACATGCTGTTGTGGCTTTCAGCAAACCCTTTATTTGATCAGAAAGGCACCCACTTGAATGAGATCATGTGGTACTGGTTTGCAAGAGCTGTGTACTGTACTGTCATTTTCACCTCCGCTTGCCCTTCCACCCGTAACTCCCTCCCCCCTCTCATCCTGTGTCTATGGGCAGAAGTACCCTCTCAGCAGGCAGGGACAGGAGGCCTCTGTTTGTGCAAACTCAAGCGTCCCCCGATCTGTGTGTTTGCAGCGGAAAGCAGCCGCTCAGCGACCCCTGCATGCCTCTCTCAGGCCTCTGTGCAACGTCCGGGAAATCAGAGGCAAAACATAATTGTACATTATGTAAACAGCGCATGACCAGATTCTAGAGAGTCCTTCCAACTTTCTATTTACATGATCAATTATGTTCTCAGAGGATAAGCTGCTTTCAGGAGAACAGACAAATTAAATATTGTCTGGCTGGGGCCAGAGCAAATGGTCTATGTCATTGCTCTGTGTTTTTGTGATTAGGGCTAACATGGAAGACTTCACCACACTACAGCACACTTCATAAAGTGTGTGTATTTCAGGCACACAGAGGCCTAGGCTACATGCAGTTGTGCTTTAATTTACAGTCTATACTCACATTTGAATAAATATATTGTTTATCTTCTATGTTTCCTGTTTGGCAAAGGCATTAAATGTTAGCCTCACTGGAATTGTACTTGGTGGTTAAACATTTTGGAGCAACTCTTATATCAACTCTTGTCCAAGATCACCAGTCCAACTCTTTTCCCCCCAACACCACAGCTAGTATATTTCTGTAAGGTTCATTTCAAAATGCAACATCTTTACAGTGAGACCAGCCATGCACTAGAGACATCCAACTTTATGATTATAAGAGAGCAGAAACAAAAATAACTTCAATTGATGGGGTCCAAGTCACCAATCATCAGGACAAAGTGGGTAAAAGCTCACAATGTGAACTATCACAAACATGCAGAGAGGCGGCCCCATGGTTTCCAGGCATTTCTCTTCAAACATCCAAACCCCTCTGTTATTCTACAATATCGGGTTACTAGGCACAGCTAACCAAAATAACATATTTCATATCGACTAACATTGACCTTGGATGAGAAACAGACATTGCTGGGGAGTTCAAGTATTAGTAGCGCCTCAAATAGGCCCAAGCTGACAGCTGAGCATGTGGCGCCGCCCCGCAGGGCAGCAGAGAGACTCCTCGTCTGTCTCTCTAACTGAGACCATGCTAATCATCACCATGGCATTTTGCATTTTGCATAAATCAGTATTTGTGATAAACACAATTAATTCTTCCCGAAGTTCGTCAGAAGACAGGAAACTATTCAGTCCATTAAACAATGGCATAAAAAAAAAACTGATCATATTGACAAGTGGACCATCATGATTTTGAGATTTAATTTGATTGAGTGACACATACACGCACGCACCCCCCCACACACACACACACATTCACACTGAAACACTGCTCTTAGGCCTCTGCATAGATGAGACAGGGAGGAAGTTAATGTGTTTCCTCCTGAGACCACCCCCTGCTACCAAAGCATTAGGCATCATGTTTATAATTGACTCGTTTTGCGACAGAGGAAAACACAACATGCTTGCTTAGGCCGGCTTGCCTGTGCGCCAGCAGACTTATGACAGTTTAAGAAACCTTGGTATTTACTCAATGGTGAAGGGAGGAGGTAGGGATAACAGACTAGAAAAGTATCCTTGGCGCTCATTGTATTTGTCTTTTCCAATATTTTTAGACGGTAGACATTTGACTAAGGTTGGACACATTCTTGGGTTCGCAAGGCCATCGTGATTTGCAAGCTGTTCTCTCCTCCAAACAGTCATGAACTGTGATTCCTTATCACCTAAAGAAAAAAACGGAGCAAAAAAAACAAAAAAAAATGAATCACACCAAACAAGGGTTTGGAAAGCTAGCCTTTTACAGGGATTGCAAGTAAATGTGGTACTCACTATTTTGGGGCAGAAAAATAAGTGATTTCAAAGAAACTTTCCTTTTGGACTTCAGACACTAATGCAGGGAAGACCACTTCTTAACATGATCCTTTGATTTAGCCGCATGGGTGCTGGATAAAAGCAGTGAAACAGAACCATGGAAGTGCATTGTCAATACTAGCCTTTAGTCCTAATCTCTAGCTAGTGTATAAGGTCATTTTGGCCCTGTCTCTTTCAACTAAGGGTTGGTACCACAGCTTATTAAACTGTGGCCTTTAACTGGCCGAGAGGCTCTCCTTCTCTGTCCCCTCCCTGTTTTCTAGGTCCATAATCTGCACAGAGAGGCAACATGTGCATTTTACTGAAATATTCATGCAGAACCACTCAGGACAGTGAGGAGCGTACCGCACAAACAGCACCCGGGGTGAAATGCAAAAGCGCTGAAGAGAGAGGAAAAATAAGAAAGGAAAGAAAACTGAGATTTATAGATAACTCAGAGGAAAACAAATCACAGAGGACACAAGAGGACCTCTCACGCTAGTGTCCGCATTGTGCGTCGTTTCCTCAAGGTTCTGTTGTGAAATTGAGGTTAGCGGTGACCTCAATCCACCAGTCTGACACAGGTAACTGCTCCCGACAGGATGAATAGCGACATGAGGTATACAATGCAGCAGAACTACTGTCATTGTATCTTTTGAGGATCTTCTACTGTGGAAGTGGATCAAGGGAGTACACTTGAAGTCTCGAGAAGAGAAATGTCTCAGTGGTGTGAGGAGGGAGGCAGCTATGGTTTCCTACTTCCTTCCACCCTTCCACCACAAGCTGCCCCTCCTGACTCTCCACTGATGGCCAGACACCTCCAGATATGGTCTCTTCCCAAGCCATATTTTGTCCTTGATGTGCTTTAGCACCAAAAGAGAATGAGGGCCTGTCATGCTTTGGGGACTTTTGGCTCTCAAATCTGAAATGAATGTTGTGGAAAGTTTTGTATCGAGCATCTACTTGCTTTTAGTGAGAAAATAAGTGAGAAATCTGAAAGGACTGTTGCATTACAAATTCTCTATGTAGGAGTCCCGAGTCGACTTTTCTGTCAGTGATACAGGGCGAAAAGAGCCCACATCCTGTCAGATGTGATATACAAATGGAGGAAAGTCCTGTCCTAGTTGTAGCTTGGCATTAAAACTGTAACTGAGCAACAACCCCTGACAAACATTCTGTTTGTCTTTCTGTGTTACGTCGTTTCCATTGCAATGTCACAGAGCAAACAGCTATTTCCCCAATACCACCTTTATCCTATCCTCTACTTTCTGTGTCAGTCCCTCTGACTCTCTGTCCCTGTCACTCCTTCTAATGTCTTTCTTACTCCCTCTATCTTTCAACTTTCCCTCTCTTGCTAACTTCCTTCTGTGACTGCCTCTTGCACTATCGGCCTTTTTCTCTGCCTCTCAATTTCAGTCTCCTCCCCCTTCCCCTGTATCTCTTTGCCTCCCTCACTACCAATCTGTCTTCCTTTTGACTGTAGCCAGTGCTACGTCCCCCAGCCAGGGTATTGCCTCAGACAGGTGTCTGCTACAATCCCTGCTACTGTGCTCCAGAGAGGCCAGTGTCTCTCCTACTCTGCTCTGAAAACCATTACAGCAGATAGGTCCCAAGGTCAACAGAGCTGTCAGGCCCGACTCCAACTCCCCAGCAGCTTCTCCCCTGTTAGATCGGCCCGAATGGAAGAGGTGTTAATAGAGGGCTTTGGCTGCGTTACAGCTGGGACAAATTATAAAAATTGTATTTTCTCTATTTTATGTTTGATGTTGTTCCATCACATAAAGGGTATGTTGTAGAAATTAAAGACCAAAGAAAATAATTGAAGGTTTATGAAGTAAATGTTTGGTTGCTTTGTTGTTTACAATTGAGCTAAATGTACATCTTCGTCGATTAATTATTCAGTCAGTTCTTTGTGTAGCAGTAATAAATCTGCTATGATGAAACAAAATACAGCTCTAGGAAAAAAATAAGAGACCACTGCACCTTTTTCCTTCCTTTTAAAACAAGTTGAGAAGAACAATTTTGAATGGGATACAGAAGGGTACAAATTTTACCCCTCTGTTCCTTTCTCAAAATTGTCCTTCTCACCTTTTTGTATAGATTTTTGTACAGCTGTATATTGAAGCTAGGTCTATATGGGGGGCAGGAGTGTGTGTGTGTTTGTGTGTGTGTGTAGGGGGGGGGGGGGTTACTGTACATACTGTACACATGAAGATAAGGCTAATGAGAAGGCTGGGGCCACAGCCTGGGAGAGACTTGGAGAGAGATTCATCAGGACATCCACTAACGGAACTCCACATGTGCATACTTCCCTCTGATATATGTTTATTTTCACAGCACGTCTAAACAAAAGCGAGACTTTGGCCTGACAAAGGTCACATTTCCTAATGCAGAAAAACTGCTTCCTGGCAATGGGCCCACAGGACAAGAGCAAGGCTGAACAAGGGGGAAGGAGAGGATATGGTTGTTAAGTTTGTATTTAACAAAAAAGGTGTCCAAGATGATCTTAAAGCTTACTCCTCTGCCCCTGTCTAAAATAAGACCAAGATTTTTTTATTTAAGGACAATTGATTCAGTTTAACAATAATTAAGAGCTGCAATCAACACTGTGACCTCGTGAAGTGTGGGGGTCCATGGAGAGCACCTTCACAAATTAAACTCTTCTGTGGCCTTTAGGCTAAATCAACAGCGGTTGTATGTGCTACTAGTCTTACTACAATAATAATTACTCATGTACAAAACCAAAAAAACTAAAACATTTAAAAAAAAACTTTCTCTAAAATGTGCTTATTATCGAATTCAAAATCATTTTTTGCAATTAATTTGCATCCATATTTCAGTATATACCTCTGGATACAATAGTGTGAATTGGCAATAAAATGGGAGGAGGGCTGAGATAGGATTTTATTAAAGTAGGCTTTGACTGTATTGCTCAAATCTTTACAGTACTATTTACTGTGTGCTGAATGTAGCAAATGTGGGATGTGCTTGAACAATTTGCTGTACCAATTGTGTATGACATCTAAAGAAGGATGCAATATCAGAACAAAACGAATATGTTACTTACAAGGAAACTGTTTCGTTGAGTAAAAAGCTGGGTTGTAAGGTGTCCAATAATTCCACATCGTCACAAACAACTTTCACTCGGACGAGTTGTCTGTTCAACTCCTTGGACCTCTCAGAAGTGCAGCGACAGCTGTCAATGGTGAGATTTGGACAGCTTTTGTTGCTCATACAAGACGTCCAAAATCCGATACACAGAAAGATGAGCGCTTTCATTGTGAATTGAATGGTCATCTCAGGTTATCTCTCCCCAGTTTGTAAGACAGGTGGACACCATTTCATATAGCCTATGTTCACATTGGTATGGACATTCCGACCAAAGATGTTCAATAATGTTGAGTTGGCTTGTTACCTAACAATGGGCACAATACACCTGCTCTGTCCTCCGACAAATTAAGAAGCAACTTGCGCGATTTTCTATTAGAGATAGCGGAAGCATTTCTTTTACATACGTTACAAATGTTTTTGTCATCACTGATCACCCTCACAGTCACACTTGCTGTCAACTTTTACTGTATCGAATTTTTCAAGTGTTTAAGTTTCCCTCCAGCGCGAAGGAATGTTTTATTTGCAACCTTGAACTCCGTCTTCTTCGAAGGGTAGGTTTTGACGTCGTGCTATTTGTATCACCACATTCCAGCGTAGTTAATCAAGGTAATCGTGTTCTCCGTTATCAACAGGTTGCCAGTACGTCCTCATTCACGGCTTGCGCTCCCAGCGATAGGCTACTTACTTTAACAGCCCACACAATATGCAGCGCATTCAAGTCCCACCCTCGTGCATCCCCGCAGGAAACCGAGGGATGTTTCGAATATAGTTTTAAAGCCAACATATAAAACGTATCTTAATAAACAACTTACGATTCTCGGAGTGAGTCTACTCAGACGTGAGGCTAGGCTTCTGACAGCTTCTCCAGTGTTTCGTGTCCAATTAACCTGGGCTAGTTAATGGGTATGTGGCCACACTTAAATGTTAGTAGTATGCCTGTACTGCTTTCAAGGGAGCCTTTCGTGCAACGTAATGGATAATTTCTGCTCCATGATTTATACCTAAATACAGAATGTTTCCTCAGACAGTAACAAAAACCACAGGCTCATCATTAACAACAACAGAGGCCGTGTTCTTGGAATCATAAGGAAACAGAAGAACCGGTCATGGCTTTACATTCATACATATCAGGGCTATTTCTCCACATTTTGGAGGAGTGGAAGCAGAACTGTAGACAATGTGTGCAGAGATATGAATCATATCTTATGGCTAAGGATGAGCATGTATACAGTATCCAGCCCTGGGAGACAGAAGCTGTGGCAGCTGGTTGGTTGGGCTCCCCAGGGCTCCCCAGGGCTGGGGCGAGGTGCTTCCCCTGTGTTTGCTCTGTGCTCCACGCCAAATTCCTCTCTCATTATCTACATTGTCTCCAACACAGACTGGGAGCACAAAGGAGCATTTCAAACCGCTCCCTGACGCTGTGAGAAGAGCAGCCTATGTTTCTCATTCTTCTTCCTGACAGGCAAACATGGACTGTCTCTCCACAGGGTTGGGCTGCGCAAGGCAAGAGGCAGATTTCCCCCTCCCTGTTTTCAGAGAGGGAAACTCAAGCCATATGGAAGTCTTACTTTCCCCATGGTGTGCCGCTGCTCCTCTGACTGTCACTCAGGCTTGTTTACACAGATGTACACGTACCTTGTTCGTGAAAGTGAGGAGGCGGATCTCCCCCCTAGATGACCCCTGGGGAGGCATAGGCCAATTGGACAAGAACCCAGTGGAGCTGACATCATCATTTGAAATGATACATCTTTAATGGAGCCTGGAGACAGAAACTTTTATTTGGATGCGGGCCATCTGCGTTCACTGACTGGGCTACTTGCTTGGCCCTAATGGAAAACAGAGCCCCTGCAGTCAGGCTCTTCTCTAAATATTTTCTTTTGTGGCAGAGCAGAAGATCCTCACATCGACAAACAGTGATTTGATATGACAAAAGAATAGACAATAACAGCACAGTTTCGCACCTAAACAGTTGCAAGTCATATAAACGGTTTTATGGTGTGTTTATTGTTACGGCACACATACACAGTCTCTAGTGATCATCCAGCCGCTGTGTAAGTGTAGACCAATTAACATTTTGTGAATGTTATAAACTTTTCATGACAGCAACCTTTTCTGATGACGAAAATCCTTCTGAGCTTCAGATGGTTCACATTCACTGTTTACAGCAGTGTTAGGGGAAGCCCGGCTCAAACAGTACTAACAGTTACATTCCAAAGAAAGGAAAGAAAGACTCGTTAGAACAAAATGAAGCACCAAAGTCAATGGTATTGAACCAATGCAAACAGGCTTTGCCTGTAGTCTGCGTGCTCATGTTGTCCCAGTCACTACTCTGTCAGCATTGGCTCGTGTTAGCGCTCACAGCTCTCCATTATTGCCTTGTGACAGAGATGAATGGGCCGTGGCTGCAAGGCAATCACAGTCCTCGCTAAATATTTACATGCAGCGCTTGAAAAGGCCAAGGCACTACTGCAGCAGGAGGACAGAATTTCATTATTACCTCATGACTAACTTCTCTGACATTTCTGCTCAGTCTTTGCTTATTTCCTTTGTGCTGTTTCAGTCGACTTTACAATTAAATGAAGTTAAATGCGTGTGTTAATTCTATGAGCACTCCCTTACAATGACAGTTTTCAGTTATAAATCTGGCATATTTACATGATGGACCCAAGTGGTCTTGTTAATGAACGTGAATTGCCCCTTCTTAAATTAAAAGTATAAACATAAATGTATGTACTGTATACAGATACATGCTTACAATATATACAGTATATATGCTTTAAGTCTGTAAAGTATACAGAATATGAAAACATTGTCATTGACAGAGACACACACATGATATATATATACTACAGTATATAGTGTGAAACTGAATAGTGGGAAGCAATAGTATCTTGTGTTATGTATTGGAGAGAATATGAAGGACTTTTCTCAGTGATCTAGGAGGAGGAAGTGCCAGGAGGAAACAGTATGACCAGAGCTGTATATAAGGGAGAGGGCTCTGGTGTGAGGAGTCTGGACTTGCGGCCACAGTGCTCCCAGGGCAAAGCAGAGTCACTGACCACCAGCCACTAGATCATTGCAAGACCACTTCACTGAGGCTTTGGCCTGGAACATGATGCTCTAAACGGAGGCCATGAGAAACCAAATCATTTCCTCTGAGGACACTTTGTTTTCTGGGCTGCCACTGCTGGAGACGTATTGCCCAATAGAGGGAATGAGCAGCGCTTCAGCTATCTCTGTTGCATGATAGGGCCAATCATTGCACCACATCAATATGCTAATCAGTAATGTTGGATCATCGACTGTCTCTCACTTAGCTTTGATTGTTTGATCAATTTGCTGTTTTGAGAGAGAAATGCACATGTGCACACAGCATAGCACAGCTATGCTCACAGTTGATGAATTAATGTGGGCTATGAGAGTCGCTTTGCAACATGTGTCATCTATGTCTAGACTTGTTATGCACCTGCGGACACTAGGCCTTCACTGCCCACTGATTCAGTTATTTTATGGTTCTTGTTTGGGGGGTTTGTGCTGTCTCATTCCCACAAATATGCATGAAAATAGCTTGAAATCACTTAAACCCCCAGATCTCATGAATGTCTTTGATATACGGCACTTTGTTTTCCAAGGCTCACTACCGTCATCATTAGTGTCAACACAATGGCTCACTTCTCATAGTTAGCACAGACAAAGACTGCTTTTGACTCGTCAGCAATACATTTGCTTTGAATAAACAATTTTAGCGCAGCAAACAAATTTGTGTTGTTCTTACACAGATGTGCTGAGGAAACAGGGAATCCATATTCCCTAGCTGTTGGGCTAAGCAGAAGAAAACTTGTCCTCATAAGTATTCCGGTCCCCAGCAGTAATCCGGTTTACGTGAGCAGAGACCCAATGAGGAGATGAACTCCCATGAGAACATTTCTTTCTGGGGTGGGGCGGGCAGGCGGGCGGGGGGGGGGGTTGCCGTCCTTTACATGTCCTCTGAGTTATCACCAAGGAGTGATTCCTCACTGTGCTCTATTCTGCTCCACAGGCGAACAAAAGGATGGGGTTGAAAACACGCAAGTGTGTTCGCACACACACACGCACAAACGCAGTCTACAACTCTAGACACACCGACACACACAAACACACACACACACAAACAGTCTACAACTTTTTCTCCATGGAGCCATGAGGCAATGTGGCAGGAGAATTTAAAGGGACATCCAAAAAACGACCAGAAGTCATTGAAACAAACTATCTATTGAAAAGCCTGGTCTTTTGAGACAATGACATTTTGTCTTATGCCATCTTTCTAAAAACAGCCCCCAGGGTGACTGCTGTGAGGACTGTGACCCCTGGGCCTGTAAGGCTTTAGGGACAGTGGTGCCAGACTAGTATAACTTCCACCCATCCCCAAGCAGCATAATTGCTGCTTGTTCTCTATGGTGAGATAGGTCATCAGAGAGTCAACCAAGTGCTCTGCCAACGCACAGATTTCACGCCATGTTATCCATCTGTCAAAGATTTTTTCCTCTATCTCTTTCTCCATCTCTGGTGCTTTCTCTATTAAAAGTACACGCTTGGCTCTTTCGAGAGATGTCTTCCTCATATCCACAGTGAAGATCTCAGGGCTGTTTCCCTGGGGAAAGTGCAGGCAGCCCTAATTCCTGCCCTCCTCTCACTGCAGTAGTCTGCACCAGAGGCTCCAACCCTCCGAACCTTTCATCTCAACGGGAATCTTATCAACCGTTGCACACTTTTCATCACAACTTTTCACAAGGGAGCTCTTTAATTGTTCCACATTAAAAAAGGGGAAGGATGAGAGGAAAATAAAGAAAGCACATGTCCCTGACCACAGGAACCTCTAATCTGCCCAGCTCAATCCTGCCGTTGCTGTGGCAGTCTGCCAGAGTAGTGAGGCTAACGTTGGGCTCTTTGGTGACACCCACTCTGTCATCTGATGGTGGGATGTGCTGGTGGCCTGTCTCTCGACCTCCTACTTGTGTCATCCAGCGTATGCGTCCGCACGCCCTGGAACACCCCTCCAAACCAGTCACGCCGCTCCAAGCTCTTTAATTGGCTCCGACCACTGATTTGGCCAGCTCATCATCCCCACAGAATGTTCTGCCATGCCGCCACAGCAAAGGGAGGGAGGATGTGGCGGGCTGGCGCAGAGGGGCAGAGCCATGAAAAACCATGACCTCAAACCCAGAAGGTCGCACATGGTGAAGTCCCAGCATGTTCTGAGAGGGCAGATAGCCTTCCACAGCTGGGCTTCATATTAAAACTAAAACTGACCCAGTGAAAACAACAAAGCTACTGTGGGAATGTGTTAAATTGATATTCCATGGTTTAGCTTTAGTTTTTGTAGGTGTGAGACCTTGTTCAGTTATACATGTAGTTCCAGTTTAAGTTATATTTCCAACTAAAAGCATGAAAAACAACTTTTCTACTCCTCTTACAGACCACTCCTCCCATATCCAATCTGCCCATGGCTATGTGAAGAGAAAGATGGAGGAAGGGGGGGGGTGGGGTGGGAGAAAATATGAACCCCCAGCTGTTACAACAGATCACCTCAAGAAAGAGACGTGCTCCATAGCTGGAATAGGTCACAACGCTGGGCAGATTACTGGAGGTCACAGTGCTGCACCTGCCAGTTAGCCAACCAGCCCTGTGTTTCACTGGCTAAAACACCCAGCCCATTCCCATCTTCACCTTATCATTTCATGCTTGTCTCAAGGGGAAAATATAGTAATGGAAATATGTTACAGAACAGCTGCAATATTCCTCTCAACCTCTTTTATGTGCAGCTTTCATGCAAAAATAACTTTATTGCTTCAACACATGAGTAAATTGGTAATTTATTCACATTATTATACAACTGACACGATGCAATAAAAATTTCAGTCCCTACGGTTTTGAATTGAGAATCTTGAGGCAGAATGGCTGTCTTACAGTCAGAGATTTTTATGACTGCTTTGCGCCTTAATTACCAAGCACAGCACACTTTCTCTCCCATCATTAAAATGAAGTTAATGGGGGCGGTCCAAAATATAGTAATTTCTCACAAACAGACACAGTGCAGAACATACCATTAAAGACTGGACATTGAGTACAGGACAATTAAGCCTTATTTTTTTATTATGGTCCAGCTTTACACTTGGTGAACATTTGGCATGGATTGATGAAACCAAGGGATGGGTTCAGTTATTTGGGTAGGGTCAGTGGAAAAACAAGCTCTCTGTTCCTCTAGTTTGCAAAAGAAACAGTGAAGCCACCTGATGATGTATGTTCAATAGCTCTGTTCCTGTGTTTTCAGAACAGACTACCTCTGGTTAAAGTTAACAAGACACAAATGATTTCTCATGTTCACACTCAGCCTCTTAGGGAGCCTCAGAGCCAGAGCAACATGAATCTCTACCCCTTCTCTCCATACTCCATTCCCCAGGCCTGCTCACCTCTGCTCTGCTGTGTTCAGTCCACTCTGGCCAGACGTGTGTTTTCTCTCCCTCTCCTCATTTTCCTGGCCTTATTGAGTCATGATTGCATGCCAGAGCCCAGTGACAGACGCTGTCAGTTGGCTGTCAGGTGTTCAGGGAGGCTCCAGCTGAATCAACACACTGCACCGAGGGCAGTCCAGACACAGACACACACACGCACACACACACACACACACACACACACACACACACACACACACACGCACACAGTCCCTCACTACAAATCCTCGGTACAAATCCTTACACACGAGCCAAAAGCCGTCACACTGGCCAAATGAAATCAGGGACCCATTTCAGCTCCAGGCTAGTTTAAGAAGAGCCGCCACAACAAAGCTGTGGTGTCTTTGGAGGCAGAGAAGATGAGATGTGTCAACCGGAGGGCTGTAGAGAGCGTGGAGGAGAGGAAGGAACAGAGCTGTCAGAGATGGAATGGCTGAACAACAGAACATGGAGGAACTGAGGGAGGATGGGAAGGAAATATTTACAACCCCTCATGCGCATCATCGGAGACTTTATGACCCAAAACTGACTGAAGTTTTTTGATTGACTTCAGCTTGCTTGAAGGGGAGGAGGGGGGGGGGGGTGGGTTTCCTGCCCTGGGACAGCCCTCTCGCCAGCCCCTGCATGCAAACTAACTGCCCCCCATACATCTCTATGACGCACTGCAGGAGTTAAAAATACTGCAGTTTTCCTGTTCTTTTTTCTCCTCATTCCGTTCCCTTCCCTTTCCACCCCCTCCTCTTGTTCGCGATGTTGGCAGCCTGCCAAGCAAAACGCTGACCCCGATTCCATGGCGTCGTTTGCAGACCTCATGTGTTCCTCTAGGCCTTCTCGCTGGTCACAGGCCGTGCCGGTTCTGAGACTGTGATTGGCTGCCAGGCAATGACAGGTATCTCAGGGGCTCAGGGGATTGGGTTATGCACTGAGGCAAAGGTTTCAGCATCAGCCAGCTGCGTGCATGACCGATGCATAGAACGTGACTGTGCATGACACACTGAGTCAACAGTCCTCCAGTTTCAACTAGAGAAGTAACTACTGACTGTTCCCAAGTCTCCATGAAGATTATCCTACAGGATTCAAAAGGCTTGATGTTTTGTAATGGTGGAGGTCAAGATATTCTCAGAACCCTTTCAGAGGTTGAGTGGAAAATGAATTCAGCATCAAAGATTCAGCATCCTGCAGGGTCAGGATGTTCCGGAAGCTCATTCCCTTGAATAAAAAAAAAAAAATTAGACATATGCAGCAGTTCATTCTGCAGAGGGACTGTATATATCCACAGTATGTCAAGAACCAAATTGATCTTAATGACCTTAGAGTCATCTTCATGTTTGAGTCTGAACTTTCTCTACCTTTTAATTTGCCGGCCGGTGCTCGGTTAGCATGGCCGCCAAGTTGCCAGCGGGCTGGAGCCTAGAATGCCAAGCAACCAATCAGAGAGCAGGGGCTGCCAGTCCAGTCATTCGGCACTCTGACATCACATCCTGTCATTGTGTGGAGTGTTAGCAGAGCAGACTGGTGACTTCCCAATCAGGCCGTCTGAGCCTCCAGGCCTGTAAGAAAAAACAACAGAGGTACAATCAGAGGAAAACAACAGATTAGCGGAATAGGAGATTTTAAAGGAAGATAAGAAATTGTACCATAATACCTAAATGATTATAAACAAGTATTATTCATGTAGGATTCCCTATCTAAAAGGATCTGCTGTGTTTTGTCTAATATGCCTCATTGACACTGTTTCATGGATCCATCTCTGGTACCATATCTGTTAAAGCGTTCAAAAAGGATTCTCTAATATTTGGGCTCATTTGAATGAGCTCGCTTGAAAAGCTGCTCATGCATATCCATGAGAGCCTGGAGCGCTGGATGACTTTATTTCTCAGAGAGGACCAAGGAGGAAGCAGCTGGGTCCTTCATCTGCATCCTGCCTGCAACACCGACACCCTGTCCTTACACATCCTGACACAGCACCCTGGACCCAAACTGGCTGTCTACATTACAAAACACAGGTGACTGATCAACATAGTAAACATGAAAAAGAAAACCTACCACAGTGCATGGCTTGTCAGTCAGTGCTCATACGACATTGGCTACAGGTAGTGCTGACATGATGATGTTGTGATTTTGGGCTGAACTTGTCGTGAAACCTGTCCCCATGAACTGTTCCTCCTACACGATGGCAGCTCCATTCGTTCACAGTTCAGCTGTCGGAACCTGTTGTCTAGACTGCTATGGGTACTCCTCCTCACCTGCCTCTCTCTCTCTCTCTCTCTCTCTCTCTCTTTCTCTCTCTCTCTCTCTCTCTCTCTCTCTCTCTCTCTCTCTCTCTCTCTCTCTCTCTCTCTCTCTTTCTTTCTCTTCCTTTCTGTGTCTCCTTTCAGTCCAGTAATTCTTGATTTGATTTCAGTCCCTTCGTTCCTTCTCCATTCTCAGGATTACAGCACTGGACCGGATGTTCTTTCTCTCTTATCTTTAGATCTCTCTAGTTATATTTGGCTTTCCATCTGAGTCTCACAGTCCATCCAGGTCCGTAGTGACCGAGAAGCTGTTGAGAGAACCAGCAGTGTGAGATAGTGGTTGTGTACTTCTGCCCTTGTTTGCCATTTCTTTCAGTCCAGAGAGTTAGATAAGAGCTTGTAAACAACATGTCGTGAGGAACTCGTGAAACCAGTCAGTAATGAGAGAGAGTCTTGAGGAGTATGGATCCAAGTCCACGTCAGGACAATGACAAATACAGAATCTACAAGGCACTACAACTGTAACTAATTGAGCCACCATTTTGTAACCCTGTCTAACGCCATGAAAAAGGAAATCCCATTTTACCTTGTGCTGTGTTGGAGGTTTTATGGTTGTTAGGCTGCAAGTGAGTTATTGTTAAGAATGGGAATGCTTTTGGAGAGGTTGTTTTCCAGGATTTATATTGATCAATAAATCCACTTTTGGGAAGGAAGTGTCCCTAGGGAGAGGCCTGTCTCATCTGAATGTGTTCCCAATCGTGTTGACAGACTGGAAACCTGAAGCTCAGTCTGTCACATGTTCCTCTCTCTCTCTCTGCTCACACAATCATGTGTGTGTCGATGTAGATGTGCGTGAGAAGGAGAGAGAGCACCATAGAGAAAGAGATGAAGGACAAATCTGACAGCATAGATGTGTGAAGGTGTTTGAAATGTGACTGTTTGCGTGTCGCTGCCTTTTTTTCAAATTGCGACTGTGTCAGCTGTGTGACATTACGTGTGGCTGTCTGTGTGTGTGTGTTCATATCAGGTAGCTCTCAATTAGAACGAAGGGCTGCTTTTCCAGTGGGCGGCTCTGGACAGCATGCACGTCATACATCATGATTGAGTGAGGGGAGCCCAGTCCAGTGAGTCTCACAGAGTAGTCACAGCACACAAGGCCCACTGCAACCAGGGAATGAAGGGAAGTCACTTAACAGAACGGTTCCATACTGAGCTGTTCTGTCCTGGGGACAGTAGTGACGAGCTCTCTGCCGTAATGCAGTCAATCTCATTTCACCTCCCGTCCTTTTCGAATAATGTGATTCCTGGAGCTAAGAGCACAGTCAGAATCACGCGCTCCACCATTATCTTCCATGCTTAGTACACATTATCACTTAAATGATGCATTACTTAATGGGTTGCATGACGTGATATACAGTATGCATATCATACACATACGTCATGGGAGGCTCTACATTAGATAACGGACATGGAATCAAGAGGCCAGAGTTGTGAACATGCATAGTTCACAGCTGTACCGCCATTAGATGAGGCTTCAGGTCAAACAAAGCCCAATCGTAATCTGATCATCCATGCCAGTAAATCCAGCAAGCATTGTGTCAGATAAACAAAAAGCTCTGGCAGGAAAACCACATGGAGGAAAGGAAAGGGCTGATCATCAGTGCCACCTAACGATGTGTTGTTTTGGATAAGTATGGAGGATGAAAGTCGGTGATTTGGGCCGAGCAGACCCCGAGGGCTGCCCTTCACCAGCTGTCTGGTGCCCACTGGCACGTGACGCCTTATTAGCATCTCTCCATGGTGCCCTCCACTCCCCCTCACTGAGTCAGGTAGGCGCTGACCCCAATCCCAAACTACTGCTGTCCACTCTGTTTTGTGAGGGACTTGTGGCTCTACCTAGGAGTCGGGCAGAAAAAAACAAAAACAACGGTCTGTGCCTCCAACACAGACCGTGAATGCAATCCGATATGAAAAGCAGGTGGCCTTGTCCCTGGAAACACACTTGAAAAAAAGCTGATATGACATTTATGCATTCAATCTCATGACTGTTGGAAAAGAAGGAAAAAGGAAAATGGGAGTGGGGAGAATTCTCTGGCTGATCAAACTGAACTTAACATTTCTCGTTTTTGCCAACCAGAAAGTCTTCCAAGAATAAAACAATTACATTTGCCAATACTAAGCTGCGAGCAGAAATGTCATATATGGTAGATGACAAACATATAACTGTGATTATATAGGGCTGTCCAAAAATACCAGCACATGCTGATCAAAGAATGTGCAGTGTGTGTGCGTGTGCATGTGTGTGTTTTCTAATGAGGAGGTTAGTCTTGTTTTTGGGATCTTATTTAAACGTAATCAAACTAGGGGCCACATGATGCTAGAGGATCAGACAGAAACATTCTGTAGAGTAAACATGTCACTTTACCACAGAGCATCTTTGCATGTGAACCTTTTCACCCTGTCTCTTTAGATTCATGGAAACACATCAATCTTTCTCCTCAAGAGGGCAGAAATAGAATTCAGTGCGTCTATGGTCCATGGGAGCCTCTTAGTGTGTGTTTATGTGTGTGTCTGTGGGTGTGTGGGTGTGTGTGTGTCTGTGTCTGTGGGTGTGTGTGTCTGTGGGTGTGTGTGTCTATGGGTGTGGGCATGTCTGTGGGTGTGTGTGTCTGTGGGTGTGTGTGTGTGTGTGTCAGTCAGTCTGAGTTGCATGGACAGACACTCACAGGGGCCTCAGTAAAATACCTTTTTTGCGAGTGCATGTATTTCAGAACAAAAAGATAATCATTTGATATTTGACCTCTGTACTGTGTGCTTCTGTCGGAAGGTATTTCCTTCCCCTCTCCATATTTAACTCAAAGAGACAGAATGGGACTGAACCCTGACTTGACCCAATACCTTGATCCTCCACCACAATCCCTTTCCTATTCACTCTCTGCACAGAGCAATCTAAGTTAAATTGGCAACTCACCTCTCCTCTCTCTCCTTCTCATTCAGGTCAGATAGTTGCTATCACATCCACCAACCAGACTCATTGATCATAGGAGAGGTGGAAACAACGTCTGGGATGAAAAAGAACCTTTCAGACTCGGAACTCCCTGGCAGAACGTTTGTCAGGGTCAATGTCACCGTGCGTCGTCCAAAGAGGAGGGGGATAGAAAAGGTGTTCAAGAGGGAATTTGCTGAGGGAAGGGCTGAAATACATATCACAGCCAGCTGCGCTTTTGAGATCCGAGGCAAGGGTTTCCAGAGGTGGAGAGCTGGGAGAATGGAAAATACCTCTTTAGTCGTCGAGATGAAACCAAATACAACGAGATGAATAGAGCACAACAGTTCTCAATTTAATTACATTTTGAGAAGGGTGATGTGTTCTCCACTAGAAGACAAAGACAAAAGGATATAGGTGCTGTATAGAACAGAATGTTGACAATTATTAGAGTTAATCAGTGTGCACTTCCTTCATGGGCTGAACGTGTATGAACAGTTGAGAGAGTCTAGACCCCACCACTGGGCCTCCTTGTCGGTGCTAAACTGTGCTGCTCTGCTGGCATCACCAGAGCTCAAGAGGAAGGATCCCAGAGGAGAAGGTAGAGAGTGAGATCAAGAGATCTAGGTGAGAGAAATAGAATCTGTGAGCTTTTGTCAATAGTGTACAGTCTGTGACAACATGTGACAATGATATGTAATGGTTACTTATATATTATTTGTACTAATGTGTACCCAACATGCAGCAATTGTTAATAGTTAAATACATTGTAAACACAGACAGCATTTCCCACTGCCAGGCAGTCTTGAGCATGCCTCCTCCACCCGCTCCCCTCACACACGCATAATACACATACTCACTTCTAGCTGCCTCCTGAGGAATCCCTTCTTTCACACCTTTGCTAATCACCTAGCAGTGTGTGTGTGTGTGTGTGTGTGTGTGTGTGTGTGTGTGTGTGTGTGTGTGTGTGTGTGTGTGTGTGTGTGTGTGTGGGGGGGGGGGACGATATACTCTCGCTGCCGGGGTGAGGTAGCTGTTCTGTATTCCCTGCCCCCCACTGTGATGCAGAGGCTTCAGTCTGAGCTATGACTCATCATGGGCATTCAGTAAGCTCTCTGAGGTCAGACTGAGAAGAATCCAGCCAGACAGAGACCTGGGCAAAACAAAGCCAGACACAAGCTTGCACACGGTGAACCATCACCAAGTGCACAGCCGCCACACGTTTAGCTTCATTCATGTTCATTCAATTTTACCCGTTCCATTCAATACATTGTCAGGTATACTGTATCACAAAGCATTCAGTCCGTTCGGACGGTACACAAGAGGCCTCCTTTTCGAAGTGAGTCAGCAGAAAGACGGCAGCATAGTAGCTTCATCACGGCGTCACCAACAATCAGTTACGTAAACAAACTTGGCTCCTGCTTCCCATTTGAGTCCAATTACATGGCTGTTAGAGGGCAGGGAGTGACACAGATTGGAGTGGGAGATTAGGGATCCCTCCAGCGACCCCACCACTAGGCCTCTCAGCCGGCGCTAAACTCTGCTGTTCCATTGGCATTACAGGAGCACAAAGATGAAGAATCAACAAGGTCATGGTACAGAGAGACAGATTTAGGTGACAGACAAATATACACCATGAGGTTTTGTCAGTACTGTAACCCTACTAAAAGTCATAATAATCAGTTATGGGGTATTGACAATGTTGAATTGCTGGCTCCAATTTTGCTTCACGTCTGTGTTGTTCAAGATAGTAAATAGCTATTCAATGAATATATTTATTGCGATGACAATGCACAGATAAGAAGAGGACCTACTTAATTTTTTACCTACTTAACCTTATTTAATTTCAGTTTTCAGCAGGTTGTCCTACATGTCTTCCGTTGGCAGTGCCTGTGCAGTGACCCCTCCCAACATCCTCACAGAGAGGGCATGGGATTAAGGCTCAACAAGAATTACGCATACACAAGTTTTAGACACATAAGCTGCTTAAAACATTAAAAGGGATTGTCAATCAATTCTGATACTGGGTTATATTTTTTTCAATGAATAAATGTGTCAACTAAACTCATTATTCTTTACTGCAAAGAAACGCAAGACTGCAGTAGGCAAGTCTGTTAAAATCTGATATCACAGCGCCACCCTGTGGCCCAGTCATGCATATCTTTATTGCTAGTGGATGCTTGACTGGGTCTGGAGGACATGTTATCGTATTACAAGGTTAATTGGTTTACTGATGTGATTTCTCAGTGTGACTGCTTACAGAATTAGCTTTCTATGGATATGTCACACCTCTTAATCTCCAATACTCAAAGCAACAGTGTGACTGTCATGTACACCTGTTTCACATGCAATAGCGTTGTAGTTACAATTGCTGTATTTCATTCAATGTTGTATAGTTGCACATTCAATATACTTTTTTACCATATGGGAGTCACTTTGTGTAGTCATCTTAATGAACATAAATGTAAGCATACATCTGTACCGCAAGATCAATTCATGATTGCTTTTGAATGGTTTGGTTCCACTAGTGTGTCAATACCCACAGCGGCTTCAGTGACATTTAGTGGCTCGGTTAGATTATAATTACTCCTGGCCTATCCTGGGCTGCACACAGTTCCTCATGGGTGTTTGAGTCCATTTGATAAGACCAGTATTGATACTCCATGGACTGTGAGAAAGATAATTGCACATATGATCTCAGATCCCTGGCTGTGGGCTAATGTGAAAGCGCTGCATGCTCTCCAGTGAGCCTGTGCCCTTGAATCGGACTCTCTCAGCCATTATCTAGACAGAGGGGAAAACAAGCCCTTCCAAACAAGCTGCAACTCATGTTCTATGTTTAGCTGTATGCTGATATTATGAACAATATCATGTCTGACGGCCTGGATATATTTTTTGTAAACTTCATGGAAAAGACAAATACTCTAGAGACATGTAACTTGATGTTACAATACAATACATGTGCCTTGTTCAGCATAGTAGAACATATAGAGCAGCAGTGAATCTTTGTATATCTCAGTTGAATACACATAATATCAGACTATGGGGGGGGGGGGGTAGGTTGGAATAAAGATACTAGAATCTTGAGGTAGATGTAGGCTCATAATTAAGGATGAACAGAGAAATGCTATCTGGGGTGATCAAACACCCTACAGATGATATTGAAATTTGAGCCTCTCTGATGGGATTGCAAGACATTGATTCAGATTAGGATTAGGATTGATCAGGATTAGGTGTGATCCACATGCAGCAGTAACAAGATTCAATAACATTCCTGTAACATTGTGTCGTTTATTTTTTTTCAACAATTTCTGGCAATTTATTTTCTGCAGATAATATTTATGATATCCATAAAATCCACACTCTAACAGAGTATAGACTAATGTTAACCTGTATATGTTGTTTTTATTACCATGGTCAATATTGAAACATCACATAAACATGCATAGTGTCAACTATCTATTTACAACAATGTCGGAAAACAATATGCCAATTAAAATGTTACAGTATAAACACATTATACAGGAAGATTGCTCTGAGAATACTCCACACCACCTTGAACATCCCAGAAGTGTAAAGAAGATACCTTGGTCACATGACAGCTATTCTCTGAGTCTGCTCAGGGCTGTAGTTTGATACAGGAAGGGTGGGAAAGGCCTTTCCACACCCACTGGCCAGGTGGTTTCTGATTGGCAACCCTGTATATGTCGTGTTCTTGCGAAGCTTTAACAAAGCTGTTTAATCTCCAAAATTGTGTCCACCCAATGAAGGTGAACGGATTATGTGTTGGACTTTAGTCCAGTGAGGGGGTGTGGGGTTGGTGGTGGTTGGAGGGGGGGGATAGGAGGGGGCCGGGAGGGGGGGGGCAGGAGGGGGCCAGGAGGGGGGGGGGCAGGAGGGGGCCAGGAGGGGGGGCAGGAGGGGGCCAGGAGGGGGGGGGCAGGAGGGGGCCAGGAGGGGGGGGGCAGGAGGGGGCCAGGAGGGGGACAGGAGGGGGCCAGGAGGGGGGGGGCAGGAGGGGGCCAGGAGGGGGGGGGCAGGAGGGGGCCAGGAGGGGGGGGCAGGAGGGGGCCAGGAGGGGGCCAGGAGGGGGGGGGGCAGGAGGGGGCCAGGAGGGGGGCAGGAGGGGGACAGGAGGGGGCCAGGAGGGGGGGCAGGAGGGGGACAGGAGGGGGACAGGAGGGGGCTACGTTATCACTACGTGACAAAAAGGTTTCAGGGGGCTGAATGGATGAGGCATTTGGGGAGGATGAAGGGTATCATTTCACCTTGACAAGTTTATTTCCACAGCCGTTTGCTTTTCTTTGGCTCCATTTTGGCACTGACAAACTTCTGGTTTAGGGGATGTGAAAAATACCAAACAACACACACACACTCTGCAACAGTGTGCTTTTTAAATTTTTGCCATCATTTTTCCGAAGTAAGATCTGTTTTTCAAAGAGGCTTTTTAAAAATGTTTATAGAACCATCCAAGGGATGCAGCCACCTAGGTTCCACTTTGTCCTTGTGGATTCTCACTAATGCATGGACATGATTCAACGTGATGGAAAACCATCTGAAAGACTCTGCTGAGTTTGATGCAAGTTTGTCACAAAAGTCAATATAGAATCCAAAATAAGTATTAATATATATTTTGTGAGCCTCAGTTTGGATTGCATGACTATTACTCAACCTAAGCACTTCAACTGATTCATTCAGTTGAATGTAAACCAAAATCAATCAAGTAAAAACAAAACTATCCTTGATAATCATGCATTAAAAACCAAAGCTATGAAGTATTTTTATCTTCGGTTTTTCAGAGTAGCTTGCTCTCAAACATATTTAGCAAGCTGAGAAATAAGTGTTATTATAATGCACTTCAAGAACACTTTTGGGCAGTGTTTGATAGCTCTCTTTAAAAAACTATATGGCCGGAATGAACACAGATGGCAATGGACCAATAACAGTTTTTGCAAACATGGATTCCCATTATATACATTGTTAATAAATGCATTACTAGGGACAGCATATCATATCTGACATTGTTCTGTAGCTAATGGAAGCTCTGTTTATATTTTGCAGTCATTGATGAAATATGTAACTTCATAATCAGGATATTCAAGAAAAGAATAAGAAACATGCATTTCACTGTAAGAGACCCTCTTTTCAAATTACATGGTACATTTGTAATGTGGATTGTTAAATAAATCCTTTTTGCATGCTAAAACCATGCTGCTATGATTTCACAGATGATAATGGCCATTTACGGTCTAGCAGTTTGTGTAAATGTATTTATAGTTAAACTTAACTAAACTTTTAGAAGAAACTATGAACACAAAACCAAGAAGGATAACAAATCAATTTGAAATCTTTGGTCCTTTGGTTATTACTACGTACTGTTGAAACATATCTGTACAATGTCACATTCCCTCCAAGCTCCAAGCATGTCATGTTAGCTCAAGCCCTATAAGCACTGAGGATGACATCCTGTTGAAATCTTGTCAGATTCTCATCCATATTCAAAACATCAGTCTCCTAAAACATCAATACTACGTTAAGGTACAAGTATTTACTATCAACACAGCATGTTGTACAAAAGCACAGTGGAAAATACTACCAGCGCCCTTGAGGAATACTGCATATATCACCATATAGGCTGCCTGTCTGTCTGTTTAGCGCTGTATATTCACACCAATTGCATTATGTCTGTCCGGTTAAGGTGCTGCTGGCACTGGAAGTCTTCTCCCTTGTAAAACATAGTGGCGCGTACTGTGAGTTGACAAATGATATTAAAGTGTTTATGGTGGCCTTCATTGGGAGTCGATTTCCATAATGTGTTGGAGGGAGCCAAGGCCACTGGATTTATACTGGCAATAAAAACCATAGAGAATGTTACGGGACAGAGAGGGATAAAGAGGAAGAGAGAGGATAAGAGCATGAGAGAGAGAGAAAGAGGGGAAGAGAGAGGATAAGATCATGAAAGAGAGAGAGAGAGAGAACGAGAGAGAGGAGAGGCCACAGATAGAGGGAAGTGAGAGAGATGGTGATTTGGAGCGAGAGTGGAGACAAACGATAGCCCTAGGGTAACCTGGCGTCACTGATACCCTGGGTTCTCTCTCCCTCACCACACATACTGTTGCCCAGGAAGACAACATTACACAGCACATCTAGACCCACTGCTGCTTATCACCAGGCTTGGCCAATCAATCTTCTGTTCAACAAGTTCACGCCCCGAGCTATGGAAAGAAACTACTGTATATGATCTTCCTCTGAAACTGTAGTGACCCACTACAACGGTCTATGCTACATAGAGTGTGCATCTCTCACAAACAGGAATGTACAAAATGCTCACACTCAATTGATAAAATTGACACGTGTATGAACCAACCATACACACATAGTACATACATACTGTACACACCTCACCTCTCTCAGACACATTCACACGAGCACACAAAACACCCATACACACACACACACACGACCACAAACACACGGCCACGTGTTCCATGTTAGAAGTACAGGTAGTACGTCCAGTAGAGCAGGTTGACCATGACAAAGGAGAGGGGGAAGGTGACTCGGGAGTAGTTGTCTATGTAGTGGGGGTTCTCCACGTGGCAGCAGTTTATGGAGCGCAGGACCTTGCGGATGAGGGCCAGGGCACTCAGACAGCGGTTGGGGGGCTCCTCGGTGGGGGGCTCGGGCTTGGGCTCGCTGCCGGTGGGGCTGGAGGGAGCCCCCGCCGCCTCGGAGGGCACGGCCATGGTGGGCGCCACGGGGGTCTCCTTGCGCCTCTTGGCCCGGTTGGCGTTGTTGGCGATGGTGGTGACGATGCCGTTCATCTCCTCGTCAAAGTCACGCATCGGATGGCCGTACTAGAGGACAAGGAGAAGGAGGCCGGTTGACATAGTGTATGCTCTATAAGCAACAGAGAGCTTGCACTTGGCTTTGGAGAAAGCGTACAGTGCATGAACCTACCGTGCATCACGGTTGCCTGTTGATGCTGATGAACATGATGATGATGAAAACGACCATGACGACAACGGCTATGATGAAGACGGAGACGAACATGTAACCAAAAACTCACTGTGACAAACGGCAAAACACACCGACGAGGATGCCTGAGAAGGAAGAGAGGGCAGGAAGACGGGGCAAACGTCAACCCCCGTAAGCCGGTTTTAGTGGCACTCACCATGATGAGGTGGGAGTCTGGGTGGTGCATGGTACAGAAATGTGCCACGGCGTACTCGATCAATGCCCCGAAGATGAAGCTGAAGCAAATGCCCAGGTAGACGTCGATGGCTTTGATGAAGCAGTTGGCGTTGGGCAAGGACGTTCTGGCGCCCATCATCAGCGTGGTCATAGTCAGGACTGTGGTCACCCCTGGGACAGAACAGAACAACAACCGTTCAAAAGAGCCTGAGGACGTGCCCAGTCATGTTGATGTGCCACTCAATGGTCAGAAGACAAGAAAACGTCTAATTTTGGTCATAAACGTCATGTGGGTAGGGTTGCCGGTTGGAGACAGGGTGGGGGTACGCTTGCTGGAACAGCTTCTGACCCACGAGGCTGGAGGGTGTGGGTAGAGATGGATGGCGAGCCGTGTTGGTGGCTTCCTACCTATACAGATCCGGGCAGGAACAGACGACTGGCTGATCCAGAAGGAGACCCAGGAGAGGACCACCAGCAGGCTGGAAGGGACGTAGGTCTCCAGGATAAAGTACAGGATGCTCCTCTTCAGCTCAAAGTGGAAGATCAGTTTGGGGTAGTTTCCTGGAGAGAGAAAGGTCACATTCAGACGGGTCTTACTGGAGAACCTTGGAGAACCTTGGGAGTAAAAGCTCCCAAAAATGAAATTCCAAACCTGTTATACATCTTTTACGGCGAGGGGTTAAATTCATGCTACAATCAAAAAAAATGCAACATGGAAAGAATAAAGAAGCTGCTGTACTATGGGTGCTTGAAGGCAACTGTGTATGAGTGTATCTGCAGTACTGTGTATGGTTTATCTACCAGTTTCATAGACAGCCTCTGAAGCAGAGGTGTAGTGGTCTTCGACGGTGTACTGGGCCAGGCGCAGAGTGTCCAGACCACTCACAGACTCGTTCCCTCTGGTCCAGTGGAACATCACATCATTGACGTTATAGCCCCCTACAGACGGAGAGAAGGAGGGAGGAGAGCCAGGGAGCGGTACAAGATGGCAGGGAGAGCGGGCGAGGAAGAGAGGAGATGAGAAGGATGGAGTTAAAAAGAGCAAGGGACAGAGAAAGGGCGGGAAGAAAGGAGAGAGGGAGAAACATACAGACAGGACAGAATAATAAAAAGTCTTTCCATGTACAAATACCCAAATATGTGTGGCTGTTCAATTTGTTCTAGTATCCAGTCCAATCTGCCACTCAGAAGATAAGACACGTGTCACACAGCGATCAGAGGACAGAGGACACACTGGCTGCTGAAGCTGTAAGTGTGACAAGCACAAGCAGCTTTTTTTGAGTTAGCAGATGTTTTATTCAGGATATAAGGCTCGCTCGCAGTAGCAATCCCGTCTAATGTTCATTCGGAAGCACTATGACAATGTGGAGGGAATGAATATGAATTTCTGATGTCAACGCAACCTTAATGTTCATTCAATACTTCAACACAGGGTGAAAGGGACAGAGAGACAGTAAAGACGTCACAGCTTCATTATCTCTGGGCTCACAGTTTCATATCTCCGGGCTTACACAATAACAGGATTATCATGCATCTTTCAGTCAGCTTGACAAACCTTACATGAACCCTGTGAAACTGACAGAATGAAGTATGTGATGGTAGAACTGTAGATGCAACATAATAGTATAAGGTGCTGCTATATATTACGCTGACGTACAAATAGAAAAGAAAAAGGTATGTAACATTTAGGTTTTATTGCATGGCCTTTAATTATATCCATTTCTATAGTTGACCTGCAGGGGGTGCTGGAGAATAAGAAGCAGAGAGAGGAGGCAGAGTGAAAACTCCCATTAAAAACACCAAACCTTCCCCACATCCTGTCTCTGCAACGTGACTCTAATTAACTCATGCTTCTGCTCTCCTCTTAACCGACTCATCTGGGACTAAACACACAGTATGATATGTAAGGACTCATACATTATTATGGACCAATGTGTCCCAGAGGAGGACGCTGAACTACGCAGGCAACTTTGATGTCGTCTGAAGACCCTTGTTGCATTTCAGTCTTTTAGGTTTTTTTTGCTCATTATTTTCTTGACCGACAGAGTCAGGAGGAGATTTGCTCATGTTTGAACCCTGGGGTTAAAAATGAGTGGTGCCATCAAGTGCGCTGGCTTGGAAGACGCATTAACATCAGGGAGCATTAGGGGCTGTCTAGAGGTGCTTTCAACCCTGCAAAGTGTACAGCTAATCTCTTCAAATACCATGCTGCCTTGAAGAAGAGACACTATTTAAAATGGCTCCCTTTTAAACACCTAACCACTCCCTTCCACATCGCTCCACTGTGCTCCCGTCTTGAAAGCAACAATCAAACACCCCAGCGAACGCCTTTTGACTCTCGGCCCCTTTGTCCTGTCAGTTTCCACTAAATATTTTACCATTATCGCTCTATTAATGCCTGGCAAGGCTTGCTTCCTCTTGCTCCAAACTTTTCGCTCCCGTCAGAAATGTAGAGTGTGCGGGGAGCGACAATCCATTTTTGGCACAGCATGAAACAGAATCATATCCTTCTTTTTTATAAGCCTGCGTCTCATCCTGAGAGCGCAGGGTAAAGAGGACGGGAGAGGAATGCAGTGTCAGACACTAAGCCCTGGCAAGAAAGCAAAGGGAACCCATCCTCCATGCGTTTACCTGGCATTAACCTCTCCGTGTTGCAGTGGGCTCAGAGGGGCCGGAGACCTCTTTAGCTCTGTTGGTTTGGCAGGGAGCTGTTTTGGCGGGGTTCAGATCAGCTGCTAGCTTAGCCTGCCTCGCTGCCGTTAAAGAGGGTGATGCAGAGCGATGGAGTGAGGGAGAGAGAGACACTTCTGCTATTTGTTGTTCCTCCTCACTCCCCTCGCTGTTCCTCGGACTCCCTGCAGCTTTAGCCTTGCGTAACTGGGGGGAAGGGTGTGTGTGTGGGGGGGGTGGGGTTGGGGGTAGGCAGGGGCAGATCAGGGACAAGGCAAGCCTGATCCTAAAATGTAAGGGTTTGTAATAAAGAGAGTTCTGGGGCCAACCAAGGATTAAGGGGCAGACAGGGTTGCCTTGGAATTTCACATCTGACGCAGTCTTATCCTGGGTTTACGATTAAATAAGTCGAGATAAGCACACCTACACATGTATTCCCTCCCTCTCAACACAACCCCCCCCCTCTCTCCTCCCCCACCCCCCCGAACCCTGACGCGCTTCCTCATGCATAAACATTCATACTCTCATCCGCATCAAAGCCACTGATGTATTTGACACATTTCCCAAGCTTTGGCAGATCTGAAACAGTAATCTAAATGTGTGTGTTTATGTGTATGTGTGTGCCCTTGTGTGCATGTTTGTGTGCACAGAAGCCACAGCCATCGAATGGACATGGACTCTTCGCAGTAGAGCTAGCAATAACAAAGGTGTCAAAAAGGTGTCACAAAGGTGTGTCCTTACAGCTTTCCAACTGCAGTGTGCAAGTCTGCTTGTCCATGGGGTATTTGGTCAGGTCCATATTGCAGGCCACTGTGGTGGTAATCCTGGAAAGAGACAAGAAAAGCAGATCGGAAGTTGTTGTTCACCTCTCGGGCAGAATCACTACTGTGTTTCTCCCCCCAGGCCCACCACTGGAAGCACCACAGCAGCTGCTAGCCCTCCTCCCATGGTGCCTCTTCCACACACAGTCTTCCCCTCCAGGCCTGCCTCGGCTGCCCTTTACCCCATCCCACCCCGCCACCCCCGTGCCCCCCCAGCCTCTTCCTGCCCTCCTCCTGGCACACGTCCTCCTCCGCTGACAGACTGACAAGCCCTCGGTGGAATGGGTGTGTCTCCATGTGTGGAGGAGAGCCTCCATGCGGTTGCAGAAACACACACACACACACACATACACACACACTGGCATAGGCCTGTGAAGAAACACTCGGACGCACCACATGAACACATGCTGGAGACGCTATAGATAGATCCCGTCGTGAGCGTCTGCAGAGGATGGGTGCGTTCACGCTTTGTTGCTGTCATGCCCATGCAGTCTGAAATGTGCACGCTGGACACGAGGCCCCACAAACATACACCAACGACATCGTGCTCACAATAAGAACTGATTAACCACATGCATGGACACAGTTATGATGCACAGCAATGCAGTGTGAAATCTTGGCTTTGTTATGATGGTAAATAACAGTAGCAATGGTGGTAAAACAAACAGCAACGCAGCTGTCCATTCAAAACCTCATGAGTATTCAGAACCATGGACAGCAATCATGGACACCAGTCCTTCAGCTACCAAAGACAATTACAAGTCTAGTAGTGTATAAAACTGTAGATCACAGGGGAATTCCCTCTCTTCTTCTTCCCTCTGAAGACCTGGTACAGAGCTGTCTATAATCCATTTGCTTGGTCCAATCACTGGCCAACATGCCCCTTTATCATGTTCCTGCTACACTTGAGCTCATCTAGATTATCTATATGATGTAGCATTCCTGAAGACGGGTCTACTGATTTAATTTAATTTGTCTGCAAGGTCAATGGCTTCGATGGATCGCTCCTTCGGCACACAGTCAAGCGCACCGAGTACGAAGGTCTGCCCATGAAATACTGTCGGCCTAAACCAGAAGAGATATTGAACCAATTACAACTGGACACCGTTTAACTGTACACTGTGTCGTCCCTCACCTCAAGGCGTACAGGACAGTTCCGTTGGGGAAGATGCGGATCAGTCTGTTCTCTACCGTGATGTCGTGGAGGAAGGACTTCTTGGAGTCCACGATGAAGGTGTCGGGCACCCACAACAGCTCCACCAGACGGCCGTCCAGACTCAGGCTCTTGTTGCCCTCGAACACCAGGCGCTCATCCGTCCAGCGCTGGCGCAGGAAGATGGTGGCTGTGTAGTCCTAGACAGACAGTCAAAAGTCACCGAACACAACAAACAGTCTTGTTTAAAGTTGAATCCTGGCTGGACTCGAAAAAAACACATGCTATTAGGATGATTCTTGGATCACATTGCTATGAACCAGTCAGGGAAAAGTTGAACTGTGAAGTAAAACTAAAATCTGCAAGTCTCACCATGTTGATCTCGGATATGGTGTCAATGCTGGCAATGTCCAAACTCATCCCCACTGTTACAGGGCCATCTACAAAGCAGAGAAAGTACAGTTAGATAGTTAGAAAATGGAGAGAGAGAGAACACATCATGTGGATTTTAACAGCAGTACTGTAGAATGAAAAAAAGAGTTATGCAAAATGCCTTAGGCCAGCAAGTTTGGGAAACTTGAATGCTGAAACTGGAAACTCAACATAAGAAGATACAACAGCCACAGTATGTTGCGTGTGGCTCAGACAGATGGGAATTACCCAGTGCTTTTCAGCAAGCCATAGCTTGCAGCTCTCTTGTTTTCTATCTCTCCGCCACACTGTGCCTAAACCACAAGAACTAACCATAAGAATTGAGCTCCAAAGTGCCCATTACTGAGTGAGTACGCATGTGTGTGTGTGCATGTGTGTGTGTAAGATTGGCTCTATCCATAGTGCCTTCCAGGAACCTCTCCTCCAGTGAGTGGGGTTCATGTCCTGAGAAGCCCCCGAAAATCTTTCTGATGTTTTCAAATTCGCTTTGGTCTCTGCGATCACTGATCAAAGTGGGCAAACAAAGCCTTATCACACTGTCATCATCTCAGAGCCAGATATCAGATATAATAAATGAATAGTCGAAGCTACAACAATGAGCTGGTGATCAAAGGCTACACATAGAAACACTGTATATTGTAATGTTTACCCTAGGCAAGGCAGTTGTTTCAGGCGGATACAAGCAGCTTAATTCTTAAGTAATGAAACCTGTGTTTTTAGGAGGCACACATGAACTATATGAACCATATATATATATACACCATACAGTATATGAAGTACTCAATTGAATACCATCTTGTGTAGTTATGTATTCATCTGTAGTATTCTTCTTTTAGACATAGTTCTACAGGTTGTGTGTAATTCTCATGGAACAAGGCTACTTAAAATTTTTCTACTATTATGGTTCTTGATTTATTTGTTGCCTTGCAAAATAATATCCTCAAACACATGCAGTAATAGGAAAAATAAATGCTGCAGCAACCTCTTCCTGTACACACACACACATGCACACAAACACACACACACGCACACACACAGGTGCTTTGAGCAGCATCTCATTTTCCATGGCCATGTATAGTTTTCCTTACTGTCAAAGAAGGGCCTGAGGTACTTATTGTATCCTTTCATCAGCTTCTGAATGGTAGGAGGCAGAATCTCTCCCTCTTTAACCTCAGCGCTGAGCAGAGAGTTTTCTAACATCCTGGGGAAAAAAAGTCACAGAAACAGGGAGAAGAAATGAAATTATTTAGCTCCACACTCCATATGTATTCCTCCCCAGTGGACACCTTGTAGATTCCCTATTAGTTTGAATCTAGAGACGGAGATCCACAACAACGCCTGAAGATGTGAAAAGACTCGGAAATGAAAGCCTCTAAACAACTTGGGGTGACGGGAAAGAAAGAAAAAAAACGTCTCTCTTCATAATTGGATTACTTTGAAGCTGTGAGGGTCCAAACACTAAAAAGGTGTCAATCAGCATTATTTAACTTTGTGCTCTTACAGCTCGTCTTTCTTTCCTCCTCTCACTAAGCACTCCCATTGATTGTCCTCTTCAAAGCCATGCAGCAGAGCAGGAGGATCAGATTTGACCGGGGATCAGGAAGAGATTTCAATCATAGCACCATATCCTGTCTCTTTGCTTTCTTATTGTACAGCACTGTATTGTATGTACTCTGGATACTACAAAGCACTGCAGTGCTCCACAGATGTTGCAGAAAAACTCCCTATGCCAGATGTCCCCAAAGTGGAAAGCCAAACTCATCTTCAGCTCTCACTGAGAAACGAGAAACTGGAATTTGCTGACATGAGGTCAGTGTTGTCCTTGTGCCTTCGTATTGCAGTGTTATATCCCTTTCCTAAATCTACAGGTATACACTGCTCTGGAAACTGCTCTGCTCTGGAACCCGGAATTGTTTTATGCTCAAACTAAATAAACAAACTCAGTTGTTTTCCACATATGCAGTGGAATGGCTTTCATTGCAACAAGCGCGGAACCTGACGCTAACTGCAAGACAGTGTTAGCGTCATCTCTAATGAGTCAATTTGCAGAAGCCTTCAACTGGATTTTGAGTCACCAACATACTGTCAGGCAAACACTTCGCCCCCACACAACCGCTCCTCCCCAGACATGTGCAGATCCAGATGCATTCAGCTGCATTAGGAGCAACCACAGAAATAGACTGATTTAGGAGGTCGGCAAAGCACACATAACACCAAGATATTCAAAATATCCTTGACTTTCACCTGACTGTGTCCAGAACACTTAGAGACCCCGAGGTGGCATTCTGCCGGCGTACTGTTGCTATGCTCCATGTATTCTCAGTCATTGGAGTGGCAAATCCAGCCTGTTGTTAGCCCATGTAACATTTTACAGACACAGCGACATCTCCTGAGATGGAAAAGATGTGTTTGTGACAGTGTGCTGCCACTGGAACACAGAATGTTAAAAATGGGTCACCTCGAATGACCTGCGTATCTCCATGCATGTCTTCAGCCGTAACAGTGCATACGTGTGTATATGTATGTGACTGGCGCCAAAGCCCAGCTACACCTTTGGGAGACATGGAAGATATGCCACAAATATCTGAACTGAACTGTGGGTCTTAATTACTAGACAAAAGGCAAGTCAAATTCATGGCAAAATAGAGGACACATTTGTAAAACCACAGCCCAAAAGTGATCGATAGCTGAAAAAAACTACCTGTGAGATCTATTCTGTTCATCAGTGCCAATAAATTCTTAAACATTAAAAACATATTTCAATTTCCACCCCAGTGTTTTCCTCCAGTACAGCACTGTGATAGAGGCTGTGGACGAACTGCACCCCAGACCATCCAGCCTTGTTTGTAAACTACTCCAGACCTCCTCACTTGGGGCGCAGCCAGAGCCTGTGCATCCCCACCACCTGCCAAACATCTTGGGCCCATTCACTGAGCCCTGACACAATATGAAGACAGAAACATCATTTGAAGGTCCCTGGAGACAGCCACGAAACAAAGGCTAATAGCAATCATTAACCAGCATTTATCAACCATTCACATGCTAGCAGCCATTTGTCCAACACTCCTATATTGTACAGAGGAGAGGGACTTTTGAAACACGGTATTAGCATATGTCAATCACAGCAGGATGTTTCAAGGCTCTATTCCCTCGATGAAAGCATGCTCAGTAGAGTGCTGAATCCCAGAGTGCTAGCCGACAGGAGCTGCCACACCTGCCACGTGGGCCGACCATCAGGAATAACAAGCTGACACTTGGCTCAGACAACAGAAGAACTGAACAGGACCTCGTGTGCACAGTTGGCACACCCCAGACTACCACAAAAGCCCTGAAAACAAATCCAAAATAAGAAGGAGGAACCTCCAATTTGACATATCAACACTGACTGATGACACAATGGATGATGAAGTCTGCCTTATGACATAACTAGAAGATCATCAACTTCCCTGATGACTTTGCTGTGAAGTGACTGCCTTTAAACACTATTTAAAAGACTTGATCTATGGTGGCACATTTTGTGTTGACTATATTATTAGCATGGACATGTGACACTGTGGATCTAAGTGTGCTAATTGGCCTCCTCATTGGCCTTGCGTGAGTAGTCACAACACATCTTCTTCACCTCAGTGTTTAAAAGGGCAGCTGTTGGATAAACCTCTCCCATTCCTTATCTTCCTTTCAGTGTTATTGAGAGAATTAACTGTGAATTATAGTCTACCTCTACATGCTATTGCTAATATGCTTCAATAACCTGATCACCTTTGATCAGGAAGTAGATGAGTGAACACACAGAAGCATGCTTGTTCACAGTTAAACTCCAAAACTCCAATAGGCCGGTGTACAGTAGGCTGTGTGTGTGATTTGACTAATGGAAGTTTGATGTTGGACTGTGGGGGTGGACGAAGAGAAAGGAGCAGAGATGGTACCACGGTGTGGTGGGGGAGATAGGGGGATGTGTGGGGGCGGGGTGGGTCAACCCTGTGGGAGCATCCGCCGTTTCAGATCCTGTCTCAGTGAAACAGGCCCCCTGGAGGCTCCTCCCCCTCCTACCCGGGCGCAGACACAGCTGAGTCTAGCATCGGTCCGGACCATGCTCTTGAATTTCACAACACATTAACTCAGCCCAACATGGCCCCTGCAGAGAAATGAGGAAGCTTAACGTTCTCCACACTCCTACTCTGTATTTCACACACACACACGCAGACACACACACACAAACAAACACACATCAGACAGCACATTTCTCCCCGAGCTTTCACCCATCCGACTTCCAACCCCATACCCCTGGAGAGATCCCTACGGCAACGAGCAGTCCCCTGCGCGCGTGCAGTTAGAGTGATATGATAGATACCATAAGTATTGAAAGAAAATGATTTGATTGAATGGGTATCCCCATTCAAGAACATGTTCAGGGCACAACAGGATTTGATGACACGAGGGCTTGGTTTCACCATAGGGGTGATGTTTTCCTTTATCACATGTCCAAAGACCGGATGTGCAAGGCATCAAACGCATTTGTTCAACGTGCCGACAAGATACATTTTTCTATTTCTTTGGAACTTTTAATTCCCCGTATCCATCTCCACATCCATCAGTCTAATAAATAAAACATCATGTCTTTCAATACAGTGTTCTCTTTAAACTTGTTATTTTTTAGTCCATCATGGTCAATCTATGTGAATCTAGATTCATGCAAGTTCGGTTTTCAATCCTGCAGCAAGTTCAAAATGTATGTGGGCAAGATTCCTTAAAACCCAAACAATGGTTTGAATTTATGCATATGGAATTCTACTCTAACCATCATTCTCTGTATAGCCCTCCATGTACAGCAAGGTCAAATAATCAGTCACGCTCATTCATATAAAAACACCAGTTAATGACAATTCTACCGATCAGTGCTAAATCATATGAAAGCCCTTGACAATGGTTAATGTTCTGTCTGCATATAGGTCAAAATTAGATTAACTGTTTCACTCCGCATGGACCTTGAGCAGTAGACCTCGCTACAGAGCAGCCTTCTGACCTGCTCCCTGAGCCCGGGGCTCAGTCATGAAAAGGCACCGATCAGAGACAGGCGGGAGGGAGGGGGGGGAGGGGGGTGAGACAGGTGAGAACATATGGCACAAGCCTCGTCCTCAACTTGCATCAGAAATGTTCGCCACACACCGGAATCTTCGCCTGTCAGGCCGAATTAAACCATCTTCCTTTCTCCTTTGCTTAGAATAATAATTTTGCAGCTGTGAAATGGGATTTAAGGGAAGTCAGGGCTGCTCGCTTAGGTGGAGATTATTCTCCGCAGCACAGCTGGGACTAAGACATCCTCAGACCCTCACCTCATTCTCTCAGTCGACAGCAGGGTAGGCAAGTCACAAAAAAGTGGCACAGGACTATGTAACGTTGTGTGGATTAAGACAGATGTTTCTTTCTCTTCATGCTAGGCAGCTCCCTAAGCTCCTCCACAATCATGGGGGAATGACAAGAGCCCTCTTTTCTTCCAAAGGCATCACATTTTCCCTCAGTCACACCTGCTATGGGAAAAACTGGCACCCTTCTGTGAAGCACATTCCAAACAAATCCTCCATTGGATTTCCTTCAATCTCAACCCAGATCAACCAGAAACTACACATTTATTTCATGTTAATCAATCTATTAATTACACCAATACTCACATTTAGGAATTGGCTGAATGGATTTGTTGAATGTACCTGTAACTGTGCACCTCCACTGTTTTGCTACGTACATTTTTCATGAGTTTACCGGGTAATATGTGCACTGAGTGTGAAACATGTTTTTTTACTGTTGAGATTGACTTGCTTGTGGCTGATGCAACAGGGTGAGCAGACTACATTCAGCTAGGTATTCAATACAAACCAACCAAAAACTAAAAAATCGACCTTATAGAGACAGAATGTGTATCGTCATTTGCTGCATAGGGTGCATACCATTTTTACATTACTGAGTAATGATAAACAGATTAAGAGTATTGCTTTCAATTGCATTTCAACAGTCTTTGTGTTCATAACACATTAACTGAAACTGTGCACTGTTCACATTACAGTAAGTAAAATGATGAAATGCATACTTTGGAAAAGGGCTTGTAGACAGAGGGAAGACATAGGAAACATGCCAGAAGACATGTGGGCAACATAAAAAATATATTGTTCTCTGTCTGATTTGGTCTGTTTGGCCACCTACAGTGAGACATACCTAGCCTCTGGGGAGCACTGAGTAGCTGCTTGGTGTCTATTGTGTATGGATCCATCATCAAGTCTCTGAGTGCCCATGCGGCCCATGCTTGTTAGAATCAGGCATGAGTAATTGATTGGATGTGTGCTCAGCCTCCTTAATGGGCTCCAAAGGAATGTCTGCTGTGGTTGAGCAGATCCTCACGCTCCTCTCCTCCACATTGGGCAAAATAACGGCCTGTGCAATAATGTAATTCCCAGAGTGCGGTGATGCAAATGTGAAAGTCTGGTCCTGTGAGGACAAGCTCCAGATATTCCCATCTCCCAACAGCCATAAAAAAGAGCAAACCAAATAAAAATGGCCCTACGCAGATACTTTTTTCTTCTGTGTTTTCTCTGCATGGATTCACAATTTATTGTTAAAATATGACTCTAATTTACTGTGAATTTTATGGACTTAAAAATAGATTATTATAGAAGGCCAAGCTCAGCTAAATAAACCCAAAGCCAGGCTAAGACATGATGCAAGTCTAGAAAAAGCCTGTTTACTGTGGCATTTGGTTTAGACAAGTGACTGCCAAGTGTTCTGTTATAAATTTAGATGCATGCAGCTCAGTCCGGCAAATTTAAAATGCCTGCTTGTACAGCTCATAAATGCAAGTTTTGTGTTAACCCCTGTCTACACAAAAACGAAGCAGGGGATGTATTTAAGGCAAACATAAGGTAACTGACCATGGAAGTGTTTTGTTCTGGAGAAGAGGGTATAGGTCAAAAAAAGTCTAGCTGTACAGTCTCTCCTTACATTTAGTCATTTAGCATACGCACTTTATCCAGAGCAACTTACAGTAAGTACAGGGACATTCCCCCTGAGGCAAGTAGGGTGAAGTGCCTTGCCCAAGGACACAAAGTCATTTTTGACGGCCGGTAATTGAACCAGCAACCTTCTGATTAATAGCCCAATTCCCTAACCACTCAGCCATCTGACCTCCCCTCTCCTTGATTTCCAGATTACCTTGGAATGAGAAAGAGGCTCCTCCTATATCAAGATCATCAAACTAAAGAAACAAACTTGAAATCCCCTCAAATGCTAAACTGAGTAATCTTACAAAGATGTTTTTGTGGAACACTGTAAGAGAATAATTATCTGAAGAGACGTTCCTTCTCATTATTGTGTTAACTTAAATTGTTACTTAATGACGTGAAGCGGTTAACCATCCATAACAATCCACTAAACAGAATAATTACTATGGTTTCTTCCACAACACTGGACAAAACACAACAAGAAGAAAGCTAAAGCTAGTCTGGACCAAAATATACTACAGCTCAGCAACAAATGAAAAACCACTGTAGTTCAAATGTAGCTTGAAATATTGAAGTCAGTCAAGCTTGTAAATAAATCCCAAACATTTCAGATTTTTTTTAAGGACATCTCAACACTTGACCAGTGTGCAATTTTCTTTTTTGGATTTGTCCTTCAACAGGAATATTTGAAACTTAAATCACATAATTGTAATAGGTGGTTTGGGCATATTTTTCACACTGTACGATCCTTTGCAAATATTTTTTGAGTTGTATATTCATGGATTATACTGAAATGTAGTGACCACTCCCAAAGGAGGCAGGGAGCTCCAAAGGAGTTCTAATAACTTCCATGTAGTGGAAACTGAAGTTGTAGAGATTCATTAAGTAAATGGTTCTTGAGAGTTTTAATAGGAGAAAGTGTCTTGAAAGGAATTCATACTTTTATAATAGAAATTCATTTTACAATACAACTGTATTGTGTATATGCAGGGAAGATCTGAGGGCTTCATGTAGATGCTGGCTAGATCAGATAAGACAGGAATAGTTCAAACTTATCATCCCCTTAACAAGTGACTTGGACAAGCCTGGGACATAAATTCACAAAGAGCACGACACAAAAATGTGCTGTGTGATCTGGGATTATGTATGATCTATGTTAGGGGAAGAAGATATCTGCAGAAACCGCTTGCTGAAGGCTGAAGAACATGTGCTATTTCAGTGGATCCTCTGAAACAGTAGTCTCTGAGATACTGCTGACTTTGAGAGCACTAAAGGAGGGTACAATCCCTAAACACAATGAAAAGCTCTGCTATTTCTTAATATGACAAACCCATCCATTAGCATATTAATAAGAGCTTAATCCATGACTCTAGCGCTTCTGCATGGGGATTTGGAGGGCACTTGGAAGAACTCTGGTACTTCACTTCATAGAGGGACTTTATCGCACATTGATTTATTTGAGGAGTTCACCAACCAACAGTGGTTCGTCGTAAAACAGATTTTCACCAAAAACGCCAGCCAAAAGCAGTGGAACTGGAGCTTGCTGTGACTGACAGTTGGACTATGTGATTTAACGGCAGCATAAGAGATCAGGGTGTTGTCTGTGAGCTCTCCGTTGCTACAGTGGAGAGCTCACAGACACAGTGAGACTGTAGCACCCTGTCTCTGTCTTCTGGTTCCAGTCTTTTATCTCAGTCATGTGTGTTTGAACCATGTGTTCAGTCTTAAATTTGACCCAGGATTAGCAAGTGTTTTGTAAACATTTTTATTTCCCTGTTGAAACCGTAGCTAGTCGTGTCTTGTGGGAACACATTTTAAAGCTTCTCAAAGCAATGTCTTTAAAAGCCACCCAGCTGGGATCTCCAGCCTCTCCCTTGATTCTATCTCTCTCTGTTCTTTTGACTGGGAGGAGAGAAACAAGGCTGTGATGTTGCAAGGGTTTTCAGCAAGAGAGCCAGGGACATGTGAGCAAAGTCCCCGAAGTTTTCTAAGGCCAGACTCACACTTATCATCCGATAATGGCGACACATTTTCAAAGCCAAAATGCACTGCATGCCTGACTTAAGACGTGTGCTCTCAAAACCTTAATCTCTCCTTGTGACATAGTGGCTTTGAGGAGTGAATGCTTTTTCAATAATCAATAATAAGTTATTGTAAATGGTATGTATAGTTGAACTTTAACCTGCATAGTTACATTTTGCCATTGTCTTTCTTACATGACCTCAAGGTATTGTGTTGATTTATTCTCAGTTCAATATTGATCAAGACATAGGTCATGTATAGATGGGAGCAGCTCAATGGTTGTTAGGACGTCATCTATACCAAGTACAGATGGCACACACTACTGAGACACCATGAGTGCCAGGCAATGTGTTTCGTTAATCTCACCAGGGATGGTTCCCTTGGCTGCTCTGTCATGGGCCAACATATCATGTCATAATGCCAGGAAGTGGTGTTTCCCACTGGGGTTCTGGTTATCTAAGTTTAGCGAAGAGTGTGCGTATTTTTTTGCTCTGGAAAAATAGGGCAGCTTAAAGAGGAGAAAGTTCTTGTCACGGTACAGGCAAAGCATGCACCAAGACATCCCATCATCTTCTCTGCATGGTCTCTGTAGCCATTAGTGCAGCTGATTGGATGCAGTGCATGGTTTATGTAGTGCAGGGGACCACCTCACTGGTGCTACACAGTGGTTCTGTTGTACTAGCATGGAATTTCAATACCTCTGGTCTGACACATAGTGAGTCTTTATACTACTGATGTCAAACAAGCTATCCAATGAAGTGTTTCACAATATAATCCACTGTCTGTTTCTCCCTGTGTCCGTACCTCTGGCTTACATTTTCTATCACTCTTCCCCTCTCTCTTTCAGTCTCTCTCTTTTCATCCCTCTCTCAAGTTCACAGACGACTGCAAATGGTTTTATAAAAGCCGCAAACTAAACTCAGTAACGCTCGTTCATTCCCTTCCCCTTCATTAAGGACTGTGTGTGCCCACGGGAGCCAGATCTAGTGACTCTCCCCCTGAAACCCATCTTACCTGCTAATGAGGAGTAGAACAAACACTGTTCCTCCGGAGGGAAACAGAGCCATTGTTGAGGGGGTTGTGGAGGCGTCAGATGGAGTCTATCTGAAATATAAAGGCACAAGGCAGACAGAAGGAATTGCCATTATTTCGGCTGCTTGACTTGGGCTTTGTGGATACACCATCAATATGTTAATCAAGGACTTCCGTTGTATCAATGAAATGACAGTTGTATCAAATGCATCTCAGAAGCAGTGACGAAAACTCCCAAACTCTGGTATTTTCAGGTGTTGTTACCAAACCAAAATCAGCTGAGGGGCATCACAGATGGCCTGCTCAATTTATATCTCTAAAGAAACTGTACAACATATATGTCATCACATGGACAGATAGAATATCATCAAATGTATCTAACTGATATTGTTTACTTAATTAATTATTGTCCAGATATTAGTATTTTTTTGTCAGCACAATTTTGTACGTGTTGATGTCAAACCCCCAATTCAATGAGTCATTGTCTTGACCTGAGGGTAACTGCTCAACTGCATATTCATTTAACAAAATTTACTTCTCTGAAACTTCACCTCCAGAACTAAGCTTCAGACTTTGGTAAAAGCAATAAAATATATTGCATTTCAGTCATCCTTACCAAAAAAAAAAATCTCCCCACACTGCAAATCTCTCTTTATAGTAGAAGTCTCCCTAAGATGAAAGCAAACATAAATTCTCCCCAAATAGCTTTAGAGTAAAACCCAGGTGCTGTGGACTGTTGGCTGAACTGAGACAATGTTCTACATACAATAATATAAGTACTGGTATATAGTAACAACTGCCATCTGTGCTGAAAATTAGATTATTATGGTTTAAGATTACATCTGGAGACTGAAAAATAAGCTTCATGGCAATAGCGTACCTCCCATATCCAACTCTCTTCCAACAAAGTTCTGTTCCGGGAGTACAACGGTACTTGGGAATCATTGGCTGAAACTGATTTTTCCTCAAGGATCACAATGACTCTTATTGAGAGACTTGTTGCTCTTGTTGGTTAATTGTAACTGCCTTAAAACTATTATACTCGCTGTGAAATCTATTGTGTTGCTTGCTTTTTTTCTCCCACAGGCACACCCTTGCACTTTAAGGTTCATGTTGTTTAATTGTAACTTGTTTAACTACATGCTCTTGTGGTTCTTCCCTTTGGAACTTATTTAGTTTTCACAATGTATGTTTCATGTTTTGGCTACCCGCAATGTTTGGGGCTATCTCGTTGTTATGATCAGTGACCTATGCACTTTTGTAAAGCTCTCTTTTCAAAGTCGCTTTGGATAAAAGCGTCTCCTAAATGCATAAATGTAAATGTAAATATAGTGTGTTGTGTTTGTATTAGATCTTGTTAAACCATTGTTATGTTGCTCCTCACTTTTGTATAAAAACAGAATGGACAAATGGATTCAACAAGATCATTAGTACTGAATTATTTCCAGAAGTCAAAAACGACAATAAATCGAATTGGTTGAGCCGAACACTGATTGCACAGAACACCCAGCAGAGCAAATGATGGAAAAACAACAGGAAACTAACACATTGTTCTGAAATGAGAAGCTTGTGATCTTCATTCCTCGTCTCGTCTCGTTTTACTTTATTGGATTTTTCCTTAATTTGATGTTCTAAGAAGGCAAGGATTGCAGATCATATCTTGGTTAAACCGTCGAATATATCAATCAAATTATGACATGATCTCGTGGTGATAACAGTGCTCTGACAGCTGTCAATCATCCTGTCCTCTCATGCCCTCAGCACACATAACTGGTGAATACACCTGCAAACACTGAGGAAGAAATTGTTGTCTGTCTCCACTCAAACAGTGTGATTATCAGTTCAGGTTTTGTGTTTATAAGTGTTAGGTAACCAGCCGATTAGAGGGAAAGTTGACGCACACCTTGACAAGAATGATGACAAGATCACACATAGTGGTACTATGGAAGTGTCCCTTACATGAAGTCAGAAGATGGAATTTAAAAAATAGAGAAAACAAAAACAACATAGAGCCAACAGGTGTTCCTTATTCAATCAGGCAGTCACTTCATCATAGACACATGACTTACCAGTCCACAATTTTGATAACAGTAGGAACAACATATATGAACAGATGATTCACACACACACTCACATCACAGACACAAAAAAAATGTTGAGCACAGTTTAAAAAAAGAAGTATAAAATGTAGTAGAATGAAATGTAATCTTAAGCTTGCTGGTTTAATCATTCCTAAACCACAAAACACTGCTCACTTGCTATTTTAAGATACATGGACATATTTCCTTGGCTGTCTCAATCTCTTCCCAACAGCCTTGCCTTTGTCCTAAAGTCGTTTGTCTAATCTCCCCTGTCCAGCTGTTCTATCATCAGTCTACTAAAACCACCAATGTGTATGTTCTGGAAAGTTTTCCCCTGGAAAGCTCTCCTTTGCTATGAGGCATTTTTTTTCCATCTCATCTGTAGGATCCCCATCTACTCTCAATTATTTGATTTTAATCTGACATGAAAAGGGCATGTCAGATTAAAACATATGACACGTTTCAGGTCCTGAGTCGCTTGAGAAAAATTCTCATCTTTTTATACCTGATCTCTGGGGGATCTGCCTGTCAGGATAGATGAGTCAGTTCTGTGTCACACCCCCATTCCCTGTTCTTCAAAACCTGCTTTCTTTGAGACACGCACCCCTGACTTGCCCACACCTTGATCCTGACTTTGCCAGTAAAGTGTCTGCAATGTATATTTTGCTGCTTGACTTGTTAACAAGAGCACCCCTAATCCTACTATAGAGAATGAATCTCCCTTACACCGTGGTCCATCTTACGTAGCAGTTTAGAAGCTTTGATTTAGTCACTGATTGACTTTCTGAAGTCACCTTCCATCAGCATTAGGAGGCTAAATGGCGAGTCGTGCTGCAACCCAACAAGGTATCTGCAGAGGCTCACTGAGATTTTAATGGTTTAGGAAAGAACAAAGCATGGAGATGGTGGAGATGAGGATGATGATGATAATGATGGAAGATGACCATGATGATGACAAACATATATGGAAAAAAGTTGATAATGAAATCCATTGAATGAAATATGACGCTTGGGGTGTGGGAGAGCATCTGGAACACTCTCCAACCTTGAGAGCATGATGACTCATCATTCACATGTAATCCTTGAGATCCAAAGCCTGAGAGGAACCAGTCAATCTCAACAAGTATATCTGGACACTGTGACAGCCCGAGGGAATAAGCAACATGAGGAGTACTTTTGATCTTAGATCTTATCACCATTGACAGATGACAGTGCCACTATGACAAGGATGCCTGTCAGAGTCCTCGCAGAAAAATCCCAGGGGCAAAACATTCTAGTAGAACTGCCAAGCCAACCGGAACAGACCCTTGCTCCCTGGCATACCTGGGTTTGGGAGTCAATGAGGGTGATGGAGCTGATGGGATTCATCAGTCTATATCAGGGAGATGAGATGAGTCACTTAGTTCTCCTGTGCCACCTTCTAGACTGCAGCTGCGACCTTGGCACCCAGCCTCATTACAACATAGCACTGACCTGCACCCGACCACACTTTGCCTCTTCCCAGCCTTCTGACAGCAGATAATGGGCACAGGAGGTCAATAATGGCACACACATTGAGGGAGGTAATATAGGAAAAGAAAATAGAGAGATAGGGGATAGTGTGTACAGTTCTAACCAGAAGCCCATCCAATCAGTTCCAACCAGAAGCCAATACATTCCAAGTTTAGCAATTATAGCTATGCTTTTCTGAAACAGTCTGGATGCAGCATATTGTTGGTAGCCTTCCAGACAGTTTGTTGATTTTGGTTGACTTTCTCCAAATGCTTTTAAATCTGCTGTGTTGTCATGGTGAGTGGCAAGGGGAATTTATATTCCAAGTTCTGGAGTTTTGATGATAACACAAGCATTTTTTATTGTCTGCACACAAGCCTGTTTATGTTAATCTAATTCACTTCAGTGCCCGTTCCTTCTTTGAATGTTAAGCTTTTCTGAGAACTAAATCTGCTGATGAGGAAGTAACTTTTTTGACACACCAATAAAATATGTTTTAAAGTAAAGCTGCAGTGCATAGTATAAGCATACGGTGAATCCTTTGAAAAAACAGTAGAGCTACACTTTACTAAGCTCACACCTATCAAGTGTTTGTAGGCCAGGCAACGGTGAAAATACCAGACATGTATTTTTTCCATGTTCTTAACATCTTAATGGAAGTCCAAATAGATTGACATATTTAACATTGCAATGCCAAGGATATTCATAATCAGTAGCAACGTGCTGGACCTTTTTATCTGAAAGACAAACTTAGTTATATCTGCCCTACATACCTGCTAAATAATGTTATAACTATACTAAACTAAACTATAGTTTATTCTGTGACAATCCATCTAGTTGACTGCGCACACACTTTATGACTACGGGTTGTATTGAATAAATTTGTTACGTAAATCTGTCAATGTCATCAGCGCTGACATAGGCATACTTTTACAACTTAAATCAACGAGCGTTACGTGGACAATGGAGAACACCGCAATTTGTTTGGAGGTCTTGACCATAGTATATGTCTATGGTCTTGACCCTGGCTGGAATGTTGACCCCTTTTTAATGAGCTCAATTGACGAAAGAACTTGCTCTCCACTAAAAATGTAGCAGCCATCTTGACTTGAAGCATGGTTAATAATGGTTTACCTCCCCATGCCATTATATACTCCAGTAGAATCACGTACGTATAGCCTACTTCTCACTCTTTTGTGCATACACTCAGAGAGTGTCACACAGTTGAGATATTAAATATGCTTACGAAAAAAAAAAAAATCTTGATGCATGAGATATTGTCACGAATGATCACAAACGTCTTACTTTTGGGTGAGCTACGGTGCGTGCTTTTTTACTTATACGAACCACGTACGTCATACAAAGTAAACGTCCATCCTAGAAATGCTAGGGCGCACTTGGGGAGCAAAATACGTATGCCCTTAATAACAGTTTTTTTTGTACACAAAAATAGGAGCGCACCATGTTCAGAAATATTTTGATATTTTAATTTCTTAAGTGATGATATTTGTTAAATGTAGTTAGATATATGCTTAAGTTTCTTACCTGTAGCAGTTGATTACCGAGCGCATTTCACAAATCTTAAAAAACGTAAACAAGAAAAAGCAGTCCGTATCATAAAAATGTTTTTAAGCATTCAATTCAATATACTTATAACCGACACTTCAGTGCAGTTTAGTGGCAAGCGGCACCTGCTGTTGCGCGAACATCTGCCCGCGAAAACAACTGGTAGTGCTGCTCTGTCAGCGAATTCCCAGCAACTATAAGCTACGGTGATCCTAGCTGCCGCCGCATGCGTAATGACGCATTATATGGACCTGCAGCACAGTAGCTGTAGAATCTCAAAATTTTACTTAGATCTGTGACTTCGACCAAGACAAAAATATGTTTATTGTGCAAAGGTCAAACACTTTTTTTTACCGAAATTTGTTATGATTTTTAGACGTCTGTGTTAAGACGAATAACAAATCGAAGAAAAATGAAAGTGTGAGGGACTGTTTTGGAGATGGAAATGTGGTTGATTTGGAGAAACAATTTAAAGAGTACTTTCGCTATGTGTGTTGTAATTAAGAGATACGATCTACCTGCAAGTAGAGTAGCCTATCCCTAGTGATATATTGTTTTAGAATTAACATAATATCTTTGTTGATACGCATCTTTATCCACTATAACAAATTACTTATCTGAACAAAGAAATTACTTGTAGACAAATGAGTTCCAAGTAGCTATGGGACTGATCAGACAGGGATTCAACCTTGAAGGTCACTAACCTCTTCACTGTGTGTCCGTCTTTGATGGATGTCCCCTCAAACCCCGCTCAGTTTTATTTGAATCCAATCTGAACATTTCCATCCCTCACCTGCATGAGTCCCCATCTATCTGCTGAGTGGCCACTGCCAAACCACTTTACGACTCAGGGACATGAACCATGTTTTATTTATGCTGTTTACACCACCACTATTCTTTCAGTTCTGTCACTTCACACATGGGTCACCGGGGGAACCCAGATTAGAGAACCACCCAGCAATCAACCGTTAATCCTGTTTCGCAGAGTGATCTCTTTTCCATAGCTTGGAAGAAGTCAGCCGTACTTTATATCACATAACATGTATTTTTTATATGTGAAGAGTAAAGGTTAATCCATCCCTTTTATGTATGAAAGGCATGGCAATGCTAAAAGGGGTGAGTCACTGGGATCGTGTTAGATCAGTGGAGCGACATAGATTGTCTTTCCATCCGTCAGTCAACCATGCAAAACTGTAAAAAGCAACAAAAAGATTTCCCAGGAAAATAACAGTCATTCAATTATTCATGTTTTCTGTCAATTTTCTGTTCAATCTGTGCTTCATACTGAGATGGCTCCTCTTTGAATTCAATATGGAATAAGAGTGCCTATAACATTTTCTACATCCTGTTTTCTCTGGAGCATGCCTTTATTCATCAGCGAAATTCACATGACCAAAGGTTTTCCAGTAGAAATCATTACTAGGTATTGTAATGGACATGGAGGATTTTAAAGGTTTTCTTGCTACCTTAATAGTTTTTTTACCATGGTTGACCAGTTGATGACGTGTCAGTGTCACACATTAGCTCTGAAGCTTTGCCTCAGACCTAATTTCAAGCCCACAAACAGGTCAAGACAGACCCATTCAGCACCATGGACAAGGCTTGTGCTCAGCAGGCAGAAGCACAATGGAGACTTTGGCTATTCCTCTCCCTCTCGATATTTCAACCTGGGGCAGTAACTGTGCAGTATTGATTAGGTTCCTTTACAGAGCAAGACCACAATTTCCCTCATTTAGCTGTCAGTCCGGACTGCCAAATCTATTGTCAGGTAGATTAACCTAACTGGCAGTTGGTCAACAACACCACATCAAACTTTAACAACACTGAATCCATTTACTTGAGGGTGGGTCTAAATGTTGAGGCAATATGTGTCTTCTTTCAAGCTTGTGATGAAGTGTGCATTGTTTGAGCAGTTTGTTTTTATAGTTATTTTCTAGCAGTTCTATGATATCCCCTGGTGTATCACTAGAACTATTGACAGAGAAGAAAACCACGCAAAACCTTTAGACACTTCATTAGGATGTTTCTAATCTAAGGCATTACTGCATAGCTCATGATATTACCCTGTCATTGTGTACCATGTATGAGTTGAGAGCATCTATAAACCCCAATTAGACAGATGCTGCTGCCAAAGGGGACTATAATATCTATGGTAAAACATTTGGGGAATTGTTTCTTTTGTTCACAACAGCAGATGTGGGTTTAAACACGTTGGGTTTACTTTCCCTTTCTGGTTGGTCTTACTGTAATAATGAGTCTGTGAGTCTGTTGTAAGGGTTCGAAAGGAGTGGGCAGTAATGACAATGTGACCATGAGCATGGAACTGGGTCTTGTGGATCCAAGAGATTCCTCCTATGTTTCTACTGCAAATAGTAAAATGGAGCTGCTCCAGTTTTCTGCAGCCCACACGCAGCCTGGCACTGTCAAAGCTCTTTAAACAAGGGGTGGCAGGGTGACATGGGATGTGTATAGGGTTCTGTCATAGTCATCTGCCATAACACATTATTTAATACAGAAGAAAAGATGTCCAATGACATACCTCAGTCCAGAGAAACATGCTGCATTTAAACAGCCAGTTTACATACATTTTAAATTAAACGAAACAAGAAATTATAAATTACAAAATGCAACAAACTGAGGGTTAGCAAAAACAAATAGAGATAAAGAGTCTCTTTCATTTGGTCCCGCAATTTACAGTGAAACACAATTCTGTACAGAACATGAATTTATGGTGTAGCAAACGGTTTAATTATGCAGGCAAACCGAGACCTTGTCTCGACAAGAATGCATTCTAACACCAGATGCTTGACTGAATGAGGATTTGCTCACCACCGCCCAGCTCTCTACAGAACAGAAACAATTATGATGAGGAACATCTTGGTTTTCCAAACATTGCATTCAAACAAGGACAAAGCAATAATGACATTCAGTCTCATTAAGGAACTTATGAGACTTATCTATCAGATAAGGACTCAACCTTGAACACCCTTATGTGCTTACTGTATGCGCTATAGATGTAGAGAGTTTGACTTTGGAAACAATACTATATGTTCAAATGTGTGTCACTCACTTGATTCAATGGGTTCATTGGGTCTAAAGGAGGAAATATTTGTGGAGCTGCAGTGTACCATCATTACCAACATCACCCTCTGTGTCACAGAGACAGAGGCTGGGAGTGATGGGCTGTGATAGAAGGATGGAATGATGGATGGATTGCATAGATGGCCTGCATTTATAGGAACAGCGCTGCTCCTCCTCTCCTCTTTTTGCCTGCTGGGTATTGGAATGTTTCTGCATTCTTTGGGGGTTTAATTAGGGCATCACTCTGCATTAGTGCCACAGTAAGGGAGAAGATATCACAATGCCTCTGCCACTTCCACCACTACCACCACAGACTGCTATACTGTATAAGGGGGGCAATGCACACACACATGCACAACACACATACACACACACACATGCAAATAGTCAGTGACTGTTACATCATTGTCAATGCCAGGCATATAAAAATACATTTCGTTTTTGTGAGTCATACGTGTCCTCTGGACGGTGAATCCTGCAGAACATCCTGCAGGTCTTAGCTGTAACTTTAATCTTGGACCATTTCTTTTGATGATTAGCTTGTTGGTAAGATGATCTAGGTTAGTTTCAACAGCAGTTGGAGCAAAAAAGTAACTTTGTGTAGCTTTCCAGGATTAGGGTTGCTAAGCCCTGCAGTATGAGGGCTACTATTTAATGTGTTTACCGCAGAATGTACAGTCGTGGCCATAAGTTTTGGCTATGACAAATGTGTTTTGCAAAGTTTGCTGGTTCAGTATTTGAGGAAAATCTTTTCACATGTTTCTATAGAATACTGGAATACAATAAGGCACTTTTTTTTAAAGCTTTTGTTTTCAATATATGAAAAAACAGTACCCTCTTTTACAGCAGTCAATCTGCTCTTAAAATCCAATCAGAATGATAGTGATTTCACCTGGCTAAAACTAGTTCACACTTTCCCCTGTGCTGATAATATAACTGACTGAAAATTGTGTTAACAGTTACTGTATGCCAAGGCCCAGGCTTTGCAAACACAAAATGTATGTCGCTCCTTGGCTACGGCTGTGGCACTAGGACATGTTTTTGAACTTTTCTCCAGTGGTAAAAACATAAGATGTTTCTCTAAAATCAACATGTTACCTTTAACTCTACCTTCAAGTACAATGAAACATCTGCAGTGTGTTCATGTCATTTCAAGGGAGTAGACAGGCTTATCTGTAATAAGATTAGACCACTACTCCACACACCCATACAAACCACTTACAGACAAATAATTCTGATTTATTTCCTTGTTTGAGATAAGAAGATAGGTCCGAGGTTTGTAGTAAAAGGCCTGCTTTTATCTACAGAACCACAAAGTGAACCATAATGTATTGTATACAGTATGGTTTATTGGTAGCCTGTTGTGATAAATTGACATTCTCCATACCACAGAGATATTACTGCTGTGGTTGATGATAAATGACAATGTGACAACTTTATCTTCTTGTAGAGGATGAAGCCCCCCCCCCCCCCCCCCCCCCCAAGAAAGAACATTGATACACTCACAAGGCTCAGGCCCAAATGGTCTTCACCTTCGTGTGACTTTTCAGATCTCTCTTCTCTCACATGTCCCAGTACAGGTCACATCGTCACACAAAAGTAATCACATGAAACATTTGAACAATGACACGATGGATTGTGTGTGAACAGAATCCCTTCACCATCTCCATGTCACTCTACCAGTAATTTCACCCCCCACTCTCACTGGGCGGCTCTATTTTGGCTATCAGGCTCCTCCACCGGGGATCACCTGGCAGGGGTGTACACCAAGTCAGATTAGCAGGTCTGCTAGATCTACGTGAAGGGCACAAAACAAAACTCTGTCAAGCGTGAGAACCGCGCTGTGTAATCTCTCAGAACAAACTATGCCGCAGGTCACAGCAGCTGTTTTTCTGCTTCACTGTGGCGAGAGAGAGAGAGATGGGGGGGTTGAGAGAGACACAGAGAGAGAGATGGGAGAGAGAGAGGGAGAGAGAGAGAGGGGGAGAGACGGAGAAAGAGGAAGAGGAGGAGGAAGAGGAAGAAGTGTAAGAGGAAGAGGAAGGAAAAGGGTGAGAGAAGAGAGAGAAACTTGCCCGTCTATCCTTCTAAAAGACAGCAAGGGCTAGTAAATGTCTCTTCCGCCTTCTACTTTTGTCTGAATGATGGCGAACATCTGATGCTGGCTGTTTGTAAATGATATCTGCCTCGTAAAGAGAGGGAGATCCTGACGGAGCTGGGTGCCTAGACAAGGGAGGATTGATGGATGTTTCTCATCTTCTCTTGGCTGGCGCAGGTGCTACCATACAAATGGATCAGAGGAGGATATTTCGACTTTGCAATGCAGTGTCATCTTTTCATTGCTGGTACCAATTTGCTAAAGCTAATGGCTTGTTCCTGTTGAAATATATCCAGTCATTAAAAGAAACATTTCATGAGGTTTTTCTTGTCAACTTTAGCAGGAGCATGAATCTTGTTGGGAGTTTATTGGGGAGGGTTTAGGTATTTTTGATGTGTCCGCATATGCTGTTACTAGAGTTAAACATCCTCACACAGCTTCAGAAACCTAATCAAAGGTCTCCTCTTGCCTGAATTAGTTATTTATGCAACGTTCACGATGAGAGAGACTTTGTTAGGCTCCAAAACATCACAAATTGACTCTTCAAAGCTGTAAAGGGTGTCCCATGTTTCTACCCAATTAGGATCTGCTGCTTGACACTTGTCTTTCTGAAGTAGGTCATGAATACAGAAAATGAGAGATGGATTCAATGAAATCTGGGCGTATACTACCCTAGCGTTGTTCTTCAACACTCATAATGAATGGATGAACTCCGTCAACAGGGGAAATTAGCAATACATCACTCAGACAGACAGCTGTCTGCAAAACAGCAAGACGTGACAGATAAAAAATAGATGACTCTCTAAAGGGATAGCATACCATGACAGAACAGGAAATCAGCTTGAGGAACTTGCAAGTTTTTTATATGTAATTTTTGGAGGGAAGCTTTAGACAAGCTCCAGCAAGAAACCTCCTGTGAGTAGATCACATGGTCAGGAACAAGAATGTTTTATTTTGTGTCTTTAAGAGAACAATAGGAAACAGAAAATGTACACATGGACTTGTCCACATACAAACACAAAGAGACATGTGCAAGTGCAAATGGGAAATTAAACGGGCCAAATTCAAGATCTGACTTATCAGGAGCAGATTTATCAGGAGGGAAGAAGGCGATGGAGATAGAGAGCTCAAGCCAAGGCAAGCCTTTAAAATGCAATTATCATTCAGGTCCTGGCAGGCACAATAAACACAGAGGTGTGGGAGGACTCCAAACACTAAGGAGAGGCACATAGGGCACATATTGCTGCTACAGACTCCACAGCCCTGTGAATTCACCTTTACCTCTCAGAGGTCGTTTTCAGCACCTCTGTCCATCTTACCAAGGTCAGACTGTCCACTTCTATCATCTGCCCATGCTCTCCAGCACCACCACTCTCCACATCTCAGGATTCTGTTGTTATGTATAACTCCTGTCTAACTCAGGAACAGCTCTAACAACGAGATGTCTTGGGAATAGATGGCCGGTGTGTTGGTTAACGACAACAATGCAACGCAGCCTGAGCTCAATCAGGCCTGTCCGGCCTCCAGAGCCGCTGTGGTTGTCACTGCGGGATGGATGAAGAATGAAGGAGAAGAGGAGGAGGAGTTGGAGCAACATATGCTGAGAGGCAATCAGAAACAATCACTCTGTTCCCCTCACCCACAGAACACATTGCCACCTACTCCCCCAGTCACAAACACAACAGAGTGGTCACACCGTGTACAGTAACAGGTTACAAAGACACCAATGCCAAGGAGCCACAGATTTGCATCCAGCAGTTGAGAATGGCCTCTGGCTTGTAGCCTTTGAGAGTTACTCTAAAAGCTGCACATTTAAAGTTGAATGTTGAGAGGAGATGAGACAGGTGGCTTTATCTTTCGTGACATCATTCAGTAGTTACAGTAAACTTTAAGGAGTGTTATGAGTCCAACAGCAAAAAACCACCAAGCTCTCTTACAGTATTATGCAAACAAACAACCACAGCTCTGCAGCTGCTTGGAGGGATGCAGAACAAGCGTGCGCTGAGAGGACGAGGGAGGAAGTGTATGTATGTGAACAATGTGCACATGAGAGAGAGAGAGAGAGAGAGAGAGAGAGAGAGAGAGAGAGAGAGAGAGAGAGAGAGAGAGAGAGAGAGAGAGAGAGAGAGAGAGAGAGAGAGAGAAAGAGAGAAAAAGAGAGAAAAAGAGTGAGAGAAATAAAGCGAGAGAAGTAGCAGAGAGACAACATGATCACAAATGTACATATCATTTAGAAATGCCTCGTAGGAGGACACATAGGGTGGGAGGAAAGGATAAGGAACAGAAGCTATACAGAATGGGAGAGAGGGGGAGACTTTCATTTACTGGCTGCAAGTGCAACTCAAATACATCGTTCTCTGCTAAAGAACAGCATGTGTACAAGATGTCACATTGTCCTTTCTTCATTTGATTTATTTTCCCACACACACATGACTACCACTCCTGCAGGCACAACGTGTTTCCTCCGTTTCTGCATGTGTAAAGGCTTGATTAAAAATGATTACTGAGTCCCAATAAAAAGGGACACAAAGTTTATTTCTTTGTTCTTATACTCTTTATTCTTTGGTTGTGTTTTAACATGCTAGCTAAGGTGCTGCAAGTCACTAGATATTTGTGTCACACACTGAATGCTACCATCAGCATTTAAAAATAGACTTAATGAATAATGTTTTTTTTTGGCAAATGAATAAATATTGAATGGCTTCTCTGTGGAGACACCAACAGATATGCCAATGGAATGGAGGTTTTCATTAGTATGCATGAATTCCAAATCATCACCTTTCCAAAAACCAAACCCAATACCTTGACTCTAGGTATTTGGTCCCTGTGGGAGGGAAAACTCAGAGTTTGCATACAAATCCCCAAGTATTAGTGAGACAAAAGAAAAAGAAAAAAGCTGCAAGGTAAACTCCTATCTACACAAACCCAGAGCCAAATCCATGATTATTCTGTACTATCCATAGAAGAAATGTCTACACCAAGTATTCCACAGTGAGCCAGGAAAGACTTTGGCCCCAGTATTGGTCCCTATTTTAACCAACCGAGTCTCTGAACAGTACTAAGGGTATTTCAAGACAGGGACAGCGTTGTTACACTTAGGGGGATGCCTCCACATTTGGTTACTTACTGGTCAGCAACATTAGTCAAGTGTATGACTACGACCACATGAGATGAATGCCCTCATTCTAACATAGTACACCTAATGACGTTCTGTGACTGTGATGACATGTATGTCCTCAAGTATATCCCTGTGTTACGACAAAAAGCTATGCTGTCCTTGATGAGAGGCCTGGCCCCAAATGAACCAGTGCCAGAGTGACATGTCCTTGTTAGCTGGACAGAGCCTGATTGGCAGAGACAGTGGAGTCAATATGTAATGGAGCTATACTAGGACTATCTCTTCAGTGAGAGACCATGGTCCAGGGACCAGGCAGATGAACTCACTCATAGAGGACAGTGGGTCGAAGGGGGGCAGGGTGGCATGGCAAGGACTGCTCTTTCTAGATATGTGGTACAGTGCACAGAGATCCCGTACTGCCAGGTCCAGAGGGAATGTAAAAACACAGAGAGAGCTGCAGGGCTTTGTGTGTTAGAGACAACAGGGAATGCTATAGAGAGATAAGGGATGGGGAGAAGGGAACAACAGACTGTAAGGCAGATATATATATATATATATATATATATATATATATATATATATATATATATATATATAGTCAGAGAGAGAGATAAAGAGAGAGATACCCTTATAGCTGTGAGGGTGCACAGCTAGATGCATAGCCACAGAAGGGATGGATTTTCAGGAGCATAACAGCCCATCTGTGGCCTTACATAAAGTGTTTCCCTCAAGTAAGGATTAGGAGAGGGGGAAGATATGCAGGAATATGTGACATTCAGTCTGGTGAAAGCAAAGCCATGTGAACCATAAAACTGCTAGGGCAGTCCTGAAGGTTGAGAGATGACACAGAGAGGTATCAAATCCCCCTGTCTCTCCACCCTTCCTCCTCACTTGCTTAACTGTCCTTTCTACTGCTCTCTTGCAGATATGTGATGTGCATTCTGTGTTCTGTGTATTATGTATATATATTTGCATAGTTAAATGTTTTGTTATAATCTAATATTTCAGACTCTTCACATAAGATAATGTTGGGGATCAGCCAGTGATCCAAAGAGCATTTGCTGCTGTCGAGTAAGTTTATTTTATTTGAAGGCTATATCCTTGGCCATAGTTTTATTATGTTTAAAATCCCCTTTTTACACCTCAGAGAGCATTTTAAAAACTCCAGTCCAGCACATTCAAGAATGATAATGTGTTGACATAACAGTCTTAATAATAATTTCCCCCGAGCATGATCCTTTCCATCATCAAAGGGAAATGAGGAAAAAAGTGCTCACTCTCAATTGCTTTGATAATGTGACCGAAATGTGAACTTTCAGTCAATGCCTGTTGGATGTTGACATGATGTCTTTCTCTCCTCCAATTAGGAACAAATGCTCAAACTGAGACAGTCTGATGACAAGTTGCTCGTTTTAATTGCCCTTTTGTTTTTTTTCTAAATCTAAGTCATTTTACAGGGCAGACACCAAAGGAAGCCATGAGAGAGAAAGATGTGGGAGAAGCAAAAAAGGAGAGTTACCGACCCTGTTTCCATGGTGGTTCAGCTCACTGGTGTTGCAGAGGCTTAAAGATTGCTCTGGATCTTTATGCTTTTGATCCAGCTTCTTGAGACGCAGCCGGCTCCTCCTCCACAACCTGGCAGAGACCAAAACACCAGACAGCAGCAGACAGGAAGGTTAGAAACATACCTGAGAAATGTACACACTCTTCTGCAGAACTTTTTATAATTCATCCAGACCTTGCAGTGACAGACAAGCTGCTTCCTCCTTCACACCACAAAGTTAAAGTCACCGTAAGAGCATGCTGTACAGGGCAAGAGGGCATACACTGTTTCCAAAACACATGCATATTTGGCATATTGTTAGCATATTTGCAAACATCATACCACACTGTTGCATGCATTAAACCTGTCATGTTCCTTTACTGCCCAGACAACTGATGTTTGAGAGCGTGTGGGGTGTTCTTTGAGTGGACCCAGTCAACAGGCCAAGTACTGTCAATCCAATAAGTGTGAGGTTAGGACTGGTTGTATGAGGTGGTAAACGCGTTGGCGTGCAGCTCTTGGTGGTTTCTGAGGCCTGCCACTTCATGCGGGAAGGCACATTGGACTACAGTGGGGATAATCACTGCTGACAATGTGTGACCATGACGAGACAGCGAAGGGAAGAGGAGGAGAGGTTTGGTGAATCGCTTAACGACCAGATCAATCAAACACAGCTTATCCTCCGAGGGATTTCCACCAAATGAAACTGAAATCTGCAAAAGACAGGGTTCATTCATCTTGCCAGCACTTCACCGCACAACTGATTAACAGGACCTCAATCAACTTCCTATCAGATGCATTTCAGGGTTCTTTAATCACAGTATATCATATTAGCATATTATTAAGAAATATTATAGTAGGTAATTTACTGTATAAATTAAACAGACACTCAAACTCTCAAAGAGGGTGGTAACAGTTTAATGGACATTTCTGACTGGGCAACCAGCAACTAAGCATCAGGTAAGTTGTCCATGACTGATAAGCAATATTCACTTGCCCGATGAACTACAGAGACTGTATATTTTTGAAAGACAATCCGTTACAAATACTAGAAAGGATGATCGAAAGGAAATTGAGTAACATTTCCAAAGATTCATTTGAACTGTCTGTTGTTCCCGTCATAGTTAGCATGTTGTGCAGCCACTCAATGCATCAATAGCACTGATGCATTCATCTTAGCTTGTCATGCTGAAGTACGCAGTCTACCAGAGCTGGAGGATCATGGGAAGGTTTACTGTAATGCTTGTCTGGCTTTCAGATGTTCCAAAATGATTAATCTGTATATGGAATGTAACCAAATCTGCAGATGCAAACTGAGAAGGATTGGGCAAGGTTTCACAATGTGAGTGCTGAGTACACAGGGTGCCATCAAAATCCTAATCCCTCTCAAATTGATGTTTGAATAAACAAATTACATCTGTCGTTCTGCAGTAACATCAGAACCAGTAGTTTTAATTTATCCTCACCAGCAGGCTAGGCATATGTAAGAGCTGAGTAGCTTGGTAAGAACGTCAACATGACATTTATGTTGTGTAACAACCCACCTGTACAGTACTGTCCACTTACTGTATTAATTGTTAGTCAGTATTGCACTCATTAAAGTCATAAAGCATCTGGGTAGTTTGCTTTTGCCTTGCATTACTGCAGGGCTCAGCATGACATACATTTATTGGGAATAAGACAGTCACTGTATGCAAATGGTCAATGCTCCCAGTGAGCCTGGATTGGGAATGGCAGGGTCTTTCAGAAAGCGTAGGATGATTAAGAGTATATCTCTCACTGAGGCTGCTAGATGAGGTGTAACACAGGCTGACAGTGTGCCAATATGATGACTCACACCACAAATTGCCCCTCCCCTGGTAGAAGTAGAATAGCTTATGAGAGATTGTAATTTAAACAAGAGCAGATGTATGAAAAAAATATATAATCATGTGAACATGTTACTTGAACACTTTGTTTGGTTTGTCCTTGATTATGTGTTGCAATTAGCAAATGGAAATGATTAATTGTGAGAAAAAGAGGGAAGCGGGGCATTTAGGGAATTTTATCCATGGCTAATTTGTCAATCATTAGTGATGGGAGGAGTGGCATGTCTTGCTTCCATACATTGTTTTCATGCAAGATGCCCTGGCTGTGCAGTCACACCAATGCTGCCCATCTCTACAATAGTATCCACTGTGTGGATTTGCCAATTAAAGATTTAAGAGGGAGAAAGCATGCAGTGTGAGTAAGCAAACCATGTACCTGTCAATATAATTGTTTGTTTTTTTACAATGGAATTCAATATCCTACTGTAAATCATGGCCTGTTGTACAAAGAAAAATATCCCCAGCAGGAAACTATGTATTCAGATTGCCGGATTGTGTGTTTATGTACAGGCTCAAGCATATGCATATAATTGTGATCATTGATGCAACTATTTATGTGTGCGCGCACCAAACATGCAACTAAAAGTTTAACTGCAAAGTTTTGAATAATTGAAGGCAATCAATAATGGATTTGATCTTGCCAATGTAACATCTCTGGGATATGATGAGTGCACATTTCCCAGTGATATTGTAAGTATTCATTATTAATAAGAAGTGAACTGTTTGTGTGTTGAGGGCACATAGAAGTTATATGCCTATCAACTGTGTAGACCTACTGTTGATTACAAGCTATTCCTTCTCACCTAACTATATGGACAACTGTTGAATGATCAAGAGCTTGGCTACTGAACACATCCTGTGAAGGGTTGATTTTATTTAATGCAAACATTTCATTTTGTTTTGAAACAATGGATAATAGTTTACTGAATATGAGTAGTTCCTTGAGGGATAGATTAAGAACATAATTTGAGCACATCAAATAATTTGAGCACATCATAATAGCTTGACTTTTTGTGAACCCTTCAACCTTTGTAAGCTCTACTCAATAATTAGGCTATAGTAAAATGCCTCAAATAAACATTATTGACCATTTAACCTTTCAACATAGATCATTTTGTAATATATTTGTTAGTTTTGTTCGGTTTTCTGCCTCTCGTTCTTTTTTTAAAAGGTTGGCCCAAGGGATCTTTCCATCCAGGGCAGTGTGATATGCCAAAGAGCCCTGAGAGGCTGGCTAACAGGATTAGCTTCGCTAGCAGGCTCCACCTAATTACCAGATTTCGGAACGAACAGTTTCAACAGTCCTGGAGCCTGATCATTTTTGGGGGGAAAATAGCTTTATGAAGTTTGCCTCAATCTTTCATCTGAATACATTCCCAAAATAATACCCAAAACAATATATTGATGCTCTTTACCTTGTTTAATACTGAGAAGATTAGCTAGGCTAAGTGATTATGCAATTTAACTGTGAAGCATTGTTTATCTTTCTTTTCCACCTTGGTGGACATGATGTTGCCATTTGGATTATTATGGGCTAGATGTTCCCAGTGTTACATAGATAACACATAGATACATAGATGTCACTGCTGCATTAATGATTATCCTTTTTTCTCAGTGAACAACTTGGGTTAATTGCCTTCGTTGCAAGTTGTGCACCACAAAACTCCATATTCAGGTGAAGTTTATGCTACAATCTTAAAGAAATACATTCAAAATCAGAGGGTAATGCTGCAGAGGGACACTTAAGAAATAATTATGCCTGTGTAAGGAAAAAATGCCCCAGAAACGAAGAGATGGAGACTCTTGTACATCAAGTTAACACTTTAGTGAGAATGAATGGACGAGGTATGCGGATTTGAAAGAGTTAAGGCTAGCCTACTCCACAAAGGTGGATGACTCTGGATGACTGAGGCTGAGTCGAAGAATAGGACAGGTGATTAACATGGAATCAGGCAAACATTTCAAAACATGGATAGTTAACCACGCTGGTTGACGAAATGTACTTTGAATTACTACTAGCTACCAGTATCTAATTACTTTTAGCCTAATATCCAAGCTATGGCAGAGAATGTCCTAAAACAGGCTCTGGCTATGGTTTCCTCCTTTGGACCTCTGCGCTTTCCGTTCAGATGCTCGTTGCTAGGATACGTTAACCAAACTAACGATGCTGTTCGAAACTTTTGAACTAGCTAGCTAGCTAACTACATATAGGAGACGTAATTCATATTTCTTGATATGGATAGCTGTAGCCTATAACTTGTAGTCTGGGTTTGTGGGATTTAGCTACTGTAGCTACTGTTTTACTTACTCAACTGCTTTTGAAACGGAATATGGTTGGCTTTGCAAGCAAAATCCTAGTACCTGTCATCTGGGTGACAAGTATAGCTCTCGGTAGACTACTGTAGTCTAAGTTAGACTCTAACTTCACTGGTGCAGTATAGTAGCCAGCTACTTAGTACTGTATCGGAAGAAGTACAGCTACAGTAGCTAGCATAGCTCTCTTTCAAAACTAGCACCAATTAATTTACTTACTAGTCTAGTGAGCTTGTTTGATCTGATACTTGTCTTACTATGGACCTTCCCATTCGTCAATATTTAACTCAGGCGCAGCAACATAAAGGTGAGAAGTACTGTAGAAATACACAACGAAGAAATAACTAGCAATAACATTAAAACCGACAATTTGCCGTGTAAACTAGATCAGCCTTTTCACTGTGATGTTTTTGGAATAGATGTAGGTGCACTTCGTTCAGCTTACGACTTGATTGTCAAGGGAACGTCTGAGGAGCCTGCCTCAGACTCGCGATGCTTTGGTCCTCCAGAGTTGTACGTTCTATGTGCCGAGCAAGCTCTTCAGGTAAGCACTGGCTATTACAGGCCTACGTCATATTAATGTGAAGGTCTTTATTTTTTTCTTCAAAACATTATAGAATAGAGAACGTCTCAAGTATTAAGAAAAAAACGAATTAATATAAATGCAAGAGGTGCATGTGATGCAAACATCATAAAATAAGCCTGTGGTCTTTCATTTACTTTTCTCTTGGATGTGTTTAAGGTAAGCTTATCTCTTCATGTGACTTCATGAAATGGTAGAAATTAATTTAAAAGTAGGTGTCATCACTGTGTGAAGTATGACATGACTATGACACAAGTGGATTGGATCTAGATGCAAACATGTTATGTGTCATCAGCAGTCTATGTAAGGGGATAAAAGCGTCTGCTAAATGAATGAATGAAAGAAAGAAAGAAAGAAGTAGATGTGTAGAAGCTCGTTTTCTGGCTTTGTTGTCTTATCTTCTCAACTCCCATATAAGTAGGCCTATATGACAGAGAGGAAGTGTTGTAGACTAATATGCCATTCTTGCCTAGAGTGATTTGATCTCAAATGGGGAGAATCTTACACACATTTAAGCTTCACTTAAAGATTTAATTCCCATTTTCATCTGAAACTAACTTAACGTCAAAGTTAATTAATCAAGCTATATCTATGCAAAGTCTTTCCAAAAATATTGCCTATGGAGACTGTTATCTGCCCTTCTTTCAGTCAGTCAACATTGATTCGTCATGAAACACAACTGATTAGTACTCTAAAATACTGCAGATATTGCTAACAACATAATTTATGCCAAAAGGTTTGATTTGTATCTACCCCTGCCTCGCATACATTTGATCATGTTAATACTGCATTGCTTGGCTTGTATTGCTATTATAAATCAGTACATAATACACATTAAGGTCTTACATAAGTGTAGCATAGCTGTTCAAATTACAATTTGTTAAAAGAAGAATTGTACTGTGTTTTAACTATTATAATAGAGGTTAGAACAAACATATTTATTTGTTCATGACAGATGCATGTTTTTTGTTTCAGCTGGGTTGCAACAAGATCAGCAGAGACTGTCTAAGGATGTATTTTGAGGGTAAACCCCCTGCTAATCAATTCCTGTGTCGAGCGTACCTCTGCCAAGGCCAGCTGAACTCTCCCCAGACCGCTGGGAGTGTGGTGAGACAGAATTACAGTACAGTTTGCTCATTTGTTCTGTGCAAGTCTCGTCAAGCTTGATCGAACCATTTCTGAAAGCATGTGTCATTGGCTTGTTGTTTGGTACGTAAATACACTGATGTAACTTCTTTGAATCTTGGTTTTTCCATAAAAATATCATCTGTTGATTAATGTCATAAATCATCAAGCTGTATTGCTCATCTGCCTGTACGACCTACCTTTCTCTTTTTCCATTTTAACTCATTATATTTAATTTCAGGAAGAGATTGAAAAGGCTGCGGTTTATTTTCTCAAGGCGATTGAGATTTCAAAGGACAAACCAAGGTTAGCAATCTGATGAGAACATGTTTCTAATTTCCCTGCCTCCTTTTTGAACAAAGTTAGTCTCGCTGGCACTCTATGTGACAGAATAATTTAATAATTTATTTGGAATGTGCCTCATCTTTCATATTGTCTGCTGCAAAGCAGTATATCTTATCATGTCTGCCTCTGTTCAAAGCAATCATAGAAGGGAAATATTCATAGGAGGAGATGACATGAAGGGCTTGTGGGGGGCAGGATCATTCTAGTGCACATTCAAGGATTCAAAGGTGTGCTCCACTATAAACTGCTATGTGTTCCAAAACTACTCAGTTCATTTTAACCACTTAACACAATATCCCATTGAATTGTGAATTGAAGACCACAAAGATCATATATATGATAGGCAACAAACAAACCTAAGGAGGAAAAAAAAAGAATATATACTTAAAGTATGTTTTAAGAAATTTTATATTATGTAATTCACTTTGAGACACTGCCTGTGTGCAGTACAAATCAAGCTAGAGATTCTTGTTAAAAAGGGTTGGATGATGAACTCATAATCTGCCAATAAGGACTGCTGGAATGATCCCAATTAGCACTAAAAGGAATGAATACCAATACAACCCAGACTAATGTTCAGTCAGTGCCCTCTCTGGTGGATAAATTAGCAACCTTTTGACATAACACTTTTTGTTGAACAATTAATTTGAGTGTCTATATCCCATAAGATTATTCCTTTATCTCAAATAGAGACACATAGTACCATAAATATGGTCCCTGTAGATGTATTGAACTATAAGGATCTTCATCCGAGGTTGACACTTGGCCTTAATTGAGATGTACTAAAACATCAGACAGCATACTGTATTCTATCGCAAGATAGAGCCTAAAAAATTGATCTTAAAACTGTTATCTTATCTGCTCTGTTATCCTTAGATACCACTTTCTGGTGTTCAATGCCTCAGTGTTGTACTTCCAGAAGGTGCGCCCTCTCATGAGACCTCGGCTTCGCCAGCACCTGGTGCCCTCCCTCTCCCGGGTGGTGAAGGCCCTGGAGGAGGTGGGGGAGCCCGATCACAGCTGGAGGGCACATCTCATGCAGTAGGTGGTACAGACTCAACGTGGATCTATGGCCATGCCAATAACCCACTGTTGAGACCCAGAAGAATTAGACTTGTTTCATGGGATTTGTGTCAAGGGGTTATCGTCAGTTATGTTCAGTCTCTTTCAACAGACTCCTTGTTGAATGCCTTGTGGACGCAGGCAAATGGAAGGAAGCTTGCAGCTTTGCCAAGGCCACGTCTGACTTCATAGAGTCTAATGCCCCTGACCTGTATCCCCAAATCTTCTCCCTGCTGGTAAGACCTGGTATTTTTCAGAAAGTACTGTGAGAAATGATCTTTTGGCGCTATGTGCCATTGTCTTATTAAATCAACTAATGGAGTTATCTTCCCTATAGGTACGACACAAGTTGTTTGACTTCTCTAAATCCCCCCAAAAAACAGAAGCATGTCCTTTGTTATCTGTTATTTACAAAATGCAGAACCTGAAACAGTAAGTTATATTCTATACAATCTAGCCATTGCCCTCTGTTTCCTTAGAATTTTTCCTTAGTTTTTATCATCAAGATTTGCTATACATAGTTTGTTATTTATATTTCTTTATTTATCAAATTATGTTTAGAGTTGTGTTCTGCAGCATGTCTTCCCTTGTAGATTGCACTATAGGATTTTGAATCTTCTTAAAGAAAAAAAAAGACATCCTGAAGTTTCCATATGTTGACTTGGACCTTCTGTAACCACTAGACCTAGGTCACTTGGCAAATAATATGCAGGTCTCAGCATGGCCTTGGGCCTGTGGACCAGTTTCCCTGGGTTCAGATCTACATGAGCAGTTTAGCACGGCTCTTGGTGCTACTTGGAGGTGAACCAGGCTCCTGTCCCCAGGCTTGTACTCTGCATGTCAGTCCTCATCGTTCACAAGTAGAGCCAGAGGCATGGGGAGGATGAATCACCCAGCCCCTTACCATCATCAGAATGACGTATATATAGTATATAGGTTATTACAGTATGCCTGAGGTTAACGCTTATTTGTCTTTGTGTGTGTGTGTGTGTGTGGCGCACATGCCTGTATTATTCTGTGGTCCACAGTGAGGTTGAGCTCGGCGAGGCGAAGAATGACTACACTGCTAAGTTGAGTGAGATATTCCATCTGCTGGTCCAGTCCGAGCCCCCCCCGCAGCCCGCTGTGGTCCCAGACACCAGGCCGGCTCCAGAGGAGAGCCTCTCGCCCATCTCTCCTACCGACAGGTGTGTGACCCCGCCCCTCCTCGGGCTCTTCTGACTCCGACATTGCACGTTACCAACCCACTGGTTGAGTTCAGATTCTCCATATGGTGGGCGGATCACTTTACATGGCTATGGTTCTATTCATGACTCATCATACAGTTTAAATACGTCCCATCGTTTGTACTCTGTCCCCAGGACGTCTTTCCTCCTGGAGCTAGCTCTGCTGGCGTCGCAGCTGAAACATCAGCAGATGGCTGCTGACTGTTTGAAAGAGCTCAAGACAGTGGGAGTCCAAGTGAGTGAAGTATAATCTCAGATAGTCTCATGTTTTAGCGTGTATCTATATTTCAGACATTTTTATATCATGCGATTATGCAAATATATGCACGGAAATTGCCCCCGACTCAAGTTGGCCACTCGTCAGTAGAACTGATTAGCCAGCTGAGTTTAACCCCAAATGGATTTATTTTCTCCGCTTCTCTCTCAGTTATGTTAAATCACAGCCGTGGGTGGAAATCTTATGGGTAAAGAGACTTACAGCTTCATCTTTCCAATGCTTGACATACTGTACTATACAGTACCGCGGAGTGATTTAAATGAAAAGCGGCAACGCGTAACACAAAACCACTTTTGCAGTTGACATAAAATGTAACTCATTGTTTGGAAATGGGCCATCTGGTCTTCCAGTCAGTTAGCAGCAATGGACTGTGAGCTATTGTCTTGGCATCACGGGCTCTGTTGCTCAGATTCTCTCTTACATTATCATAACATGTCATTTTTCCATGTTCATTTCCAGAGTGTTGGGCAGGGCATAATGATCGAATGTGTCGAGTGTGAATTGGACCTACAGAAACAAGGGGGCAAGATGAAGGATTACTCTAAATCCAGCGTGGAGGTATTCTTATTGAATTGCTGCGCGATCATCCAGAACATCATTATTTCAGTTAGTTGACAGTGTTAACTAAATGTACTGGAGCTTTACTTCATGCAAATGTGCCACATATTTTCCTAATGTTCTTTCTTAGTCGTGCAAGGAAAACTGTAATGACCACGTGTGCCGTAGCATTGCGGTTCATCTGCAGTCTTACCACTAGCCAAGTGTGACTGCAGTGTGGTCCACAGGGATCTTACTGTAGGTGTTTGTTGTTCTACAGGCCCAGCTGAAGGTGGTAGGCAGGCTGGACCAGTTGCTGCAGAGTGCAGTGAGAGATGGGGACGCCCGTGTCATGCAGGGTGTGTGTGCCACACAGTGGAACGCCTGTCTACCTCTCCTGCAGAACAACCTCAGGAGGAAAATAAAATCAGCGCTTCTCAGATTGGCTGAAGTCCTTGAAGACACCCACAGGTGACTCCCACTGTGTGTCTGTGCTGGATGTGCGTTCATGCGCCCATTCGTGAATGTATTCTGTTTCATCCCAGTATCGTGTGTGTTGTGTCTGTGTGGGCGTTTCAGCTTGCTGCTGGAGTCACGCTGTCAAGTCCACTCGGAGCTGGCGCTGATAGAGGAGGAGGAGGGGAGGTTGGACCCGGCCCTGGTTCATCTTCAGAAGGCTCTGCTGCTGGATGAGGGAGGGGTGCATCGCGAGCGCCTCTGCTCAGCCGTCCACCTCCTGCAGCTCAGTGGGACCCTCTATCAGAGCCCCGCCAGGACAGAGGACCAGGCTGCCATGCTCATCCAACAGGTCCACTGCGGTCCAGTACAAACAGTGGCAGGCCCTCCACATGTTATCTAGCACTGAGGCTGCTTTTTATTATTACAATGAAAAAAGAAACCTTTTGAAAAAGAGCACTGGCGGGGGTAATGTTGCTTTTTCAAATTGGTTCAGTTTTAAGGGTCAAATTGATGTCTTTCAAAGCCAGTTTTGTAGTTTCACTTAAAGTGGTGATCATTCACTTGGTGGTGTGCTTTGAGATCATATAGGTGAACAGCATAGCTCAAAAAATATATTTCTCTGTCCGGGACTCGCAAATAACTTTTGAACCCGACCCAGCCCAAAATGTAAATTCTTATGTTTTTGCAATTTGACATTCTGACATGGGTGTTGGTTATTTGCAACTTAAAGTACAGTCATGAGGCTCAAATACACACTTTTCTTGCTTGTTTCATGGTGGGGCTAACACAATTATTGGTGTGGCTGTAGTAAAAAAGTTTCTAAAGGTTTGAAAAAAGTTTGGGATTTTTTTTTCAAAAAGTATCAAAAATATTTTCTACTTATTTCTAATTTCTAACTAACGGACGCCGTTCATTTCAAGTCCTGTCCCCGTCTCCATCTCACTCACTTTCTGTCTCTCTTTTAGCTCTATTCCACTCACTCACTCACTCACTCTCTTCCATTTCTCGTTCTCGTTCCCTGTCTTTCTCTCCCTGGCAGGCGAAGAACGGGCAGCCACAGGAGGGGGTGAGGAGGAGACGGCCCATGCTGGTCACCGCAGGGCTCGCTCTGGCACCTGATGCTTTCCAGGTGGTACTGGACGCAGACAACACTGTACAAGGTACAAACTTGTGTTTTCACAGCACTTTCTTCTACCCAGTTTTATACATGAGCTGAAGACGGGTGCTATAGGTCAGCTCATCATGCCTCTCAATTCCTTGAGTTTAAAAGGGAAACATTGGAAGAAGTTTAACTACCAGAACTAAGCTATTGGGAGGAGGATTTCATGGAGTCGGGATGAGTTCTCTAGTCTTGTATTTCATACCAAACCCCCATAGCCTGTGTGTAGAGGAATATGAAGCCTGAGGGCTGTGGGCTAGGACTCTTTGATCCATTCCCCCTACGGGCTTCCTGGAGCCCAGGATCAAATGAACACTCAGCTGCCTAATGATCCAGGCAAGGGCCCCACTCTGAAAGTCGGCCGCGACCGTTTCTGCTCATACAGGCGCACAATACTCTATAAACATGCATCTGTAGATCACGACTGTGTTCCTCAGGGACACAATAGATTACACACTAGAGGCTAGGATACCTATCCCCTAGCCCCGACAACTCAAGCGAAAGAAAATAAAACACACAAGGGCAAGGAAGGTGTTTAAACATCAAAGCAAAACCCAGTGACACTGGAGAACGAGGGAGCGAGCTGAAGTGTTTGAATGAAGATGCATTAGTCATAGCCTGTAATGTTCTCAGGGTCTCCATTTGGCCCCCAGACTGTCACCAGAAATGTAGAGAGGTGTCTGTGAACTATGCCACTGAGAGCACCAGGGCCAACCTGCAGATATTTCCCGCTCTTTAAAAGGCAGCACGTAGCAACACCTATACATTATTCAATTGCTAACGTGCTAGCCGTTTCAGAGAAATACAGTTATGACTGCTTTTGTTCTAAGGCTAAGTTTATTCATGTATTCCTGATGAATCTGGGATTTCTGGCTTTCTGACTTCTCATCCATTTGTGTTGCCCTACAATTGACTGGTAGCAGCTTCCTCTAATTTATCACATGCCTTTTTATGTAAGACTAGGAATGTAGGAACGTGAAGCTTCACCACAAAAAGAAGATTATTCCTTTCAAACCATACAGTACTGCAGTTGGAGAAATTGCAAACTTGATGAACATAAAAAAAATGCTGTTGAAAATGTTGGGCAGTGTTGCCTGTGTAAATATTGAATAAGGAATTTGGTGTGCTGGTATGCACGGAAACAATGTATTCAAATGAAGGGTCATATCTACTGCAGTGACTTTCTGTATGTAAATGTTCTATGTAAATCCATACTGAAGTGTGCTCCTGATTCTTCTGTCCCCTGAGGCACAGAGGGCCCTGGGCTTGTAGCTCAGCTCTCTGCTCGGGCTCAGCACCACGCTGCTTGTGTAGGCAAGCTACACGGACACCTGGCCAGACAGACAGACAGCAGCAACCACAGAGAGAGGTACTCCATGTTTTACAATCTTGATGCATATGTTTGTGTCGGAGAGGGAGGGAGAGGGAGGGGGAGGGGTAGAGAGAAATATATAGGACGCTAGCTGCTAATATTCACAAATCTACATTAAAGCTGCATGTCAAGGTTTTGCTGTACATGTACAATTGAATCATGTTTTGGACACACTCTTGACATCATTAGGTTTCATGGTACATGGATGTATATCCATTAAATATACAATAAAATATAGAAAGATGAATGAGTCTCTTGGACACCAAGCTGAAGTGTGGACCAGTGTTCATTTGGAGTGCACACAGATCCCTTCTGTTGTTTACATCATTAGAGGGAAACTACTCTGGGTGGGATAGGTTGCAGCCAGTAAATGCATGATTCCATGCTTCCAACCATCTAAAAAGCCGGTCATTAGGATAGGGTAGAAACATACGTAATTGCAGAGTGGGTAGAAGTACAAAAAGAAACATTCATTTTTTTTATCTACCCAAACAAACACCACTATAATACTGCTGTGCACAGTACCCCATGTCGACTCCCCATGCTAAGTCCATGACTTTTGTAGTAAAGGATTCCTAGACAACATCTTTTAATTATTTTCAGGATGAAACTGTGGGGAGCTTTAGCAAAGGCAGCCAGGAAGCAGGAAGTGTGGGATGTGTGTCGTGCTGCCTGTCGATTCTGCTTGCTTTATGATGATGGAAGATGGAAAATACCCAAAACTGAGGGTGAGGAGGTTATCAACAATTACGCATGCAGTAATCAGTCACATCTTTGTGATTTCATGTGATACCCCTGATATAAAGTATAGTGATTCTTTGTCAACAATTGCATCAACCATCTAAAACCCTTCCAATGTTACAAGCTTAGCTTAAAGGCTTGATCGGTCAGTTTAGCTTAACTGCATGATTAAATCATCACTGGGGTAGAGATCCTTCTACTTTATGTGAAAAGCAATCTTTATTGATCATTGGCAGATTGAAGGTTTAAACCAAGCTTCAGTTTTAGCAATTGAGAATTATACGTGAGGAGCAGCAATCGAGACCTTAAAAGCTCATCTCATTCCCCACAGGTGAACGGAAAGAGGACGAGATCCTTGGAGACAGTTTCCATGGCGACCTGCGTCCGTTGGCAGTGGGACTGGTCCAAAGCACGGAGAGGGACTTGCTCCGCCTCTTGGCTGAAGTCTGCTTCATTAACGCAGAGGTGATGCTCACCTTTGACCCCTGGTCATTTAGAACATTTGGGAGGAGGGGGGGAGGATGAGACGATACCCAAACATCTGCTTTCACATATGTATTACTAACATGTCATACTGGACATGAGGGTGATTGTCCAGAAGAGAAGACTGAGCAACCTCCATGCAGTCTTTAAAGTACTTGCCCTTACTTACTACCCTTACTTCCCTTGTCAGAACTGTAATACCACGGTTGTCTGTGGTTGTTGATGGATTAGGCCTGACAGTTTGAATTCCCAAATATGGTGTAATTGAAAGAGAACAAGAACATTGTTAGTCGCATTGTGGAATTTCATTTAGCCCGAAGATGTAGATGTTGATTGATTCAACCAGTTAAGTCTTGATGATGTCTGAGCTATCGTTCTTGTTTTGTTTTTCCATACACCCACTCAGTTGACCCACGGCACCAGAACTTTATTAAGTCTTCAGAGATAGTGGCTTTAAAGCACTTTGAAGAAAAGTAAGAAGTAGCTTGCAATCTAGGAAAATAGATGATCCTGACAAAACCAGAAATGCAGTCTTGCTTCCCCCCCCCCCTTCATGTTATCCCTCTCTTTGTTCTTAGAGACTGCGACTGCCTTTGTTTTATGGGAGGGAGGTTTCTTCAAAAGGTGCCCTCTCTTAATTTGATGACGGAGACCTTTTTTAGTTCCAACTGTGGTTGTCAGCTGAATAAGCCAAAAGCATTGTTCTCAAAGTTCACAGATAATTGTAGATCCCTTTGATCGCCTAACAGAGCCTTGATGACTGTGGCCACCTCTCTTCCTCTCCGTTAGTTAGCGGAAAGTGCAACGCCTCTGTGTGGTGGAGTTATTTGGAGGGCAGGTCACCTTCAATATCACTCAATGGTCCTTACCTGGACTTAATTTCTCTGTTTGTCCCTGCTAGGCCACCATCCAAAAGCTGCGCACCGAGGGAGTGCAGCTCAACGGCCCTGCCGTGCCTCCGGATGAGAGAGGGCGTGGCCCCTCAGACGACGATCCACAGTGGACAGTCTACAAGTGGGTGAACAAAACAGAGCATGGCCTGGTGATGTAAACACACAGAACACACAGGGCTTGAGCCAATTATTTCCATGGGCAGTAATCAACAACAGGTGCTTATTAGCCATTTTCTGTGTGAGTGGCCAGGCGTGTAATTGTAACCACTGTTGTTATGGAGCCCCATTCTAATTAAGCAGATTGTTTCAGCTATATTTATTGTTTTCCCCCTCTCAGGGACTGGATCCAGAGTTTGTCGGCCTACGCCACCTCCAACTTCCTGCGTGCGGCGGACCTGGGGGCAGAGTTAAGAGAGGCCTGGGTGGTGGTCAACGCAGCAGTGTACTTGTGGAACTACAACAGCCATCTGCTGGCTCAAGGGGAGCACAGACGCCTCCTCGCCCCCTTTCAGAAGCTGGTAGAGCTGCTCAAACAGACGGGACACGCAGGGTTGGTCGGAGCCTCATAACTCTGCACTCATACTGTACTCAGTGGATACAATCAGAGGACATCCTCAGGACAACTTCCCTTTGTTATTTATAATGTATAACTATACATAATGTATAATTGGAGTGCATCAACAAGACCGGTGGTGGTCCTTGATCTTCTCTCATCAATTTGAAAATAAAAACGCCCCCTAGATTTCTCCGGGAGCTCCTCTCTCAGTTGCAATGGCTCAGGCTGATGTTACAATGGGAGCCTGGTCTTGTGTTGTTCCCAGGGAGCCGGTGTTGTTGGTGTTGCTGTGCGATGCAGTGGCCCAGGGGATGATCCAGCCCTGGAGCGGGGCTGGGGCTGGGGCTGGGGCTGGGGCCAGTCAGGAGACGCAGGATGGTGGAGGCAGGGGGGCTCCTCCAGGGGACAAGGCCAAGAAAGCAGCTGGGAAGGGAGCTGAGAGGAGCGGCAGCGTCCATGGGGTCTTCCTGGACCCGGCTGCCCTGCAGGATGTACGCAAGGCACTGGAGGTGTGTGCGTGTGTGTCTGTGTGTGTGTGTGTGTGGGTGTACTTGTGTTTGTTGATTTAACTGTGGCTTGGGGTCATGACTGTTTGTTTATTTAACTGTGGCCAGGGGTAATGACTGTAATCGAATGCAGTGTGCGCTTGGTTGGATTGGACATGAGAGATTTAAAGGTGGGCTGATATGGCTCGTCATGGAGGCAGGTTCATCCCTCCCTAAGCACGTTGGATGGGAAGCGAAAGTGTCGTGAGCTTTACCCTGAAGAGGCTTTGTTTGTTTTATTTACGTACAAACAAACACAGTGTGTGACTCTGAGCTAATTGAGACAGACAGGGGTAGACCCGGTCCGGGGCTACCTTACACCTGGACTGTGGCACACTCCTACAGGGTATGTTTAGGGATCACAGGGCTGTGTGTGTTCCTCCAGGGACCTTGCTCTTTGGAAATGCCAGGTCTGTCTTAATCACTGAACTGGCCTCGTTCCTGTAGGGCTGCTGTAACTCATTCTGTTGTCTGCTTCACAACTGAGCACTTTCTCCTTGGAGCGGTGTCTTCCTTGACATCACAGAAATCCAGAAGATGATGTGAAGTTGAGAAATGTTGTGGTTGGATGACTGTTGAGAGTGAACCTTTTAAACCCCAGGGTGAACACTTTTTCATTGTTTAAGAATAGAACATAGACAAGAATGTTGGCCGAAAAAAGTATTATATTTTTCATTGTTTAAGGAGATAAAATAGACTACATAAAAAAGACTAAAATTACTTAGCTTTTTATTGTTTAAGAAGATAACATAGACTAGATAATAATATGGTCACACATACTCCCACACACACACATGCACATGTAGTAGCATTAATCATTTTACTTGTTTAATCTACCCACCATCACATCACATTGAGAACGTTTTGTTTATCTGTTCTGCTTGCTGCATTTGTTCCCAATTAAATCCTGTTTCCATTTCTATCATAAAGAATGTACGGTACCATGTACATCAGTGCTAACTCTGGATGAAAGAAGCTTTATCAGTGAATTATTAACTAAGTGTCTTCATAATGGTTCTCACTCAAGATAGAAATGGCCCTCCATTTTTTAAACACGTATCTCGACAGACTTAAACACATTCCGATAAGGACTTTGAAAGTTCTTTGGAATGTGCAAGCCCGACAGCCCTGGGCTACAGAGCTGTAAGTTTACAGCTGCATGTTGATATGCAAAGAGAATCTTCTAGATACTTAAGGCTTAGACTGGGCTTTAGAACCTGCTTGCCTTAGTTAACTTCCTTTGTTGGTTGTAGCTTTGTGACTATGCACTTCACCTGTCCAATTGCAACATTCCTGGGGAGAGTGTCCCCATCGCCGCCAGGAAACAGGTGGTCTCCACGTGGGTGAGGTCCAAGAGGCTCCTCCAGCAGCAGATTGGCCAAAAGCTGGACATTGATGACGAGGTAACACTGTCCACTCTCAGTTAAGATACTTGATCAGTTGATGGGTGGCGAGGAACTCATGTTCCGGTATACTGTAAAAATGTACATCCAACTAATATGTGTGTGATGATCTTGTTTTTAGATTTTAAATCTAGTTGGACTTTAGTATGACTCAAGTAAGAGACACAATATCTAAAGAAATCTTATCAAGTTACATATTTTTTACTATACTGACCGTTATAAGCCAGCTCATAACGAATATTTTTGTATTTAAATTTGATAGAGCATTTTTGCAGTGTATATGGCTTTAGTGCACGAGTGACTTCAATGTTAGCGAGAACATTCAACAAGCACAGAATAAGAGAAAAATGGTCGATACACTTAAATCTCTGCGGCTTTAACCGAAACTCTCTGAATGTAACATTGTGATGAAATATAGGTCATAAAATATTGAGTCTCGTGTACGTGTGTTTTTGTGTGTCGCTCCAGTGTAAGAATGAGTCAGTGTCTGCCATGACACGTGCGTTGGTTGGAGTGGAGATGTTCCTCTGCAACACTCACCCCAGACAGATGGAGTTCTCTGTCCCGAGTCTTCCTGCTGTACGTAGCGTGTCTGTACTGGGACCAGCGGGGCCTGGTTTGTTATTCAGACAACAACTGCTGCCTTGAAGAAATCTTTCAAAGCCTGTATTTGTTTTGTATGTCAATGTCTAGTGCAAAAAGAAAACTCGAATATAATACCATGACATGTTCCAATTTTTTTTACATCCTCTCCTCTATTTAACAATGCCTCTTCGTTCTTCCTCCCCCGTCCTCTGTAGTTGGTTCGCATGGCATCTGATTGCAAGTGGAGTGACCCTGTGGTAGAGCTGCAGGTATGGACGCAGCTGGCCTCCTTTTCCTACCACGCCCACGACCACAGCCTTGTCAGAACCTGCACCCACAATGCACTGCAGCTGGAAGAAGCCGCTGCACAGAGGCTGAAGGTCATGCCCTATGCTCTGTAAGTGTCAGGCCCTTACTTAACCTCTCACACTGAGAGGCTGGAAATGTCAACGACACAGCGTGTCGTTTGGAGGCATTTCAGTGTCTTCTATGTGGGTCCAAATATGGCTGTAGGAGAAAGTCGTTTTTGTGTTGAGTTTAATATATGGTAAGAATGACACCTAGTGACCCTGGAATGGCATTGCAATTGACATAGAATGGAAGCAGTATCAAAATCTTATATTTACACTTAGCAAAATGTTGTTCAGTATGGACGTGTTCCCCTATCACATGCATGACTGTTGAATTGTGACCGATTAATGGTGTCTTTTTCAACAGCAAAAAAAAGTCAAGGTGTGCTTTTTAATCACAGATACAAGCCTTCAGCAGTGCAGGAGATCCTGAGCAACGCTGCCCTTTTGAGAGGACTTAGCATGGCTCACAAGTCCAGTGGCCATCCCCACAGCTACAAAGCAGCCCTGAGAATGCTGCAGTCCAGTGTCAGGTTGGTGTCTCCACCAGTCCCATTCTCACCAGCCCCCTCAGGTCCTTTAAACAAAGCTTCAAACACCCCTTTGTAATCTCTCCATTTCTCATCCTTCCTTTAGATTTTTTCCTCTTTTTCCCCTGACTTTATCATCTCCATGTCTTCTGTTGAATTCCTTCGAGGAGCCAGTTCGACTCGTGCTTTCTTCTCTGTTCCAGTTATGCAGAGCATGCTGGGAACCCTGCTCTGTGTGTGGCTGCAGCCAGACACTACTGGAACGCCTGCCTGCCCCTGACGGAGACCCCTGCCGAGAGGCAGCACCTCAGGCAGCCTCTGGAGAGCATCCTGCGCGCCCTGGCCCCCTGCAGCACCAAGGAGCCCAAGGTAAGGAGAAACCCCCCACGGCCTCGACGTTGCATCGAAGCAGTCGGTGAGGGCTGCCTCCGCGCCGTCAGTCGCGGGAGTCTTGGAAGTGCTAATGCCTTTTCTTCCTTCTTGATGAAAACAGGGGAAAGGTAAAAACCTGACTGCAGGGCCCTCTGGGAGCTCCTCGGGTGAGTCCGTGTTCAAACCTCACATGCTCATGCTACTCCAAGCTCAGGTGGGACTGACTGAGCGACTGGCTGACTAGCTGACTGACTTTGACAAGATGTCCTTCCTGTCTTAAGGACCCCTGTGGTCGTATCTTTTCTCAAATGCATTCCAACCAGACCCGTGCGAATACATGTTTTCCATCTATACTCCCATGGTTCGCCTGGCTCTTTTCACACAGTACATGATGTGAATGCATAAAACATGACGTGCTCCGGTGTGGGCTCACTGACCTCTGAGCTCTGCATGTGTATCCATCCACGTGTGTGTGCACAGGCTCGGGGACCACTGAGGGTGACCTGACCCTGAGAGCAGCCATGTACGGGCTGCTCTTCCACATCCATGCAGACAGGGCTGACTGGAAGCAGGCCATGCAGGTGCTGGATGAGGCCATTAGAGACATGCCCCGCACCAGAGCCAGGATGTGAGTGCCCAGCAAGGGTCCGAATGGACCGACGGAGGGGGAGAGAGGGATGGGAAAGTGACGCTCAAACGGTAGCAGCCGTACTTTTTCAAATCGATTGCTTCACTCTTTGTGGACAGATGGTAATGCACGTGCATGCTTTATTAGGGACTGAATTCATGTCAGAATGTAACAATATCCTATTTTATGAAGAGGTTTCGACATATTTGTGTTCATACTGATGTTTATATGCTTGTGTTCATTTGATTGTTCCAAACTGATTTGATTTTAGTTGTTCTCTCCCTGTCCTCCAGACTCCTGTTCAAGCACAGGGTGTTGGTGCGAGCGCGTCTGGGAGAGAGCGTGCTGATGGACATGCAGAAGTTCAGGGACGAGGGGGAGCTCTCCTGTTCCCACATGTGGCACCGGGTGGCGCTGTGTGCTCAGGACATGCTCCAGCAGCTGGCCAGCTACCAGAACTCCATCACATCCCTGGTGGTACGGCCTTTCACAACACTCTGGATTATACTCTGTGTCGTAATGCATGATAGGATTAGCATTAGAAAGAGTGGGAATGCATTTTCCAAGTATTTGTCCAAATCCCACCTAGTAGCTTTTGAGTTAATCACAGCTGTAGACAAGGATACGTTACTGTATATATGGACATCTTATTGAACAAATCCTAATCTCTTTTTCCAACTTTATACATAAAGCATCCCATTTAGCAGTCTGTTAACTACTAAAGAACAGACTTTGATAGCCTTCCTGTGTTTTCTATGTCCAGTCTTTGCAGAGTCAGTGGCAGAAGGTGGAGTACCTGTTGGAGTTTGGAGGATGGCTGTTCTGTCAGAACTTCCCCCTGGCTGATGCCCAGTACCAGATCCAGTGGGCCGTCGACATCCTGCTCCTCGTGGACCCTGATCAGGGAGGAATCACAGGTACTGGCCCCATCAGAGGCAACCAGTGTAGATTCTGTAAACATGATTTGGATGTTGTGTCTCTTATACCTTATACTGAATGTTTTATTGACTCTCCAGATAAACCTTTGTCAAAGGGGTGTGAACCGAAAGGATTGGAAAGGAAGGAGAAGTTGCAAAGTGGAGGTTTGAGTGTTCTCAGACTTTGTCCAGTCGTTGTCAACCTAAAGTTTCCCAAGCGGACTCTATATGTGTTTATACCAGTACATATACGAGTGTATCCTTCCAACAGAGAAAGCTGAGGGGGCAGGTGTGATCCCTGTCAAGTGTGAGTCTCACATCGGGGTGCAGGGGGTCCAGGCTGGCCCCTGTCTGTCTGACCTGAGGGATGTGAGGCGCCTGGACGGCCTGGTCCGAGCACACACACTGCTGGCCGTCATGGCCGACAGGACTGACCCCCAGCACCAACAGAACCTGCTCAGGGCCTACTGCTGTGTGCTGCAGATCTGGCAGGTCAGCAGCCTCTCTCCTACCAGACCCACCTGTATTCTCCCCCTCGCCTGAAGCTTGGACGGCTTTTGCTTTCAAATGCGGCATATTTCAATATTCGTAAACTCTAGAGATTGCTTTTACCGTCGAGCTTTCTTTCGCAGGTGTCCATGGCAACAGCTGTGGAGGTCATCAAGGAGATGCAGAAGAATCTCTCTGGGCAGCCGTCTCAGCTCCCCCCCTCTGCCACCTCCAAAAAAGACAAAGACAAGGAGAAGGACAAAAGCAAGAAGACCAAAGATGTACAAGTAACACCCAGTCCACTCTCAGGGCTGTACATTTTAAGATGGGGAAATGGCTTTTGTTGGAACAGCCTCCATTGTGTAGCCAGTGAAAAAACCTTTCCTCCAAGACTCAGCTGTATCATACACAGCAGAGATCCCATCTCAACTGTTCCATCTGTGTGTCCCTTCAGCCACCCCCCCTTGAGGAAAGGCCTAAACCCAGACCTTACAGCAACGCCCTCCCCTGCTCTCCTGAGGAGTGGGCCCGCTACGACTGCTCCGAGGAGCTCCGCCAGGCCTTCAGATACGACTCCAGCCCCAACAGCATCAACACACACAGCATCAGCAAACAGGCAAGCCCTCAGCCTACGCTGTTTTCCTGGCTCCAACTCCCAGACCACCTCTGTCATAGATGTTAGTGTCGAGGTAGCGCGACAGCTATCTGAGCCATTGTAAGATAATGATTGTCAATGATTGTTTGTCTTCGACTGACTTGACTGTGGCTCATATGCCACTGGATGTGTAATCCAACTGTAATGTCATCTTTTTGTTCCCCGTTTTAAAGGCGCACAGATAAACACATTTAACTCGCCTCGAAAGTCAATCATTTGTCAGATCAGTCTTTCAGTTCACGTAATTATATATTGCAACCGTATAGCACAAAGGATCGTATGAACAAATATGAGCACACCATTTCTGAGCTCATGAATGGTTGTTTTTACCCTCGGTCTTCCTGTGTGATGTTGCTGTGCAGACACAGAGCATTTTCTACCTGCATCTGCTGGCCAAGGAGCTGCATTCTCTCTCCCTCACCCACCTCACCCTGCCCATAATGCACCTGGCCGAGGTCATCGCCCATGACCTGCTGGACAGACAGAGCCTCTCTGATCTCTACCGCCTCAGGTAGCCTGAAGCGTGTCTGCATGAAGCATGTCTGCCTGTGCTGGGGAGAAAGTTTAGCCAGCTTCTTCCACTAAAAATGCTTGCTACGTCTTTTGGAACATACTCCACAATCGAAATGCTGTGAATTTCGCTCCGGGTGCTGTCCTCCACAGTGCAGGTGTGTTGATCTATTGCGAGTAGCTGACACATGGTGTAAATAATCCTTGTTTGTTTCATCCTCTTTAGAATCGTAAAGACCTGTTGTCAGTTGGGGATGGAAGCATGTTCACCGTACCGTGAGCAGCTCCTGAGCCTGGCTGGTCTCCCTGAGCAGGAGCAGATGGAGTACGTCTGTCAGAACAACACAGCTCACAAAGGGGGTCAACCCCTTTTCACTCTGCATGTTTTGGTTTTCCGCCACATGATCTAGCATAAAGAAAACGCTACAGATGATTGTTTTACCACGCTGCAGGTGCCGCAGAGCCCTAACCCTGCAGGCAGAGAGGATTGGTCTCGAAGGATGCAAGAAAGATGAGGTGAGCTCCACCTCCAAAGCTGAAACGGCTGAGTGGAACAGAGAGAGGCTGGGAGCAATACCTCCAAGGTGTTTTACCATCCCACGGGTTGATTAAACCTGGAAGTGACGAGAATGAAATGATCCTTGAAATGAATACCTTACATTGAGGTTCATATTTTATTACAGTTGAGAGCATGATTGGAACGTAGGGCTGGTGAATTACAATGTCGACAGGGATTTATGCCCTAACTGCACTTTTATATTGTGTCAAGATATCGCATTATTATTATTACAGGTTCATGAGAGTTAAATTAGTTCTGCCATTAAAATTGAAATGGCTGTCATCACTTCTGCCAATCTTGTTATCACCACCATTACTTTTTATGATCATTATTAATGGTTGTAATTCTTCCTCTTACTTTACGATTAACATGTAGCCCACGAACAACCTCAGATTAAGTGTAATCCCTTCAGATTCCCCATGATTTGATTCAGTTGTAAACAGTCAGCCCAAGGGTTCTGAATGCAGACAGTGTGCTTTAATATCATGCCAATGCATCCACTGTGTCCTCTGTGATTGCAGCCGTTTGTGCTGAACCACGGGGGGGTGTCTGGGAAGCAGGGTGCGGATGTGTGGGCTCCGGGTGTCTGGGTAGACAAGGCGCAGGAGTGTCTGAGCATGGGGCTGTACCAGCCGGCCAGACAGCTACTGGCAGAGGCCCAGCTGGTGGCCAAGGTGAGCTGGAGATGAAGCCTGATCACCATCATTATCATTTATCTGTTCACTGTAGAACTTTGTCAGCAACCGTAGAACTTTGGTTCCATTCTCCATAACATTTCAGTGATGGTCAGCGAACAGTATTTTTTCATTTTGTTTTCTTGAATGGTCAGGTGCTAGGTGACCAGGCTGCAGTGGCTAAGGCGTTGTACGGTCTTGCAGTCCTAGCCAGCTATGAACAGAGCCACAGCCAGGCTCTCGCCCTGCTGGAGAAGGCCCGGGAGCTGGGGGGCGATGAGGAGTTTTGGTATCAGGTCACGCTCGCGCTTGTGAAATCCACTGTGGACCTGAAGGCTCCGGATACCGCCGCTAAGGTTGCAGACAGCCTTATGTAACCCGCTGTAAACCTAAGCCTGGAACATCGATCCCTAGTCATGTGTTTTTCAACGATGAAAATGGTGTGCCTCTCCACAGGTCGATCAGATCATAAAGCGGGGCTGTGGGGCTCTGAAGCTGGTGCTGGGGCAGAGGCAGAACAGCGCTCCATACCTCCGCTTCCTCCTCGCCTCTCTGGAGACCAGGTAAAGCTGCAGCACGGCTGTATTCTGAAGTGTCCCGCTGCAGTCACCCAACCTGCCCTGCCATGTCCTGACCTGCCGGGATCCCTGTGCTGCTCTGTCTTCCAGAGGAGCGCGAGAGCGTGTGTGCGGAGCCAGGCCACGCGAGCCCGGAGAGACTCTGTCCACCCAGTCAGTACAGAAGCTGATGGCTGCTTGTGATACGCTCAGAGAGGCAGTGGGAGAATTCCTACGGCTGGGCCGGAGAGAGCAGGCTGTGGAAGCTCTTCTGGAGCATGCACAGGCTCTGAGGTAAAGGTGGAACAAACACACATGCTAAATCGCTCGCTCGCTCTCTCACACACACACATACTCACACACAAATACCCACCCAACATAGATGGATGTTAGTAACTGTATTATGTTTTGACCGTTTTACTATGTCCTTGCACAGAGTTCTGGCCTCACACGCTGTCAATGTGGAAGGGAAACAGCGCCATCTATTGGATGCATTTTCCCTTCTGCAGCAAGCTGTCTTCGTACAGGAACATGTGGCGCTTAATGCCCAAAGCCTGTTCCCATCACAAGAGGTACAGCACATTCTTTACTCAACACTTAGTGACAAAAAAGACTCCATATGAACCATACATTTCAGCTCTTCGTCATGGAACATCTGACCTTCTATATTTTATTATCCACGGTAAAAATAGCTATTTTCCCCCATGAACTAGTTAACCACAGATTTGAGATAGCTAGTGAGATAAGAATAGATTGGTTTAGAAACTCAAGAGCTTGTTTTTGGACACATTCATTGGCAGTCATCATGCTAATGGAATTTTCTTAAGAACTGTGCAATCCAATTTGCTTGCATGTTAGACACCCATCTCTACACAGGTCTGGGCTATTTTTCTTGGCTCTGACAGGACATGCAGATGGCAAGTAAATGATATCCTATTTCGAAAGTAACTGAACATGTTAACAGGGTTGGGGAAATTGAATTTCCCGGTGAACAGTTTGTTTATGGCTGGTTGTCAGAAACCCTGGATCCATTCCTGCTAGGACTGGCTAGTTCTCCCATGCGATGGATTCAATGCTGCATGCTTTTTGTTTCATAATACAACACTTGGCAAATGTCAGATGTGAAATTGCACCGTGTATAGGTTGCCAATAGCCTAATTGAGCAAATAAGTAGATTCATAACCTTGTTAGGACACTGCTGTGCCTGTTCACAATCCCTCGGTAATGTCATCATCTCGGGGGCTTGATTGTGTTTAATGTCTCAGCCAAATCATTAGTATATGTATGTGTACCTTCCCACCTGTTTGTGACCGGATCTCGAGCCGTAGCCTATGTGCAAGTCCCAGGGACATACAGGCTGATAGGGCATTTTCCAAAAGTGAGCACCAGATGGATCAGCATCAACTTCATCCAACCACACACATCATCCAAGAAGCCATATGCAGACAGAGGTCTCCAAGAAGGAGAGTCAGGGGATGAGCTCGGCCTGGCACCCGCTGCCTGCTTGAAACCCCAGCTTGATCGGATCACCCGAACGTTTGAACACCAACTCAGCGGGTTATTAAACCGCCCGCTGGAAATCCCTCCGAGAATCCAGTAGATATAATGTGGTGTGACGGTGTGGTCTCACCGGGAGATGGTAACTGTAGCTCTGTGCTCTCAGCAGATGGTGCTGCTGCCTCAGTACGTTACACAGAAACAACACTGGAGTCTTTGCCACATTGACATGATCATCAGCCAATCCATATCAGTTTAAAAGTCACCTAGCCCGTCTGTTTGATCATTGGTGAGACCTGTGTTGGATCCTTTCATTGGTATTATCTGGGAAAGATGGGTGGGTGTAGATGTTTGTATGAACTTTTTCAAAAAGTCTTTATGATATTTTGATGCTGGTCCACAGCACATTTTGATGCTGGTCCACAGCACATTTTGATGCTTGGACTTGTTTATGTCCTCAGAGAGAATGTGTGGAGGACCATTGCCTTGGCCTTCTTGCCTGTGACTTCTCACTATGCGTGTGGGTGTTTAATAATATTTATATACAAAACATCTGTGTGTGTGTGTGTGCCAGGGTCGTCCCCTGGCTCTGCCAGCTATGCGTGCGCTGGTGCGTGTGAGACTGGCCCTGGCCCAGTTGTCTCTCACCATGCTGGAGCAGGTGTGTGTGGCGGAGAAGAGACTCGCCCTGGCCCAGGACAGGAGGAGCTCTGTAGAGAGGACCCTGGAGGAGTTTGGACGCAGCACACCTGACCTCAATTCATTGGAGCAGGTAAGCCCAGACACAGACAGAGTTTTCGCTTACGAACCACACTCTAGCTACTGTACGGGAATCAGCTATAACCTGGCTCGTTACAATGTCCTCGACTGTGAGGCTCATTACATTTCAAGCATGTGGGGTGAACCAGTTGGGATATTGGTGATTGCATCAACCAGCCTCTTTTGAATTTCGAATTGACCATCTAATATTAATGTGTCTGGATGATGAGACTCAGACAGGGATTTGAGGGTGTGGAGCAAGCAGCACACATTACTCCAGGCTGCTTGTAGTCCTTCTGAGAAGATTGAAATAATGTCTCTCTCACTTTTCTTGCTCTTGGTCTATGTCTTTTAGTCCGCTCTCTCTCCCTCTGTGATATTCTGTCTTTCCCACTCCTTTTATCTGTCGATTTCCCCATCTTCCTGTCATGCTTTCTCTCTCTCTCTCTCTCTCTCTCTCTCTCTCTCTCTCTCTCTCTCTCTCTCTCTCTCTCTCTCTCTTTCACTCGTTCTGTTTCTCCCTTCTTTCTCCTCAGTGTTAATCTCAACCACTGGCCGATCAATACTGACAGTGATAAGCTTTATTGCAAGAGGACTCACTCTGTGTTGTTGCTCTCGTGTTATATGATTGTAGAATAACTGTTTTCTCAGAGGAATATCTGTCCGACAACCTACAAGAGGATGTAGCGTACTTGTGAGATGAAAGCTCAGCTGCAGCCAAGACCAGATTGCCGATCAATGTGCTTTCAATTTTGCATCGTTGTCTGAGAAAACATCCTCAATCATTGCATGTGGACAGGCTACTCATTGGAGGCGTTGGGTTAGAAGTATGAGTAGAAATGGATGGTTATATAAAGAGGTTGCGTGATATCTCAAGTGATATCTCATTTCCTTTGCCCTGTTTTCCTCAGATCCGGTTTACATTGTTTTGTACCTGTGTATCCTGTCTTCCACCCTTCTATCCATCCCTGACCCCTCTGTTCCCTATCCTGCTGTAAACCCATTGCTTTCTCATCTCCAGGAATGGATGACTGTGGGCAGGACCCTGGCGCAGGTGGCTCTGTGCCAGCTGATCACGGTCACCTCCCTGTCCCTGGACTGTGTGGACAGCAGAGCCCGCTCCCTAGGCCTGATGGGAAAGTGCCTGAGGCTGCTGGCCATGCAGAAGGACCCTCTGTACCCCTCCTCCCTCTGGGATGGACACAACTTGGTAGAAGCACACAAACACACACACACACACCCACTGACGGTGGAAATGTCCACTCACACACAAGCACACACACACACACACCACTTAGAACGGCAACAGGAGGGGTTAGGCTCATAGTGATTACGGGGATGATGTAGGCTCGCTTCTTTTAAGCCGCGGAGATCATCTTTTAATTGTCAGTGTTTATAAGCGGATTGCAAGCGGACGGTGAGACTGTGTGATCCTAAAGTGAACCCCGTGCAGGAGGAGGGCAGGGCCGGGGACGAGGCCCCCCCAGCGCCACGAGACGATGACTTATCCGAAGAGAATGTTGGGGGCTCAAGCGGAACGGAGGCCAGGCTATACCCGGCCAAATGTGCTGAGCTTCAGGTAGAACAGCTAACCACTGACCTATCACTCCGTCCACTCTAATCTGATGTCTTTGCTCAAAGGGTTCCCACCATCCTCCCGCGTTCCTCCCGAGATCCCCCTTTCACCTTGACTTTCACTCCTACACTGAAAGTTTCGCAAAGAATCGCAAATGGGGATTGAACTTTGGCGGTACTGCGGTGGAGGAAAACAGTTGTTTTGATTTCAAACGCACGCACGCACTTGCACGCATGTAGACTAGATACACTTCTGCCCCTGCATGTGATCTTGTGTTGTGGTCTTGTGTTGTGCAGGGGAGGAGGCGTGCTGCCCAGGAGCTTCTGGCCCAGGCCACGGAGACCCTCGGCCAGGCCATCGCTCTCTGCCTGCAGCACAGGCTGCCCCCTCACATCCTCTCACAAGCCTGCCTCAACATGCTGGAGTGCCACGGCCAGTTTGACCCAGGGGCCACTGGTCAGTACATGGCCCTGCTACAGGTAGGTGTGTGTGCGTGTCTGTGAGTGTGCGTGTTTGCTTGTCACTGTTTCAGTGTTTGCGTGCGTGGAATGTGTTCTAAGTCTTAATAGTCTCTCTTCCTTGTCTGCCTCACGCTCTCTTTCTCCTTCTCTCGCTCCCCATTTCTCTCCCTCTCTCTGTCTCTTCCACTCACTCACTCTCCCCATTTCTCTCTCTCTGTCTCTCTGTCTCTCTTCCACTCACTCACTCTCCCCATTTCTCTCTCTCTGTCTCTCTGTCTCTCTTCCACTCACTCACTCTCCCCATCTCTCTCTCACTCTCCCCATCTCTCTCTCTGTCTCCCTGTCTCTCCCTCTCTCCTTCTCTCTGCTCCCAGAGCTGCTCCTGTGTGTCTCTGCTGGCTGACGTTGTGAACTCAGCCTGCTCAGACCCCAGTGTGTCCCGGCTCTCAGCCCTGCTCAACCTGCACAGGAACCTGCTCCTCACGCATGAGGAGAGTCCTAGCACGCTGCTGGGGGCGGCGGAGGACTCCCTCCACAGCCTCTCTCAGGTACTCAACACTCCACTCAACACTCCCCGGATTTATGGGAGAGAACGGTTGCAATGAGCCCCGATGAAGATTTGAATCCCTGAATCTTGATTGATGGTTCTTGTAATTAGAATTGTTATGTTTGCCACGCTTAATGTAAAGTAGATGTCAATGTAGTTCTTTGATATATAAAGTATTTGTCAAATTAATAATGAAATTGTTGACAGCTATGGATTTGAATTGCTCAACAAGCATGTATGTTTTGCGAACCTTCTAAAGGTTTATAGCCACCTGTCAATCAACCCCAACCACCTGAGTCTCTTAGGAGAGCTGCCATCCAACATGAAGATCCTGCTGCTTCAGCACTCAGAGGACAGGTGTTCTCTCTCGCTCTCACTTTCTCTCTCTCTCGCTCTCACTTTCTCTCTCTCTCGCTCTCACTTTCTCTCTCTCTCTCTCTCTCTCTCTCTCTCTCTCTCTCTCTCTCTCTCTCTCTCTCTCTCTCTCTCTCTCTCTCTCTGTCTCTCTCTGTCTCTCTCTCTCTCTTGCTCTCTCTCTCGCTCTGTATATCTCTCTCTGTGCATCTCCTTCCCTCTCTCTTTCACCTTCTCTTTCCTCTTCTATCACTCTCTCTCTTCTGTCCCCGTAACCCTCTCCCCCACACACACACACACTCACTCTATCTGGCCGCATCTGTTCGTGTCGCATAGACTTAATGTGTGTGACCATGGGTCATACGTCACCTTAGGTTTAGCAAGCCGCCTCATCTAGAGCAGAAGTACATGCAGTTTCATAACACACCACTAGAGGGCTAATGCTATGCAACCTCGGAAGCAGCGTCTATTGTATACTGTGACCATATCTCCACTAATGTCATTTTCATGAAGCCCAAGCGCATGTGACATGTGTGTCTCTTTTCTAGATCAGTCCTCTATGCAGCTTTCTATGAGAGGAGCAAACATACTGAGAGTCAGAAGGGAAAGGCCATGCAGGGATCAGGTGAGGAAATCTTTACTTTGGACAGCGTGTTCAACTTAAAGTGGCTTGGATCAATTGTGTAACATTAAAGAGACAGCAATTACCCACATCACTTTGTATGTGTGTCACAGGGCTGTACTGTAACAGTTTTACACGCTGTGTATCGAGTTTCTCAGGTCAGGGTTCCCTTGATAAGATACACAGCAGCCTCGGCGCCCCCCACGTCACTGCATTCAATTGTAATGGAATACATTCCCGCATAGCATTTATTAGCAAGTCAGGTGTCCGCCTAACAACACAGCCTGGGAAAAGTTCAGAGTTAATGAAGAGGAAGAGGCAGCAGGGATGAGCCGCAGAGTGAGACTCATGGAGCGACCTTTCAACCTCGCAGCTACAGCCAAGCAGGGGAATACCGGCCTTCAAATGTCCAAAAATAACAAAACAAGCATTTGCATAAAACCTCCTCGAATGACCTTTCAGGGACGCTACTCCTTTAAGAAAGCCACAGACCGGCGTCCAGACTTGTTTTAGGAATAGGAGAGCAAATTTAATAATCACAAAGGAAAGTGTGTGTGTGTGTGTGTGTGGGGTGGAAGGCGGGGGACAGAGGCTCTGAGTTGAGTTTGAGGATGAGGGGAGCTCCGAGGGACCAATTACACTGTGTGTGTGTGTGTGTGTGTGTTGTACTTCTGCAGCAGGTACACTGGTCTGCAGTCGGGTCGCCAAGGTCTCTGTCCATCCTGGGGCCCTGCTGGCCCTCCGTGCCAAGACGAAGGCCTTCCACCACCAGACGAGACTCGCCCTGCTCAAGGAGGCCCGTCGGCATGGCAACCACAGCCGCCCGGGGGCTGTTGGGGAGCGTCACAGCCCACCCGTAGGTCATGAACTCTGACAGACCTCCCACCCTCTCTCTCTCTCTCTCTCTCTTCATTAACATTGCCACTGGCCTTATAAATAAAGTGGGGCTAGAGCGATGATCCTGTATACATCTAATCCCTATATACACTGACTCCCCATATACACTGACTCCCCATATACACTGATGCTGAGATTTTTCAACGTGTAAATACGGTTCTCCCTGGCCTGCATAATCAGTCCTGACACAGCACTCCAGATAAATGCTGCTCAGGTTATACTGTATTCCCACTCGCTGTGCAATTTCTCTCTCTCTCTCTCTCTCTCTCTCTCTCTCTCTCTCTCTCTCTCTCTCTCTCTCTCTCTCTCTCTCTCTCTCTCTCTCTCTCTCTCTCTCTCTCTCTCTCTCTCTCTCTCTCTCTCTCTCTCTCTCTCTCTCTCTCTCTCCCTCCCTCCCCACGTAAAGAAATGCACCTCGGAAGATGGACTGGAATCTCTCTTCAGAGAGGTGGTGCATGAGATGGAGGCCTACCTGCATCCAGTTCTCTCTCAATTTGAACTTTCATGCCTCAGGTAACCTGTCGCGACTTCCCGCTTTGCACACCAACTACAATAGTAATTATATCGTTTTTGGGGGTCTTTGATGCGTGGATGTGCGGTGCCTTATTATTCAAAGTTGGTCTTCGGCTTTATTGCATAGTGAATTATAGATTTCGATTGAACATTCTTTTCTGACCCTTCTTCGGTGTGCCTGCTTGTGTGTGTGGACACATTTGTAAACGTGTGTGCAGTGCACTCTCCTACCTACGGTAGCATGTTTGGTGGAGACGGTGAGACTGGCTGCACAGTCCGCGGTCCACCTCCTCCACCTCTTTCCCCAGGCCCTCGTTTGCTTCCTTTCATTTCCTCATGTCTAGGCCAGGTCCCCCCTGTGGCCCCACTGTTCCCCTCTCCTTATCTCTCCCACTCAGGTACCACACTCCATCGATATCCATCCCCGAGTCCAGCAAGCCCAAAGAAAAGGAAGAGAAAGCCGGTCCAGATAAAGGTCTAAGGGGTGCGTGCTCGCTTGAGCAGTCTTATAGTCGGGCTCCTCCGGAGGCAGTGGAAGGTCTATACAGTGTATGGATCAGAGGAGTGCTCTTCAGAACAGGAGAGCTGTCTTCATTGTACCTTGTACCCAAGATAAGAACTTTATCTAAACAGCCCCAACTCCTCTGATCCAAATCAAGCTTTGAGTAAACACAGCCAAGCGGGCTTAGACTAATGACCCAGGGACAGTGCTCAAGTACCGGACTTTTGTCCCTGCAAACCTTTTGCAGTTTTGCCAAAAATGCAATCCATTCATTATAACATTATGAATTTTGTCACCAAAGGGGGATGAAGGAAGAATCTCGGTAGCATTCTTCACTGTGTTTCCTCAAAAATGACCTCCACTGATTAACGAGATGGATTTATTGCGTGCAAACAAACATTGCCTCACAAAATGAAAACTGTTTATGTGTGTGTGTGTGTGTGTGTGTGTGTGTGTGCAGTGGGCTCTCCCGCAGAGCTGGGAGAGTGTGTGGTGCTCCTAGCTGATGGGCCGCTGATGGAGCTGCCTCTGGAGGCCTTGTCCGGCCTGCAGGACGAGGGCCTGAGCTCCGTATCCCGTGACCTCTCCCTGCAGCTCCTGCACTCTCGCCTACACAGGAAGGAGCAGCCAGGTCAGACACGCCACCGCTGCCCGAGGGGGGGGGGGGGGGGGGGGGGGGACATCCGCGGGCTCAGACATCACGTTTGCAAATGATTCCATCCCAGCGTTCATCAATGATTCAAAGTGGCTCATTATCACATACAGGCGTGTATTTGGAGCACATAAACATCCTGACTGGCTGGCTCGTGGCCATGGAAGTCACGGGATATTGTAGGCGAGTCTAAGCCCATCCACAGGGTCCCTGCTCTACATGCTTTAATCCCTTTCTGCCCATTCAACCCTTTGGCAAAGCCTCTTTCAATTGTTTTGAATACTAATACAGTTTTAATGACATAAAGTACAGTTAGGATTAAGTGTCAGGACGTTCCCCCTGACACTTCTTTAAGTCCCAGCCAACTAAAACGACTTGGGTAATGACACAACTGTTGTATTTCAAATGTTAAATCCATCTTTAATTCCTTATAATCTTCACATCTGCTTAATTGAACACAGACAATGTCATATGAAAAGTAAAAGGGGACGAAGGCTGTCTATCAACAACAGCACCCCTAATGTTTGTGCGATAGACTAATGCGTTGACTAATGCGTTCTGCCGAGAAGTGAGACTGGTGTTGGTCACAGTTGGTCAGGGAGAAAACAGGACAGAGTAAGATGGCAAATATTGCTAATTTAAAAAATCCACACAAAAAATGTACAATGTAGTTAAGGCAGCAGTTGGTGTGTTGCTTAGGCAGCCGCCTTAGCTGCAAAGTGCTGAAACCCTGGACTGCACACACGCGCTCCCATTTTAGTATAATCTAATTAAATATAATTTAAAAGTCAAAAAAAGCCTTTTACCAAAATGTTATGTCTATTGGTTGGAAATAAACAAGGGACATTGTTTAATGAAAATGATGACGAGAGAGAGAGGCACGCATGACAGGCCGTTACAGTCTTATAATCGAGAGCCATCTTGCTTGCTTTCCTGTCTCTATAGTCTGTTTCTAGGCCTCACCATTGTATACTGTGCTGTAAACCCCAGTGGACTGCAGAATCTGAAAATCCACTGAATCAATATGGGAAAAACTATAGTTGCATGTAATATACAACCCTCCATAGATATTTTCCTAAATAAAGTGTACTGCCACTCTTGCATTATAGAAGTAAAAACATTTAATAATTCAAATGTTGAATTTGTTTTAGATATAATCTAGAGACCAAGATATTCTACAGTACATCCTGCCAAGCTCTTGTATTTCGAAATGAAGTAAACTAAAAAATAAACATGTTTCTGGTCTTTTAAATAATGACTGTGGTATTTTCTGCACATTCGGAGATTGTAATGCAGAGACAATGAAGATGGAGAATCTTGTATTTGAGCCTAATGTTCAGGCAGCTTGTCTACCTTTTTAAAAGGTTGAGTCATTTGCATAATGCCAGCGGATGTTACAAAGGTTAGCAGAGACATCTGCACTGATTCTGGAGGGTGTGTATTAGTGTGTGTGTGTGTGTGTACAGTATGCTGTGTTATTAATGTGGTCATACACATGGTGTAAGGAGAGAGGGTCAGTTGTATCGTTGAGGATCAAACCAAACTGAATATCTGCCGTCACCTCAGAGCCACATTACCATTGTCTCAAGAAAATGGATCGCCTAAAGCCAATTTTGGAAATTACTATTTGTTATTCTGCGCAGTATTTTTCATGAAACATGCCCCAGATGAAGGGGAGCTTACAAGACAAATCCTGTTTTTAGGAAGAAAATGCCTATGTTCTTTGAAAGTACTGAGGGGTAATTTATGAGGGGCTATTTATGTTAAGCCTAATGGTAAGGGCTGCTGGGCAATTAATTGTTTGTGATCCACAATCAATGATGCCAAATGTCATTGGCTATGCGAATAAACCACAAAGTTAACTTATTGGGGGAGTGGGTGGTGTGGGGGGCACACAGTGAAAATGCAGTGTAATTTATCTTTCCAGACAACTTCTTTCTGTATTAATTCTGCATCCTGTTTGTAACAGTTGAAAGTGACAATAAAAAGGAGACCAAAGGTGGAAAGGGAGCCAAGGGAAAAGGAGATCAAAGCAAAGCCATCAAAGTGGTAAATTCAGTCAATTAATCTGGGCCTGTCAGATACAGGCACAAAACTATTACCTGCCGTCAGCACTGGCAAGTCTCTCTCTCTCTCTCTCTCTCTCTCTCTCTCTCTCTCTCTCTCTCTCTCTCTCTCTCTGTCTGTCTGTCTTCCCTCTCTCCCTCGTTTTCTTTCTCTCTCACCCTCTCTTTTGAGCTCTCTGTCTGTGTTATTGGCTAAATTGTTGATGTTTAAATACTGTACCTTTACTAGCTTTAGGCATATATTTATATATGTATAGCTGTTGTCATGAAAATAATCTTGTTCCCCAGGTGCCTGTGAATCGTGTTTTGCCTCCGAACACCCATCCGGTTGACACACACAAGATCAAATGTATCCTTTCATTCATTAACATTAAACAATGTCATCACTTGTGTTTTCCTACACATTTGGAAATGTGCCCTTTTGAAATGTTCTCCTTAATGCACCTTTTAAGATATCATCGATCCTTATGACGAAGGAGAATTTGGTAGGTGAATGTGATCTCTGTTAGCTATCACCATCAATTGTGATTTCGCTAATATGTTATCCGTTAAACAGAAAGTGTGTTTCTTGGGCTAAAATGATTGAACGTTTTATTAAAACTGCAGATTCCACTTTCCACTGAAGGGTCCTGACAATAAGCTCTGTTCTGAGTGTTCCATCTTGTTATCTTTGTGATCTTGCGCTGTGGGCATGTTACTACACACCATGACATCCCAGAATACAGGCCATAAAGAGGGGCCTTAAATCGGGTAGAAGGATATCAAAAGATAACAATGTTTTCATCCCATTTATTATCCCTTGGTATCTCTGGTTTAATGAGCATGAAAATGTACCTCAACAAATGACTTATTAAGCCTAATGGCCTTTCCCCTGTTATCCATGGACTGTAGGTGTCTGTATGAGCAGCTCTGCTGGGGCTTGGTGCATCCAGCAGAGTCCTTCCAAGCTCAACTAGGGGAGAGTAGAACAGTGATTAATGTTCTGTTTGGCAAAACTGGTGTGTGTCCTTGGCAAGTCCAACTGCCCTTCGTATCTGTCCCCCTCCTCCTTCCTTAGCATCTTTTACTGTGCTTCCTCCATAGTGGCGTCTACCCAACTCCAATGATGATTAAAACACACTGAGGGTTTCTATTGATAGGTGCTTTTATAATAAGACAGCCTTGTTGTTGACAAACTGGAACTGATTTTGTGTTTGTTCAACTCCATCTGGGTCACAGAGGGTGCTAGCCTGTCTGAGAGGATGAAGAGGACTCTGGAGGCCCACAGCCTGCAGTTCACACCCCTCTGGGAGGGCTTCATGGGGGGGGAATGCACACCCAGGTCAGAGGCCAGACCAAGGGTCAAGGGTTATAAACTGTACAATTAAGCACATATATCAAATCACTGAGATCCAATGCAACAGTATATAAGGGTAACAATGTTATCCTTATAACATAGTGCTGTACTATCGTGTTTTGCATGGCTACTGCTGAGACCAAGGCTGACAATGCACTGTAACCTGAGGGCTTTACCTATGCGTTTGCTCAGACTAGTACGCTAACTGTTCTGCTTGTGTGTCAGTGTTGCCGAGGTGGAACAGCTGCTGACAAGCGGCAGTGCTTTCATCTTCCATGGAATGGAGCGCTTCCTGGCTAACATCCCTCCTGCCACGCTGACCGCCCTCAACTTATCTGGTACTAGATCTGACTTCTACCTTTTCTCATGGCCTTGTGGTTTGTTTTGGCAACACACAAAAAAAGTGATTTTCTTTGATCGTACAGTATTCTTACCTCAAATCAAATACCTATTGGTATGCAGACTGATTCTCAGAAAAATTGCATGACCCTAAAAGAGAAAAAAAAAAAGTATTGCAGCTCAAAGTGCTTTACGTAAAATCAGTAAAAATAATATTATAAGTAATAAAAGTAATAAAACCCTTCTGAACACAGGCCACAGTCTTTGCAGTAATCCAGAACACACAAGCTGCAGTCTTTGCGGTATCTCGAGCCACAGTCCAACCCTTTAGAGCAGTCCAGGACCTGTGATGAGATCGAGCCTTTTAAAGAGCAATCCAAAACACACAATCTCAGACCTTTTGCAGAGCAGTCCAGAACCTATGTTGCCCAAGCCTTCTGATTCAAATCCAAAACACACAATCTCAGACCTTTTCCAGTGATAAACAACTTCACCTGACACATGCACCTATTCTTCTTCATCAACTGAAGTTGGAAATATGCCTCCTCCTGAGTTCTGGCGCAACATACATTACTCATGATAAAAAAGCAACAAAAAAGGAAATAAAACAACTTGTTCTAATTTGGAAAAATTTACTACTGACGATAACCTTCAGTAAAAACTGAAAAAATTTAATTAAATAAAAATATGAAATGGTACATCAAAATCTGAACCCCTTCTTTGATAAATGATAACAAAATATATATATATATATATATATATAATGGTAACACGATTTATTCATCTAAAGCAGTTTTTTGGAGTCAAATGGTGAGGATGAATAATTACATTTATAAACAAGGCTGTGTGGCTCTTATGTAAGCAGTAAATGGAGCAGGAGAGTTAATCTCTTTAAACACATCAATCTTTAATTCCCTGAGCCGTTAAATTTAGAGGAACCCACAGCAATGTGAAATCAATGTGATTTAATTAGTGGCAGCAACAAAAAAAATCAGAAGTTTAACAAGGCTCTTGCAGAATTGAATTAGAGATTGAAAGAGTAAATTGCAATATGTAGTCAAAGTTTTCACTACTTCACATAATTTAGTGCTGTGAGTTGGATCGTATTAATCACAGTCATCAAAATATGTCAAGTCCCTTGTTAAAGAAAATTAATTAGTAATTACACTGCAGGCACAGGGAAATAAGGTGTCAAATTATATTGATTCTGTATTGAACCAGCGAGCAGACAGCCCCACTGCCTGTTCTGTTCCAGCCTGTCATTGTGTCTGCTTCTGACAGACCACCACCTGTGACCTGTCAATGCTTTTTAGACTGGCATTTCCATTGACAAACACCTTTCTTGGACACTGAGTGTCATGTAAACAATGCACACAGATTTAAAATACACAGGAGACTGTAGGTTATTTTGTAAGGTCACTTTGGAGAACAAAACATTTTGGGGGAAAAATCGCCGTCCTCATTGCAGAACTTTGTTTAACTGATTAGTGAACTGTTATTTATTACCAAAGCATTTCAGTGTTTTGATTTCCTTTGCGTATATCACAGACCCTTGTATTTTAGGGACAAGGAGACTCTGCCCTCTTGTTATAATAGACTGCTGTCTCCATTCATTTATTAGATGTGCTTTTATAACATTCCTTAAATAAATGATCACACGCCACAAACCGCCTTTCAACTTTTCACACCTTTCAAATGCTTTTCAGGTCTGTTGCTGGCAGCTTAGCTCAATTTATTTATTTTTTTCTGACCCACACAAAAACAAAGGAAGTAAGGGTTGAGTGATGCTGGATTTATTTGATCTGATTGACAGGAAGTCAAGCTGACCTTACGCATAGCCTTGGGCTTGACAATCACACCGCCCGCTAGCTGAGTGTTAGCACTGCTAACTATAGTATGTATGACACTATAGTCTGCATAACAGCTGTTAGTCCCTAACAAGCCAGCACACTCAATCACCATGCCAGAAGGAACTGGGTGTTAGCAGGCGATGGCAGATTTTGCCTCAGAGAGAGATGACAGGGCAGGATGAGTTATCGTACTCTGCATGCTCTCAAGCCCCAGTGGCTGCTTCAATAATTAGCTGGGATACATTGATGCTCTTTTAGGAAAAATGTACTTGTGTTCATCAGCAGTTTTTTTTTTGCCAATAACTTTTCGGGTGTTCCCATTCACTTTTTAAGTAACTTGTTAAACTTGCATGCAAACATATCAAGAGAAAGACAACAATCTGTTTTTGGGGGATTTGCTGTTCTATTACCAGAGTGCCAGATGGCCCTCCTCTTTGACCTGGTCCAGAATAGCGCCAGCATGCTCCGTCAATCCAAGCTTGACACGAACAAGAGGTACATAACGGGTCCACTTTCTACCATTTATTGAATTAGTAATGTCCCTCATGCACAAAGCCTGCCAGGTACTTAACTCAGTTGTTACCACAGGATGAATCCCAAAACACAAATCAAACCATGAAGCCTCGTTCAGAATGTTTGTCAGGAGTAACCTATTCCTGTGCCTCAAGCTCTCATCTGTCTCTCTGTGCTTCCTTGTTGGCCTCCTGTGTTATCCCAGTGAGAGACACATGGTCTTGGAGAGCCCCCTGGAGACAGTTCTGCTGCTGAGTCTAAGTGGGGTCCGCTGTGTGACCCTAAACCAGTGGCACAGCAGCCTCCAGAGAAATGCTTGCAACATGGATGCCATCATGGACAGTGGGTGTTAAATAGACTGTCTGTATGCAGACTTGTGCTGTACACACACACACACACACATGCATACACACCTGGAATAATAATAATGCAAAGTGTGTGTGTGTGTCTGTCATAGATCTCCTGAGGGTAGGACTAACATCTGGCCAGGCTGTCCATGCCCTGAGGAAAGGAGAAGTTCAAAGCATAGACCAAGATGGGAAAGCTACTCCTGCATCAAATGGTATTCTTTAATACTTTTCTTTTTCAGTGCTGTGGTTGCCGACCTTGTTCAGCCTATGTGTGCGGTCTGTGCCTATACGTGCTTTATTAGACTTTTTTTGCAAGTCAATAAAGTACTGTACATGATGTATGGTCATTCCCCCATGCTCCTTCACTGTGGCTCTGTCCTTTGCAGATGCTGTTTCACATGTGGGTTCTGACTCAAGAAGAGCTGAGAGCTTGGACGACCCACCGCACCGCAAGCTTCCCCCGCTCTCAGCCTACAACTACATTATCTACGGACTGCCTAACTTGGTGGTTACATGATATACTTGAGTCCCCGCAAACATGTTTTTCTACTCTTAAAGAATATGCGGCAGGTCCCCAGTTCTAACCAAAGTACAGTAATCTAATAAAAGAGAAACTTCTAAAGCTCTTAAATCAAACAAAAAAAGCATATTCCTTAAGATGATCCAGTTCACCCAGAGGCAGGTTACGCTGTTCTTGCCCTGACTTCAGTTACATAAACATCTTGCTCTTCCCAACCTGTTTTGCTGTCTATTTACACTACACTACACAGATGGAAGTCTTCTAAAGTCCTTGGCGCCAGACCTTCTATAGGGGAGTAGGGGGCAGCAAGGGTAGCCCTCTGAGGCATGGTGGTTCTCTTGACCCCATTACTGCACAGTACCTCACACTGCTTCTCTGAGTTTGCAGTCATTCTATTTCACTTGAAGTATATTGAGTGTTGCTGTCTTAATGTTTGGCTTTTTAAAGCCACTCCTTTGTTTAAACTTTATGTCCAATAAAATATAATGTCTCTCTTCTCCTGGTTATCTTGGGGGGTTGTGTGTTTATTCTAGATATCTAAGGAGGGAGATGCATAGCTGATTTGTCGAAAGTCTTATCTTGTATCTATGAGTCCATGTCTCAAACTTTGACTGCATGGAGACGGGTATGAAGATTCCTCTGACTGCAGGAGCTGAGTGATCAAGAGTCATGTCAGAGAACCAGTTATAACTAAGAAGAAACATGGTCAAGACTAAAGATTTGAGAAAATACCCCTCTGCCGGAACAGGTATGTTGTGTTTCATTGCATTGTTGTAAAAGATTCTGGGAATTCTGTATTCATGAACTTATTTTACAATACGAAATGTTGGAAATTAAAGTAGGTCAAGTTGCTTTTTTTAATGTTGGAAACTGTATGTTGTCCTGGCAATATATGCTCAAAAATAACAGCATAACATGATAACATATAACTTTTCAGTTAAAATTACACTCAATGATCTCAATGGAGGCTGTCAATGTCAACATAAGAACTGCAGATGGCTCAAAACCATACATTGACTGGGAACAACATGATTCATGGTTTCAATTAAACAGGTTCTTGTGTGGGGTTCATTAATTCAAATTTAGGCAATGCGTTTATCAGAATGAGCAATGCATCCCAAAAATTAGCCATAAGCTTGTAATCCTCAATTTCACAATATTTATGTTAAAATCCCAGTGACTTTAATCAAATAACTCATAATTGGTAAACATGCTCCCACTTTTTTTTTTTTATAAGGAAAATCCGGTGTCTTCTGGTGGGTGGATAATACTCTTTTTTTTTACGCTTTATTAGGTCTATGACTTCTTGTTTTAATACTGTCCTCAATTACTTTAAATCAGAATCAAAGGACAGAGCCTGGTAAATCCTTTGTGTGTGTTCCTTTCGTGTCAAAGGTGCCTCAAAGAAGCCTGGGAACTGTGGAGCCAGGTGGGATAAAAGCAAGGCTGGCAGTGATAATGAAGGTACATTACATGTCTTACTGGCTTGAAGGATGAAGAAAAAGGTTAGACGTTCCCAATCCCTGTCTCAAGCGATGGTGCTCGTTTCATATGTACACAATGTGTTCAGCACAGGTCATACTGGATGGTGTATGTGGTTTGTGAGTAATGACGTTTCTGTGGCTGATAAGAGCAAAATGAAGAGCTCAACCTGGTCTCCGTGGCTAGAAAGACAAATCTCCACTCATATTGCAGATAATACAAATGTATACTGTCCATGTTCCATAGCAACATAATATGCCATATAAGTGCTTTGTTTTTATCAAGACCCTCAGATAGTCCAAGGTTTGTTTGCTGAAGTCAGAGCAAAGATGGATAATAAGATTAAACAGATTGGTTTAGCATACTGAAGATGACTATAAAGCACCGCCATCCGTATGATTGATTAGTACCTTGTCAACCCTCATGACTGCACTCAATTCCTTTTCTGCATCAATTTATTTTCAATAACATGCCTAAACAAGGGCAAATCTACATCAAATAAGATTATTTCAGAAATAGAGGACAAATCCTTTAAGCCCTGAGATGTACTCTGTGTGCCCTCATGAACTGGGTACTCTTATCTGATCCAGCCTGTTACCCCCCTGTAATGAGTCCTGACTGTGTCCTGAAAGTGTGGCTGGCTCTGCCAGTGCTCTCATGGAACCACCTGTGGCTCAGCCCTCCAGGACACCAACAGATGTCCCTGTCAAACCTTCTTCCTTCCTCGTCTCAGCCTGGGAACACTTTCACTTTTATTTGTCATTGTGGACCATCCACTTGTAATGGAATTAAAATCAAGGTCAGTCAATGTGAGTCGTATTAGTGGAAGACTGAAGACCTTGAATTAGAAACAACATAATATGTATGATGTTTTGCATTTTAAGTAAATTGAATGCTTCACCAAATGCAGGAAAATACTTGTCAGTGAGAATGTTGAGATACTTGTGAAATGTATTCCCCCATTCTCTCTCTCTCTCTGTCTCTCTCTCTCTCTGTCTCTCTCTGTCTCTCTCTGTCTCTCTCTTTCGGAATTAAATGTGAGGCCCTAACGTCCCAGGGTGTACAGTGTTGTCTCTGCTCCAGTTCTAAAGACAGGGATTGCTGTGAGCCCACGATGTCCTGAGACATACGTGTGGCTGCTCTGTGCATGTGCAGGTGAGAGCGAGCTCCGAGCCCTGCAGCGGACCCACCTCCACCTGCAAGCTGCTCGGAAAGCTCAGGAGAGGGAGTCCCGGGAGAACATACGCAGACAGAGGTACAGCACCAGCCTCCACATCCACACAACTGAACTCTTTAACATCTGAACCAATGATCACGGTCATTTACGCCTGTGCTCTCAAGTCCCTTTGAAGTACAGTCGTTTCTTCTGTGTGGTGCATATGAGGTGAGTGCTGGGGTGCTGCTGTTTGACTTAATGTACCGTGGGAGCTTCCCTTTGTGGAATCCTAATGCCAGTGTGACATTGACCCCAAAGTGAGCCTGCCAAGCGCGTCTGATTGATGTAGCCTCCAAAACAGCTATGGTGCTAAGACTGCTTCCACCGCTGCCTGCTGCTTCTAATTCAAGGCCTGGGTGTCTGCATGCTAACACTGGTACCCAGACGGCTGATTTATGTGATGCCACAACGACTATCCTCCTCCCTTGATGCAACCAGGGGGGTGTAGCACCCATCACAGATAGATTGTTTAACCTTTTCCATGGTGGAGCCGTTCAGAAATGTGTTTTTACAGCTGCTTTTCTTATGCTCCTCTGACAGAAGCGCTCTCGGGGGAGCTTGTTTAGATTGTTTCTCTGGATTCTCTTTTCTAGGCTACTGATTGGCTCCCTGAGTGCAGAGCAGGAGGACCTTCTGAGCTCGTTAACTGGGCTGCTGCCTGACTCCATCAAGAGGGTCAATCCCGTGACCCAGGCCATACGTGACAAGCACCTGCAGAGGGATGGCATTGAAGACCTTATGGCCCAAGAGAAGGACGACCTAGCATGCTTGGAGAAAGAGGTCCTAGTTTGGATTGTCCTTTGACTGACTTTCTTAACAGAAACACATTGTGGTTGTCTCCTGTACGTGCTGAGAGTTTCTGTTGTTTGAAGTAGAAATATAGGATTAGAAACACATCAGGATGGATTGTGTTTTCAGGAATGAGAGAATGATAATGCCAAAGTGAGCGTGTCTGATTTGCGTTTGTGGGGTTGTCAATATGTCAGGTGCTTTTTATTAACAACATCTTGTTGAGCACTTTGGAAATCTGATTTTAAACCAATCATTCTGTGCTCATGGGGATGATATTAGGGTTAATCTGCTTAGACATGAAAATGGAAATCTCCCAGGTTCACACTCTATTTACTATGACGGATGGAATTAGAAGGTTATGATAGGTCTCCCAGAACCATAATTGTACTGTTCATGCCAGTGAAAATACAGTTACAGTGGACAGTACAGTCATGATCACACATGGCGTTCCCCTAAGGACATTTCTCGTTGATTCTGTCACTCTAACATTTGGTTGTAATTTTGCCCTGGCTGGAGGGTGTCTCGTGATACACCCTGAGTCTCTTCATACTTTCTGTTATGATGTGTACCTGCTCTCCTGCCCTCTTCATTTTTTGCTTGATTTTTTCTCCAACCAAAGGCTGATATCATGATGATCTGATCAAAGGGGGGCCACTGCTTATTTTGTTCTTTACCATCCACCTGAATGGATTTTTGGGATGTTCTTCAAATTATAGTTTCCTATCATAGCCCACAAATCCATTCTATGTGGATGAGTACCTTATTCCTGAGTACGCAATCCATAGTAGGAATGAATACAGTTCACTTGGGAGTGGACTACAGTGCCATAACTGTATATTGTCCCCCATAAACATAAGCAAAGCATTAGTATGCTAATTCAGGAGACAGCACATTTGTCAATCAAACACAAGATTTCATCTCAAACTCCACCAAATTATTAGTTATTGAGTGAAGTGAAAATCAATCAGCCCGCTTGGTGAAAAATTAATCCTCTTGTCCAAATTCCATTTTGGTTCCAGCATGTTCATCAGGCAATGGATCTAGCTCCAAACACTGGATAATCAAGAACAAAGTAGCCCCTCAAACAGGCCGGCACGGTGTTAGTTGGATTAGTATGCTCCAGCTGCCGTCAGGGCCTGTCGTGGCTGTGAAAAGCCATCTATAAGAGTCCCTGCTGTTTACCTAATCTAATTGGCCTTTACCTTTTCCCGCCTCTCCCCCAAGAAGTTGACCCTTTACCCGTCTTGCCACTAACAGGGTTTGAGTGATATATAGAGACTTCATCTGTCTAGATTAGAAAGACTGAATCTCGTCGGTGAAATTAATTTGTGTTGTGTTGTTTGCTTCTTTTCCAGTCAAACAGTGATTAGTGGGCATGTAGTGTCACTGGTTAGGTATTCTTCTGGCCTTTTTCAGATCTGGGATACTCAGAAGAAGATCGACAAGGAAAGAAGAGGGTCAGCTTTAAAGGACAACCTCACTAGAAACATTCAAAGACTGACCACACGATTGGAAAAGGTTGGCAGTTGTTTCTATTCATTTATAAATCAACAACAGGGCCCTATCTTTTGTATTTGTGTGAAACATACTCTTTTATTATTGGTTTCCTAGTCTGTCCTGGTATACACATTCACCTTCACTCCTTATACCTTGAAATCTAACTTCCTCATATTTCATCTAGGTCTTTATGTTACACTGGCTTCCTTTGGTCACCTTCAGCCTGTGCCTTCTCTGGTCTACGTCTCAGTCAAGCTAACACAATCCCTACTGAAACTTGCTCTGATCTAGTCTGTCTCAGCCAAATTGGCTCATACAAACCCCACTGAGACTGGCTCTACTCTAGTCTTATCCTATGTCTCAGCCAAGAGAGGTAGCCCTGCTGAGACTGGCTCTGATCTAGTCCTTCTCAGCTAAGCTAGCTAACACTCATCCTACTGGCTGTGCTCCAGTTGGTCTCAGCCAGGCCTCTCACTACCTCTGTTTACATCCCTGTACACAACCTATCATTGTTAGATGGGGATATGGTGACATTAAATATTGATTGTTGACATTCTTCTTAGAATTGTTTTTGTATGACTTGAAAGAGCATAGTGTTCTGTACTGTACACACATATATACTGTATATGTATTAATTTGTAAACTGAATTATAACAGACGAATGTGAACAAACATGCATACAGCTGTAAAACAACTAGACCTTGATATAATGAGAACAGAAAAGGAGGGATTCACTCAGGATTCACTGGGTCATTGACTCAGTTAATAAATCCTAAGATTGCATTATTCTGTCTAGAGCTTGTCCATTAGGGTCAGCTTACCCAATCCACAATGTGCACAACATGCCAGCGGTTCTTCAGGTTCAGAGTGACTCAAAGACAGGAATTGGCTTGCTAATGGCTACTCCAGCTCTTGAACCACTGGCAATCTTGACAAAAGTGTTGATTACAATGACACAGGTACATTAAAGTAATCTATTATACTACGTATACACTTTTCTACCCACAGTAATCAGAGGTCATCTTTTGTTCAAGTTTCAGCATTGATTACTTTTCAAAAACATCCTTACTTGTGGTATTTCAAGACACAGAAGTCTTGAAGTACCACAGAACTTCAAAATGATGAAAGACTCCCTTTCCTGCCTGAGCCAAGACTCAGAAGATTAAATTTGGTGCTAGATTATGATTATTATCAATGTATACCTTAAATTAGAGTGAACACTGAAACACAGTAAACATACATTAATATAGTTACAGAAAAGTCTCAGGTCTCAAAGTGTCAGGAAACAATCATTTTGCGTCGGGTTACTCGACTATCTACAGTGTAATAGTGCATGCTACAACGGCTCCATTTCAAATTGTAACTTCTGCAATGGCACTGTGAAGCAGAACACAGCCAATAGCTTGATATTCTAACATGGTTTTGCTCTGCAAAACTTTCACCAGCACATCAGACTCGGACGTTAGTTGAGTGAGTAATGGAGTGGAAAGGATTATAGATTTCAGTGTTGGTTGCTCTTCGGCCATGCCTGTTTAGTGACTTTCAGTTTTGAAATTAGAATATTTTCCAGTTACAGATCAATCCAGTGATCCACAGAGGTTCATGCCAGCAAAATTGACTCAATTCTGATTGCTGTTGGTTTAGTTAGAAGTGTATTATATTTATAAAGAATGTTCCTTGGTATTAATATAAGGACACCACTCATATAAATGAACTAAACACTGTATGTCCACCAGACTCAAAGCAAGTACAGCAGCATGGTATCGACCAACTCCCAACTTCGCCAGGACATTGACACCATGAGAGGAGAGAAACAGACATTTCTGCAGCTACACAACAAACTCCAGAGGGTTCGGATTTCAATTGAAGAGTGTATTTCAATGTTATCAGTCTCCAAAGCTAGATTTAAAGCTAGTTCTTAACCTTGGGTTTATTCCTCAGGAGTTATTGGCCACAAGGCATGAGAAGCAAAGTGTTTTGGAAGAGGCCATAGAAAACATGGATATGAGGTACCATTCCCTTTCTCTCTTCAATACAGAAAAAAGGTTATTGACGAAATCCATTGTCCATGGGGAGATGTAAAGCTAGCGGTGCACATTCCATTAAATAAAACGTAGTGAAGTAGAGGAATGTCTGCAATGTAGATAGGAACCTGCTCCTTTTTTTTCAACACCTCAGCCCAGCCTTTTGTGCTGCTGTGTGGATGTGTCAAAGGCACTTCGCTCACACTGGACGATGCTGAGGCTCACTGATGTCAAAACCAAATCTTTCTGACACGTTTTCATCCCGCTGCGTGCAGGGAGGAGGCCCGGGTGCGAGCGGTCCGATCACATGACCAGCGGGTGAAGGACTGCGAGAGTCACGCCGACGAGACGAGAGAGCTCCAGAGAACGTTTTGCCATGCTCTGAAAATGGAGCAGTTCCTTCAGGACAAGACCAAAGTCAGACAACACGACGAAGGCTTTCTCAAAGCCGAGGAGAAGAGAGGTGTGCCGCCTATTCATATCCCACTTTTCTCACAAACCGTACGCTGTTCCCCAGAAACCCATTTATAATATATTTGTATTCAAATAGGGAAAGGTTAACTGCTGAACATCAGAGGTAATATGCCCTCTGTGAGGAAGGGTTGTGTCACTGCTGTTCTACATTGTCTCCTACCTCTCCCATTAAATACTAATTCCCTGTGAGAACACCATAGGATATGGTAGATGGACTGTGTTATTTCCGCAGCCTCTTCAACATTCCTCCTGAAAGACATATGCCCAAATGGTCAAATCATGATCATTAGCTGTCTCTTGATTAACATAATAAGTGGCATTCTGAAGACTTCATTCGTGCTTTTATCTCCACTGTGCCGTCCTTACCATTTGTACTGCATGGACAAAGAATGACTCAAGTTCAATTATGAGATCCTTGATAAAAAGAGCCAAACTAAGAGGTTTCTCCATACTTCTTATCAGAACAGATTAGAATGTGTATGAATGGGCTGCTTGTTAGTCTATTGTCATTCTATACATACCTTGTTTGTTCCACTCATTCATACAGGGTTCATCTTTGTTCACGATCCCCACTGTCAGTTTTTCCATTAAATCTGTTAATGGATATTTACGTTATTTGCTCTGCACCTGGATTTGTGACATAACCCCTCTTCTTCTTGGCCCCATTTGGATGATTTCAAATCTTAATTCTGTCACAGTGAGTGCATGAGGGTGAACCCAAATGCAGAGAGACAAAGGCAGGCTCACAAAACACAAAGTATTTATTTGTCCAAAAACTCTCGATACTCACACAAAGAATACACAAAAAGAATCTGACCAAGACTAACTAGGAAAGGACCCGTTAAATACCCACAAGGACCAAACTAGACATGGGTGACACCAACTAAAATAAAACAAAACTGAAAACCTCACACAAACACTTAACAAGACACAAGTGCAGGTAAACACACAGACACCGGGAGAACATGGGGAAAACACTGGGACACATATGTGGCCGGGACACATTCCTTCCATCTTCCACTTTAAAGACCATAGATGTAACTAAAGGAGAATGGTAGGAGCTGGTCGGAGCCACGCTAATTTTCTACTATCCAGTCATGTTAGATTGGGGTTTACTTTACAGAGAAGAAACAGAAATGCTCTTGTTCTACCCCTCTCTTGAAAGAGACAAATGATATGAGGCCAGTCAGGCCAGGCAGGCCTGTGATAACGTTGCCCAAGGCCTTGTTATGTTGTAAGGCAAGCCCTAGGATGTATCACAATGCCAACAGCATTTTAACAGCCAGTGAGAAAGAGGGGTTTGTGCTCGCACACTTGTCTTTTCCACTCTCTCAACTCTTCTTCATGTAACTGTCTCTTTCTCAGAGTTGCAGGAACGAGAGAGCAAGGTGGGGCAGCAGGTGCAACTTAATGATTATGAGGTTGCGGCGGAGAAGATTGGAGACATTGTGGAGCGCAGGATCAAGAGGAGGACGAGGGCATATCAGCAGAAAGGTGGGGCAGCTGAGCGATCCACTCCCCTGGAAGTTACTGAGGATGTGGAGGAGAGGAGACGGCCCTTCCTGTGGGAGTCAGGTAGGGAAGATGAACACTTTACATCCCACTGAAAATAACATTATCACGGTATGTTAGCCATCCAATTCTCACAATACGTTTTCACAAAAATCTCGGTTGGGTCAGTCATGTGTTTCTTTTTCAAGCATTGTAGCATAAATTTGAGACAACCAATCTATCTTCTAGATATACAAAAGAACTGCTGTGTTTAGGTTTTATATCACGTACGTACACATTCTGTGTCTTACTTGCAGCCACCAGTAAAAAGACCACTGTTATCATTTGTTATTTAAAAAATTAATAATTAGGGGAGCAGCTTTCCCAGATAGCTCACAGGGGAAATACAAATTGCCCCTCTACTTTGAAAAAAACAAGAGCAGGAAGTGAGAAACTGAAAGATGCTTTCCCATGAAATGACAGATTGGACACGCGCACATTTAAACATTCCAAAGACCCTTTGAGAGATAGCCGCAATAATTTAAAAGCCTCAGGACTTGAAAACTAGACCAGGCAGCCTTGACAAGAGACCTTCTTCTCCGTGTGTGAGGAAAAAGCCACTCAAGTTTGAAAAGCTGCTGAAAAAGGGAATTCCAAGAGTGTCAGGAAACTGAGGAGGAATATAATTGGAGAGATAACTCCTAACTTTCTGTTTGTTAGCAATACCTTGTGGCTTCTCTCACCTCCAAACTCTGCCTCCAATTATAAAGAAATAATGCCTCTGCTGTGCCCAATGAGCCCATTATGCTCATCCACCACTCATTACCTCCAAATATAGAAAACGCATGCGGAGTCATTGCATTCTAGTGTAAACATGTAGCCCTCTGCTGTAATTGCATTAAAACAATAGCCATTGCATTGCATCAGCCTTGTGAGCACCTAAGGCAGAGTTTGGGTCAGCCACACTGATTAACCATCCAGTGGCATGTCAGTCACGGCCAGGCAGGGGCACACTGATGTATTGTGGTTGACACAATGAGGATGGAGGAGGGCCCCTCAGGCGAAGAGTCCTGTCCCTCAAGTGACTCTCCAGGGACTGGAGACTCCAGTTGCTGGCAGGTAGACCCAGCTAGACTGCCCCTATCCACCACACCCCCAAAAAAGGAAACACCAACCCCCACTAACAACCACATATTCTCTCTCCTCTCTGCAAGGGCACTTTGCCTCAGGAGAGAGGAGCACAGCTACTGGGATTGGACCCCATGCATTTTAAATGCAGGTTGTTGCAAAAGGTACCTAAAGGCTCCAAGCTCAGCTGGAAGATAAGAACCAAAGATTCACTGGTCCCATTGGGATCTAAGTGTGAAATTCCAGCATCAAACAGATACACAACTACATCGGGCATGCTCTGCAAATGTGACTTAGTCAGCTTTACTTTACCTGGTTTGGTATTAAAGTTCACCTTTCCCTTGTGCCGACCATTGTGTGTGTAAATAAAACCGTTTTACCGCAGTACAGTCAAGGAGCTGGGGGGAGTGTGACATAGGCAGCAAGCAGAATTTCCTAGAGGAGTATGTGCACCTGCAAGTCTTAGTGTTTGGAGATATCACTACTGCCCCAGTGCTCTGCAAGGATTTTCTCAGAAAATATGTCCATTATAGTTTCTTAGCATCAACAGACCCTTTTGCGTTTTCAATTTGTTTTGTGCAATTGACGATAATGTCACCTGCCTTCTGACACTGACCAAATTGCTTTTCTAGGAATATGCTTTCTTTGAATAGAGCACGGATGAATTGCGTCAAAAAATATACACTGCTAGGAGTCAACGAGAGGCCGTCTCTGAACCCCTTGTGTGTTTGTGTGTCTAAGTGAATGGAGCCCTCTCTGCATGTCAACTACAGTAAACGATTCAGGGTACATGTTAATCCTGGCTCTTAAAGAATATTGAACCTGTGCTTGTGTTTCATGAAAGAATCTCCAAATGTGGCTTAGAACTATTCAAAGCAAAAACACTCAAGCTCTCATGTTCCACATGAATCTGTGTGTGGTGTCAGATTTTCCTTTGCATTTCTTCACATTTCTTTGTGTGGTAATATTGCATCTTGCTATTGCATATTGCATTCCCAATCGTCATACTTTAGATTACTGTACATTACTGAGGCAGTAATGATCCCTCCTTTCATCCCATCCCACTGCAAACACTGAGACTTGCAGGTGCACACACTCCTCTTGGGAACTCAGCTGGCTGCCTACGTCACACTCCCCCCAGCTCCTTGACTGTACTGCGGTAAAACTCTGAACGGTTTTATTTACACACACAGTCACAGTGGTCGGTACTAGGGAAAGAAGTATGACTCCATCGGCCATCCCTGTACCCAATGTCTCCCCCCAGTCAGTAGGAGGCGCTCTACCCTGGTGGGACCCATGTTCAGAGCTGCGGCGGGAGGTGGAGGGGATGCCGAGCGCAGGGGGAGGAGGCTGACGGAGCACAGGAGGCGCTCCACCCTGCTCCTCGGGCTGTTTTCCGAGGAGCAGGAGAGGCTGAGGGAGCTGGCCCAGAGAGCCCTGGAGGAGGAGCGCCGGGGTCAGCACGCACGGACATCTGGCTTTGACGCGGAACTCTTTTACACAGTGTACATGGAGAGTAAGAGACAGTCTCTCGCACATATGAACCACAGATTGGTACCGACCAGGAATGAAATGCCATGGTTTGCACACATGGGCCGCTATTTCTAAACTGTAGCCATTCTAAGATTATAAGACTCTAAATATGTTTTGTATCTGACTCTGTTGATCGTCCGATGCATGTTGGGGTTGGGAGTTCACTTAATTTGACCCATTATTATATCATTGTTTAAAGGTACTTGGTTGGTCATTGACAGACCACCAATTAAGGCCATGGTTATTTTACTCTCTACTAGGATTGTATCCAAACCCTTTTCCTAATTTAATTTCCCATCACACACACTCATATATGACATGGCTTATATACTTAAACATTTAGCAAACTGCAGAAAGAGAACTCTTGAATAAAGAATCCAGTTGCAAAGACATTTTGAATAAATAATTGCTTTTCTTATATTACCCCTTAGCAAATCACTATGCATTCCATGATAATGACCACCCTCCTACTATTTTCTGGTATTAAATGGCAGGGACTATTTATGTTAATGGCACAAATTACAGCACTCAAGGATTTCTCTGTGTGCTTGAAATTCATGAAAATCCAATACATGATTTATTCTCTGTAAATTCTCTATTATGGACACTTTCCCTACAGAAACGAGACATTCAGTAAAGCGTTTTAGTTTGATTTGTTCCTTTTGAAATATGACATCTGGAGCAATGTGGCCTCTCCTGATCACTGCTTTCAGTTAATCCATTCTCGTTTTGTTTGTCTTTTCTTCTGTAAGGGGAAGACGAAAACTTTGCCCTCTTCAATTATGTATTGGAGCAGAGCAGAATGATTGAGGAGACAACCAAAGACTTGGAGCAGGTATAGAGCCTGGAGCACTGTGAGCAGGGGCCCGTAGCCCAAGAGATATCAGGTGTCAGATGCACATGCATTTGACAGAAGATTCAAAACACTGACAAAAGCTCAAATCCACTGTGCTGATCCTCTAAACTATCAACTGAACACCATCAGAGTAAAGATGCACAATTAACAAGATGTACAGTTCATGTTATGGTTCCCACACTTTTTTGTGTCGGAAGTGTTCAAGAAGGAAGAGCTCCTAGCTGTATTACGCCATTTGCAGCTGTGCAGTCAGAGAGCAATGTTTAATTAGCACAGGCTTGCACTGGAATGAGGTTGAGACTTAGCTAATGTATGGTGCTGCTCCAAGCTCCTGTTCTCTACAGGAACCGTCTGATATAGGCTCTTATATAGTAATTGCCAGTAGTGAGAATAGGAGAGAGAAAGATAAATATATTACATTTGTAGGTGTGTCTTTCCTTGATTTTCCCTTGCTGCTTAGAGTTTTCAGGGAAAAGCTGCGTGTCGATAAAGCACAGCAGGACACCTGATTCCTTAAGGATACAGTACTGGTCTGATAAAGGGGAATTGGTTAATTGGTAATTAAGTGGCTGTGTTCTGTTGTAGTTGAAACAAAGTATTGATGAAGAGAAAGCTGCCACTGAAAGACGTCTGAGCAGGGAGAGAGCAAGAGACCTAGAGCTGAAGTGCCAACAAGCCGTCCAGTCCTCTGGAAAACTCCAAACAGATGTGGAAGAGTACAGGAGGATCCTTAGCCTTGTCAAATCAGGTATGCACCACCTTTGGCATTTGGAACCATTCCAGTAAACAAGGTTGTAGAACAAGCTAAAGACCAGAAATGATGACTGATGTTTGTGCTCCCTATAAAAACACAATGGTTGCCTTGTTATCCTTTCAAACTTGGATCTAAGCTTCAAAACAATTCCTACCCTTGTTATGTACATCTTCACAAGTGTCCAGCATTGGGAGCTAACTCCTCACTAAAACTATAACTCACTACAGCATGGCTCTTTTCATCCCTGCTGGAGCCTGTACTTCTAAACCATGCTGGGTATGCTAGTAAACCTGTCAGCTCTCCACTCTTGTTTAGATGACTACATTTCCTGGGATCCCTTTTTAATGAGGTCCACCTCTGGGGATGGTGGTTCACTGGTTGACTAATAAACATTCCACTTTATCTGACCTTAATGTCGATGAATCCTCCTGGGTTCACTTGAGGGCTGGTGAAGGCCTTGTTGCACCAAATGAGATGTGACTGACCTTTGTGTCTCTCTATCTCTCTCTCTCTGTCTGTGTCCGCCCCTCTCTCTCTCTCTCTCTCTCTCTCTCTCTCTCTCTCTCTCTCGCTCACGCATACCATTGTCCCCTCCTGAATGACTGTGGACAGTTATCATACTACAGTACGTCATACTGCACTATCCACAGAACTACATGCAATGTCTGGATGTTTGCGCATGTGTGTGTGTGTGGTTATGCCTGAATGCATGTCTGCGCACACTTTAACATTTGAAAATGTTATTCATAACATGCTCCGACACCTCAAGGCACTGTAGATTCTAAGACAGGGCTTTCCCATTTATCCGGGCTGGAGGAAGCTCTCATGCAGACAATAAAAAAATGCGGTACTGTGTGTCCACCTTGAAATGGAGAGAAACCCCAAGAGACAGAAACAGAGAAACCTACTTCCACATCACCTTGGCCTGCCATGCTCTCATCTAAATATAGACACAGCAGAGGTCTGCAAATGTGTTGATTTTGCATGAAAGAACACTGATACCCCATGTTTACATTTGGAATTTGATGGGAATGCAAATGTAAACTTTACAAAAGGAAGTGATTATTTACAGAACTCTGCACTCAATGATGAAGCCCCACAGCAATATATCAAATCGTATTTTCATGCAAATTTCCAGTGTGCCCTCACCATCCTATTCTGCCCCCTCCTTCAGCTCTCACAAATCAAATTAGGATCAATGTTAGGTCCGATGTTTTGCATGTCTGTGACGCCAGCCTGGAACCGACCCCGGGCCCGCCTTTCTGGGAGGCCCGGGGACGGACTCGTCACCTGCTTGCTTTCTTAGCTTGTGTGCCAGAGGAAACTCAAGACTGTGTTGGAGCAGCAGCAGAACTAAACCCAATCTTATTTGCATATAAATGCATGCCCCACATTATTGTCTGTCGAGAAGAACGTAGCCATTGTTATCCTTTTATGAGATACCCGTGACATTAGCTTCTCCAGACGAGAGAGGAAGTTGCAGACCCCAGAAACCTGATTATAACTGGAACTCAAAGCTGATTTGGAATCAACCTCATGCTCTTGTGAAGAGGCATTTCAGTATTCTCTTGCTGTTGCGCAACAAATGCAGGCTACTTTGTATGACTGAAAGAAGGTAGATCCGCTGTTGAACAGCAAAGCCAGCCATCCCCTAGCTGATGTTAACGTTTACGACTCACTGCATGCCAAACACTTTTGAATGAATGATTTAACAAATACCCCACCCCCCCCCCTTCAAACGAGTTTAAAATATATATTTTAAATGCAGTTTGAAGGATGCGCAAGGCATCACATACAATTTAGAATAATCTTTAGCATGCATGTTGTGAATAAGCCTATGCACTCCTAAACTTGGTCCCTGTGTGTAGGTAATCAGTTATTCACTGTGTTTCTGTCTGCACAGGTGTGGAGGCCATGGGGAGAGCAGCTGGGGTCCACTCTCCTGGGAGTGTGATTGGCGGAGAGTGGACACATGACACGGTGACCAGGGCCGTCCTCAGTCTGCTGGGACAGACTGAACTACGGACGACAGACCTGATGACAGCACGCTACTACCAGAGACACAGGGTCAGGCTCCGAGAGACGCTGGCGTCAAAGTTCAGCCACAACCTTGTAGAGATGGGGCTTTGAACAGACTCATGAGCCTCCAATGTACATGTCACAAGTCATTTTTTGCGTTGTATTCCAAGGATTCAGAAAGGGCTGCTGGGATTTCCATCACCTCTGTTCTGGGGATATTCCCACACGTGGCACCAAATGTTCATGTCCAGGCCCCATCTACAAGGTAATGCTAGATATCCTATAGCTAAACAAAAATGCTGTTCATCCCTGCTTAGCAAAAGTCCAGATGTCTTTTTTTCTTCAGGCAAAGCCTGACAGTTAAATCCAGTAATCCAACACAGTGATAGATTACTGCAGCCTCTAGTCATTCAATAAGTAGATATTGATCCCATGATATTACACCCGAAGGAAGAGGTCAGCTCATCACGGGCATCAGAGACTAGAAAAGGAGTTTGACAGCCTTGATGAAGGTTTCAGTGTCCATTATTACACCCATCCGGAAGTGTCAACACCTGTCTGTGCTCTCTCTCTAAAGTGATGTGCCTCTCCAAGTGAAAGATCAGAAAGTGTGATTACGCAGCCATTCCAGTAGGTTTTTATTACTCTCCTGGAACCATGGGCCAGACGTTTGAACAGATGTCTTTCATTCGTTTACAACCCTCATGAGTCAGTAATGTTCAGGTACCATTCTGTTAGTGTCTGTCTCCTACCGACTGGAAAAGGACTGAGCAGATATATCCAAACTGAAAGGGGATGTCATCTTCTAATCGTCTTGTCTCTGCGGGTCAATATCTCTGACTCTTTCAGGGTCGGGTGATACAGCTGAGCGCGGGGCTGGTCTGCAGCTAATAACGCATTTGTACATTGAGCTGCCTTCTGTCAACCTTCAAATTAGGATGGAAATCCTGTGTATCGATGATATTCTGCATAAGGGCTGACCAATACATGACCAAACCAACACATCAATTGCAGTCCTAAGTTAGCTATCCAATATGCTAGCAAAAGAAGGCCAAGCCTCAGAATCAATCTTCTGTCATTGATCGACTCACAAACAGATGGTTCCAGGCCAGACTGGGATGAGACCAGTGGTGTGGCTCTGAGGACTGGCTCAGTGTTCCTCACACTCTTGATGAGAAATGAAGGCAGTCTGGGAACCAAACATCTAATGTCTTGTGGTGACCATCCCCTCTCCTTCTGTGTCAGTTTCTCAGTTTCTTGCTCCAGTGGAGCAGTCACCCACCAGCCATCTGTCTGGGATGCAGAATGGGCTGGTGTGTGTCTGGCTAATGCCCGCCTGTCAGAGATCAAGCTCGGCTTCTTTCACCGTGCCCATCTGGGAGGAAAGTAGTCGCAGTGATGCTAACCATATGTGGGATGAGGTGTGTTTGATTGCATTCCCGGGTTAGTTGTTTCTCTCCTTAGTCATCAGTCCTTGTCAGTCAGGGAGGGAAGTAGGCTTTTTTTCTACGGGACTCAGTGAGATGATGCAACCATGTGCAGTGGTGTCAACCACGCCGTGTGAATGTCAAGATGAACTCTTTGGAGATTGTGTTGAAAGCAATGGATCTGTGCAAGGCTTCTGAGAGTCAGGAAGCCGAAACACGAGACGCCTCATCTCAGGTTTGATTCTCATCTGAGCTCTAAAATGTCCCTCTGATCCTTGTTTTCCCCCCCTCAGCCTGCGTGCTGACACTGAGGAGGACAATGAAGAGGAGGAGCTGAGGCCGCTGTCCCGGGAGGAGCTCCAGAAGACAGTGCTCACCATGGTACAGTAAAGCCCTGGGCCTCTCTCTCCTCAACAGCTCGGTCTGTGCTTCCAAACCAGGTTGTTTTGTTCCCAGGTGATCCGAGCTGGGTGTGAAATAGATAACATGGTCATTATGGCATCCAATTGCTTTGAAGTTCAGCATTGCTTTTTTAAAGACAGATCTGATGTGTCCATCATGCCCCAAAGAAAGCCAGGATAAAGATAGCGGAACACCTTAGTTAAGTTCACACAGCACACTTCTACATACTCCCTAGAAGACTTATTATTTAAGAGCCTAATTTAGCTGGCATTTAAGGTTATCATTTATTCTTGCCAAAATTAATCAATGACATTTGGGTTCATATTTAGATCTCTGTATTAGGCAAAAGTGCTGATGACGAATCAGGTTGGAGAAAAACCAACCTAGAATAGTTTCATCAGGACTCCCAATTCCACTCTGGCCTTTTGCCTGGATGAAATATTAAACCTGAAGGCTTGACAAAATGATGGCATCTGATCAATTAATGATGGACTTCCAAGTGCAAGGGAAATAGAAAGCCGTTACGTCCTCTTTCATCTTGCTAAAAGAGAGTGATGTTGTGGAATATTTATAATCTAGCAATTAGACTGGGCCTGTAAAGAGTATCAGGTCTGACAAATTGCTCGTCAGCTGAAAGAGACAGTTCCATTCATAGTGAGCACTGTACACACTTGGGTCTCCATGTCTGACTCAACAGAGTTATGTAATTGGTAGACATGGTTTTCCCATGTCACTTTGTTTAGTCTCTTTTTCTATCTGTTTTACACTCCCCTCCTAATTTACAGCCCAATAATAACTCACATTTGCCAGCTACCGTACAATTTATTGGATTTTGTCACAACAGTACCTTCCAGCTGAACAAAATGTGCCCATGCACCCGTTTTGACCCGAAGCCCATCAATCTTACATCAGTACAAGTCAGATATCAGTTGCCCCCTGTGTTTTCTTCTTTGAGATGTTCTAACTGCATACGTTTTCCCAGAGGAAACTGATTATAGATGTAATCTGCTATATTGGAGGGATGGTAGTCCGTACGAACAGGTGTGTTATCCAGCCCCTCGATCTCTGGGCTGTGGAAATGAGGGTCACATGTGGGCTCCAGGCTTCCCTCGCTACACTGTGTGACTGCTAGGGTATAGATATGAAACCAAAAGACAGTCTTCACTTACCTCCCCTTGTAATACCATGAGATGTGACTCACTGGTGCGTGAAGCCAATACAAAATTCTGATGGGAATCCAACCATATTGACGGTGTATCACGTTTGTTTGTTTTTTGGCATGGAAACTGGCTTCACTTTATGGTTGATGTAGCCCTCACCCACCCAGGATCAATGTCTAAATAGTTTTCACTACGCTGACAGGGTTCACTCAAGTGATGTTATATTGTGTGTTAATACATTTTTCTTGCTACAGTACATGATGCCATGACAGCAATTTCAATTCAATACTTGGCATAATTGCATACAATTTATACCCCCAGGTAGCTCGTAAGGAAGCCTGATTCTTTGTGATGTGTATTTCGATGGTGAGTCAGACCCCAGGACCATGACATCATCATGTGGAGGAGCTTTGATAATCACCCTACCAGACATCAAGATCCACTACACTGCAAGAAAGAATATATGTAGTAAAGTGAATGGCATCAGATGTGCACCCCTTCATGTATGATCATTTGAATTCCTTTGTTCAATTCAAGTTTGTTTTTGGCTCATGAGAATACTAGTACTGGCTGTCCTTGACACAATAAATCATATGAGTTAGAGAGGGTGTTGATGTCAAAGTTTGAGTGAATTGCTCAGTCCAACTGTTAATTTGATTACCTTCAGCTGCTCATGGTCCTGTAATAATGTCCAAAAAGTGCATGCTTCAAATGATAAAGTAAAGCATGGACAATGAATCGCTCCTTGTTTTTGTACCACAATCAAACACACACACACACATGCTCAAACAAATGCAGACACGCTCAGACAGAGGCACACACACACACACACATCCATGTCAAATAACAAAAGATACCCATTACAATCGTAGATAATCATAAGTCATGTCATTGTCGTCGTAATGAACAAGGGTTTGAGTCAGAGCTTCCTTCCCCTTGCTCTGTCCTCACTGCCGCAGTTACACTGCTCAAGCTCCCCTCCACACAAGCCTCTCTGTGGCGGACTACGTCCAGGTTCATTTGGCTGGCAGGGAACGATCCGTTTTGCCAAGCTCAGCATTTACATTTAGCAGACGCTCTTATCCAGAGCGACTTACAGTAAGTACAGGAACATTCTCCCCGAAGTAGTGTGAAGTGCCTTAACCAATGACACAATGTCATTTGGCACAGCCAGGAATCGAACCAACAACCTTCTGATTAATAGCCCAACTCCCTAACCGCTCAGCGATCTGACTCCCAGCAGTGGCACACATCTGCCAGAGGGGCGTCAGCATGGCGCTCTACCTCTGCTAGGCATTTGGCAGGAGCCCTTTTTTTACACGCATCACAGCCAAATGACTTCTGACGAATTAAGCTGTGATCAAATGAATAAATAAATCAAAGTGAGAAGCCTCATTCGGCAATGTAAAGACCCACCACAGGGGGAAATGAGTCAGAAAGTATTGGTGGCCCGTTTTTCTGAACAATGTATTTTGTCAGACTGGTGAGGGTGCAGGTCTGAACACAGTTCTAGGCTGTGTGCTCTGTGTCTCCCTACCGGGTTCCTGTCTTCCCCTATCACACAAACACAGGTATTGCTCAACTAGAGTTCAGCTTTTCTCTTGACAGCGTAATAACAGCAGATTCCTCCACGCACTGTACTTTTCATCCGTTGTGATAGAAGGGAGCTGTAATTAAGAAAACGGTGAAAATGACTGCCTCCCACGCTTTCTGCTCGCATTAGCTGTTGTCACTGTCACCTCGCTTCCATCTCCTCGGCAGTCTGCTCTCCCTCCACCTCTGAACGTAGCGCTGAGCTGAGCTGAGGCAGGGGTAGTACGTTATCAGTCCCAGAGCTGGTGACTTGTGTGACTGTGCTGCCGCTGAGTCCAGAACCTCAGACTTTAGCTCTGATTGGCACAGATGCTGTGGAATTGTGACCACCTCTGTGATCTGAATTTCCCTCAGGGATAAGTGGATGAAAGCAGCAAGATAACAAGTCTTAACAAGATCTGGTTAGGCTATTGTGTGTCTGATTGTAGTGGGTGAGACAAAGCACACAAAGCACACCCAGGAATTTCACTGTATTTTTAATTAGTACTGCTCCATGACTGATTTCAACCAAATATGACCAGGGTAGAATATACAGATCAGTACATACTGTATGTAATATATATGTTTGTCCGTTGTGGGGTTGTTGGAAAACACCATGGAGTATATCTAGTTTTGTGGTATCCTGCTGCAGTAGGTTGACTGAAGTGTGTATGTGCGCATGTACAGAATGTCAGTGTGGAAGTAGTCATGCATCCTGTATTCTCTCTTGTGCAGACTCAACATGTTCTTTGTGTGTTCCGAGGACATGACAGATGCCCATGTCCACGCCAGCATTTGGCTGGTCCATCTGAGCTTGTTTGCTCCCCTGCCCTCACCATTACGGCTCTCCAACACAACAAGCCAGCGGGGTGATGGACTGCACCTGTCAGCCCTATGACTAAATGAGAGTATGAGATCCACATGTGATTTATGAGAAAGTCAATAAAAATCCCTGGATGAATTATTAAAGAATGGAGAAGAAAAGGTGTCCATTTTGCTGAATCACAGCAACAGAAACAAACAGTACAGTAGACTAGTTAACGGCCGTGTTGCTGTATCTGCCCCAGCCCCTGTATGTGTGTCCATGTGACGGTGAGGGAAGGGGTTTGGTCTGCAAGTGCATGTGGTGTCTGGGAGTGAGTCTGACAGTTCACAAGCATTAAAGGAATAAAGTCAAGAGATGAGCGGTCAGCTCTCTTCAGAACTTTCTGTTTTGATGTTTATTGATATAAAACCTGTCATATCTAGCAGCTGTGGATGAATGGGCTATTGGTCATGTTCTGTTGCAGTAGAAGACAGTATGCCCTCCATGTGTTTTGACTTAAATTAAATTGATACTTTATCTAACCTTTTGTGAGTTACTTTTTCACAAAATATCAGTTTGATTAATGTTGGTCCCAGAAAACATACTGCAGTAAGCAGGGCAGCTTGCTTTGTGCCTTCACCCTCTCTTTCTAAAGGTGAGAGTGAAGGCAGAGATGGATGGGATGTCGTGGTGAACTGAAAACTTGAAATTGAATGTGACATGTTGCCTGTGTCATTCCCATCCCGCTCTGTTCCAAGAACACACACAAGAGAGAGGTGAGAGCCAAGGGTAAGGGTGCAAGACATGAACTGTGTGTGTGTGTGTATGTGTGTGTGTGTGTGTGTATTTCAGTGTGTATGGGGCTGTGTGTGTACTGTGGCCTTTCACTGATGTATTCAGGTCTGGTCAGACCCAAGTGTCCCTGCTGGCTACAAAGCACTTTCATTTACTGGAATTTGACCACAATTTTGAGGGAAAGCGCAAATGCAATGTGGCATAGAAGGCACTGTCTGTAATATCAACATAAGGAGGAATGTAATGGTACCTTGGCTGTAGCAGGGTCCAGCTGGATACAGAGGGATTAGCTAATACACCTGTGACCATATCAGAGACGTGTTGTGAAAGATGCTTTGTGTCTTCCCAAACAGGTAGTTGTATTGATCCCTTAACAGGTTCAAACATCGATTGGTCTGGTAGAAGAGACATTGTGACATAGGGAAATACACTAAGAGAATTAAGATAGAATACCGTTTTAAAACTGTGTTGCTGGGCAGCACATGTGGTGAACACAGTAGCTGCCCCAATTAGTTTTTGATTGAATTCTCTCGTCAAAATGTCATGCAGCATGTCATAATAAGGGTTGAGGTGAGTAGGTTTGCCCCCCCTCCACCCCCCTTCCAGCCCGCTCCACACACACACACACACATACACACACATATACACCCCTTGCCCTTTAACACAACCAAGCACAACTTGATTCAGGTATCCAGTCAACACAAATAAAATGCTTTTCAAAAATATACTTTAATACAGACAATATTTTAAATACTGGCGTGCATCTATTGCATTACGTTTAAATTCTGGTCAATTAAAACTTGAGACAAATAAATCTTTACACTGAATACATACAGCAGAACTGTCAACATGCAGTGGAAAGTACAATACAACATACACGAGATTCAGGGACAAATGAGAGAATGGGAAGACCACTTATCTGTACACCTTGAAACTATTTCCTGAACTTTATCAGCATGCACTGCAACCTGTAATCCCTAGCCCAAATATTTCCAAAGCAGTTCTGTTGATTTATTTCTTGTCTGTGACTTTCAAGGCAAAGGTTGCCTCCTTCAAAACCACTGTATAACTCACCAAAAGTTGAGTAGTGCCATATTGCTGTGTGTGTGTATGCATGTTTGTCAATCTTGGGAGAGATTAGAGGTAAAGTGAGTTAGACGTGGAAGGAGAGAAAGTGTGTGTGTGTGTGTGTCTATCTGTATGTGCTAACCTGTATCTGGAGTGTGTTTGGCTGAGATCCTGAATAAACAAAAAGTATGCTAAATGGACACATTTATATACATTTGTATATGTGTTCATGGACGCTTGAGTCATGCAATATAATTGAGTTGTCTCTGTAAATAATTAGCATCATTGCTAAACCTGTATAATGACAGCACAGCAATAAGAACAAAAACAGTTCTGTGTACAGAGATATTTTAAGAGAAACACAGAAAGTCACCTCAAAGCTTGTTGCTACATCTACAGTAACTAGCTCCAGAAGTCAACACAGTGTCACAGTATATTGTCCTAATATTGCTGTGCAGCCCATGCTTAGTGATCATCATTGCTTTTTGTACATGGCTGGTTACCTAAGCTAATATTGAGCTACAGTTGGCTAAATGTTCACAATTGAAACCATTCACAGTGCCCATACAGTATGCAGTATCTCTATACAGACAATATACACAGTGTGTGTGGATGTGTTTGCATATGCAGTCCCGGTTCTTTCTATAGGCAACATAGGCAGCCGCCTAGGGTGCATGAAGAGGGGGGTGGCCCAATTTCCCAAGTGCATCCATTTAAATGAACCTTCCTGCTGTCCTTGAGTTTCAAACGCACGACCAGCAGAGGGCGCCAACTGCGGCATGTCATATGTCCGTGTTGTGGTTCACCATTGGGGGGGGGGGCAGGGGGGGGACGTAAACCTTGCCTAGGGCGCCAAATGTGCTAGGACCGGCACTGTGCATACGTGTGTGTGGATGTGTGCGTGTGGATGTGCTTTTGTGTGAATGTATCTTTCTTTGTGTGTGGGACACACATACTTGTTGGCTCTTCCTGAATATCCTCCTCCCTGTAAGTCTGGGCTGGGGCAGCTAGGGGGATCACCCAGTCCCATAGACTAGTATAGTCTTTGTTAGGGGGGGTGAAAGCTTTGACCATATCTCATCTGCTCGAGAAAGACTAAGTCCATCCAGATTTAGAAAGCCTCCCCCTGACCCTGCAGTGGAGGTGAATGTATACACTATACCATAGTAAGATAGTGAAACTGCATAGAAATACAATGCCATTCTTAGCAGTCCTCTATCGTGGGGCTTCAAAGAGAGGACAAGACAGAGATGAAAGCAAGTTGAATATGAATGGTAAAGACCAGACAGGCAGACCTTCGCCTAGTGAGTTTGGGTTGTGTGTGTGTTTGAATTGAGAAGCCCAGTCCCAACACATGCTTTCTCTGAAAACTCTTTTGATGTCGATGGCTAGGGAGACAGGTTTGATCATGAATCCCAAAAAGCTAACATTTGATTTCTAATGTGTAAAATTGCTTTCAGTCTGCGAGTTGTGCTCTGCTTTCGACCCAGTTCCTTTCATGCTGTGATAGAAGGGTAGAGGATATGGGGCTGTTGATGGGGGATCAAGCGTGTGGAAACATGTCATTAGGGCTGGACGTGGTGGTGGTGAGAGGACACTGCTGAGTCTTAGAGCGTCTGCCTGGGAGTTAGCTGGAGTAAGTAGGAGAGCTAGGAATGTTTGCTTTCGGAGGATGGAGTTTCCTGACTGTCTATATGGGGCACACTTTGTTTTCCGGGATGGGAAGCTGGGCAGAGGAGCTACACTCACTGGGTTGTTCGTCTGACTTGGTGGCCGCTGTGCCATCCATTGGGATGCGGGCTGCGATAGCCGACATCTCGCCCGTCTGACTTTCCGCCGTTATACCTGGTCGCTCAGAGGTCTGGCCGAGGTTGCCTTCCGGTATGGTCCCCTTGCCGGTGAAGAGCTTAATCAGGCACTTCCTGAACTGAACAAAAGTCAAAGGGCATTAGAACAGTCAAAAGGAAAATTAAGTTGAGGTTACTTTTGGACTCACTTATTTCTCTTATCTCTCCTTTGGACACAAGAGGAAATGTGCTATGTTAAGTTCACCTTGCCTCCCTTTTACTCGACTTTCTAGCCTACAAATGTACGGTCTGACACAATCGTGGAACTATTGGATTAGTAGCAGATGGCTTAGCTGAAATGATGACCAATCTGCTCAGCCTCAGATTGAGTAGAGACCAATAAGGACAAACACATGCCTCAATGGTGGCACACATGTCTACCATTAGCAGGTGTTACAGCGTGGGCAACGCAGTCACATCGATGCTCTGTTCATTGCTCTTCTCAGAAAGGGAGCAGATAGTTTCACTATGACGCCACTAAAAAGCCCTAAATCGTTATCTTTTCATTTAACTGGTTAAGTAATTGACATCTCTGGAATGTGTTTTTTTTACAAAAAAAAGCAAACTCAATGATTGCCTGCAGCAGAAAGCTTTTTGACCTAAATTAAACACTGGGATACGAAACTGCACGATATGCTGTTGAAACAAAACATGCTTAACTCTGGTTTAGCCCATTTAGCTCTGAAAAAACGTTTTGTGAAAGTTACTTGTAGGTAGTCAGCTGAATTTCACCTCTTCGACATCTGTCTATGAGGAGCTATTTACCTACCCATAAAGTTTAAAGGGGATTCCATGTTTATGCTCCAGTAACAAGATGACTCATTTAGTGAGCTAATGTTGGAATACCAAATGGCCTCTCTGTGTGCTTGGGTGTGACATGAATGTTCTTGAGTCAGATCATTTTCACTCAGCATGTACAACAAAGCACAAAGTTAGACATATTTTTCCCCTATGAGAATATAAATGCCTGTATGCCAGGAGTTTATCTTTCAAATCCTCTGCAGGTGATGCACCATCAACAGTTTCCCTTACAAACCAGGGACATATTACACTATTTCGGAATGTGCATGCAAATGTTGTATCAAACAAGCCATGTGGTTCCTAACATGACATGATGTGCTGGTGTTTCTTCTTCTGTTTAGTCACAAATGGCCATGGACAACAGGCAAGATATTGAATGACTGTAGTACCCAGAGGACTGTGTCCTCTGCTGCAGCTCCTCTGCAGTATTCCACTGTTCAGCAGTTCCTGCCTGCTGTCAGTGTGGAGAGTAAGTTTTAAAGGGATTGGCCGTAAAGATTCCCTTTCTCTCTAATAGCCCACACAGTGACACTGCTGGGCCTTCCTGCAGCATTCAGTACACCTCTGAAGAGGGAGAGAGGGAGTGGGGACGCAGAATAAGACTAAAACATCTCAGAGCAAGAAGAAAGGAAGAGGGGAAGCACGTGCTCCTTGTGAAGTGGTAGCCTTCGTGTCATTCACAGATATCAGTCACATCGGGGCTTAGATTCAGAAAAGACCGATCAATCATCTCACCCCTCATAAGTTATTCCCGTTATGCTGGTGGAGTTCAACATGGAGGCCAATCATTTGAGGCCTGCCATTGTTTTTACATCACTTTTCCTCTGGCAAGATTTCATTTGTTTAATAATTCATCAAACTATGCTACACAATCGGAATCTTTAGTTTGGACCCGGCACACATTGTGACAGAGGACTTGACCTTGTGCAGATCAAAGGCAGTCTCTATTTAAGAAATCTGATTCCAAACACCATCAAAGCGCCATACTATAATGTCCCTACCTCTTACCAATACCTTCTGACCTTGCAATCCAAACAACTTTAGGACACTTTGGCTTGTTAGCAGCAGTCACGCATCGTGGAAACAAAAAACGAGCTCTGTTCCACCGTGTTATGTAACTCAGTCAGAGTCAGCACCAGTGCTGGAGGTCAGTTGACTTTTTAAACTAGTTTAGCTCTTCAGAAAAAAAAGGAACAATCTGTTGAAGCTCGAGAACTGTCTGGAAAGTCTAACTGTTCCTATTTACATCAGATTTTCATCGCTCAAAAAATACAGTGACCTATATACACAGCTGCTGAGATGGCAAAGTGGGGCACCAACACGGACATGCAGATAGCATGCGGATTCTCGTCGGGGGGTAGCTGACTCTCCCAGCCTACATACAGTACAGGACTGTCAAGTCCCCATTGCTGCCAGGGATAGGCTAGGCTTCAACATCAATGAAACCCACCACGGATGAATCTGGACGGCATCTCCTAAGAAATAGCTTTGAACCTATCACACTGCTTCTGCACTGGCTCAAATCTCTGTAGATACCAGTCTTGGCAGTTTGACATCTCTCTCTCTCTTGCTCTCTCTCTTTCTCTTTCTCCATCTCTCATCGTTCATTCTGAATGATTGTTGTGACTTTGTTTATGAAAAAGAGTTAACGCTGTTGCTGTTGGTTTGCACAACTATGCCATGATACACAAGTTCTGCCATTTGAGATTGTATTTTCTAGTCACCCATACAGTGTTTATCCCACCTGTCCATTAGATCTCGGGTACCCAAAAAAGTTAATTATTTTATCGTTCATTTCACACCTCACGATGAAGGATCATAATGGGCAAATCATCTTTGTGATTCCCCTTCTGCTCTCAGTGTATCCTTCAGTCTGACTCTCAGGCACCACTTGAGCTAATCCTGTTTTTTATAACTTTATATTGGTCACAGAGGTGAACTCTCTGATCATAAAAAAGCCTCCCCTGTTTCTAGATGTTTCATGTAAACCATGTAGAGAGCAATTTAATTGGAGTTGAATTTTGGTCACACATAATTAGCTCCTTGCTTTGTGCTCCACAAGTGCATAGATGAGCCATTACCACAATCCCTGGTGTGAAACGATCTATATCTCAGTTAGCCATGCAGCAGGAGAAAACAGACTAAAAGCTCTGTAGAACTACCATCCAAACCTTGTTATAATTGCTAAGCAAACCGATACAGGCCTGTAGAAGAGCTCATGTATTTTTAAAGCGGCAGGCCTGGACAATTGTACATTCTGGATTTCAGTTTTCATTTATTCATACATCATGTATTATTAAGAGACAAGCTAAGACCCCCCCCCCCCCCCCCCCCCCGAAAACAACTGGGAAAAAAAGGGTTCCTCTCAAGCTTTCATCCCGGAGCTTACAAGTTCGGATGCATGGCTCACTGCTCAGTGTCTAAGGAATTTCACCAACAAGCCGTCCGGCACTCAGGATGCAGATACAGAATTTACAAACAACTTATTCCCTGTTTACATAGAACCGCTATCTGTTGCCTACACACCGATGATGGTAATTAGTGCTGTGACTTCTCCATGATAGCATACTGGTACTATGCTCCAAAGTGTATTGTTTATCAACACCACACACTGCAATCTGTGTTTCATTCGCACTGTTCTTTACCTGTTTATTCATGAAGACATAGATGACTGGGTTGTAGCAGGCGGCAGTTTTGGAGAAAAAAGCCGGGATGGCTGCCATGCGAGGGTCGATGTAGATGTGGGGACATGCGGTGACCACAATAGAGAAGGCGGCATACGGTGTCCAGCCCACCATGAAGGCCACAATCATCACCACCACCATTCTTGTCACCTGACGCTCCGGCTTCCTGACATTACCCAGCCTGCCATGGGACACCTGGTGGTTGACAGCAAACACTCACATGAGGATGTCTTACAGTGAATCCTCATCTGTTGACAATAAACTGATATCATAGTATAGGATCACGTCAGATCTTCCCTTGTTCGTTTCCAGTTGCAGTATTACTGACCTTCCTCAGCTTCCCCAGGAGCTTCCCGTAACAGTAGATAATCACCCCCAGAGGCAGTATAAAGCATGTGAAGAAGAAGGTGATGATGTAGATACGGTCGGAAAGTTTGGTGGAGTACCTTTGGAAACAAGTAAGGTACACGTGACACGTCTGCCATTGTGTCACAACAGACTGCATGTTTTACAGGAGGGAAATGGGTTTGTATTTCTTTCAAAGTGTGGATCTCAGTTTCTTAAGTCATTCTGTGTCAAAGTGCCTTATCTGGCCAGAGAGATAAGTATGTTTGGTGCCTCATTGGAGCTGAAATTAAACAGGGAATTACAGTGCAGTGGAAAATCTATGTAACACAATTAAGGGTCCTGAGGCATGTTAAGTCTAATTGTGTCATTTCCATGAGAATACTGCCAAGTCGCTATCAAGTGCAGCAAGCTGTGGAGTAACTACTCAAGACTGGTTTCAGGCTTGGTGTTGGAAGATGTGTGTTGGCCTTAGAAGAGAGTTGAGGGCCACCCAACTGAAACCAACCCCCGAGCTATCTATTGATTAACATTTTCCATTTAATGAAGGCCTTATCGGCCTGAAACAGCCAATAGGCCAGGATCCAAAGGGATTTGAAAGGAAGTCAATTGCAAAGTAGGTCTTTGGTTTGAATCTCACATTACCGCAGGTTTATAACTCTTACATTGGTTGTGTCTAGGTCAATGCTTTTTACATAAAATAGCTCAGAACATTCACAACATGAGACTGTGTGTTTCACCTCTAACATCCTGCTCCCTCTGGACTGTCTGTTTTCATGCAGCTCTTAAGGAAGCGACAAGCATAAATCCAAAGTTTTAAATGTATTGTGTTCATGTGTGTGGCGAGGCCTGCAGACAACACACCTGTGTTGCCTTCACGCCTGCTGGAAAGTCAGCCTTTGCCAAATGTTTTCTGACAGGACGCAAGCTGTGCCCTGAAAAGGGTGGGCCACGGCATTCATAAACCGTATCTATCATTGACCATGGCCCTTGATGGCATTGTCTGAACCATTCACTCTCCCCTTTTTCATCTATGAGCTTCCTCCAATGGCCAGGGGTGAGCACTCAGAACCCCTGCCTGCATGGCTTTGATCAAGTGAGGTAGATAATAATTGATATGCAGGGCAAACACAAGAGGAGAGTGTGGAGCATCCTGTGTGTCTTTGGCAATCGTCTTTTGAACTACACCATTCAGCGTATGTGGTGTCTATGCATGTTGCTCTGCTCCAGGGCACCAGGGAGTTGGGTCTCACCAGTTAGGCTCGCAGGTGGTTCCTATCTTGCTGACAGTGTAGCTGCTCCAGCCCAGGACCGGGGGAATCGTCCAGATGAAGGAGAAGGTCCAGACAAACAGCAGGCCCAGCACTGCATGCTTTCCCCTCAGTCGTATGTTCCCAAGGGGACGACAGATCACGAAGAAGCGCTCAAAGGACAGGACAGACAGGGACCACATAGCAACAATCCCTGAAGAGAACACACACATACGATGTTCTGAAGGGACCAGGATCCACAACATGACTATTGACAAACTACATGTAATTCTTCATACAATGGGACAAAAGAGAAATAGATGACACAAAGCATTTTCCTAAAATGGATTAAGGAAAACCGTTGGGAGGGCAGTAAATTCCAATATAGCTTGTTTTCCAATACAACTAATGGTCTGTTTTCTCAATGTGAACCTTATGGACTCATTTTTAGCATATTTATCTTTCATTTGACGTAAATATTGAGGTACTGATCAATTTCCTCAATGGTTCCTGGACAAATGGTGCAGTAAAGCATCCTAATGGACTAATACAGCAGCTTTAATTACCGTAATAACTCACTCTCACAGTTCATTATTGCTGTCTCGTAGCTAGAGCTACTCTCACCTCACTTTTAAGTGTACATATCAACACTGTACCAACTGATGAAGTTCTTATCTAAAGATTAACAACTAACAGTTCAACATTCAAAGAAACTAACCCCAAAAAGCTGTTTTGCTTCCTTCATCAGCACAGATATATTACAGTTTGTGTTCATGGTGAGCACAAGTTCACAGTCAGTTAATGACATTTTTTGCCTGACAGTGCTGTCAACTGGAGCTCCTGTCCAGAAGGAACAGCTCCTCGCTTCCTCCTCATGTTCCACTTGTGGGATGCACACATTGCACAGACATTAAGGGGCAACTAGGTCAAGTCAGCTGCTGAAAACTCCTCACCACTTAAGAACATGATAACCTATGTCTTATATTTCCATTTAGTCATTTAGCAGACGCTCTTATCCAGAGTGACTTACTGTAAGTACAGGGACAATCCCCCCCCCCCCGAGGCAAGTAGGGTGAAGTGCCTTGCCCAAGGACACAACATCATTTGGCAGGGCGGGGACTCGATCCAGAAACCTTCTGATAACTAGCCCGACTCCCTGACCCCTCGCCGCTCAGCCATCTGCCACCCCAAGTATTTCTTACTTTCACAATTTAAACAGTAAACGTACTTCCTCAGACTGGTGTGACACCAAGACATCAATCTAGTAGTCTACCTTGGCACTGATAACAGAGCACATAATGGATACTACATGTACATGCAGTTGTATTTAAAAGTACAGTAAACCATATGCAGCTTTGAGCAAAATAAAATCTAATTACACATGGATCCTTCTGCTTCACTCCCAGCCAGTGCAAAAACAAATTATGATCAAAATCTTAGCTTCCTATTTCAAGAGTCGCAATGAAAATCACCACAGAGACTGGAATGCCACCACCTCAGCACAATGATTTCTGTAAGATGTCAGTGAAGAGTTGAACCAGTCATCAGTATCTAGGGGTCGCTTCAACACACTAATGCAGACCACACTGTCCCATCTCTCAACTCTGTTGAAGCCCAGTATTTAAAAATACTTTGCTTAACGTATTCCACAAAATATGACACTGAACATGTTTTCTAACTGCTAGTTGTTGGAAGATCAACAATAACTTCTTGAATCTCCCATGGGCTCTTTTGTTGCCATATCACTATAAACTGGTAAAGGCAAATTTATCTAAAGCAGAGGGACAAATAACCCAAATATACACTTAAAATTCACATTTATAGCTACCACAAAAAAAATCTAGAAAAAAAGATCTACTAACAAATAAATCACCAAAGATCTTTGTCCAACATGGGAATTCCACCTGACTGCGTGCTTTGACAAAGTCCCAGAAATGGTTCACTGAATTAGGTGGAATGTTATTAGTGGTCACGGTGCTTGGCAATGATTTAACCCACTTACAGTCTGTCGTGTCTGATGGGGCAGACTGAGATTACAAAACAGCTAATACTCTCTAAGATGAAAAACTGTACTATTACCACATGGATAGGGTCTCAGAAATATCCCACACTGCTCAATGGCCTTTGAAATGTTCCTGAAAACTACACCTTATGAGTTTGATAAAAAAGGAGCAGATTTTATCCCGCATTATTTGCTTTTGGAGTCATTGAAGTCCATGATTATTTACTTTGCAGTCTAGAAAAACATTTATTAATGGTGATGGCATTCCTACAGATAGCTCTGACTATTCATTTGGAAAGAGAAACATTTAACGTCAACATTTCCAATTCAAACCCAGTTTCAGGGTGGTTAGTGGACGTTTATCTGGCATTAATGTAGGCTATTGGCTATAAAATGCTTGGTTTCTAGTAATATTATTATTTCTATATAAGGGTCAAGTTACCCATTACCTACTGTATACTGCAATAGCCTACAAGCTTGACTGGCACTGTCTAGTTGAATACCACCGCCTTAAACCTAAATGGTAACGCAAAGGCATACATTGAGTTAGTGTACATTTAACCTACTTCAGTAGTCAATCCATTGAAAATTAGGACCTTTGATCGCTTTAAGTTGGTAACACATTATATTAAAATATCCGACACTGACACCTGCAGCAATTTTTGAGTTACGCACGCATTCAATTATAGCAGGCTATCACTCAACAGTTAGAAAGTCCCATCTTTCACATCTAAAATTCCTACTGACTTACCAAAATATGTGACAGCAAATCCTTCCAATACGCAAGCCCATTTTCCAAGGAAGAAGTAACCCTTTGCATTTGTCAAAAAGCTAATCAGCCCACCAGAGAGGGACACAAGGAAATCTGCGATAGATAAATTAACTATGATGTAGTTCAAGGGTTGTCTTAGCTGTTTGAACTTAAAAGTCACGAACATTACAGTGAAGTTCTCGCACAGTGAAAGGAAGGACACAAAAAACATCAAGACAGCCAAAAATGTGAAATTCCATGGCGCTATATTACTCAGTGGACCAGTAAACGGGTCTTCTGGTTTCACGATCTCTGTTGCCTCAGTATATGAAACACCGTTTACTGAGATTCTTAATGTATCCATTGTCCATGTCCAAATTACTTTGTGGTGACGTAAAATAACTAAAATCCTGTTGGAAGTAAGAAACCTGTAAGATTTTGGTCCATATCTTTCATTTCTGAACTTCACTGGGAGTCACTCCCTGTGACCCCTTTCATTCGTAGACAGACATGTTTAAAACACTGTTCAGCATTCTACATCAACATCCATTGACTGCTCTTAAAAGTTAAAACAACTTTCTTGATATCCAGAGTGCTCGGTGAAAGAGCATGTTTGACCAAAGCGTCGAATCCAGTACAGTTCTGCTCTGCTCAAAGAGTCAATCTACATCTCGAAGAAAAGCCACAGCAAGCCACAAGACCAAAAGCACTGCGCAACTTACACCAATTATTTGTGAGTGAGCGTGTGCGGGCAGAATCGATGTCTTGAAAACCCATACCAGCAAGTGAATGAGTGACTGTTGAGGAGCAGCATTTTGTAGCTCTTATATAGCCCGTAGTCGACTCGCAGCAGTTTGAGCATCATTCCTGCCCTCGAGGAAACGCGAGACGCAGTCCTCCAATCTTCTGTTTGTCAGACGTGCGCGGACGCAGAGGGACAGCTTGGTCTCCATGTGTCCATGCTCGAAGAGAAAGGCGCAAATGCTCTGATAGTAATTCACCCTATATTTATGACCAAAATGTATTTTTCTGTAAACGATTGACTCATTCCGATTTTGGATTTACCCCTCAAGGCTTCATATTGTCTCAATCCTGTTGATTGAGGTGTTTTAATTCAAACTTCAGGGTAATATCTCAGCATAAAAAACTACAATAAATAGTTTCTCAAACGCACTGCTGTCAACCGTGCATAAGGTCTTTATGGATGACCAAGACGCAAGGTAGAAATTGCAGTAATAAAACGGCATTACATGACTAATGGTTGCTTCAGACATTGAATTGAGAGAAAGCAATCTTTACTTTTCTAGCCCACCCGTTCTTCAGGGACCACAGTCTGCTGCCTAAACCTATTATTCTACATGTTCTATTGACACACTAGTGCATGTCCTTTCATAATTTTCTTTCTAGAACTAGGGCATTAAGGAATTAATTCCCTGCGGCGTCCCTAGAGTGAAAAATGTATTATAACGTCAACATGTGCTTATTGTTTAATCGAGTAGGGTATCATTAATTAATCTATCAAATTAGATTATTTACTTTTCAGGATATTTGTATTTTATTTATTTTTTATTTTACTCAAGATCAATTTAGTTTCATCTCGTAGGCTAACGATTCTTTGTTATCAGTGGTTATGTGAGCATTTAGACATATTCTGACAATATTGCCTTGCAATAGTCAAATATATCAAATAACCATATTTTATGAATGGTCATGAGTATAGCTACACTGAAAGTTTTTGTACAGTTGCAGATTACATCGTGTCCAACTTCTGATATTACTTAACTTTCAGGTCTCCCTCCTGCCTTTTCCCAGTTCTGCTCTGTCTTTAATTTATTTCCTCATAATAGAGCCCAGACACACTTTCATGTCCATCCACAGAAATGGCGATTCATTGCCTCTGCTTTCTATCAACAGTATTATATGATTGTTTTGTTACCATGTTTTTCTGACAAAATGTCTCCAGGTTCACATCCAACGATAGATAATCAGAGCACTGAGGACCACTTAAGTTACTCAGGAGGGAACAATCTATATATGATGATCCCTATTTTTACCAGACTCCCACGCAAATCAACCATTGTAGCCAGATAGGAATGTAAGGGCCGAACGTGACATCCTACGTGGAGGACATGTTGAGTGGAGATGGCACTTCTGTCTCCATACATCTTCATGGTCAACCTATCTTTATATATACCTTTGTAACCAGTGAAATTATTCATTCATTGGTCTTCTGCAGATGTGATTCAGCTACAACCATAAAACATTTTTTTTGATGAAGTGTTTTCCTGAAATTGGCATAATGTGTTCGGTATCACATAATTATGCATCTTCTGTTTCAGGATCCATTAACTATTTTCTCACAATAACTGGATTTCCATACAGTCATCCCAAACATTACACATGTATCTAAACAGTAACGGCACGTCATGTGATGTTCCCTTAGAACGCGTAGAGATCTGATGCTCTCCAGGAGAAAATTGATTATTGGTTACCTCATGAGCCTTATCCACTTGAGGAGGAACTGTGGTAACTTGGTTTTATCAACTCACCTCCCACATTCCTTAACATGATCTCATTCCTTTCCTTGTACAGTAGCACCTCAGACGTTTTTTTCAAAAATGTTGTTACTGTACTCTACACATTTAGTTTAAACCAACATGACCTACAAATCATATTTTTCAAACTTTGATTTAATATATAAATATATAAATGTATTTGACATTGCATGATGTGTGATGTCTGAACTATGCAGCAGGAAGCTTATATTGAATGAAATAGTGTGAATGAATCTCATGAAGTTGGTGCTGTTATTTGTTAGGCTATTATAATGTCAACAGAGTTCATAAATATAATATGTCTAACCTGTTCACTCCACTAAGGTGTTTTTTTAAGTACTTTTTGAGTCCATGTGGATTTGAACTAGGCTTTGCAAAAAACTGGGGTGTAATCCGAAGGTGATTACAGCCAACCATCCTCCCTTCAAGATGTGACCCTGGCATGATCTGTGGCGTGGCGTTTAGTTCAATCAGAGTTTATCAATTGAATTCATTGCACAATAATTAAATAGCTTATCGATATTTCCCATCTGCCACTTTGGACTATAGATGACCTTGATCAACCTCCTGCCAGTTGTGTGGTCTTCCAAGAAACCAGGCCTGATCCATGGCTGAGTAATGGTTGTAGCTGGGATTCTTGTTGATAGCCACAAGCTTTCAGCTTGTGACCAGTGTTAGGTATTTTATCCCCAGGGACTTTAAGTACTCTCTTAAGTACTGCATTCAACTAGAAAATAATTGGAACAGTTTAGGATGAAAGACCTCCACAGCATCCTTCTATTGAACTGAAAATAAATTATTCAGAATCACAAATATATCTTTTTTTATTTTGTCTGATCAAGTCACAGACAACTTTTTATTGCATGCTGGCTTCATATGCAGAAAATCCTGCAGAAAAACATCTTTAAGGCATGCACAACACTAATAATTAGCAACTGAATGCTAATGACTCTCATGTCCTTTAGACTAAAAACTGTCCGTTCCTGGCAACTTCAGAGGCCTGTCCCAAACTCCACTTGCGGTTCAACTAACATAGTTCAAACCAAATTGAATTTTCGCCAATCAAAACCTGTCTGTCTCTCTCCCTTCAAGTAAGCAATGTTGACTTGCCAGCCCTTAGGTGTGTAACAGAGCGATGACCTATGACAGAGCATCAATATCGTCCTTCCACCTTCAACCCCAGCTAATTTTCTTCTTCTCCACGGACCTTTTAAACATCAAACGACTGGGTCAGACACCTTGTGTTTGTACGTGGGGGTTGCAGGAAGGTGGCGGTGGTGGTGTAGGTGGGTGGGTGGGGGGGTGGTAAGGCCGGATAAGGTTTTGGTGACTCGTTTTTGATGACTCTGAGCCCAGGACCTTTTTCATACGCTTGCCTCTGGTTGGCATTAATCGTCCGCCTCTCTCCTGGGCAGAGGCAGACGTCGCCCAGGTTCATTTGCATGTCTCTTATCTGCCACATGAGACGCCCAGACACCCCCATCAAGAGACAGAGATAATCGTCAGTCAGAACATTTCAAGGAAGGTATTGCAGGTAGGAAATGGACTGGCATTTATCCCCCCTCCCCATTAGTTTAATGGTAGCAGAAGCCATAGGCAGGGGAAGATAGGATGGAATCAGAATCTGTTTGTACCATTACAACAGACCATGGGATATACATCATTAGGCTCTCAATTAAATTGGAAAATATAATTGAAAGGTATACATGTCATTGTTTGTCTCTTTGTTCACTTCTCATCCATGGGTGTAATTTGTCCCGTTTAACCAGATATTTAACAAAGAAAGGTTTACATACAAATTAGAATTTCATTACAGCAAGTCACACAGGTCAGTGATAATCATACACTTCACCTCTCAATAAAGAGTTTACACAAAACCTCGCCTAATCCCATTCCCCTAACTGGCACGAAGTCCATACGTATGCTAATTACACCTTTTAAATTGTATGCTGCTTCATGCATTATTTGACATCATGATAACATGCATACGTCCTATACAACTACAGTCCCCTTTTTACAGCCATGCTGACAAAGGTCATTGTATGCTAAACTGTTCATTTGTAATAACCTTTCAGACCATGCTAAAATGGAGTTGCAATATTAAAACTGTTCATTCAGTTTAAAATGACAGTTAAGCAGCCTTTATCATGAGAGGGCTGCTGTGACATCCATAGTGGCATAACCTTTCCAAACAGCAAATGTCATCTCACTTCCTATTGCAATGGAAACGTAGCTCCATTCATTGAACTTGAAAATATTGGCACTGCTGTAGGGTTGTGTATTAGAGTGCGAGAAAACTTTGCGGGGAAAATAGAGGAGGATTCTGAAGGTGAGACCAGAGAAGGAGTGGGTGGGGTAGCTGCCCATGTGGCTATGTGGTTAGGAAGGGGGGAGGGCCGACCAAATGGTTGCTAAATGAGTGTGGCCTTGGGTAAGGATCTGGAGCAGCTGGCTGTCTGTGGGGACCTTCGACGCCGCTGGACACCCAGACCGTATGCACCCTGATGAGTGTCCCCTACACAGGCACACATTCCAGAAAGTCACCCAGATTTATCATTATTCTGGCAGTATGTGTGTGTGTGTGTGTGTGTGTGTGTGCATGTGTTCATGTGTGTGTTTGTGTGCTTCTCTAAATGTAATTACACCTTCAGGAAATTTAGAGTTGGAACAAATGCTCACATTCTTTCCCTGTGAAACTGTGACACTTCCGATGTTTTCACGTTGTTCCTTGTACCCTTCAGAATAAGACAGTGAAGGTTTTCCAGCTAGATTGCCTTGGATACGCTTTTTAGAAAACGGAAGAAATTCAACTCCAGCAATGTCAAAGGGGGCACAGGCTGGGGATGGGTGGACAAGACAGTTCTCAGAAAATCAGGCCAGTCGCAGCTGTTAGCCTGGAGACTTGAAAGAAATGGGCCAGGGAGATGTTGACATGTTGCTGTTGATATCACCCATGTGGCACCTCAGAACCCCCCTCCCTCCCCCAGTCTTCCTTCTGATGCCACATGGGGACTCAGCATGTCCTTCAATCTGCCGATCTTCACAGACTCCACATTTCTCCCTATCCCCAGACCTCTCATCTCTATCAAGCCGCCGGTAGGTATGTTAGTGAAAGGTAGGAGCACTGTAGAGAGGTGAGAGATGGGCAACTTCAATCCTGTAGATGGAGAAGAGCTATGGGCTATTGTTATGGGTTCAATCAACCGGCCGCGTGGATATCCTATGTAAAAATTAGTTGAGAACTGCCTTCATCGACTCACTCAGTACAAATAAGTTTGTCTTCTGTTCTCTTTGCTTTAAGTTCTGTCTATTGATCCAACCGTCCAGAAAAAAATTAACTACCGCTGGGGTGAAACAAATAATTTCATGAGACAGAGATAGAAAAAAAAAGATAATTCAAGGATATTGTTTCACTTGCTTGACTTGATTTAATAGACTGAATATTTGCTTTTGTGTTCCATAAAGCTAGACACTTTTCTCATCTACACATCTTACCATCTTTCATATTCATGAGATACGTCTACACTGTAGGTCAGATTCAAGGAAAGAGAAAAGAGTGTAATGTCCATAGTTCCTCCTCTGTCCTACCCTTTTACTGTATCCCAGCACTCATCCAAGGTTTTATCACGCTCTGCGTGAAATCAAAGGAAGTCTGCTTCTTTCACCGTCTAACACTAATGCGCTTGGCAACCATAAAATCACTTAAAGGACAGTTGCAGGCACAAGCACATGGTTAGAAGCACATGGTTGAGTCTTATTGGCATGGGTCCTGTTTATGTGTGGTTCTGTGTGCATGTATGTGTTTATGTTCATCAATGTATGAAATTGATCATTGTGTTTTCTTCCTGTTGGGTGGGTTCTCAGACAGGAGGAATGACGCAGCAGCATGTGACAAGGGAGAATAGATGGTTCAGTAATAAGTAACGGCCCCTTGAAGAGACTCAGGCGTGCAGATCTCATGAGAATTCATGAGGAAATCCAGGTGTAAGTGATCTCCCCCTGGCAGCTCTCCTGCAGGGGACTGATAGCGTGAGTCCTATACCCTCAGGCTGCCACAGAAGCTGGCAATTCCACATGCAGCTTGTCGCAGTGGGTCACTTTGACCAGTCATTTCTGACAACGTTGAAACGTGGGAGACATTATGTTGCCTCTCTGAATGGGCAAGGGTCAAACCTTCCCCTAATGTCTGCACTGCAGTCATCATACTGGCTAGAATGGAACGTTCTCCTGTGTAGTTGGCTTCTCTGCCAACATTTCTAGAAAATAAGTTCATGGTTCATTTTGATTCATCTTCTGCACAAACTTGGATTTTGTTTGACATTGTACGGCATTTAGTGTAAACCTGTGGACACACTGTCCACTATCAGGGATTTGCAAGGTACTAGACTGGATTTTTTTTAAGCACTCAGCAATGGTCTGTTCATGCAGCACAAGGTTTCAGTGAGATTGTGACTATTGTTTGTTTGTAACACTCACCTTAATGAGGTGAAGAAACTCTCACCCCACTTAATACGTATAAGCATGTGTTTAGACTGATGGAAGTGTTAAGCCTTATTTCATTAACAAATTTCAATTGTGTATGTAACAAATTTCAATTGTGAGTACTGTGTAACACAGGCTTACAATTAATCACACTGTTATTGATCTGAAAATCTCAAACCAAGTAAATCCTGATACCATAACTTGTTTCCATGTAAAGGCTATTATTTATTTTGTCAGGTGCAGTGTCTGCTTGTTTTTGGGGTTTCAGTGCCATCAGTTGTAATCACCAGTAAAAAAAAAAAAACACATTTCTGTATTCATCTTGCACTATCACTGGTATTATTATAATACTAATCATCACATGTTATACTGCAGGAAGCAAAACACTTGTTCTCCTGCAATTACAAATCTATTTGGGGTATACATTTAGCAGACAATCTTATCCAGAACAACTTGCAGTAAGTACAGGGACATTCTCCTCGAGGCAAGTAAAGTGAAGTGCCTTGACCAAGGACACAACGTCATTTGGCATGGCCGGAATCGAACCAACAGCCTTCTGATTAAAAGCCTGACTCCCTAACCGCTCAGCCATCTGACCCGGGTATGCTTTTTGATGTTGATAATTGTTTCTGTTATTATGGTTTGGAAGCGTAAAGTGCTGAATCAATGAATGGAAGTCAATGGGATATGTATTTCCCTTGTTAAAGTACAAGGGAGATACATTTTCCCACCATTTATAAATTATAACTGTTAAATGGCCTTGAAAATCCCCTAAGGCTAATGGAAGATATACTTCCCTGTTGCCTGCTCAATTTATTCATAATTGAAAAGACTGTTGGGTTCTAGATTGGTTTAGCAGTTCAAGGATTATGGCTCTTGAATATAATCATACACCCTAAAACATTCCTGTGTTAATGGCTGAACAGTCTTTAGTTAAAGTGAAATTCAACAGGAGCAGTGACACAAAAATCTCCTTGAATGGTTACCATGCCACCTTTGCTTGTTAGTCAGAAATTCAAAAGCAGTGTGTGAATGTGTACTATATGTACAGTAAAGCATCACACAAGAATCTCCATTAGTGTCCAGCTGAGGAGGAAATGGGCACCAGTGATCCCAATATCTGCTGAACCAGACTATGTAAGGGATAATGCCCAACGAGGTGTGACGCTGCGCGTCGGACGGTTCATGCCTCCGCATCGTCCGTTATCAGGTGATATTGGACACCTCAAAGGGCATTATCCCTTACGTAATGGACACCCCTGCAGCCAATCAGAATCGAGTATTCACCCAGCCCATGGTATAAACCTGATTATTCAAGCGTGCAGAAGATCTGCACTCTGGGACCATGCACTGATCTCCAACCAAACAAGTATGATGGATAGCTGAGCTTAAATAAGATGTATTCACACATTTGATATTTTGCTGGCTTGTATAATTACAATGTTCACTTGATCATGGTCAGTCCCATATATTATGTTCCATGCTGGGCTCGACAATGAATCGATCGATCTATCTGAACAATCGGTTGCGTGCTTGCATGCTCTCTTAGGGAGTAAATCACTCCGGTACCAAGTGCACATCTGTTCTATAGCTGATACACTGATCCAGCCTTGGGCTTTGAGCTGTATCAATTAAGTGGAAGAGATTTTATAGATTTTCTTAGTGTTTTGATATTGTGGCTGTCCTGGCTCTCTGCAACATGTATTATTGTGAAAAATATGTCTTTGCTGCTCCTTGGTCATGTATGTTTCTTCACTTTTCAGGAAATACATTTTTATTGGATTTGGGTTAGAAGATGCTATTGTGTGTGTGTGTGTGTGTGTGGGGGGGGGGGTCAGTGTGTGTGTGTGTGTGTGTGTGTGTATTTGTATACAGTAGACTGTGTTGGTGTGGGTGTGTGTCTGTGCAAACTCTGGAATAGAAAAAACCTGGATCTTGTCCTTTAAAGAAAGCTTTAGCTAGGTTCCAAGGTTATTATTGTATTGAGAAGAAATGAAACAATACTGACTATGATGTCCATACTCCTGACTGGAGACTCTCACCATAGAGAATGGGAATACTGGTAGTCATAGGTACGTTTTGTTAGGCAGGTTTGGTAGGACTTTTTCTTTGGCACCGTTCATAGTTCCCTTGTTACCCTGTGACGAGTTTTTGGTTGCTAAATAAATATCTAGTTTTAATGTTTCTTTACACAATGTGTTCCAGAGTGGTCTGGTTCCAGCGTAATAAAGAACTACACCACATAGTATTTATTAATGTTTCAATTAGTTGTTTAATGCCTGAATCAACTTTTGGTTTGAGCAAAAAGAGTGGTGCAAAGCAATGGAAACGTTTGATTGCAGCTCTTTTCTCCTCTAGACAGAACTGGAAAATTACTCTGCCATCACCAAAGAAGGATCCGCCAAGTCAATATCAAGTCATAACAGAATTGATAAAAGATTACAGATGGAGCAGTCAAAAGTATGGAAGTATGGCTCTGGCTTGAAGTGTTCATGCATTGATCTCTTGGTGTATATGTTATACAACTTTGTACCATGTATATGCTTTAGATATACCATATTTTTCTTAATTGTGTTTATTTTATTATATTAATGTTCACCAGGACTGTGAGAGAGATCTCAGATTGGGACTAGTTCTGGCCAGACAGGGCCTTTAAAACCAGTTATAGGAAGTGAACTGAATCAAAGGTAACAGGACACCAGATCAATAGGACAAACATGTCAATTGGTGGTTTTGAATCAGACATTTTAGGCTTCTGATTTTATGAACAAAAATATACTGGCATTAGACAAGCTTCAACCAAAATTGCCTGCTTGGATGTTTGTAGGTCAAATATAATTGGATATGTAGAAGAAGCATAACAATATGTTCTTTTTAATGCACACTCCAGTGTTCACTCCCTACACCATCCCTTTCCTGGTCTGATAGGATTTCAACCTCAAATACTTAGTAGCCCATAACTGGGATATCAGGAAAGGCCTGATGTCCATTCTGATTAGCTAATGTCAGAATTTCAGTGTATTGCTGGATCAAATTCAGGACACAATAAAAACAACAACAACAAAAAACATAATAAAAACCATTATCAACAGGCATATATTATGCTTGCAAAGCACTAAACCTTTATTTAAAAGCACTTTACCGGGATGGAGATGGAGGGCTCCTCTTGACTGTCATCATTCTCCTTGCTTATATGTCTTCATTTGAGGCCTGAATCAGGAGGCTGCCAGGCTGCCATTCATTTCTCTGTTCAGTGACTTGTTGTGATGAGAGTAATTAATTACAGCGGGTATGGTGGATGACCTGGGGCCATGTCCCAGCAGGCAGCCAGCGTCCAGGCAGCTGAGGACCCTTACCCTTACTACCCGTCTCCACCAGTTCATCTCTATTAGGGAGCAAATGAGCCGTCGAGCTGACCACAGAGCTGCAAGGAACTGGAAGGAGGACGGCTAGGACTCCGTTCTCTTGAGACAACCTTGTCACCCCTGCTGCAGATTATCCAATGCAAACACCCAACATTTGTGCCATTGCACTACATTATCTATCGATCAACATTAACTATGCTAATTGCTTTTTAAAACAGGTAAAAAAGAGTCCCTGAAAAAAAAGAAAAAAAAAACTGCAAACCTGCCCATTATGGATGACTTTGATAATGTGAGCAGGCATATTTCAGGAAATTCTTATTTTTCAAAGTAATTATGGATTTTGGCCTAGCGTTTAAAAATGCAACTTTGCTACTGGACTAATTTATCTTTATCTTGATGAACCTCTTAGCCCAATTTTCATCTGTTTTAAGTTGAAATACCCTTCCTATTTGTTTTGTTAACACTAGCCTACTGGGTATATTCAGACTATATTCATGTTTTTTCGAAATGGCCTCAAAGTCTTCAAAATGTCAAAAACCAAGTCAGTAACCCTGGAAGATGTGTCAGAGTGGCCAGAACAGAGCAGGCCTTTGCTCATTCAGGCAATCTATCAACCTGGCAATGGAGATTCTCAAGTTTGCTCATCAGTAAACCACACAATGTGTACCCTTGGTATCTGCTCTGCATTAATTTTGGTTATGGCATTGGTAGTCAGGGTTCATACACTGACTCCACACTCCTGCCCTCCTTAATAATAATAATAATGTATTTTATTTATAGTGCGCTCTTCATTATCGAGGCAATCTCAGGACGCTAGTTTTAAAACAAACAAAAAACTTAACTTAACTTAGCACTGAATTAATAGCACTCAATAGATGCCTGAAAGTACATTGAGTACAAAGTACATACACAGTATGGAAGTGCTATAAAGGATAAGCCTTCTGAAGGAGAAACTTTTGATAAGTAGCAAAAGCCATCTATTGATTGCTGTGCTCTTAGTTATTGAGGCGGAGAGTTGAGAATTGAGTCAAGGGGTGGAGGAGTAGAAGGCCCAGTCTTCCATCGACCCCTGCCCCAACAGTAGTAGCAAAGCGTTAATTTAAACAAAACTGGTGGTGAACACCAATAGAAACACTCGGTTGCTACAGCTCTGGCAGCTGAGAAGACTTTTTTAATAGGCCAGGGTTTATATACACGTCCCTACTGATTGGATAGCACCTATAAAACATACAAAACAAAACAAGATGTACTTCAAAGCCAGTTGCAATCCATTTGTCTTCACTTTCGAGGAAACATGTTGTTCAACCTGGAAACCGTGGAAAACAGGTGCCCACTGGGGTGAGAGGTGGGTACTGTTTCAAGGATGCATTTATGCATTTATCAGTGCATTTATGTAGTTTACTTGATATGCCTAATTTATTCATGATTATTATGTTGTTGTTTTTTACGTAGCAAACAGATAGCAACTTTTACCTCTAAGGGGGTATAAAAAGATTTGGGAGGTTAACTAAAGCATTATGCTCTATTACATGTCAGCCCACACATTGCTTCTGAAGACACAGTATCCCTGGAGTCCAGTGAAACAGGCTAGAAGTGTTTGAGGGACTGTATTTCAACACAATTCAATTTGCAACAAAAAAAAACTATGACTCACTTAAAGGACACATCATACAGGCATCATTTCCATGAAACCACTGACAAATGAACTTTCCAGATATTCACAGCTTTCTCTATTCTGAGAAATTAACATTTTCATAAAAGGTTAATATTTCTTGATTGACATCTTGGTAACAGTTGTCCAGGTTTTAAGCAGTTAACAAATTAAGTTTATCAGCTTCATAAATCAGTTACTACGCGTGCCCTTAATCTTTTATCAGACCTTTACAGGGTAAGATAGGCTCTCTACCAAGGATTTGTAACAACAGGGATGCATCTGAACACAAGATTGTTATCTTAATTTTTTTCCATCTCCGTCACTTTATAACACATGCATGTCAATGAGGATTCACAACACTAGTACTTGCACATTAATCAGGTTGGGAACTTAAAAGACATGCACAGACGCAACTGTACAGTAAAGACTGTGATTTTCCAACAAATATGTTTTTTCCAGTTAGAAGAATGATTGTGTTACCATGTTGAGTCAATCAAGTGACATACCTGTATATTCCTCTTTTGAAATAACACCATAGAGGAGCAGTCGCAATTAAACACACAGGGGAGATGACAGAGTTCATACATCGTGGGGAGCCATTTCTCAGGTTGTTGTCTTAGTCGAAAATACAAAGCAATAAAGTGGCAGAGCCTTTACTAACAGACCCACAGAGAAGGGTATCTATGGAAAATTTCCGGGATGATAATGCTAGATCCTATTGTATCCCTGGAGATATGGTCCTGGGCTCTCTCACCAAGCCTGTGCCCGGTCATCTGGCTTAGGAGACTGCAGGCTGCAAATTGTTGACTTGAGAGCTTGACCAAAACAATGTTTTCTGAGCCATTGGCAATCAACTGCAGAGCGGAACCACCCAGCACTTTCATTTCCCTCCAGTTCAAGCCGCACCTTATTGTTCCTGGAGCTCTCTTGTAATACTGCTGCTACCTGACTTGTTCCCCCATTGAAAATACCCTGCGTGCTTGCTCTGACAATTCTATCACCCCAGCAAACATGTAAACAAACACAGCCCGAGGGAGTGCAGAGGAAACAACCAATTTTGATTACGTGAATAGTTTCTGTAGAGACAAAAAAACAGATGTCAGCTAAGCTGGACACATATGGTTAGTTATGCTCCATCAGCTCTCTCAAAGTATGGTTTTCAATCAATAATGTCTTCGCAAGTGTTTCTTGGTAGGTTTTGTATGGAGTTTTTAAGTCTATTTTATTAGAATACATTTTTTTGTTTGTTCGGAATTATGTCATTACTTCTTTAGGTACCACTCACACAAAAATATAGTGTACTAAACTTCCGTAGCCTTTTTTGTAACTGCTAAAGGAGCATGCAGACCTATTTCATGCTATTCTGATGTCCAAGGTCTCAGACTTTGTCTCAGCCTTTGTCTCAGCCTTTGTCTCAGCCTTTGTCTCAGACTTTGTCTCAGACATTGTCTCAGACATTGTCTCAGACATTGTCTCAGACATTGTCTCAGACATTGTCTCAGACTTTGTCTGAAGCTCTGTCCACACGTATGTCTTGCTCTCTCCTTGATATGTGTTGCCATCTAGTGGTCGTACTTAGTTCACACCGATCCTCTTTATCAGTGTGAAAGTGTATTTCGTAGCATATCATTTTATAAACGTTGAAGTTCCACTTACGTAATAAAAAAAGGTATGCTAATATCTCATTTACTTAAGAATGGTTGACAGAAACTGTAAGAATAACATGCATACAGATCCATTCAGATTTCTGGATTTTGGATGAATGAACATAATTTAATAGAGTTCATTTTCCCTCTCATCGCCTCAAGGGGTGTTATCACCTCTATGAGTTTATTTCCATAATTAGAAAAGGGTTATTCTTAGGATTATTATTTATCTCAGATCATAAAGACCACGTCCTTCCTGTATGACGTAGTCTGGGTCTTTCACCACCAGAGAGCGCACTTATCTTAGTTATGGGGTAGCCTAGGCCCTGCCTGACGCACATTATTAGACACACAGTTGATTCATTTCACAGACCTCAAAAGTGTAGACAAGTATCTAGACTATTGATAAACAATTCGGTGTGGAAACAACATATACAATAATATGTTATGAAAAAATGACTAGTCTTTGTACATTCATTTGTTTACCCCTTGTGTAGTTGCATTTTTCTCATCTATGCCAAATAGACACATAAGGCGTATTGCGCAGTCGTGACATAAGATGCAGATGTAAATCTATAAAATGGGATTTTGTGTGGTTTAGGAACACCGTTTTACATAGCCTAATAGAAGGCTAGGGCTAGCTCTTCTCGATGGCCGAGTTTGTTTTTAACCCAAATGTAGGCGCCACATCATCAAATCTAAACTCTAATCATCACAAAAAAAAAAGGATTGTCTTATGTGAATGAAAGTATAAGTTCATTAAATATCGGGTTGATGATTACAGCACACTTTTGTGCATAGGCTATTACGGATAAGGAATAGAGAAAGTTCAAAGTCTACAAATGTATCAATTATCCTATAATGGCACTGATGATAACAATAATAACACAAAAAAATTACATGTAAGCCTTAATAACAAAACAAAGTATTCATATAATAATTTGAATTGTATTCACCATTTTAGATTAGCAGTGGTTGTACGTTATCAAATCAGGCTTACTAATTTTCGTTGTTATCTCATTACCTTTCTTTTTTTTTTGTTATTGGCCAATATTATTTACTTGGTAGTACTAATTGTTATAAGTGGTTATAAATGTTGAGGGGGTTATTGGGCCCACTAGAGGGCTCTTGGAAACTATTATCTCCTTGTGCCCCTATTCAATCCTCCATTTCTGTTCAGTAGTAGACATACTTTAGTTTTTTTTTTGTTAGCATTGAAACTCTAGATACATTTTGATGAGTAAGCCTAATTGCAGTCGAGATAGGTAATCAGTCATTATTCATAATCTCACTGCTTCAAAGCTTATCTCTTACCAATAATGCATTTTTTATTTAGCCTATACGATTTTTTCCAGTGACAATCATAACTTTTTGAAGACAAGCCAAAGATAAGAACGCTTTTCCCCTTTGATTTACGTGTGTCCGGGTTACTTAGGCCTATATGCGTGTGTTCAAGTTACTTAGTTTGATAATAATAAAAAAAATGACAAAACGACCCAATGTATTAAATAGACTAAAAATCCCATCAGGATTATTAAAAGTAGCATAGGCCAAACTTTGGATGGCACAGCTCTGCTGCCTTAAAATGTGCCGAATAAAAAGAAGACTACTAAACTAGTGTACTGAAATAGAATTAGGCCTAGAATCTGATTGTGATAGAATGAACTCTTAGGAAAAAATAATTTTAAAGACATATCGTATATATGGCTGGGAATGAGTTAGACATCAATCAGTAGACAATTAATGATTGATATGAAAACAAAGTAAACCCATTAAACTCTTACGAAAGACCACATGGAAATACGTTCAAGTCGGTTTAACTTGAAGCTTTTCGATGAGATATGCTCTTTTTAAAGTTCTTAAATGTCAAAAATGTTAATATGATACTATCTTCATGTTTGAAACTGTAGGCCAATGCGTAAATATTCATTTCGATTACAGTTTTGTGAATGCATGAAAGATTGTATATTTTTCCAAATTATAGGCTATTCTCATGTTGATTGTATTTCGATTGCCGTTTTGAGCCGTTCAATATCTATGAAAACCAATGTTACCAAATACCAATTCAGCATTATACACAATTAACAATTGTTTTTTTCATGGCATTTTTACTGTGACATGTTGTCTAAATATAATCACAAATTAACAAACAAAAATATCTAAAAACGGTTCTTTCCTAAACCATATTGTCCATAGCCTCATAGAATTTAGAAATTTACATTCTTTTCTTCACCCAATAGCAAATAATGACAGAATCTCAGATTCAATTTAATAGTGGATGGCCACTTTGAATTGGGGTGTTGGGGAGGGGGGGGGGGGGGGGGGGGGTTGAACGTTTTTCTCATTGCTATAAAATTTTCAAGGTGCATTTGCTGAACCCTTTCAAATGCTAACGTGGCCGTATTTCACTCTACAACATTCTCACATCTCCATAAAATATTAGCGCTGTGGCAAGATGCAGCACTCAATTTGATGACGTCTCGGCTCAAGCGTTATTCTCTGACCCATTCTTTGATATAAGTAATGCAGATAATAAATACAAGAATAATATTACGAGTTAAACCTATAGGTTATACAACAACATGAATATTTGCTTTCTAATGTCTATTCCATTGAGCTTGCACAAGACGTTCCAAGCACATTTTTATCATGAGTAATCTGATGTTCTTGAGTGTGTGATAGAACCAACTAAGTATTAATACAGTAGAATATATATTTACAACAAATAAAACAACATGTGTACAATTTCCAATACGTTATTTATTGTCTTGACAGTAAGTAGCCTAGGCTATTTTGTATTACACAATAACAATGTAAATCCCCAAAATATATCTAAAACACGCCTAAAACACACATTTGATCAAACAACAAGATGAAAGAGCAAAATCGTCTGAAAAGGAAATCTTAAAGTGTTAGATCGAACCAATATCCAATAAAAATAATCAATTATAAACAAATTCCAACTTTAGTGTTATACGACTGTTCTTCATATCCTGAAATAGCCTCAAACTGTCTCGTAGTGATCAGAGGATGTGTCCTCCAGGATATGCGCAATCTAATCTTCAATCTCCATCACATGATGCGAAACAATGAATGCATCGTTCAGCATATTGAGTTGAATGTACTTACATTGTCAGCTGTAATAGGTTATAATGTAAATATATCTTTTTGTCAAATCTTGAAACAATGATTTCTACAATACGGTGCGTCATTAGTAGCACTATACAAAAATATATTGATAGACTATGGCTTTGTCCAAGGGACGCGCATGTAAAGTAACTGGGTGCTTGCCCTCCAATCAGAAAGCAGTCTCACTCAACGTTATCCAATGGGAAATATGCGCATGCAGGTGGCTGCGCGGTTATCAGTGCATCCCGCTTCACCCACACCATAGCGCGAGTCAATTTACGAAGAAAGACGACCCTTATGGTCACCATCAAAACCACTAAAAAACATCATCAGATCCTCCGACATCCGAGTGGATTCTCGTTGTGGACACATGCAGCTATCTCACTACTGACAGTTTGAAACGGAGTCATTTTGATCAAGCACTTTTTCGACTTTACAAAAAAGAAGTTCTGTAGCCTAGCCTACTTTAAAGTGAGTTTCCTCAAGTTTCAACTAGTTCCTGCATATCGAGGATTTGGGCTTCTTGAGAAGAGCCAGAAGTGGCCTTTCTGTGTATCCATTCGTTCAGTATCTTTATACTTTACTTATTATTTACAATTAAATCTTCGCAAATTTGGTCGTTCATGATCACAAATGTTAGCTGTTGGGCAGATGGATGCTAACCGGCAGAGTGCTTTCGTCCTCGGCAGTACACCGCTGGCAGCATTGCACAACATGACCGAGATGAAGACGTCTCTATTCCCTTACACTCTGCAGAATCCTACGGGATTCAAGGCGCCTTGCCTCACTCATTTGAACTCACAGATTCCCCTTGGGACTCCACATGGAATTAGTGATATCTTGGGGAGACCTATAACCACTGCTGGACAGTTGCTCTCGGGCTTTCCCCGGATAAATGGACTGGCCACAACTGCAGGAATGTACTTCAACCCAGCAGCGGTTTCTCGGTACCCGAAGCCCCTAACAGAGCTCCCGGGCAGAGCACCCATATTTTGGCCCGGAGTGATGCAGAGCTCGCCTTGGAGAGATCCTCGGGTTTCCTGTCCCTGTAAGTACTCTTAATTTGAAAACATCTTTGAAACACTTTTTTGTTGTTCTTGTAGCTTCAATTATAATGTGCGTTAAAATGTCTTCTATAACTTTTTGTCGATATGTTGTGACGTGGATCTGAATCTCTAAGCCACGCATTAAGGAGGCTCTCCTAGTCATTACAGGCACTTAAACTGAGGAACTTGTTGGTTATTTAACTATTTAGACTAGTACATTCATGTATTTAGTACATTCATGTGATTATTATAATGCAGTGTGGAGTCTCATCGCAATACTTAAACAGAATCAAATCATTACAAGCAGTTGTAAAAACAAAAACACCAAGGCTTGGACAGTCATAATCATTGTTAACTTATATTTGACCAAGCTTTCACATCTTTTTCAGCTCAAGCTAGTATGATGCTCGACAAGGACGGCAAGAAAAAACACTCAAGGCCCACATTTTCAGGACAGCAAATCTTTGCTTTGGAGAAAACATTTGAACAGACGAAATACCTTGCCGGCCCAGAGAGAGCCCGTCTTGCTTACTCTTTAGGAATGACTGAGAGTCAAGTCAAGGTAATAATTTGTATGCCCTTACTTTGCAACAAAAATGAAAGTTGGCTTGCCTTTGCGTGTATGTATTTAGTATATTCCAAGGCTACTGAAACGTGCTGTATTTTAATAGTCATCCTTATTATGTTAATAATGACTAACGTATCAGATATTTGGCCTAAATCATTCTACAAAAGCCTAGGCTGCAGTGTTAACGTTGTTCAAACTTTTTTTTAAAGATGTGAGATGTTAAAAAGTTACAAAGGGTTTTATATTTCTAGGTTAGTCAATCTAACATCATTATTCCTGCAAGCAAGGATCTAAAATGTGGTGTTATTTCTCTTAAAAGGTATGGTTTCAAAACAGAAGAACCAAATGGCGAAAGAGACACGCTGCAGAAATGGCAACTGCAAAAAAGAAACATGACTCAGAGACAGAGAAGATGAAGGAAAGTTCGGATAATGAGGACGATGATGAATACAACAAACCTCTGGACCCAAATTCAGACGACGAAAAAATTACGAGACTTCTGAAAAAGCACAAGGCTACCAACCTTTCCCTGATCAGCCCTTGCAGTAACAGCTCCGACACGTTGTGATGACTTTGACAACCTGTCAAGCAGAGACTCAAAACACTCCACGATGCTTCTAAAGCTAATTTAACCAGGGTATAAATTGTTCGAAAGGAGAGAAGGGGTTCTGATGGTTGGATTGAATGATTTGTGTTGTACAGACGAAAATGTAAGTGAAATGTATATATTTTTTACTGAGTAAGTTATGTTATTAAATCTATGTAAACAACACATGGCAAACTTTTCCCGCAGTTCTGAAAAGCGTATACCCTCCAAATAGCCTATACAGCTTAATTTTGGCAGAATAATGTCGCCCATCTCTCCATACTATATCTTTGTAAATTCAGTACAGGAACAAATTGTATAAATGCAAATGTTGTAAATTATGTAAATGCTTGGTTTAATGATATCAATCCACACTTTTTTTTATCGTTTGAAGGACTTTGTGTTTACCTCATCAAACTGAAAGAGGAAACTGGACCACCGTTTATGTTGAAATAAGAGAGTATTATTGCTTCCGCGAAGGTATAGGAAGAAAAAAACTTTGTATTATGAATAAATTATTTAACAAGCTTTTGTTTATTGCATGGTTTGAGTTTTAATTCAAATTGTCAGTAGGCCTACGCTATTTGACTTTCCTGTAATTATAGGGGCCATGCTTACCCTATAAAAATATGTTGAGTATACGCTTAGATGCTTATGTTGTGTATAAACAGTAACGTTTTACTCAGTGAATATTTCTTAGTGATAATTCGAAGCTCCACAAGTTAGCCTTTGACGCAAGCATCTTATTAATTCAATGTTTTAAGGCTGTGTATGCATGTTTTTCTGGATAACTCACATATTGAAATGCATGCGGGGAATATCCAACAATGTTCGAAACTTTACTTTATATGATCCTTAAACGTAAATAGGCTACGTTATAGTTCGAAACAATTGTGCAATTCAATTTTGGGCCTACGATGAAACTTGACCCCATGGCTTGACTAACAACACCACTACATATATCAGCGAGTGGCACACTAATTTAACTAGCCTACAGCCTATAGAAAAAAAATATCTTATAAAATAACGAATGTATTATTTTAAAATGCTAAATGGACCAGTTAATTAATAATATAGGCATACTAGGCTACCTATAGGCTATAGGTGTAGGTATTACGTAGGCTGAAAAATATTAACGAATAAAGTTTATTTATAAAGTGTATTAATAGTGTTAGGCGTAGCCTAATATCCCCAATAGGTCAAACGTTTTCTTGCAACTTATCATTTCCCCCCCAATTTGAGCCGTTTTATAGGATAGCATTAATGCTAGTCTACTAGAGCTATTTAGAGCGCTTGTGTTGTTTCCATCCACAATAAGTAGATTTTTCAGGCTATCACTTAGGCTACAATTAGGCCTGTATTTCAGAACCTCGAATTAAACCTTCAAAAACCTTTCAGAATGAACAATTCATGACTGATAAAGAGAACATGGCCATATACGTTTGATACGCAAGGCCTAAACATAGTGTAAGCCTCCATAAATCCAATTCTCTAAAATGGACCCGTTTAATTTGCATTGACATCGATCTTATTATTGATAATGGTCAAATAATGTCAAACAATTATGAATTATTTTGCTTCTAGGGTAGAGCATACCTTTTCGAAACAACCTATTGCACCTTTAAGAAAACTTTTGCAGTTAGGCTTTAGAGACTGGGCCATCGAGCCAATTTTAACTTTATGACAGCAGCAGGCATATACTGGACCCCATCAAATTGAACAGTTAAACAAAAAAGTGATCGGTTAAATATGCACTACTTTATCATACTAGTTGTGGCTACATTGTAGGCCTTTATTAACGCATATTTTATCATTGATCAAGAAGGCCTGAAAAGTCAAAGAATGGTTAAGATCCCCAACTTATGCGATTGATGTGGCGAAATGACGACAAAACACCCCAGTGAGTTCTAATGGTTTTATTGCTTGAGAACCGCATAACCAACACTAGAGGCCATGCCGTTCAGGGGGTAGAATCTCTATCTGCTTTAAGAGGAGTGAACAAACTGCGGCTTCTCCTATCACGTGACCAGCGGGAAAAACAAGCAGGTTTGTCTACGAACCAAATCACATTGTCAAGACAACAAATATCTTTGCAGCAGGCACAAAATCATTTCCACTTGCGGTGATTTAGATGGAAAAATTCAAGGATCAATCTAACGGCTTCACACAGTCTGTGAACTCTGTAGTGTAGTAAATTAAATCAATACAAGGAAACGTTCGCGTTTCATCAACAGCATCTCCTAATCGCTGTTTAATGCTCTAACGACCGGTAAGAGGAAATTATTTGCAACATAGAAGTAAAGGCTGCCGAAGCCTACATACAAAATTAAAAAGCAATTATTTCTGGTCTTTCTCGTCTTTAGCGTTTTCCCCCAATTAATAATCAAGACCTTTATATATCAATATGACTTAGCCTAAGTATTTTATATTAACCGTCACACTTCATTTCTGTGTACAATACTTGGCACCATAATGCAGTAACAAAAATAGACAAAAAGTGTACATTTTGTAAGGATACCCGAGCCTATCTAAAAACATCACATTCAGAACCATAATATTATTACATAGAAATAAGTTAGAATAAGAATAATCATGAAATAATGTGAGACTGCTATATGAAACAATATCTTATCTTCTTGCATGGTCTATGGCACTGCTTAAAACATTCTTGGATAGGCTATGTAAATGTTGTCTGAACAGTTATTTTCTCTCTCATTAAATTCCTAAATACTAAGGTCCTTATGGCTGCAGGAACACACATGCAGTCTCATTGTCTCCACACTTCAGCATAACAATTTTGGTAAGAATGATAAATTATCTCTTTAAAAATGACAGTATATAAAAATGCGACTCAGCTGATGTGCGAGGCATGGCAGTGTGTTATGCACACAACAACTCCAAAACAAAAATACAAATAATCAGAATTAACTGAAAATATCTATCTATTCTAACAAAAAGACCACGAAGTTTGGTCAGAAGAGAGAACGGCACTAAAACCATCAACAACTCTATGTTATACTGTCCAATGTACAAATAAACCTAACAATAGATATACAACTTTTTTGCATTGCACTTTTAAAACATCTTACATACTGTATGGAAGTAGCTTCTATATGTAGAGGCATACCTAAAACTTGCAAATATGGTATCTAAAATAAAGTAGTAGGACTGATTCTATTAGAGTTTTGGCAACAAGGCTGTGACATGGAAAAGTCCATCCTTTTTTGGGAAGGGGGAAGGGGTTGTTGCAATGGTGAGGTCAGTGAGGTGTGGTATATCTGGGTATTTCTCAGTTGGGTAGTCCAGATACTGAAGCATTTTGTGGAGAGAAAAAAAAAACACATCAGTTTTATATGGATGAGGTGTTCCAACCACTGTGACTGCCCAGCACTTCTTAAAGGTCTGTATAGGGTCTTGTGTGTGTGAGTGTGTGTGCTTCTGTATGTGCCTTTGTGTGTCTGTCTTGGTGTCCTGTGTCTTCTGTTTTCCTTTTCACAGAGGCGCTTCACGAAATATCTCCACCCTTTGGCACCACTTCCCTGACAAAATGAAGAAAACACAAACACAAATTTCCCATAAGAATTACTGGGTCAGAACAAAGATATTTAAGTGTCATGGTGTGTCAAGAGCAAGCAAATCAAAAGCAAATATTATACTAATAATCATCAAACAATACTAGTAATCATAGTGAAAGAAATAAATATTTACCACGACATCACTGCACGACACAACACTTGTGCTTATTTGCATTAGGTTTACCTGCCCCCGCTGTGATTCGGAAGGACAGGAAGACAGGCTGTCAGGGGAAAACAAACATACATGGAGTCAACCTCATTACAAGAAAAGCATAGAAACAAGCCCTCGTTTGAGGCCAACTTGACGCACACGCACAAACGCACAGCTAAAACTCACATACCAGGGTCTGCATATTTTCCCCTGTATGCTAACTACATTGGACATTTTTTAAACATAGCAGACGGTGATTTTAGCGGGAGCATGTGGTTCGGGGCCGGTGGTTGGCGGGAGTCTCTGTGGGTGCGCGGGGTCACCTCACGGACAAACACTACTCTCTGCGCCACACTAGGTAATGATGAAAGACCAACAGGCCAGTAGACCTGGAGCAGACTTAAGGCGCCTCTCTTTCAGCCTATGACCCCTCTGTCTGATAGCAGAGAGGCTGGAGGCCGGCTGTTAAAGGCTGTCTATACAGTCGGCGTGTCCAAACACTTTTTTTCGGCCATCATGGCCAACCCGAGGCGTTTGGTCTAATGTTAAGCCATACAGAGGTGTAAAGACCATAGATATTTACATATCTGTAAATAAACTACAACATTTGAATGATTTTGTCTTGTGATTGATTATGTCTAATTTTAGACACAGTACCACCATGTATCAAAATAGTGTTGATGTTTTAACTGCAGAAGAAGCACGAACACACGCACACAGCTTGGCAAGGGACGATGATGTTACCTTGTGGTCCCCCATGCAGACGTTGGGCCCTATGTTGTCATAGACCACCGACTTTTCTTCGTTTTCAGGCTGCAAAAGAAAGCATAAAAGTCTCATTTAAACCATGAAAACTAAAGAATGATCAGCAGCAGAGTTCAGCAGGAATATTTCATAGTTCCGGTTTTTCTGTCGACAGTTCCCACCCTACTCAATTTCCACTTTGCAATAGGCTAAGTACCTTTTATTAGAATGTAAATACACTTTCAAATGTAATGTGCAACACAGAACATTATCAATCCATAACCAACCATAGAGGAATAAACGTGAATGAATCTAAGCCGACTCAATATTACACCTTAGGTAAAGTCTTCATACAGTGAATAAACATGAACTATGAGGAAATCAGTTACAAAGAGCATATTTGCCTAGAGAGCGAGCGCGCTTAAACCGTATCTGAGTGGATCATGTTTCAATATCCCACAAAGAAAGTGTCACACACGGAGATAGGAACTTGAAGCCCAGAGTATCAATCACATTTCTCTGCTAGAACTAAGGACTTTTTAAGCACCTCTTTTCCCCTCCCACCACCACACACACACACACGCGAGCGCGCTTCATGCGAATCCTCAGCTGTGACAAGGTGAGCCGCAATTCCTCATGACAAGGAAGAACGGAGAGCTTCAAGAACGAACGACCAACTTCAATCCAAATGAACTTCAAACCAATCCTGCGAGTGGCAGGGTCAGGGCTGCGCCAGCGCGCGCTGGATACACTCCCTCACTCTACCTTCCTGCCGGAGGGGCCACTCAGCAGAACCAGCGCTATCCTATCCCCCGCACCGCGCAGGCCACGCCACTGCCTCACAGAGCCTCTGATACATTCATCAAACACGGATTCCATCAATTACAAAAGGCTGTATAAAATGGTGGATTTTTCCGGGCTGCATAATCTTTAGACAGATAAACAAATTACCGGGGGCCGTTGGCAGCAACGGAGCGCTCGCTCGGCTGAGCATTCATTACCGTACCCCCCCTTGCCGCCGAGGCGCGGCGCAGGCAGCGGGCAACCTTTGGCGTGTTAGGGCTCGGCAAGCAGAAAATAACATGATGGCAACTTAACCGACCGTGGCATGATAGATGATGCCACACGGTGGGCTGTTTACAGGCCCATGTCTCTGCAATCTGTAACGCTGGAGCAGTGTGTGTGTGTGTGTGTGTGTGTGTGTGTGTGTGTGTGTGTCTACGTGTTCAGTGAATCATCAGCCAATCTGTGAACACTCTAAAACTGGCTGTTAGGGGAGTCTGCCTAGTTCCCTATATTACAAGCAATTAACCGGTGCTTGAGAAAAACAAACAGAGGCAGAGCTAAGAGGCGTGTACTGTGCGTGTCAGACAGAGTGTTTCACTCCAAGTGTGACACATTCTAGATAGCAATATATAAGAGCTTAATTGTGCCAATTCCAAGATACACATTAATATTGCATTTTAGTAATGCAATGATGTTATTGATTCTCCTAATGATGAAAGTGGCACGGTAGGCAAAAGCTAAAATCGAAATCCTCCAGTTGGAGTGCCTCAGAAAGAGAGGCTGGGAAGAGAGGCTGGGAAAAGAGGATTTTTACTATAAAGGAAGGCCAGAAGCCCTCTTTGTAAAGGGACTTTCTTTGTCTGTGGACAAGGCTGTCCAGTACTGCTCTGGCATGAAGATGATTCTTAAATGTCTTGCATATCCTCGAAACTCCCCCCCCCCCCCCCCCCTCCGCCTCATCTTCCCTTAAGTCATAAACATGAACAAGGGGTGAGATACAAAACTTTGCAGGGCTGTGGTGATTTGAAGTAATCCTGCAAACAACGGAGTGAAAGGAACAGGCTAGATCTCAAACTGCTGCTCATATTTGGGTTGGTGGGGGGGGGGGTGGGCGGGACAGATTGGTTGGAGTTTACACTGCATGGCTGCATCCAGGGGGTATGGTGGGGGCCCACAGCCAGAGTGTTGACTGAAAAGCAGAGAGACAGAGGGAGTGCAGGGACCTCCAGATTTATAGAGCGGCTATGGCCGACTGGCACTCTATAAGAGCCGGGATATATATACTGTGTGTGTAAACCCGGGGCTTAGTGCAACAAATGAATATTCACACACTTCATCCCTCCATCTGGGAGGCTGACATGGGAGGGAAAGAGAGATAGGAGGGGAGGAGTGGTGAGAAAGTGAGAGCGACAGAGTGGGTAAAGTGAGAGAAGGAACAGATAGAATGGGGAAAGTATCAGATAAAGAGACAGGGGGAAAAATAGAGAGAGACAATACACAATACCTGAACAGAGTAGTCTTAACTGTTTTAGAACTACATAGCTGTGAACAGGTATATTGCGTGAAAACATTTTGTGGCTAATTACTTAGCCATATAGTAGTATAATCCAGTGTAGTAATGGTGTTGGAGGTAGACAATCTCACCTTGAGGACCAGGTCTCTGGCCATAGCAGACATGAGGACACGGTCACACCAGGCAGGACAGCGTGTGTTCATGTACTCCTTCCCCCGACTGCTATCTTCACTGTATGGATAACTGAGGTGACACACAGACACACATGCTAGTTACAGAAACACGTGTATATTTGTATCACCGACAGAAGAGATGTACACATACAAAGCACTTTAAATGCTAAATGGTAAAAAACGAATAACCTGTTTAATTATGTCGTTTCCACATCGCTTTTGCTGTTCTAACAGCTGATGTTCAGATTAAGCACTGAGGCAATTTGGCTTCATTAGAGAAACAGCTTTAGGGTTTAAACTGACACCAGCGATCATCTGGACAAACCGCTCTGTTGTTTGAAATAAATACACGTGGATGACTATCACTCTGCTCCTGCTCTGATGGAGGGAAGCCTGGCCAACTGGAGACAGAGAGAAAGAGAGAAAGAGAGAGAGAGAGAGAGAGAGAGAGAGAAGGAGAGAAATAGAGAGAGAGAGAGAAAGAAAGAGAAAGAGAAAGAGAGAAAGAGGAAGAAAGAGAAAGATACAGAGAGAGAGAGAGAGAGAGAGAGAGAGAGACAGGAAGAAAGAGAGAGAAAGAGAAGACAGATCAAGGGAGAAACCGACAGAGAGAGTGACAGAGCCAGAGGAGGAGAGTCTCTCACATGTAGGCTACATCCGTACAGCTCCATCTCCACACAGCCATCAAAAAGAGATTAGGGGTGTCTGTGGCAAATGGCCAAGGGAGATTGTATCTGGTAACAGCGGGAACAATCGGATGATTTAAGTGGGCCGGGCTCGCGCTGAGCCGTCCAGCCGCTGCAGATTTACATGGTTGAGAATTCAATTTGGCCCCGCAGCTCATCAAACGCCATCAGATTTACACGCCACCAATCCAATTTGTTTGCCCAGACTCATCGGAGGAGGGCTCGGCAACACATACGGTAATACCATCCAATTTGCTCCTCACAACCACATGCCTAGCTATATGCAACCTGCCACAATGTGATGGCCCTGGGCTCACTGATTAACTAACCACAGGGCAATCACAGGTTTCCCAGTGGTGAGGACTCACAGCTCACAAACACACACACACATGGTAGCATGGCAGCCATGATGGAGGGGTGGACTGACGGTGTCACCCACAAGCTCTGCTGAGATAAACAAACAGAGTGGTAAACAGAACCATACCAGAGGACAGCTGCTCCCACAGGTGGCTACAGTTCAGCCATGGTCTGGGAGTATGGTGGTGGGTGACTATGGCTTGGGAAGGCAGAAGAAATGATGCGTATGAGGGGGTTATTGGCAGGGGGAGTGGGGTGGGGGGCGAGAGATACCACATCCGGCCAGCCTTGCAGGGCTCCCTGCTGGGTAGACAAACAGACCTGCAGAGGGCTCCTTTACAAAGCTCCCGGCCCCCCAATTAGCATTAATGACACTTGTGGAAATGCGAGCGGGGGTTTTGGGGTATGCTAAAAGAGGGCTAAAGAAGTGATCCGCTGGGTTGAAAGAGGGCAGGAAGAATAGGATGAGTGGTACACAGAGATGGAAGAGAGGGGATAAAGAGGGATCAGACAGAAAGGAGAGGGAAAAGAGCAAAGTCATCAAAGGGAGAGTGGAGAGGCAGGCAGTCTTCAGGGTGGCCCACAGACTCTCTCCAGAAGGCTCCTTAAGTCAACCAGCACGACAGCAGAGCTGCCTCCCTATGTTGGAAGTCCATTCTGAGCCCAGCTGTGGAGCAGGATGGAGATTGAAGCGTTTCCCTTGAGTCACACGGTGGTGGTGGTGGTGGTGGGGGGGGGGGGCGCAACTCGACATTAGAGAGATTAATTGACATCCAGTGATCCCTTCATCCTATCATTGGCATGATAAACCCCAAGATAAGAAACCTACACTGCACACTCAAAGAACACAAAGCAATAATCATCTATTTCTTTTTGATGACAAAACAACAGTCGTAAAAGGCAATTAACGACATTCAACAATGGCAGGCTAAGCGGTGGTTTGGTGCCATGTCCGTGCGGCGGCCAGCTTGTTCTCCAGATTCTAGGCCGCGCCCTCCGATGGGCCCCGACACAGATAACAAGTCTAATGCAAGGGTAAACAGTGGAGTGGCGCTCAGGGCCCAAGTGATTAATGTGAGCGATTAGTGCGCTCACAAACTTATCTGAAGGTAAACGGGGCAAGTGGGCGGTGAGGCCAGGGCTTGGTCAGTGCCTATCGGGTCCGTATTGCCTGAAGCAAGACTAATTACGCTAATTAATGGGCCAAGCTGATAAACTCAACAATCGGCCACCTGTATGTGTGCGTGTGTATGTGTGTGCGTGTGGGCGTCCATGGACAGCACACACACATCCTAATTCCAATCCCAATGATCTTGGGACACTGCAGCTGGCGTGGAAACCAGCGCTCGTGGTGTGCGTGTGTGTATTTACATGATGAACGATCAATCCATTATGGACATTTGATGTAAAAAAAATAAAATAAATAAAAACAATGAACAAGAAAGAAAATCGACCATATACTGTCTCAATATTGATAGTGATAAAGAATTAATACATTTGCGTTACCACAAACTGTCATTAGGTTATGACTGGTGCAGTCCTATCTGCACCAATGCAAATCACCTTATTGTCTTCACTTTGCATGGCGACACCATTTAAATAGCTTTGATTGTGCTGCTGAACTGTGGAGCTGTAAAGTGAACTGTCTTCCACGTGGGAGCGGCCGCCCATGGACCACCCCCCGTCCCCCCCGTCCCCCCCGTCACCACAAGATGATCCCTCATGCTGCGTCAGGGGCTTCATGTTTGACAGTCTGCCGACATCACTCACACAGGGTTCCTGTAGCTGTCATGAGAGCATGTCTGAGCAACACTGAGTAGCAGCCAGGTGAGCACCGGCCCTACCTAGGGGTTTGTCACACAGCCTCACCCAGTCTGGAGCGGAAGGAGGCCAGGGCTCATTGGCTTTTGTACCCCAGGATCTGGTCTCTCAGCTCTGGGTAGCGCCCTGCAGACTGGGCCCCTGGCCCACATTCCCTATCTCTGAAGGCCGTTATCTTGTTCTACATAATGACAAATAGGTGACAAGCAGCCTAACAGAGGCCCATTGAGTGGCCTGGTATTTAATGAGGGCAATATAAACTAGTGAATATAGGCAGGGCAGGTAACCAGAGATAAGAGGTACAGTATTAATGACACAGGGATCATGGGTCAGGAAGTGGCAGGGTCACATGATTGTGTTAGAGGGGATGCAGGGATTGGCTAAGATTAGAGCGTCTTTATGTGAGCGCTTTGGTTTCTAGCCACTCTTCTCCTCCTCAGTCATGTTTGTTTACCGTTGTCAGGGGAGGCTTGGCAAAACAGTCACACACACATGAACACACACACGTGGACGCGCGCACACACACACACACAATCTTTTCATTCAGAGAGATCAGACACCAAGCGCTATCAATAAAACTCCATGACTGTTTGCTTGAGTTTGCAGAGTTTAGGGAGCTCAGACACAACATTGGCACAGTACAGTACAAACAGCCTATAAATGCCACAAGTTGCTCTCTCATACAGTGAAGGACTACATCTACCATCCTTCTCAATAAAACAGGAAGTCTTTTATTTAACCCTCGCCTGCCCAGAGTGAGAACCCTCTCTGGCATAATCCTAGGTCTCGAGGCAGAGACACATGGACATGCACAATCCAGCAATCATCGCCACAATAGCTCCTCATTATGTTCAATAGCTGGCCATCCGCTAGAATAATGGATGCCTGTGGGACTGTAAAACAATGTTCCTTCTCTGTTGATTACGGCCGATGGCCGCTGCACTCCAACGAACAATAGCTGCTGCTGGAATACCTCCCTCTCCCTCCATCTCTCTCTGTCACTTTCTCTCTCCCTTCAATGTAACAGCCGTTAAAGGACATCTGGTACTCCATAAACGGAATCACGCGCCTTCACCAGAGGATAGGGGAGCTTTCAGACTTTCCCTGACCAGAACAAGAGGCCTCCTTCACTTAGCCACACCAGGACTATCTATCACACACGTGTGCATGCAAACACACACGCATAAACATGGTGCAAACTCACACATACACAGGCCCCAGTACAGGACATACACAGACACACCATCTCTCTCTCTCCCTCTCCACCTCTCCACCTCTCTACCTCTCTCCCTCCCCCCACTGATTGACATCACTTCTCCAGCTCCTCAGCGCCTAGGGTGTGTGACTGAAGGGTCTTCATCATTATACAATGAAAGTTACTGTGCAGTGGACCGCAAGCTTCCTGTTCTGCTGTCCAATGGGATGACATCTTACTTAAGAGGCTATAGTCAGGAGCGCTTAGTTGTCGAGTGGAAATTCCTGTAAGATATATTATAGGTAAGACCATGCATCAAGCTAAATGAACAAAACCACAACAACAAGTAAATCTTGCTCTGTCCTTTGCAGGCAGGTCACAGAGCAGGTGGATTGAGTGTTTTGAGAGTTTATCAAAGGTAGACAAACTAATGTCACTGGGCCAAACGCTTTTCTGTCCTCCCTCAAAAAGTTTTTTTCTACTGTTTTCTTCCCACAGCCTTAGCCGTAGCCCTGGCCTTAGCCTTGCACCAGCCTCTAGAAGGAGCCTCACTCCCAGCCTCATCCTCCAGACCCAGGTCTACTTCCAGCCTCGCTGTGTGAACGGTGCATCTGTTCCCAAAGGCAGTCACTCTTCAGCCCATCCTCATAGAGCTGCAACCTTTGGAAAATGTATGCTAACGTGCCAAGGTTGGTCCACGGGGCGCTCCCCAGCTTCCTGTCAAACACCAAACGGTAAAGAGACAACTGTTTATCAGCGCTCCCCTTACAATCCCCCCCCCCCCCCCCGCCTGCCTCTCTCTCTCCCCCTCAGTTCCTCTCCCGCCCCCGTCTAGACTTGGCAAACACAGAAGCACGGGACTGGAGCCATCCTTTCTCTTTCTATAGCATCTTCCCATCTTTTACTCTTTTTTTTGCACTCCACTCTCTACTTTTCCCTCCCAACCCCCCCCCCCCCCCCCCCCCCCCCCCCCCCCCCGTTCTTTCTTCCTCTCTAGTGAACTCCAGAGTTGTACATTGATGGAGTTCTATATTCCCAGTCGGATGTCCCTCCATATCTTCCTCGGAGCTCCTTCCCTGTAACCGAGTTAGGGCAGGGAGACATTCTTCCACAAATCCCTCATTGTCCACTGCCTCTCCCCCTGCCGCGCTCCCGATTCAATTTTTGCATCGATCTTTACACAAAAAAAGAGTAAAGAAATCGGATAAGGGCAGTACTAAAAGCATTCTCCTAAATCAATCAAAATACATGAATACGTTACTCTAGATCTTTAGAGGTTTTTAGGGGAGATTACCTCAGTTATGCCATTCCGGCTATGAAATCAGAAATATTGTAATATAGCAGAGCGTTATTTTCTGTGGGAAGGCGATTGGGCTGTCTTTGGACAAAGATAATGGGCATGTAAAACCTTGAATGACAGGTCCAAACCCTGATACAACTACTTTCCTTGATGCTGTTTTGGCCCGCATGCTGCAATTGAGTTTGATAAAAGTGATTGGGTTCTGATTGATAGACTCATATCAAAAGGACTGGGGGCCAACCCCCCCCCCCCCCCCTTTCAATTCCCAAACCCCAACAGATTCTACCTTTGACCATACATGGGCGAGTCCAGCCCTGAACGAGTGTGTTTGGATAGATGTTTGTGTGTGAGGCCCGTCTCGCAGCCTAACAGCACACAGCAGCCGACTGGCACCAGGTCCAACTCTGGCATGGTACGGCCACATTCCACACGCCGGTGGCTGAGTACTTAGACATGTCATACGCAACTCTGACAGACGACTTCTTGAAGGCGAGCAATATGAATTTACAGCTTGTAGCACATTCCATGAATGTAAACACCATGCACAACAACGCATGGAACACAGGCCCTACTAACCTCACTGAAGCCCACCCCCAAATGCCAACAACATGACTGTGTTGCTTTCTAAAAATGGAACAGAGACGCTGGCTATAGCCGTTTGAGCTTCTGCTGCAACCTGGTGGATGCAAAAAGGGATCCACGCATGTCCTTTTGTCTGTTTTCAAATCAATTCGATAAGAATACAGCTGTCAAAAATGTACGTCTGAGGTGTATATCTCTATCATTGGAAATCTCGCCTAATTTAGCACCTGACAACGATGTACCAATAGGCCTACAGTGTGTCTATTCATTACCCTGTACCCAGATGACAACAAGTAGAATTAACTTATAGATTGAAAATGAGTGACCACAGTATTGATTTATAGACTAAACATAGACGAGCATCTGTGTGTGTGTATTTGCATTTGCGTGTGTGGGTGTGTCCGCGCGTGTGTGTGTGTGTGTGTGTGAGGAGGGAGGGCCTCTGATGGCCTGTGTAAAGAGCAGTAATAACCTCCCAGATGGTGAGGGGCCGGTTCAGAGCAGGCTACGTGATGGAGAACAATCATCGAGGGCTTGATTGCTCACCGAGCACAAGGCCCATCTGACAGGGGGAGGGAGACAAGTGTGGATGTGGCGTGTATGTATATAGAGTCACATTAAGTGTGTGTGTGTGTGTGTGTGTGAGCATGTGTTAAGTGTGTGTATGTGGCAGGGGCTGTTTAAGTTTAACTAGGCCATTTCTACTCATTCACCACTGACAATGATATGGCTTGTGGAGGCTGGCGAGTAGATCAAATCAGCTTTCATATGCTGCTCCCGGCTTCCATCACTTTGATTCATCCTGCTTCCAAGTATGCGAAAAATAATTTGTATTCTTATGTGGCAGCTTGTTCATTCACTTCGCAGTGAGATGATTCAATATTATATGGATAGATAGGTGCTAAAGTCACACGGTTTAAAAGGACAATAAATCTACCTGTCACTTATGCAAAGTGATGTAAATGGGGTCCCCGATTAAGACACTGAGTCATTTAAAAACAGTGAGTGCTGGAACTTTGACACACACACACACACACACACACACACCAAGGTACTCTCTTGCTCAATCTCTCATACACACACATACTAATTCAGTTACACACACACACACACAGTCCCCGACCGGCCCTGCGCCCGCCACTAGAGCAGTTTATCAAGTAATTATTGTTTGATTACAGCGTTTCATTATCTGCACTGATTGAGTCACAACTGACGGCAAAGGTCAGACACCATTATCACGCGAGCGCCGAAACAGATTTCCACCATGGCTGACTGTTTGCCCTCCCTCTCCTCTGAAAGGGCTAATTGCAAATGCATTTGTTTGAGGACGAGGAGAACGAACCCCTCGCCCCAGTCCCCCGCCCCCAACTCCCACCGCGGCGGAATATCAATGCGCCTCCACACGCACACAGGGGAGTCTTTTAGGCGCACGTCCAATCACACTAAACAATTGATAACCATCAAAAGCGTGTTTGGCCCAAATGACACCCACTTGCGGCAATGAGGCTTGATTGAGTGATAGTGAAGGCTTGCATCATTAATAGATCAAAACACGTCAAACAACTGCTGTTCTGCTCAGCGAGAACGCTTTGCGGGTGAAGAGAAAGGTCTAATTCTAATGATGTCTGAGACAATGGACCCATATGCCCTTTCTGAACTGTCAGTCAAGATATCTGTGCTCTACTGGAGGCCCATTCTGAAACAAATGCTGCGTGTTCGACTTAGTAAGAAGATGATGATGGACTGACATACAGTCTGATAACATCCAAACAGTACATAGAATGACTAACGGCTTATGCTGACTTACCAGTTTGTTTGTGAGAGACCTAGCTATGTGGACAGCCATTTCAAGGACAGACTAAATAGTCCTACGAGGGGTAATAGAAACAGGAGGTAATATCCCAGGTTATATACCAGGTCATATACCGGGCCATAGACTAGAATGAAGAGTTGGACTCTTTAGGGTAATAGACCCTTAGAAGCGATGGATTCACTTCGCCTGAAGATGTTAATGGCCCAATGTGTCGTGTCCCGTTGTAAGAGCTGACCTCTCAACTACACCAATTTAAGGACATAAATAAAGATCATAAATGGGGGGTGGATATGAATATATGAACCTGTGAATTCTATTTTCTCTAAGGTGTGTAGATTGACAGAGTACTGCATATGCCGTTATAAATATTGTGGGGGTTCCATACCTGGGAGGAAAGGATATATCCAGCTCATGCAGTCGGTCCTTGAACATGGACAGCTCTTTGTCAAACTCTAAAAGCTGTGAAGAGAGGAAGGGGGGGGGAGATAGAGAGACAGTCATAAATAAAGGGTTCATTTCTTTATTACAGCAAGTAATATCCCTCATGTCAGTCATCACTCACTGAGTGAATAACTATGAGACGGTTTATGTGAGCGCACGTGTGAGTCTAAGAGTGTCAACTTCATAGCATACATACACAAACACAATCATTACAATATTTAACCTGGCCATGTACAGAATAGCAATGCACGAGTGAATAATTGTCTCTGATTGTGTGTGTGTGTCTGAGTGTGTGTGTCAGGCCCCTCTAGGTTCGTCCTGGTGGGAGTCTGTCTCTATGTCTGTCCACACTAACAGTGGATCCAAACACTCTTCATTAATCATGTCTCGATCCCCAGCTGCAATCCCTCTGACTGTGCACATACACTCACACACACACACACGGACACACACACACACACACACACGACCCATAAATCATTAGTGAAAAGTGCAATTAGCAGCTCCTTGTACACATTAATTATGTGGGAGATGAACAGGTAGCCGGGCCACCTGCATGGCTGCCCCTCTGAGAGACTGACAGGTATACTCCCAACCCCAGAAGACCCCCCCCCTCCACTGGCCCCGCCCCTTCTGTCAGTCAGGCCAGAATCACTCCTGTTGGCGGTAAACTGAACCGCTCAGCACGAGTTTGACACGAGACAACAACTCCAGTCTAATGAAGACTTCCCCCTCAGCTTCTGAGAGGTTGTCAGGGAATCCAAAAGCTGACTTGACAGTGATGCCATTACCCTGTTGTTCAACACGAAACAATGTGGTGATTGGAACATAATGCAATCTCATTCTAGGATGATAATGACAAGATGGCGGAGGCGTCCACAACAACCAAGTGAGAGCCAGGACAGGAGAGAGCCTGTCCGAGCACTGTTCCATTGTCTCCCTACAGTGGCACAACGACAGCCACTCATCCACAGCTCCTATGAATATGTTAGCGGGCCGGATAGAAGGCTGACCGACCTCCATACACGCGTGTCCACGCCTGTTTATGCATGCGTGTATGAGCGAATGCTCGCGGGTGAAGCATGTCGCAAGGTTGCGCGCTCGTGGGAGGGGGGGATGCTGGCATCCGTGCGCCTGGTGCCGTGTGGACGCCTATATGTGCGAGTGAATGTGTGTGTGTGGGTGCGTGTGCGTGTGCGTGTGTGTGTGGGTGCGTGTATGTGCGAGTGAATGTGTGTGTGTGGGTGCGTGTGTGTGTGTGTGGGTGCGTGTGTGTGTGTGTGGGTGCGTGTGTGTGTGGGTGCGTGTATGTGCGAATGAATGTGTGTGTGTGGGTGCGTGTGTGTGTGTGTGTGTGGGTGTGTGGGTGTGCGTGTGTGGGTGCCCGTCTGTGCGTGTCAGTGGTGTAGAACAGTGGTCATTACTTCCCAGGCAGTGGGGCTCCCAGGCGGAGTGTGGGAGGTTGAGGAGGGCAGATGTGCAGCATTCATCAAATTCACACAGACGGGGTCACAGGAGAGGCTCCCGCACTGTGGATGAGGGATGGGGGAGCAGGACGCGGCCCACGCTCTGCTCTACACACACCCTCCCAATGACACGCTCTCAGAGAGGGACACGCGAGAGTGTGTGTGTGTGTTTGATGGGGGGGGTGGGGAGTGGAAAACTAGTGTTATAAAGTGTTTTATCCGAGATATACTGTAACATAAGCTGACAGAGTATGCAAGTGTGTGTAATGTTTGAGTCTGTGTTTGTTCATCATAATACAACTCTAATTGATGACATTGATATTGGTAGCATGTGCGCGCGTGTGCATTTTGCGTGCCCGAAAAAGAACAACAATAGCATGCCTCTGTGTGCACAGGTGTGTTTCCACGAGCTAAAGTACCTTCCTTGCGAAGTGACACCTATTAAGAGGCAGCAGATGAGCAGTGTCAGGGGCGACAAAGCACTGGGTGTTTCCGTGATGTGTTTTGTGTGCGGGTGTTTTTCACACGTGAGGAGTCCTAAGTGAATGTTGAGTAATTCATTTAGGGGACTGGAAAACCCGAGGGCTGAAATTTCACACTACATTTCATCCCGGGTCAATTAAGCATAATGATTTGCTGGTCTGGTAGGTCAGCAGTAAAAAATCCCAGCTTATATTGGTTCAAGGCCTCATCGCATTATAAAGCTGGAGTAGTTTGTCAGCCAGAAATGACCTTGAAGTTGTGGAGGGGGGCTGGATGGCCGTATAGCTCTGGCAATATCGTAGAAAGGAGAAAGATGAGGAAATGCCTGACAAAAAAAACCCCCGTCAGGGTTCAGATTTCTTACTTTGCCAGGACAAGCGCACAGCTAAATCACATTGGTTGTGATTGTTATAAGGCACAAGTTGCGGGGAATGAGGGAATATGACTAAACTGTCCAGACTCACCATCTGACCCGGCCAGAGCAGGCCAGGGCTCATAATTGTGCTTTGATTTACACATTGTCAACTGTCCCTCCGACAACACCTGCTGCCATTAAAGACCATCAATAAACAGGGAGGTGAAAGGTCATTTAATTTGATTTTTACACCTCACACTTGGCTTTCATTGCGAGGGCCATATTTTTCCCTTCTTTTTATGAGATGTTCATTATTTGGTGTGGAAACGATAAACTGTCACTGACAGGGGGAGGCTGAGTGGGTCAAGCCAACACTGTCCCAGTGGAAAACACCCACAATCTGCTCCCCACACTTCAAAAACAGCACCCACGTCACAACGAGAATCGACCTATGTTGGTATTCCTGTTCCCAGCCTTCATAGATTGTTTTGTCAAACAATTAAAATTGTGCATTTTTCACCACACCTATGACTGACGCACATATTAAGGGCAGAAAACCATGAGAAGGAGTATGTATATTTTCGTTCAGAATGTTATGTGATCAATACTTTGCCATTAAGAGACAGTCTGGGGGCCAATTCTCCTCAGTCTGTACGCTTACCTATCCAGTAAGGTCAGCTTCTATTTAGCATGCTGGTGTACTACCACTTAAGAGCCCTGACAGGTAAAATATGAAAGAAAGTTTAGCCGGAGAGCGAGGGAAGGAGTTTCTCATTTATTTATTTATTTCCTTCATCTCTGAAAGTCCTGCTTGAGTAATGCCTCCAGCTGCACGCCTTGAGCATGACAAGGAGGAGGCGGCCCTGACAGAAAAGTTCATCACTCGCAACAGGACCACCCTCCGCACCCCCCCCCCCCGCCTCTCCCCCACTTCCCCCTCCACCCCCCCCCCCCTGTCTGCGGACACCACACTGATAAAGTCACAATAAAGAGATACTGAAACAAAATCAATGATACAGAGAGAGGAGGAGGAGGGGGGGGGGAGAGAGAGAGAGAAGGCGGGAGGGAGAGAGTGGAGGAGGGAGAGAGTGGAGGAGGGAGAGAGTGGAGGAGGGAGAGAGTGGAGGAGGGAGAGAATGGAGGAGGGAGAGAGTGGAGGAGGGAGAGAGTGGAGGAGGGAGAGAGTGGATGGGCCCAAGGGGAGGAGATACAGGATGAGGACGCTCGCTGCACAGTGGGTGGAAGTGGGGGTTTGTTTGGGGTGGGGGCTTGGGGGTGGCTGTAAAGCATCCTCCCCCTTCTCTCCCTCTCTCCTCCCCCCATCTCTCTACCAGAGTAAACTCTCCCCTTCCCCAGTGCGCACCCCCCCTCCCCCCCCCACCCCACCCCCCTTGCCGCGTTGAGCCACCGGAAAATTTAATCTTCCCAAATACTCATCAGGGCTCTCCATCGTCCCCGGCCTGACAGCGGTGGGGATAATTAATTATACAATTTCGATGGGGATATCGACTAAACAAACCTATTAATCATAGCAAAAGTCAATAGGCATGGACACATTCAATCATGTCCCGTCTAATGATTACTCCTCTCAAAATACAATAATTATTTTCAAGAGCTGCCTCGAATTAAATTTCTGTCAAGCTGGTACAAGTCTAGTAGTTGATGAAGGATGCAATGGATTTCCCCCTCCCTCTCTCTCTCTCTCTCTCTCTGTCTATCTCTCTCTTGCTCGCTCTCTCTCAGGAGGGGTGTGTGTGGTGGGGGGGGGGAGAGAGCACATTTATCCTTTTGGAAAGGTAGTTTGTTTTATAAGGATCATAACACGGTGTGTTTAACTAGACCATGACCATCAGATTATCTCTGATGCCCCATTACGCCATTTATCTTGCCAGGAGGCTCGAGAGGGGGATGAAGAAAGCAAGGAGGGAGGACAGGGGTAGGGAAGGAGAGGGAGGGGAGGAGAGGGTGGGGAGGAGATGAGAAGAGAGGGGAGGAGAGGGTGGGGAGGAGATGAGAGGAGAGGGGAGGAGAGGGTGGGGAGGAGATGAGAGGAGAGGGGAGGAGAGGGTAGGGAAGGAAAGGGAGGGGAGGGGAGGAGAGGGTAGGGAAGGAAAGGGAGGGGAGGAGAGGGTGGGGAGGAGATGAGAGGAGAGGGGAGGAGAAGGAGGGGAGGAGAGGGTGGGGAGGAGATGAGAGGAGAGGTGAGGAGAAGGAGGGGAGGAGATGAGAAGAGAGGGAGGGGAAGAGCTCAGGAGCCTACTGCACACATACACATCTGGCTGTAGACACCGATACACAGAGATGGAAGCACACACAAACGGATGCTTGTTTAGTTTGACACACGTTTACACCCAGAAGGACATGCACACAGGCCTGCGAGTGACCTCCCACTGTAGGTGAGCACTTGCATTAATACACAGTCCATTCAGTATGCTTTGTGACCTCAGACTAGATGTCAAAAAGCTTATCTGTGAAGTGTGTGTGTGTTTGTGAGTGTGTGGTTTCTGTGCTCTGAATTGCCCACTGTGTCATAAAGAGCCCTATTAAAGGGGAAGTTCATATGAGGAGTTTTTACTTGGTGGACACTTAAACATAATCAGATCTGATCATGATCTCTGAAGGAATCTTCTGGAAGGAAGTTATATATGAGTCATGTGACCGCTGCTTGGAGACAGAGAGTGCGGCTATGATATGGGAGGAAAGAGGGTGGTAATTGGTATCCATCTATACCCCCCTCCCCCCTTCCCCAAACACAATGGCACAGTCTCCTCTTAATCATCTTATCTCCGCCCCAAATCCACATATCTAACCCTGCAGCTGGAGCTCATCTAAGTCTTTCCAAGAACTCGTTCATAAGTGTTGCACACTGTTGCTGTCCCTGAACGCCCCCCTCGACAGAGACCCGGACAGTGGGAAACAAAATGAACAGAAGGGAGCCAGGCTGGAGGGGCAGGCTGAGAGGAGCCAGGCTGGAGGGGCAGGCTGAGGGGAGGCATGCTGGAGGGGCAGGCTGAGGGGAGGCAGGCTGGAGGGGCAGGCTGAGAGGAGCCAGGCTGGAGGGGCAGGCTGAGAGGAGCCAGGCTGGAGGGGCAGGCTGAGAGGAGCCAGGCTGGAGGGGCAGGCTGAGGGGAGGCAGGCTGGAGGGGCAGGCTGAGGGGAGGCAGGCTGGAGGGGCAGGCTGAGGGGAGCCAGGCTGGAGGGGCAGGCTGAGGGGAGGCAGGCTGGAGGGGCAGGCTGGAGGGGCAGGCTGGAGGGGCAGGCTGAAGGGAGCCTGAAGGGAGACTTACCGAGGTCCCGTTGTTTTCCCGGAAAACGTCTTGGTTGACGTAACTAAAAAGCTTCTTTTCAAGTTGAAGTACAACCTGGGAGGTGGAGAACGGGAGAAGAGAGAGAGAGAGGGGGGGGGGGTAAGCACAGATTTTCATCTGAACTGCAGCTTGTCATTAGAGCTAGAATATGTTCCGCTCAGCTTCACAGGGCTCTGGTGTTAAAACTTTGTTGTCATCAGTGATGAAAGATGTGTTGCGGACTGGTACTCTGTAGTGCCTGGGGTTTTCCCTCTATGTGGGCTGACTGGGGAAAATGGAAAAAAACTCCCGGCCCTGATGGTATTTCATGCCAAAACACCAGACCCCAGTGGGATAGGTCATCTTCAAATCACAAATTGATTGAATGCATTGAACGAACAATTAACAGTTTTTTTTTTTTTAGCATTCTAAAAGGGTTTGGTGTTTGCAGGACGTCACATTCCTAGATGCTAGTGGACGGTTCACAGTACCTTTCGATCGTTTTCGCTTTCCCGAAATATTAGCTTGTCGATTTCGTTGGTGTCGGCGGCTCTCACTGTCTGCATGGTGGCTGAGGTGCACAAAGTCTGTGGAGAGAGAGAGAAAGAAGGAGAGAGGAGGTTAAGGGGGAGGGCGAGTGCTTAGTGACAGAACACACAGACGGACTGTGACACAGACGGACTGTGACACAGACGGACTGTGACACAGACGCACTGTGACACAGACGCACTGTGACACAGCCGCACTGTGACACAGCCGCACTGTGACACAGCCTGTGGGACGTTCTCCAGTCCTCTCACAAACACACACATGCACACACAGTAAGCATTCAAATTATTTTTGAGGAACCACCTCATAAGCACCGTGTCACTGTCCCCCCCCCCCACCCCCCCATCCCCATTATTCTGTTCTGTGTAGTGACCCTGTGGACCGTGTGCATGGTTAAATTCCCTTTTGTGAACTCTTTTAACAATTAGTTAAACATTCGACCATCTGTGTTTGAAGACAGTTGAATGAGGTAATCCTTCAGCCAGTGGTTCCCATACCACACTGCAGAAACAGTGGCCTGATTGAAATTCAAAGCACAGATTAGATAATCGGGTCAAGCCAATATAACGGGCAGCTAAAGGCCCTTTAGACTGAAATGTCACAAATCAGTCCGGCTAGGCCCCTGAAACCCTGCTCCAGTTAGAGCAAACACCCGGTAAGAGAGAGTGGAACATCCCCTCCTGGTACACACACACACACACACACACAGACACAGAAAACACACACACACACACACAGACACACACACACAGAAAACACACACACACACACACAGAAAACACACATATACACAGAAACCACACACATACGCACAGAAAACACACATACGCACACACCACTGCAGCCCCCCCCCGCCCCCCCCCCCCCCCTCTAGAAGCTGTTTTCTAAAGCCCTAACAAACCGCTCCATCTTTCACTCATTTAGGCCCTCCAAATGCAGGGTCAATATGGTCCCCTGGCATCCAAATGCTAATGCGCTTAAGTGCGCTTAAGCAGCTTTGTGCAATGAATAGGCCAAAGAAGGAGCCAGAGGAGGTTAAGGCAGAGATACTTTCCCTGTCAAAAAGTCATTGTAGCTGCAACTCAGGGAAGACAATTGCAGGCAAAAAAAAAATCATTTCTCAACCCCTCTCCGTGACTCTCACCACACACAAATATGCCCAAACGGCGCTCTTCATCTTCTTCCTGCTGTGTGATGAGGACGCAGCCATCGGAATTAAACGGCGAACAACAGTGAACAAAGATCGAGTCATCATGCCTCAGAAGAACGGAAAATACAAAAAAACGGAACGTATTCAAATGAGGCTTTCATGTTAGTAGCTCCTACAAGTGCTTGGCACCCTTTTTCTTCCAGTAGAAGCCCTTCTGTCGGCTTTGCAAAATCCTGAAGCCAGCCAAGCAGAAATCCCCAGACCACTTTATACTCGGCACTGAAGCCAGGAAGCCATACAGCTTATTGGCCGCCAAAAAAACATGGATATCTAAAAGGACAGGAATGGACTCTCCATTCATGTTCAAATTATTTCTATAATCCAGCGAGCACAATCCTGGCGATGAAAATACATTGTTTGAACACAAGGGTCAATGTTACTTGGCGCTTACATGAATTTATCCCCACATGTTCTGTCAAAAGCACACCTGCACAAGCAAGTACACACACACACACACTTTTATTTGGTTTCATCTGAAAGAATAAGGGAATGAGATCATACTAAGTGAGGTCATTGGTCCACAATGGATATGAATGAATGTCAAAACTTGTGCCAACTGCCCTCAGACTCTAAACCGCAAGACCAACATCAATGACTAGAGACACGTCAAGTCAGTTTAGACAGACGCGTGGGGAAAACATCCCTGTCCTCGGCCTGCTGTGGGGCGACTGAGACTGAAACGGATCGTCTGTCTGAAATAAAGTTACACTGAAAATGACCTGAATAGAATTTGGTGGGTGCAGTAGATGGGTCCACTGTATACTTCTACACAGTATATAGGTCTGACCCCAGCGGTGCAGAAGAAGCTCGCTGGCAGAACAACCCTGACATATGACGGATTGATTCATTCATGTGTTCATTGACTATGACTGATCATGGTGTCGCAGGAGTCTGAGGCGGCTGATTGCACGCCATTGATCACGGACACTCTCCTGTCGTCCTGAGATGCCTCAGCTAAAAACAACCTCTCCCCCCCCCCCAGGCTCCCCTCCTGCGATCATCCCCCACTCCCTCTCTCTACCTCTCCCTCTAACGAAGAGCAGGGACAAATGAGAACCCCATGCCTCTGTTTAAGGGCCTTGGGTCATTGGGGAAAGGCTGTCCGTCTGCCAGGGAAGCCCAGGTGTTCGCCTAGTGAGGAGAGGCAGGATGTGGACCACGAGTTCGGCCAGCCCCTCCTGCGCTTGTGGGTCATGCATGTGGTAATGGCGAGCTGGGGCAACATCAGAGGTGGAGAGTGGAGGGGGGAGAGGGAGGGGGCTTGGAACAAAGCTTCCTCTTTAAGTGTCCCATCAAACCGCCTGCTCCTAAACACATTAAGCCGGAACATGCTCTCATTGACCCCCCCGAAATGACGTTAACGTAACTTGTCTGACTGCAATTTTCATTTGAAACCGAGAGAGAGAGATGGAAATCAGGAGTGAATAGTTTGAGAAAACAAGTTTGTGCAGCGTATGTCTTGGACGTGTTTACCACTGACACGCTCTGCTACCGGTTTGTCCAAACACTGTTCCCACTGGCGCTTTGCATTATGGGTCATAGTTCGAGTTAACAGTGCTGTGTGTAGGAGTCCAGGATTGGGACGGGGACGATAGGTTGTGCTGATGCATCTTGGGAGCCGGTTAGAGCTTGAATAGAGTAATCTCATGACTGTCGGAGAAGGAAGCTACTTCTGAAAGGACCTCACTATTCCAGCTGCTCTCTTTTGGAAGAGAGGTTAAACTAATCTGTCCCATTTCACCCCCCCCCACACACACACACACACACACACACCCTGTGTCCCGTCCTTCTCTGTAAATGATCCTGTCTTAAGAACAGATGGAGGAGATCCTGATCCTAACTCAAACACAACATTGTCCCACACAACCAGTACTTAACCCCAACACAAACGCCATGTGGTCGATCAGAGCATCCCTCCCTCTAGGTACAGTGAGCAGCATCAGAATCTCCAAAAGAGAGTGCCAGCTGTCCTGTGGATTGGTTTTGTCTACGTGGGCTGGGCAGAGGGACCCACTACCATCCCTCAACCCTCTTACAGGGAGTCCCTGCTGATCAATTCCCAGCCCAGCGTTCACGATACAATCATTCTGCCCCATATAATAACTCGCCTTTAGAGTGCCTTTAGAGATCAGCGATTAAATCTCGATCTCTAGGTGGAAGGGGGAGGGAGAGCCAGAGGGACAAACTTAAAAGGGTAGGTAGCAGAGAGAAAAGGCAGTGAGAGGAGGAGGAATAGAAAGGGTAAGGGAAGGGAGCGAGAAAGAGGCAGAAAGAGAGAGAGAGGTAGGTACAAGGGGAGTGAAGGGAGAGAAGAGAGAGGGAGTGAGGGAGAGAGACTAAGAGAGAGCAGTAAGAAGACAGGACTCTGAGTGGAGTATTCTTTCTCCATTACCAGACAGGGGACGGGGCTACCCTTTGTGACACCCGGGGCGCTGGCATTGTCACGGCGTGCCATTATTTTCTCGCTGTCCTGAGGAGGGCTGCCAGCCGTCCCCACCGGGTGCCAACACGGCTGGCAGGTTGAGCGCAGCGCTTAGCGCTCCCCTCTCCTCTCTCCTGTCACCACCCTTCCTCCCTCCTCCCTTCATCAAACCCTGCCTCTCATGCATGATTGAGACTTCTGCCCCCTTGGGCAAAGGGGGTGTCCAAAGTGGGGGAAAACAAATTTTGCTGTCTTCCCCTGTAGCCATTACACAGCTGGCCTGTAAATCAGCCCCCCCCCCCCCCCCCGCTTCCTGGAGTCCAGCCAGGAAGTTCCACACACTCTCATGCTTGCTAATTAATCCCACTAAACACTGTGGATTCATCAATGCCATGGCAAGAGTTAGTCACTCGTAGGATTTAGCATGCGTGTGATGCGTACAGTCCACATATCAAGCAGGAGCAGTGGTAGCATGGGGTTGTCCAGTAAGAAGGTCCTGGATTCAATTTCCGGCTTGGGGCTTGTTGGTGCTCAGGTGGGCTACCTCCTGTGCTCACAAGGGCTTTCTCTGCAAAGAAACCAACCCTAGATTGCTGTCCTGCATGTCCCTGGCCAGGACATGGGTGAGCGTTTGGACGTGGCCCCTGGGCGGTGCGGATGTGGCTGCCCACTGCTCCTCTCTGCCCTGGAGGAAGGTCACCAGGATGGGTCAAACGTAGAGGCGGGATGCCCTAGTGTGTGAGAGATAAAAGGATTCTTCTTCTTGGGATTGACTCTAGTGTTGAGATGCTAGCGTTAGCTTAGCCACGGTGACCCAGACTCCCAGAGGGGGTTAGCCTGAGGGTGCTCCCTGGTCACAAGTCAGAGGGTTGACCCCTTGCTGCCTCGTCTGTGCTTACTCCCCACCACACACACACACACACAGACGTGTACACACACACACACACTCGCCACAGAATGTGAGAGTTGGAGCTGGCTGGATGGCGGGCCTCGATGTAGGGGGTCTCCAAGCTGGCCACGCCCACCGTGAAACGAGGGCTGGAGGTAAATGGAGGTAATGATACTATGCCCTATTTATCTTGGGCATTATAACATCTGGGAAACTTCTCTAAAACAATGGGCCGCTTTGAGAGGCCTGCCATTCCTGGCCCTGTGCTACCTTGCATTTGTCCTGCACGCATTTGTCCTCTCCGAGAGGATAATGGACAGGCCACAAATCATCCAGGACAACAGGATGGAGGGGTGAATGTGTGTGTGTGTCTGTGTGAGTATGTGTGTGTGTGTGTGTGTGTGTGTGGGTGTTCATCCCCCCTGGTATTTAACTCCTCTGCTTGCCCATTCTCTAGGGCCCCGCAGGACAAATTGCCCTGCTTGGTTGTCTTTGAGAGGCAGTGCAGCGCGCAGAGAAAGGGACAGGGCTGAAACACAGGGAACAGGCCCATAAAAATTCATCACTTTGACCCCCCTGACCTCCCACTACTGGGGGTTCCACACACACACCCAGATCTGGGCTCACGAATGCTGGATAACCCCCCCGCCCCTCCCTTAATTTCACACACACACACACAAATAATGCAGATACGCATTCACCATACCATTGGTCTAAATACTCAAGGTATACCAAACTTACACACACAAACAAATTATCTTGAAAAACTGCTTACAATACAGCTTTCACACAGGTTAAGACTCACAAAATTAAAACACACACACACACACTAGAAACATAATAGCTAAATAGAGAGTTCTTAACAGGAAAAGGCCACCAGATGCTTCATTGTGTTTATGTGTGTGTGTGTTTGCACGTGTGAGTGTGTGTAGAAAGTAGCAGCAGTAAACTGAAGGCAGCCACTCCTCAGCGTATTAGGCAGGGTAAGAGAGGCCATTGTCTCAGGCCAAACTCTCGACACATTACTGCCACCTGTACAAAGAGAGCCTAATGAGAGATTTAATCTGGAAACCTCCCCTGCCACTTTAAGTCAGCAGTTTGTAACCAACTGCGGCAGATGTCTGCAAGGCTGTTTAACGCACCAGTTTCCCCAAAGCTCCTCTTAAAGGCCAATGCACTCAAACCCTTGCTTTTCACTGGCGCAACCTCCATTATTGAGATTGTGCTTCATTTGAATGTGGTTAGATGCCGTTTTTTGTTCCGAACAGCAGCTTAGAGAATGTTAGCAACAGACATCCATGTTTCAAACAAGAATGCTGTTTTCACACCACAGCGAAAGGCAAATAAATCCTGTTTAATGATAACTAAAGAGGAATCAAATCATAAAGCCACAATTGTAGAACATTCATTAGCACACTTGAACAATCAAAAAGAGACAGACTGCTATGGACAGCAGACGAATGACGACTTTGATCACCTAAGGGCCTCCAGGCAAACTGCTAAATCACAATAAATTTGACTGGTTCTAGCTGGCAATCAACTGAAAGACACAGAGGCAGGGGTGTGTGTGTGTGTGTGTGTGCACAACGTGCGGAGGGGGGTTAGGGTTGTTGTCGGCTGGGTCAATTAGAGGATATCGAAAACCCAATCAGGAATCAGGGCCAGCGGTTAGTGATTAGTGTTGGCCCAATAAAAGAGAAGAGATGGTGGAGTTCATTACCGTGGTGATCAATACTGATCACAGCTGAACAATGAATGCAGCTCTGATCCAGTTCTCTGTGGAGAGGTCAGGCCAGGCCAGGGCTCTCCCTGGGACTGGTCTCTGGAACTCTAATAGTCCCCGTCGGATCGAGAGGTTAGGATCTAGCTTCCCTATGACTGACAGTCTTTGAAGCCTGGAAGGCCCATAAATATATGTTTAAGTTTTAGATTTCTGGGCCGCTACTGGTACCATTGAGTTTAACCCCCCCTCCCCTCCCCCCCATGTGTATCCAGTCCAAATAGGAATCGGAATAGGAACTAGTTGCATTCATGAGAAATGAATGCAATAATTCCTATAATGTACGTTATAAAGGTAAGAACAATGCAGAAAAATCCCAGAAACTTCAGATAAGTCTAAGTACACGGCTCCTGCAGAGATATCCTGCTCTGAAAAACAAAGGAGGCTCTCACAATCTCTTGATGCTTTCCTCATGCAGGCAGACGGCTGCCTATATTCCTTCCCAGCGTACAGTGCGATGAGAGGATCCACGACCCCGGTACAAAGCCCTCCCCGGGACACAAAGAACAATGATGCATTTGGAGAGCGCCACCCTTTAATTTGTTTGCACCATTTCATCTAAATGATGCACTTGTCCATCGGGGCTATAATAGGACAGAGGAAGGGAGGGAGCAATGCAGCCAAGGAAGGGAGGTGGTGGCTGGAAAGGGCCAGGGAGAGGTAGGTGGAGGGCTACAGCCCCGCATCAACGCGCTAGGCAACCGTCTTGTGGGTGGGCTTTGTGATACATTTTACCAATTTTTCATGCCCATCCCTCTCAGTGTGACCCCGCAGCCAGGCCCTTTATGCCCCTGACAGCTAGGCGCAGGAAAACATGCTGCCCCTCTGATAGCATGAAATCGGGAACAAAGACCCCCGGGGCGAGGAGAAGGGGGCCGTCGAGGCGCGCTGTGCTGGGGTCCCGCCTGGATGGGGACACAAACAGATGTTAGGCCGGCCCCGGCCCTCTCAGCCCCCTGAAAGGAGGGCCTTGTCGGAGGAATGGGCCTGAAACGCATTGTTTTGGGCCTCCTTTAAGACAAAAAGAAGAGCTCCGCACACCCCCTCTCTCTGAAAGAGTGGAGCAATATGGCCGTCACAGATAAATCACCCAGGAAGGAATTGTGGGGGGAGCCCCATGAATTCTCAATGTGCCACTTAATGGGCCTCTTAAATATGATGGGGATATTTGTGCTGGGCTGTGAATGGAGCAGAGTGACTCTTAATTCTGCTGGCCAGAGTTGTTTAAAGGCCCAGGGTGCCAAGGCTGGCTTTACAGCTGGGTGACAAAGAGCCCTTCTGTGGGACATCTCCCTGGGACTGACAGTAGCTGACAAACAACTCAATGAGCTGCTCTTTGAATCATGACATCTCTTCAGCTTTGTATTCATGCCTTCTTTCTATTCTTATTATACGCTTTAATATATGCTGGCTTACATAAAAAAGTGACATTGGTCCGTTTTTCCTCCCCCAGTCTCTCATAAACATGTATGCTTGATACAAGAGTGATATAATAAGATTGATTTAACAATGTAATTTCTCTTGAAGTTTGACCTCTAGGAACTGGATCTAACGTGACATGTTGATCTAATACAGAATGCAATTACTGTCTGACAAGGGGTTGAGGCAGGCCACGTGTTGACTACCTCATGTAAACTCCATGGCAGAGTAGAAACAACATGGTGTGTGTGTGTGTGTGTGTATCTCCATTACATAACCCTGAGACAACATGCACCGTCCTGGGACCTGCTTGGCACCCCGGTCACAATCCATGGCAAGAAAAAAAAAAAAAGGTTATTGTTTTCTCCCCCGCAAATGGCAGCGGACTGCATTAGTCAAAAATAGACTGACATCATACAAGCAGGCCACTATGGGCCAGGCACAAAGACAGCCTTATCCCCCACAGTTTATGCCACACGTTTCGTTTGGACTAAATCAAAATAGCCACTGTTAGCGGTTTGTTGTTCCACTGAGCCATTTCAAAGGCAAGGCCAAGCTGCACTGTGACAGAGGTGGAGGGGAGAACAGGGGAGAGGCATCCATATAATGAACTGCTGGAGATAAACAGTTAAGGAATTATTTGAAGAGGTCGTAGGGACCTTGTTGCTACCCGCCGCAGTTCTTCAAAGTTAACAGACAGATAAAACAAGTCCATAAATCAAATTGGGGATTGTACTGAATCAGTGAGCATAGCCATAACTTAACTATATTGTTTTCAAAGCAAATATGTGGGACCTTGTCTACTGTGTAAAGCTGTTATCACAGGAGCACTTTCATCTCCTCAGACACGCTAACGCTTGTCTGGTCTACACCCATGTACACACTGACAGCCTAATATCCCGGAACACAACGTCATGCTGGCAGCAACTCAACTCATAATGTCTGTCTGCCAGCCAGCCTGCCTGTCTGTTTCTTGTCTACCTGTCTCTCTACTCTTTTCTGTTAGCCAACACCCCCTGTATAATCCACTTCCTGACCTAGTTAAACACCAAAGCTCCCTTCCTCCAGACAAAACTGCTTGCTCCTGTTTTGGCTCCTACTTTTTGTGGTGTGTGAAAAGCCTTCCCTGAGCCGTTAAAGACCAGCGATCAGAGCTGTGGAATGCTGGGAGTCCGTCGAGAGAAAGGAGAGGAAGATGGAAGAAAGGCTGAGGAGAGGAGGGAGGGAAAATAAAGCCTGCTTTCACAGAAAGAGAGGGAGTTAGGGGGAGATCAAGAGAAAGAGATTGGGAGAGAAAGTGTGAAGGCGTGACAGTGAGTGAGTCAGTGAGTGAGCCTTGGAAGGTGAGTGAAGGACACTCCCCTCAGTGAACAGAGGTGTGGCCAGTCAAAGTGTCCCCTCCAGTGAGCCACAGCCCATGAGGAGTAAGGATGCGAGGGGGTCATCAGGGCTGAAACCCTGTCCTGCCTCAGAGACCGGGGCACCACAATCTCAGTGTGGGAGTGGGGGTGGAGGGGGCAAGCGGGGGCTACCGGTGCCAGGCGCTGCCCTCACCCCTGGGTCACGCCATCTACCGCTGGCGTGGCGCGTCCAGCTGCCAGTCGCTCCAGCCTGCAGCACAATGGGTCTGCAGCGCTGCAGCCGTCCTCAAACGAGCGGTTGTTAATGAGCGAGACTAACAGAAGCCCCTGCTTGTCCCCTCTACACGGGCGCCTTTTTAATTACGGCGACGGCACTCCGATCAAAGCGACATCGCTTGCGTTCCACCCTCATCACTGAACTTGCCCCTCCAACCCCCCCGCCCTCTCTCTGTATTCATTAGTATGGCAAGCAAACAGAGGAACAGAGAACAGTGTCTTTTGTTCAGTGGGTATAATCTCCTTCTATCTAGACGGGTTATCTCTGGTATAATGGGGCCCTATTGTGACCAATTAGACTCCTCTATTCACATAATGATACTGTATTGTACCGGGGAACATCTTCATCTGGAGCTGCACTGGTATCAAGTGATTAAACAGGCCAGCAAATGCACCAAGACCCTCCTGTGAGACCGTGCCATACACACAAGACAAGGTGGATTAGCTATATTAAATCACTCTCTTTGGGCAACTTCATTGTGGTCATAAGAGATGCACTAATAGATATGTAACCTTGGATTTTACTCGGAGGTATCATTAGGGTTTATATCTCCATGTCTTGGTCCTGACGGCTATTTTCTTTTATCTAATTATGGAGATTCTCCTGATATGGGACTTGGGGAATTAAGAAATGTGTATGTGTGTGTACACTCGTGTGTGTGTGTGTCTGGGGAACGGACAGCAGCCAAGGAGGGTCACAGTCCCTGGTGTCGGCAGGTCCCACAGAACAGAGGCCCAATCAGTGCTAGCCCACTGGCTAATGGATGGATGGGCCCCCAAATTAATTAGCCTGACTAATGTAGTGTAGACTTAATTACACTGGCTGGCTTTTGATTTATAGCAAGCCAGACCCACACATGCTCATCAAAGCCTGGATGAAAAGGGAAAAGAGGCAAACAATATTTAGCCAGCACAAGTTCACGAGCCGGGACAATGGCTAGGAGCAACATCTAATCCCTGTCTAGCCTACTTGAACAATAGTGTGCATCCTGTGGACACACACTCACAATCAAGCAACACGACACAGAAATATTGTACTGTATAAGTACACATTGACGACAATGCCTTGCTAATACACACATTATACACACACACTACACTGACACACTTTCGACAGGCATGGACTCTGAGCTGCACTGTACTTCAAAGCATGAAAAATGTCATATTTATTACCCCCACTTGTCATTAATGAGCATTTTACAGCATTCATTTGGTGTGGCTCGAGCCAACGGCCCCACCTTTAATTTCATGCTGCTCAAGGGAGAGAAAGGGGCCAGGGACAAAGGGAGGAAGATTGATGCCCTGGCCAGCCCCCGCCGTCCCACCTCAAACAGACAGGGGGCCCTACTGAGGCCTGGGTCCCCCGCTCAAAAGGCCGAGCGTTAGCATTAGCCGGTGGCTACCGTAATGAAATCTGGCCCCATGTAGAGTTCCGATCAGTTCCAATTAAAACAGGCACAAGCTGTGTCACGGGGACAGTAGATCAAGTCAGCAATTAACCTTCCAGCTGGCCCCTATCAATCGCAGGATTGGATCAGCTCGGCCAGGGGCTACACCATTTCTGCAGATATTAAATTTACATTCTATTAAGTTTAATTAGGAGGGATTTTAAATATACTGTGAGTCCAGGCACGGAGCCGCGTTGCTGTCACTGAGCATGCTGATTTACAGCCAGCGCCAACCCTCTGGGGCCCCCAACATGGCAGACCATCATGCACCCCTTCTTCACATCCCATCCCAGCCAGGATGTCCTGCCCCACAGGGGGTCATTTGGCTCCAGACTGTCCTCTGTGGTAAACTGTGGACACACGGGGCAGACTGCACTAAAACGAAGCCCCAGCAATCTGGTATTTACTTTAGGCCTACGTCCAGTCTCTTTTGTGGTGAAGCTTCGAATATTGGATGAAGTGGTCAGGGGGCCAAGCGGGCTCAACACAACGTCAATCCGACAGATGTGTCAAGACATCGGATTGTAAGGCAAAGAAAAACGTTTTAATAGGTTGTTCAGGTTTCAAACGTCCCAGACACCACCTTCTTCACCCACTATTACCCTTACAGCTCCACCCAATCAGTGTTCCCCCCCCCCCCCATTCAGACACCTGAATATCTCCCTAACCCGGTCTCACAGAGCCCTAACCCTGTCTGTGCCCCTCTCCCTGCCCGGGGTGTTGGGTCCTGAGAAAGATGGAGGGTGGAGAGAGGGACAGTAGTGGTGGGGGACCTCCAGGCAGCTCAGCTCCAGCATTAGTCTCCACGTGGCTGTGTCCTTTGTCCCCCAGTCAAAGGGCCGCTGAATGGGGGTCAATTGAAGCCAATTCCCTCTGTCGGACACAATTAATGGGGGAACCGGGCCTGGGAGGGGGGGGGGGGGAGTGGAGGGGGAGGGAGAGGCCGGCCACAGCCTCTGGTTACTGATCCTGCTGCACAAGCATGCCAGGAATCTGCCACCTGTGTCCAACCCTGGGACATTGCCCCCTCCCGTATAGGGGGCAGAAGACCACCAGACGCACACACACACTCACAACTTCCTCTGCACCCATACGCCATGCTGGGTAAAAGGAAGTGGTATAGGGCCTAGGCTGTCCAGTGGGATAGTGTGCCTAGTGTAGACACAGACGGGATCACGCTGGAAAGAGGTGTGGGCAGGCACTGACTGAGGTATCCTCTCATTCCTCATTGCCAACCAGTATGTACAGAAGGTGGCAAGAACACTGGAAAGGATTAGAGGTGCGTGAGAGAGAGAGAGATGGAGAGAGAAGGAGGGAGGGAGGGAGGACATGTGTCTGACTGTCTGAATCAAGCTCCAGATAAGCATGCCAGATCGATACGCTAGTGGCCCATCTCCAGTAAAGCACCCTCCTGGAGGTGCACTAATTGTCCTGCTGACATTAATTGTCATTAAAGGGTTGACACAGCTCTGAGGCTGTGAGTTAGATCAGAACGGGCCCCGCACCCATTTGTTTACTGGTGACATCACGGCTTCCTCCGCGACCGCATCCAAGCCGCCATTAAATCAGCCTTCTAGGGACCGGAGTCCGACTGCTTTACAGTATACGAGCCAGCGCTGGCTCTTTAACGAGCATCTCGGCTGGATGACATCAGCCTCCTGCGTTTGGGTCTTGAGTCCCCGTTAAACGCTTAGCAGCTTTGAGGACCCTTCTGGAGGAGGCAGGGGGAAGGAGATGGGACTGTGCGTGTGCGTGTGTGTGTGCGCACGCGCAAGTACCAGGGGGTCCTTCATGGCCCACGGCTCTGACTTCCTGAGTGTCTCTTCAGTGTAAAGAGGCCCCCCTGTGTGCCGGAACCTCCCCTTCAAGCAGGGGAGATCAATCAGAAACATCTGTCAGAACAACTGGAGGATGGGACCTGTGTGTGTGCGCGCATGCATGAGAGAGGGGTTTGTAACTCTGTGTGTGTGTGTGTGTCTGTGTGTGTGTGAGAGAGAGGGGTTTGTATCTGTGCCTGAGTGTGTGTGTGTGTGTGTGTGTGTGTGTGAGACAGAGGGGTCTGTCTCTGTGTATGTGTGTGCGTGCGTGTGTGTGTGTGTGTGAATGTGTGTGCGCGAGCGAAAAAGGGGTGTGTGTGGAGATGCATGAGAAAGGGAAGGGTGTTTCTGAGATGGACACACACCGCAAGCCTCGCATGTCCCAGGAAAAAAAAGGTCACGACCCTTGGGCCCGCATTTGTACAGAGTGGGAGAGACCGAGACAGCAGCCAACACTCACCTAGCACAGAGAACTGGAGAGAGGGGGAGACACACACACACACACACACACACACACACACAGGGACGTTCTACGGTGACATTCACATGACTTTGTAAGTGGAATCTGTCACCCCCTAATGTCTGCGACATGGCATGTTGTGATTTCATCCCAGTCGCGCTAACGGTTAACTACATCCTAGTCATCAAACATCATCATGAAAGGGAGCCAGGTTTGGGGGGAGGGTGGTCAAATCCCGACCCTTCCTTCTCAATGGTCCCTGTGTTCTGCAGCATCTGCTCATCCCTCTCCTACGGTGGCCTTATTATCTCCAAAAGCAGCTCATATATTCTCACATGATCAGCGCTAATGTGACCCAATTATCCCAGTGAAATCCAATGTACCGTGGGAGATGATAGAATTCCGTCAATCAATGCGAATGATGGGTACAGTGCAAAAACAAACATCTTATGGTCACGCACAGCAATCAATGAGGCAAACCCGCATGCGGCTTGAATGAGGGCGCACCAACTTATGACCCCCACCTATCTGCCGACGATTACAGTTTGGGTTGAATGAGAGCGTGTGACCCTCAACGGCCCCTCTAGTGGCTGGATGGCTGAACTGCGTTCCACATCACGAGGCCCCTCTCCCCTCACCTCACAGGACGAGGTCTTTCCTGAACCGCTTGAGCAAAACGCTCCTTTCTCAAAGACCTCCCGCACTCCTCCTCCTCTTCCTCCGTCTTTCAAAGAGGTTCGGCTCCAAATGGACAATGCCGACACCTTGAACAGGGTTAGTGATTTGAGGGCTATTGTGTCTGGCAGAGAGTCCACCCTCTCTCCCTCTCCTTCCATCTCTTCCTCGGTCATCACAGGGCCCGCCATGGTGTGTGTGTGCGTGGCCTTAGGTCTTTATGGCTTGTTGTCCTAGCCCCCTATCTCATGATGAGGAATGCTGAATGACTGCACTACACTGGGGCACTGTGGCCTCATTTGCACCAAGAGAAGAGGAGGAGGAGGGAGAGAAAGGGGAAGGAGGAAGGGAGAGGGAATGGCACCATAACATAACAATGCACTTGGAGGGTTGCTTGGCAAACACAGCTGGGCTGGCCACAGAGGAGCAAATAATGAGCCATAATTCTGGAGTGCTGCTTTTCTTCCTCAAGCTAATTTAACCGCACAAAGTCACTGCACGCACGCACACACACACACACACACACAAGCGCCCACTCATGAACTCTCACAGCATTGGAACACAGACATACATGACCCACCAACGCTTGCACACACACAAACTCACACACACACAATTCTTACCTCAATAACCTGCATCGAATCCAACCTGAAGTTGAAGTCCCCAAAGACAAAATATGGTAGCTTCTCATACCGCTGGTCAGTAATCCTGTAAAACAATGGGACCACACGTTATTAGGTTGATCTCAGTGGAGTGCTGGTGACTGTTATCTGATTGGTGGTGGGTGGTGGTGGCCTTAGGGCCTCATGTCATTTCTGAAGTGCACAGCGCCACCTGGTGGTACTCACACCTGTACTAGGGAGTGACTCATTCAATCCATTAGGTAAGAGCACTAACTACTACATACTGTATGTCTACTAGTATAATATACCATCTGCTCTGTTCTATAATGGGCTTCAGGAAATGTAAAATGTTTAGTAGTACAGCTTTAAAATGTTTGTTTTTATTATTATTTTTTATCACAGATAAGAAACATGCACTACTTTATACATATAGTAGAGATTTAGCAAAGCAGCAGAGCCTGTGGGTGAGGATTCATGGAGTCCAGCTCGACGTGTCATGGAATGTTTCCAGATCCAGACCAGCCTTGCAGGAGCAGCAGCATCCAAGAGCTGTTCAAACGCACCTTAAGCGAGGTATAATTAACTCTCATACCTAATCATTTACTTAGAAGAGGCCCCTCTACAAGACGAGAGATAAGAAATTAAAAGGAAGGTAGACCTGCTCCGTGCGTAATTAATGATTCAGGATGCTTGCTGTGCTAATCGGGGAGGATAAATCTCTGGCCTCGACTCCCCCAGCCACTGATAACAATATATTTATGAGGCAGTAAAAAGAGTCTCACTCTTCCCCAACCTCTCTCTCTCTCTCTCTCTCGCTCTTTCAGCTCTCTCTTTCTTTCTCCGTGGTGGGTCCTTTTGCTGGTCCTCAGTCGTAAAAGCACACACACAGTGGCTCTTTCTGGGGGGAGGTAGGGGGGTAAAAAGGAGCACAGGAGGCCGGGAAAGGTGCTTGTTGTGTGGGGGACATGCACCTGTCTCTCAGCCAAGTGCTTCAAGGGAGAGGAGGTTTAGTACACTAATACACTCAGCACTGATGATGTCATAAATGACCTTCCACACTTAAAAGGGGCTGAAAGACTGGACATAAGAAGAGATGGCATTCGAAATGAGGAAATGGATGAAGAAAAGGAAATAAAAAAATACAATGAATAAATCAATATATGGAGTTGGCAAAAGAATGTATGCTGGAATGTGTGTGCCTATGAAGTTGATGTACATTTTGCATCTATGGCTGAAAAACATGAGCAACAATGATTTAAAACGTTAAACGTCATCCATAAGATCTCAATCAATGTTTTTGTCTCGCCCTAAATGTTATTTCAATATCTCGGGTGGAAGCAATATCTTTAAGATATGTTGTTTCCTTGATCTCGGGAGGGAGGTAAAGATGAGAGCATTCCCACGAGAGGCACTCGAGCCACAGGGAGAGAAGGAAGCAGGGAGAGGTGAGGAGAGGAGAGAGAGCCTAATGAGAGAAGATGGAGGGAGGACAGGGGAGAGAGCGTGGGAGGAGACGAGAAGAGGAGAGCAAGAGTAAGAAGGAAAAGACAGCGTTGGGCAGGACCATGTCTCGATCCTCAGTGTAGTGTGGGAGAGAGTAAGAGAGGGAGAGAGAGTCTGTGTGTGTGTGTGTGTGTGTATGTCTCTCCCCCTAAGGGGATAGAGCCCACAGCTTTATCCCACTAATAGCCATGTCTAATACGTGGGCCCGGGCCGTTTTGTCTGCGGGTCTAAGGTATCAGCCGCAGGTCAGAAGGTAACACTCTGTTTACAAGATCATTTCCTAAAGCACTCGTGGTGACCCGCTGGTGTGAAAGTTGACTTTTGCTTGGCCTTTGTGGGGGGCCCGAAGAATCGCCACATTAGCCACAGTGGACTGGGCGTGAATGGGACAGAGGTGGGGGGTCCTAGGTGCCCCCCTGCTAGCCCCCCCCAGCTGGGGCCCCATTAGGCGCGTCATCACAGTTCATTCAGGCAAACTGTAACAGTGTCAGCGACATTCCCCCACAAAGACGCACTCCTTTACACAGTCTATAAACATGCTTCCCCCCAGCCAATTCATCGCGCGGTGACACCCCTGAAAGAGTCTCTTCTTAGGGGCCGTTCTCACTGAGGGGTGGTGGGGGGGGGGGGGGGAGGGGGGGCGTGAATCAGGCCTTCCTGGGGCCACACAAAGACGGGGGGTCAGCCGCTAATTTATAAGACGGCCCCTAACTCTGCTCCCAGGCCCCCTACAGCCTGGCCACAAAGCACTGGGAGCACATTCCTCTCACACGCACACTCTTCCCTGCTCACATGCAAAAACGCACACATGCAAGAACGCACACATGTGCACCCGCGTACAAGCAAATAGCAACTCTTTCTTTCTATCTGTCAGTCTTCCTGCCTGTCTGTCTGTCTGTCTTTTGGGTGCATGCACACACACACACACACACACACACACACACAAAACCAGTCCCATGATTAAGTATGACTGACAGTTAGGCTGAGTCATAATGGATGAGCTTCCAGGATTATGCTCTGTGATAGCGGGTCTTACGAGGGTCCATGTCACTGGGAGACGACGGGACGACTTACCATTAGTTGGCCAGTCAGATTCATCTCTGCACAACTCGACAGCACAATGCTGCTCATCTCTCGCAGCGCGTCCATTGTGAGTGATTTGGGAGAATGTTAACATTGTGAAGAATGTGCTGCTTGACGTCTGGGTGAATGGGATGGGGGTGGCCCTCGCTGTGACCTGTGACCCCCTGAGGACCACCACCCCTCCTTCCCCACCTCTCCCACCCCACCCCACACAGTCAGGTTGGGGGGTGGCGCGGTCACTGAGAGGTTAGAGGACAAGCCAACCCGACCGGGCCACGTCAAACCCACAACGCCGTTGACCGGGCCCCCCCCCCCCCCCCTCCCGAAACAAGCCAGCGGGGACAGGAAGTTCACTCCATGTAGTGGTGTGTGCTTTAAGGTGCTTTAAGGCGTCTCATCCCCTCAGATGACAGGGCCTAGAGGAAGACGCATCTATTCACAGCGCGCAGAGTCTGGTTACACCTGGGGATTCACCAAGTCATAGACTATCCTTATCCTTACAAGATACGGACAACAGTCACACCGACATCTGTCACTCTGCCTGCACTACAAAGTGTACTGAGAGAGAGAGAGACAGAGAGAGAGAGAGGGGGGAGAGAGAGAGAGAGGGAGAGAGAGAGAGAGAGAGAGAGAGAGGGAGAGAGAGAGAGAGAGAGAGAGAGAGAGAGAGAGAGAGAGAGAGAGAGAGAGAGAGAGAGAGAGAGAGAGAGAGAGAGAGAGAGAGAGAGAGAGAGAGAGAGAGAGAGAGAGAGAGAGAGAGAGAGAGAGAGAGGGGGGGGGGGGGCAGTGCAGGAGAGGGATGGGGATGAACAGAGAGCGATATAGACAGAGATAGAGACTGAAGGATAGAGAGAGAGATCTGTAGTCAGACAGAGAGCCCAGTGGGAGTGGAGAGGATTAACCCCTGCTGCCCCAGGCCTCCCAGGGTGAGGAGGCAGTTCACAGAGTCACACACTAACACCCCTTCCCCACCCCCTCCCAAACACACACACCCAACTTGCACCTTGCACACTACAGTCTCAGTGAGTGTTTCAGCAAACCCAAGCACACCAGCTGTGTTTTCAAAGCTATCAATCGCACTGTCAACACATTTGCCTGCTTAAATACATTCAAAAGCAATAAACTAAAAACAAATATTCTGCATAGTTGATCGACGATTCATTATGTATTTATTGCATTCACACATGCATTACTCTTACTCTTCCCGCATCACAAATTTCTCCCGGCTTTGCAAAGGATCTCTTATCATTCAGGCCTTTTCCAGCTGAACATGTCTATTGCCTGGAAACTGGCTCGTCTTTCTCCTCTCTTTCAGTCTGTTGTTCTGGGAAAAGCCTAAAGGGAAACATTTAGATTGGAGAGCTCTTTGAGACAGGCTGACAGTTGACTGATGACCGTCCATAAAATGACAAAGAGTCGCTGTGTGGCAGCCAGTTCGGCCCAGTGCCTCCCCATGGGAAACTAATTGCTCTGAATTGTTAACGGCAACATTATTTTTCTGCCAATCATTGCTTTTCAATGCCCCGAAAATGAGCATGAAACAAGCCTTTTCAGGGAACAAAACAGTTAAATGTCCCCAATGTTGATCAAATTAACTTCAGCTGTGTGACAATGGACTATATCTGGGTGAAAATAATAGGGGGCGACAAAGCCTCCTTTATGCCCGGATTTCACAGTTGTAATGTGAAACTGTTCTCTCCTGAACCAGAGCAGGCCCTTTGAATGGGCCAGGGAAAAGGAACAAACCCCAAACCACAAAAGATGATCCTCTAGGAGGAGAGGGGGATGAAAAAGGTGTGTTGATTTTATATTCTACAATGATTTCACATGCCTCACGGCAGCCTGGACTCCCATCAACCTCTTGGTCTGAAGGTTTGAAATTAGAACGCCACTCTTTGAATTCTCTTGGATCAATTGTACCTAGATGAATAAAGCTTTCTTTTTTATATACTGCATACACACAAGCTGGTTTTCACCATGACCGAAGCCCGATAACAAGTTCAGGACTTCAAAGAGAACATCCTTCAAGACAGAATATTTCAAAATCACATCACAGCATCAAGTTCAAACAATTCTTCAAACACCTCACGTAATCATGAAACAACGATCCTTAAAGATCAAGGCAAAAATCGACAAAAAAGCAGTATATAAAGTCTCCTCTGTGGGTGCTCATATGTCCACTATTAAAGAGAGGGGACCGGGTATACAAAACAAGCAGGGGATGCATTTCAAAAAAGCCTTCCCTCCTCCCTTGCTCTCACAGAAGTGGCCCGCGCATTAGTCGAGGCTAAAGGACTGCTTGTTTTCTTGATGGGACTCAATGGAGATCTCTGGCCGCCTAAACGCTGTTCCCTCTCACCATTGTTCCCCTGGGGGGCCTTGTAGCCGCCTGGAGATAAACACCGTTTAGCAGTTAAAAGGGCCACAGAGGAAGACGGCTTATCAGATGTGTTCTCAATAGGCCGTAAGCTGCACTACTAAGCCCCGGCCCTCAGATAAGGAGCTGCTGGACATGGGAGGGCCCAGTTGTGGAGCTCACCCAGCAGGCCTGCTGCTCCACCAGGCTCCTGCAACCAACCAACACCGCCCTCAGATCCCAGCTTGTGGGGAGACCAACCACTAACTCCCCACCATCCACGTCCACCCTGGCCTCCCCTCACTGAGAGATTAGAGCTCAGAGAGACCGAGGGAGAGAGAGAGAGGGAGGGAGGGATGGAGAAAGGGAGAGAGATAGATAGAGAGAGAGAGGGAGAGAGAGAGAGAGAGAGAGAGAGAGAGAGAGAGAGAGAGAGAGAGAGAGAGAGAGAGAGAGAGAGAGAGAGAGAGAGAGAGAGAGAGAGAGAGAGAGAGAGAGAGAGAGAGAGAGAGAGAGAGAGAGAGAGAGAGAGAGAGAGAGAGAGAGAGAGAGAGAGAGAGAGAGAGAGAGAGAAGAGAAAGAAAGAGGGGGAAGGTTGGGCTATGGATATTCACCCCTCTCCCTTTTCCTGCTCTCTTTCTGGGGGTAGGAGTCAGAGTTAGGACAATGGCCAAAAAGATGGTTCCCAACCCGGCGTCTGAATGGGAACACTGTTGGTGGTAGCGCTTCATTCAAAGCCGGTCCTGGCTGCATTGTCCTCCCTGATCGGTGGAGGAGAATGGAGTTCGCTGGTGGCTGCCAAAAGGTTAGCAGCCCCTGTGAAAGGACCAGCCCATTATTCACTGCCCCTACAGAGGCTGGGGACCCTTTGTGTAGCCCAGTACCCCCCCCACCCCCCACCCACAACCCCTCCCCCCCCACCTCCAACCCCTAACACCCCCCCCCCCCCCCCCACACACCCGAGTCTCTGCGAGCATTTTTCTCACTCTAGCGGTCCGGATCCGTGCCTGACTGTTTCCCCAAAATGAGCAGTTGAGGCGCGATGCCTCCCATCCCCTTCTCCACATGGCATACCAGCCTGAACATGCACCGCATCCCTCCCTCTAACACCCCCCCCCGCCGCCCTATCCCCACCCCACCACGCCCCTTAACACCCCTGCTTCCAGTCAGAAACTATCCCCCTCCCCATACCTACCTAAAAAAGGGCAGTGCAAATCCATTGGCCATTGTCAGCGTTCTAATGATACGGAGGAGGACATCTTCCCCGACGCACACAAGAGGGATTCGGAGTGTGGGAGCGTGGAAACTGCCCCTCAGCTCAGCGGGAAAAACATTCAACGCCCTCAACCCCCAGCACTGTGCCATCTAGCTAGCGCTATTTACGATGTGACTTTTAAAAATAAATCAACTTTGATAGCACGACAAAAGTGGAGAAAAATACGGCCAAAACCCTCAATGTAAGCAACAAGCTGGGTCCTTTAGAAACGTCATTGCCTCCCATAAATCCAGGTAAATTATGGCTTCATAAAAATTGTAAAAGCTGCCATATTCCTAAAACACTCCCACTTCCCTGTCCATTAAAGGCAGACCATTCTTTCATCAAATGCGGAATGAAGGAGGGGAAAAATATGATCTTTGAGGAAACATTAAAGCGGTCGTCTCGTATTTCACGAGTGTCAAGAGCCCTGATAATATATGCCAACCTTATATGCATGTAGTTATTCAAAGTGGAGGGGATAAGAGGCACCGTGCATTCTGATGCTGTTTCAATGGAGGGGGTCACATGTTGCTGGGGGCTTTTATTCTGTGTTTGCATGACCAGGTAGAGAGCAGGGGTGGCCCTAGCACACTACATCATTCTGCCCCCACTGTAAATGGATATCCCATAAATCACATTAGCATGGCCTGAGAATGGGCTCTCATGTTTGACTAGTGGAGGAGCCTGGGTAAAGGGTTCTCTACCTGGGAGTGCTACGGGCTGGAGGGAAGGAGGAAGAGAAGGGGAAGGGACGGAGAGGATGCATGGAGGAGAGGATGGATGGAGGACAGGATGGATAAAGGTCAAGGTGAGTCTGTTGCCCTCCAGTGCGTGGGGGAAGGACAGGAGAGAGAGTCAGGAACAGCAGGAGGAAGGATGCCATGGATGGATGTCATGAGGATGTCTTATACTGAAGAAGAATTGATAGCGAAGGGAGAACTTGGATGCTCAAATAAAGAAATGATAAAAGGTATTTAATAGTATCAAGATCAGCTTCTACCAGCTTTGTGACGCTAGTAGAAAGACAAATAATGTATATAGATCTCCTGCCTTCTAGGGTATAAAGTAAACAAGTACCCATATAGCCAATGTCCCCAGCTCAATCTTGCCTTACATGGTATGAGTCCTCTCATATATAGAAAGCTTAAGTCTCATTCCTTCCTTCTAGGATATGAAGACCCTTGTGTGGAATATAGAAGCCGAGTGGCGTCAGCAAGATGGCCTATGGCCTGGATTAAACAGGTGCCAAGCTAAAAACTTATCCTGTCAATGGAGGAGGGAAGGACGACGAGGGGGAGCTGTGATGTAGTCAAGGGTGAAACCAAAGAAACGAGCCACGAGATCAAAGGAAGTGGGACGGAAGAGGGGCGGAGAGATGCAGAACATGTGATGTTCGGTCTGGCGGAGGGGGACAGGAGGATCGAGGGGATGGAGGAGGAGGAGGAGGAGGGCGGAGCTGTACCTGTCCAGGACGTAGCCCAGAGCCTTCTGTCTGGTCCCACAGTAGACAGACGGGCTCTTCTCCCACGCCACCAGGTTGGACGCGTCGTGGAACAGGTGGATGTTGACCAGGTCGAAGGCACTGGGGAGGAGGCATAGAGAGGGGGGACGGGAGAGAGAGGGAGAGAGAGAGAGAGGAGGGAGACGGAGAGAGAGAGAGATGGAGAGAGAGAGAGAGAGAGAGAGAGAGAGAGAGAGAGAGAGAGAGAGAGAGAGAGAGAGAGAGAGAGAGAGAGAGAGAGGAGGGAGACGGAGAGAGAGAGAGAGAGGAGGGAGACGGAGAGAGAGAGAGAGAGAGGAGGGAGACGGAGAGAGAGAGAGAGAGAGAGAGAGAGAGAGAGAGGAGGGAGACGGAGAGAGAGAGAGAGAGAGGAGGGAGACGGAGAGAGAGAGAGAGACGGAGAGAGAGAGAGACGGAGAGAGAGAGAGAGAGAGAGAGAGAGAGAGAAGAGAATCATTTCAAGTTGGAAACCTATATACAGTAACTGACCTCTAGTGTTCACTGCTGATTAACATCAAATCACACAGACAGGTAGAGATCTACAAACAGAGCAGCGATTGGTTGTGACTGTGGCTCTGGCTGTTCCCAGTTGGTTGTGGACATGCCGAATATCCAGACCAAACTAGGAGATGAACCCAACTCTCTCTTTGTTGACAACAGCCAACAACATACGTCTAAAAGCCCAGTATCTAAGGTCAAAGTGAAGGTGATTTACCTGTTGATCTTGTCAGTAGTGGACTCTCTACCTCCCCACTGCCCAAACCATAATTGTATCTCCCCCTCTCACCTCTCTCTCACTCTTTCCCTGTCTAGCATTGAGCTTCTATTAGAGTGTTACGTTTTTAGCCCTTTGTCCCCATGTCATCCTTCTATTAGATTACAATCCTTCCCCTCCTCCTCTACTCAAACCAGGAGCAAAGGTTTGTATTCATCCTGCGCAAGTTCAATTGCAGGTAATGTTTTCTGTCATCTGTCATTTGCAACTGCTTGACTAACGCAATTATGCCTAACCCAATCCTGCCTGGTCCTGTAGCATCCTGTCAAGGTAGACCTCTCTTTCTCTTTGTCTCTCTCCCTGACTCTTTCTCTCGAGAGGATTCTCGGCTGTCTACAAAGACAAGGGATTAGCAGAGCCCCCGGTGAGAAACGATATGGATCGCAAGTAAAAATCAAAGTGACAGATCCTGCCAGACCATTAAAGTGTAGCTAGTCAAAGTTAGAGTGACGAGAGAAACAGGGTGAGGGTAACATGGGAAATGGAGCTTGACTATGCTGTGGTATGGAGGGCTCACCAGTCAGCCAGGGCCCATCGAGTCCTGATGAAGCCTTTTCTGGACCACTTGCACTGCAGCAGAGTGAGACACATACTCCAGGTTAGCATGGACGAACATACAGAGAACACACAAAGTATTAACCACCACTGCCATCAGTCAATAGAGGTCATGGGGCCATCAGTCAATAGAGGTCATGGGGCCATCATAAAACTGTAAAGACAATCACTACCTGGGATCGCATTTCAATATCAAGAATCATTCAATCTAAATTCAATCTGATCTCATCTGGAAGCTACTTGGACAGGCTGGTAGCCCAGTGGGTGGTTTCACATCAGGCACAGGGCTCTCCAGCCACCTGGTCCTGGGGCAGTCCACAGAGCTGTGGTCTGAGTGGATTATCCAATCACAAGTCCAGAGATCTCACACAGCAGCACATGATTCACCATGAAGCTGGTTATTAAATGAGGAGACAAATTGATGCTGCAAGCGTTCTCATTTTGAATACAGAAATAAACAAATAAATAAGGGCTTCTCTGAGGCCCCTAATGGGGAGTTAACCACAGTGATGAATAAACTAATTACGGCCCAGGTCACATAATTACAAATTGACTAATTTTATTTAAAAACTTAGATGCAAATTAAAGGCTGAGAGGTATTTGATTGCGCCTCACATCCTTCAATCTGCATTAGTACAAGATTAACTGTATCAAATTGAATTACATTAGCATACTTGAATTAATCCATACCGCCTGGCGGAATGTATGGCTCCAATTACACAGCACTATCGAACATTGAGACTTTGAATTCAGTGTGTGTGTGTGTGTGTGTGTGTGTGTTTGTGTGTGTGTGTATGTCCCAGGTATTTGGATTCGAATCTACTTTTTAATCCATTACAATTCTAACAATGTTCGGGAATGAAAAATATTATGCATAAAAATACGTTAAATTGGAATATATCCAACAAAACGCAGCATATGTTTCAAGGTAATTTGTTCAGTAATCACATTTATATTGACGTGGCTAGCAGATGTTTTGGTTCACTTTACATTCAGTAAATGTAGTTAAACAGTATGGTCTTCCAGCTGCATGGAAGGTTCAGACTGAATGTGCTGCTTGTCAATTTTTGCATGTGTGTGTGTTGACATAATGCCAATGTAATGACTTAAAGGAATCATTGAAGAGAGGAGGAAAAGGAGGATAAAGTCTAGTGGAGAGGTGGGTTAGCTTTTCCCCCATAGGGACATATCCATGGTGTACTACCGCAGCCAGAGAGAGATTTAATCTGAGGTTTCATTTAAACGACCATTAACTACCATCCCAGCATTAGAATCCATCACTCCTCTGACGGCAGCTTCTTCTCCATGTATGACTGATCTGTCATCTGAATGCTTGCTCATAAAGACACACACACACATACAAGTATGAGTAAGTGTCACAGCACACACATGCATTTTTTTTAACGTTTGTTCATTCCTACAGAACTCTTATGAAACCGACTACGTTGATTCACTACTAACCAATAATGATAGACAGCCAGACAACTTTTGCTGAGAGCTGATTGTGGATGAGAGATCATCCACAATGATCCAGGCCTTGACCTCCATTTATATAGTCAATACAATCACTAACATCACTAATAGGCCCTCGAGGTCAATAAAACCAAAACAACACTATCATCTACACCTGCTGACACTGGAAGCAGTGCTGTTGGCACAGGTGCTGTCCAGTTCAATTTAATCTGCTAAGAAGGTACCATTATCAGATCCCTCCCCTAAACATGATCCCTGGTCAGACCAGACCAGACCAGGGGGGGGGTTCTGATGGGGGCCAGACCAGGGGGGTGGGGGGCGGAGGAGCTTGAGCAGTAAAGGTCAGAAGGCTGGGGGGTGACACCGGCTGACCTTCCACAGGACGGCGGCTTGTCCCCTGACAGTGATGAACAGGCTGTTGCGGAGCGAGCCGTATCCAGGGCTGCCAACCAATCCGGAGACAGGACAGGACGAGTGGAGAGAGAGAGGGAGTGGGGACATCAAATAGATTCCCCATTACAGGAAGCCACTCCATGAACAGCCCACTTGTGTCCATAGGAAGTTTTCACTTCCATCAAATGTCAGACGTAGGAGCCCCATCACCCATAAACACGCACCCCCTCCCTGTCTGGTTTTATCCAATGACCTTTCCTATACCTCAACTCAGAGACCACCCCCAGCTATAAATAACACTGGGCTTTGGGGTGGGGGGGGTGCAGGACCAGAAGGGGTGCAGGACAGGGTTACAGGGGGCCCGTGACAGAAATGCACTGTGAGTAATAAGTAATACACACAAACCCTGATTGATCTGGCCCCATGCAGTCCACCCCCCTCTGCATTTATCTTTATTCCATCATCCCACTCAGGCTGGGGGGGGGGGGGGGGGGTTGTTATGAGGGGGAGGGGGGGGGGGTATAGGGCTCACTGACCAGTATGTGTATATGTATGTGTATATGTATGTGTATGTATGTGTGTGAGAGAGAGAGATGAAAGACACAGAGGCACAGGGACACTGGGTCAAGTTGAACATCCAAACTTTCCAACCTCATTAACTACTTGGGCTCTGAGCGCTCAGGTTGGGACTACAATGGATATGAATCAAAACCACACCAAGGTTACAACACCATGTAATCATACCACAGAGGGCACTAAAAGGGTATGGGAGGTTCACCAGCAATGCTTTTATGAGCAAACCCATGGTGCCAAACCACAAATACCAGCATGCATGGATGGTGATCTACAGCCTGTCTTTCTTTTTTTCCACTTCCGTGCAAACAATCAATAGCAAGGGGACATTAAGGTCTCACTCGTATACTTTATTTATATAAGGCAATGACAAATCCTTATGATGCAATGTTTTTTGGAAGCATGTATTACTGCACCAAACAAAATAAATATATTAATGCTCACGGCCAGTTGAAAGGATTGACGGAACAACGAGAAATGACAGGCCGCCAAATCCATCACGTCGACCTTTCAAAAGAAATGTGCCCGCTATTTTGTCCAGTTCCTTTCTTATTCAGCTTTTCAATTAATGACGGCCAGCCCCCCTTCCCCTCCACTTAAAGCCATAACTCACAGTGTCGGGCCTGCAGGCAGGGCTGGGGTTTTGCATAGAGGGAGGAACTGTCATTTCCACTGAGTCAACCTGGAGAACTTGTAAGGTCAGAAGGCTCCTGTCTAGCCCTCCTGGGAAACAAGGAGCTTTAACACGGGGAGCGAGAGAGGAAGAGCGAGTGTGTGTGTCTCTCTCTGTGTGTGTGTCTGTCTGTCTGTCTGTGTGAAGGGGGGAGGCATGAGCAGGCAGGTCAGATCCTGAACATATCATTACCGCAAAAGCACTAACGTGTGCCCATCAAATGTATTTTCAAGTGCAGACCGGACAGAACAGTACCTCGGTGCCTACCCACTCAACTGCACTGCAGTCGAAGAGATTCCAGTCATTTTGTCTGTTAGCGTAGCAGTTCTTTAAGCGGACCTGCCACTCAACCCTAAACATCTGCTCCCTGACCATGATGATGTCATCGGCCCTGGCCTTGTCACAAGCTGTTAATGGCCGACTGTGATGGTACCGCCCAAGCAGGGAAAGCCAGGTAGTCTCACTCTAACATGCTAAACCGTCTGCTGTCACATTCAACTGTTTAAATATCCGTTTCATTACAAACGTCAACAGAAGACGTCCTCACCACCTAACTACTTAACTCCAAATGAAGAATCACTTGTGTTTCCCCAAGACCCGTGACGTAGGGCTGTGCCCCACATGCTGGCGAGCTTTTGATATGGCTGAATATAGAACTGTTTGCACAAAGGCTGCTCAAACTTCAGTCCGTGCTTCCAACCGTAGTTTTACAACCCGGCGACACGGACCCAGAGCGCCGTCGGGCCCCGTGTGTGGCGGTCCGTCTTGTCCCAGATCTCCTGTTAATAGGATTCCTTAAGGCTGCAGATGGATGGCGAATCCAGGCGGTTTCATCTACTAAAAGACGGCATAAATCACCATGGAGGAAGAGGGGACGAGGCAGGGGTTATCGCCAGCCTTCCTCCCTCATGAGAGCTTTGCATTAAAGCATTAGTGAAATTAATTCATCTTTCATAAGAGGTTTGAGCAGTATCTGTGATCTATGATAACAACCAATTTCTCACTACGGGGCCGGCAGTGAGAAGTGTGTGTGTGTGTGTGTGTGTGGGGGGGGGGGGGGCGGGCGGGGGGGGGGGAATAGCGGGGCCTGATAGACTACACAAATCTGCTCTTTTTAAATGGGCTAACATTATCTGGAGTGCTGCTCTCAGGAGCATCATCCCAGATTCATAACCCAGCCGGGAAAGAGGCATAAATCACAGGCCAAACTTTTCCCATCTATCTGCCCCCTCTCTCGCTCTACCCCTCCCTCATTCAGGTGACAACTTTGCTGTTGTTTTCCTGTCTTGTCCCCCTGAAGGCAAAACAAGAATTTGGCGCTATCGTTTGAAATGACTTCACCCCTTAATTGATGTAATTGGCATTAGATCCTCTACGACATGCAAACCGGGCAACCCAAAGCGGGTGCCAAGTGCGCACATGTCCGTCTGTATGTGTGTGTGCTATGAGAGCTAGCGCAAGACGGAGTGAGCGTGCACATGCATGTCCTGGCACGCGCGCGAGAGAGGGCGCGCGTGTGAAAAAGACGGAAATTGGGAGCCGTCTGTGAGAGGGGCCGTATCCATCTCCTTTGCATATATTTGCGAAGGTGTCCATCGGAGCGTGGTTGACAGATGAGCGGGGAGTGTAGGGACGACACCACAGCCCTGGCTCTCTTTATTACTATATCAGCAGAGCTCACCGCTCCCTCACCATGAGGAGCCAGACGCGCACACACACACACACACACACACAGACAGACACACAGACACACACACCGCTCCACAGAGCACAGCGGCCTGTGCTCAAACAGAAGATCTAAAACGTGTTGAACTGAGTGTACAGAAGCATCCGTGTGTGCTTTCTGGAGGGGAGACTAATCTGAGGTGTTACATGAAAGAGCTGAAACTGAAAAGGGCTTTTCTGGACTTTTCTCTAAGCTCAAGATTAAAAGCATTCTGCAAAGACAACAAAACATTGTAGAAGAGAAAGACATATACAGTGTGTATCTGGAAAAATCTACAATGTTTAAAAAGTTTTGTTCTGTTCAAATCAGATGACACGAAATTAAAGAATAAATAACATGTAATTTAAAGTTCCAAAAACAGAAAGATTTTTAGAAACACAAATATCCCCTAAAGTCCATAATACTGAAACTCAAGTGGACAACTGTATGGGCATATTTCAATTAACATGAATAACTCAACTGAACTTTTAAATGGCCCATGTTTGCCGTGTCAAATCTCAACCACTCTTGACTATGAAGTTGCCAGATCAACAGGAAGTAAGACGGACAAACAGAGGAAGCAGTCAGCGAGTCAGACCCACCTCAGGGAAGTAGTCCTGAGGGAACTTCTCCTTCTCCAACATAGCCGTGCTCTCTAGTGTGTCTGAGTAGATCTCCTTCCCGACCACCTTTTTGAATTTCTTGGCTAACAAAATATGAAACAAAGGGAGACAGAATGTTACCACCACAAAAGCTCATCTTTTAAGAGACCATGAGTCAGAGTGTAAGGAGCCTCAGATGGCAGGGTTGTGCTGTGTGTCCTGTCCCCAGGCCTTCTTCAGACAACTGCTCCACCTGCTGGGGAACATTAGAAGTATTCTGGAGTCTGCCAGGGTGGGGAAGCAACAGATTCTCCACGGCAATTAAAGGTCTCTTGGATCCCCCACTGTGTTAATTATGCCTGCCTTTGATGTAACAGAAAGAGCCTTTCGTTTGAGTCGTTTAAGACCATTTACAGACTGAAAATATCTTCAAGGAGTTCTCTGTGGGTTTGTTGCGGTGGGAACAGATGAAGTCCGGAGGAGGACGATGGGATCCAAACATTCCTGAGAGCATGAAACACACGCTGGAGTCACACTGGGGACCAACACAGGCTGAAAAACAAGGAGTTCCCTCAAGAAAAAAGAAAAACATTTGTCAAATTTAGCTTAGTGGAACCATCCTTTTGTATCTTAAACCACTTTTTTCCACGTGCATTTCGTCATCACATACAGCGAGAAGACTGAATAAGATTTCCGAAGATGGTGATTCTAACGTCTCCTACAGTGTGAACAGGGTTCATACATACCATGTATGTTTCAGTTTTGTTTCCAGTGGATGTGGACCGTATGTGGGGCTCCTTGTATGTGTGTGCTGATGTTCTGAGGATCTGTCCCCTCAGCCTGTCCTTCACTGGGGTGAGAGCCCCGTCCTAACGCTGACTCGGCCCTAATGGGAGGACGGCCCTCCTACATCTATATCCCCTCTTTAATTAGCGGCTCCGCCGGACCCCGGGCCCTCTGACACCACTGGCTGATGAGACCGCCGTAACTGTCCAATAACCCCCGTACACAATTACCACAGGCCCGAAATCTCATGAATTAAATCCTAATATTAATAAGTATTACCATTCTATCTCCTGCTGCTACATTACCTTCCCTGGGACCAATCTTCTGCTTGCTGGTGGTGATGGAACCAGGACCAGGCTGTAAGTGGTTGGTGTGATGTGTAAGGGGGGGGTTTGGGGTGTGTAGGGGGGGTTGGATAGAACGACATGAGGTCTTGAGATGCTGAGGCCGGGTTAAGGCAGGGACTGGACTCACCTTTGAAATCAAACTGGTGGATGTTTTTCAAGGATTCGTGGAGAAAGTAGCAATTTCCTAGTGCCTAGAAAAGAGACAGAGAGAAAAAAAGAGAGAGAAAGAGGGGTATGAGATTAGAAGAATTGTTCATAAACCTTTTCAGATTATTTCGGTTACCCCAGCACATTCACGCAGAAGCACATAATACCATTGTGTAATAGGAGCTTAGATCTGTGGTGATACAGTAAAAGGCTCCATTTCCATAGAGCTTTGACGTGCAAAAGGGAACTCGGGTTTAAACACTTTGGCTCCTTGGAAAAAGATCCCCCTGCTGGCTGAGTCCACTCCCCCATAACCGGTCACAGACACTGCTTCCTTTAATATGAGGTCACTAGCCCTGGATTTAGTGTTTAGTACACAATCAGAGTAGTGCACCATCAATACTGTATACTCAACAGCGCATACTCCGACACTCATCTCAAAGCCTCCCGACGTGAAGAATAACCCATTTTAGCCTTTCAAAGAACACATTCAGATGGAGTTTTGAATAACCAAAGATTTACTTCAATAGGATTAAAATCTTAATTTTCTGAGAGAACAATCGGTCAACTTTCCCAGTCTGTGGACAAGCCAAACAAACTGTGTGGGAAGAGGTGGAATGGTGCCTGGGGGATTTGATGCGGTTCACAGTCTGCTACACTGCTTTCTGCTGCCCTCTTTACATCTGGGGCCATGGCGGGAAAGCCAGCTCTCAATCCCACTGTGTATTTCAGGCAGCACAGCTTTCGCCTTGTGGTAATTCTACCATAGGTCCTCTTGGTGTGTTCTTTTGATTTTTTTCTCCTCCTAGTGGCACGGCACGGAGGGAATGAAAAGAGAGAGGAGTGTGAAACGGGTGATGAAATGAACAGAAGGAGAGAGGTGAAGAAGAGTTATTAGGCGAGGGGGGGGAGAGGGCTGAATGAGGTGGAAACGGCCGTGCGAGACGGAGAGAACCTCCCTGGGACAAGAGGGAAGGTTCCCCCGTCTTCCCAGCTGTGCGGCCCCAGGTGGAGGGCCGACAGGGCGAGGAAGGGCGTCAGGAGCCGTGCAAAGGACTCCACGGAGGGGGAGGGCGGAGGAGGGGAAGGGCGGCAGCAGAGGATTTACCCTGCAGTCTTTTTCTCTCGTCCCTTTGAGGCGCAGTCAGACACCCTCGTGAAGAGAGAGCGAGAGTTTAGGCTAGGCTCGCTCGCTCGCCGCACGTCCCCTGCATTATTTATGAGTCCCGGCGCATCTTGAGATTAAACATTTGCTGATTTGTCAAAAGCACAAACATGAGGTCCTGCCCATCTCCTTGACATATAAGTTCATCCAACAGGAAAACACTGTCGCACATTTAATTGATGAGAACAGCGGCTGGTGACCCAAAGCCACAGCAAGCTCCTGCACTCCTTCAGTCTCTTCCCCTCCTTCTGAAGGAGGACAGGAACCAGATGAACGGCATCAAATGAGAGAAAGAGGGAGGGGGAGAGAGAGAGAGAGAGAGAGAGAGAGAGAGAGAGAGAGAGAGAGGGGGAGAGAGAGAGACTCAAGGTCAACTTTCCATGCGCAGTAGAGAAGCTTCCAGGAAGACCCCCTTTCTTTATCTGTTTGTGCTGCTTTATGTTCTTTTTCACCTCAAACTGCCACTGACAGACAGGGATGACAATGATAAAGACAAGGGATGAAAATAAAATCTGTGTTATTTGTTCAACTGGTTCCACAGAGCTTTTATCTGTGGTTGGAAAAGGAAAAGCTTAACAAAAGAAAGGAACAATTGTGACAAGAAGTAAAGATGCATTTAATAAAAACACCACAATTACTAAACCAGCAGTTTTTTTTTTTATGATAAAAGAATTAAAACAATGCTCAAGATAAATACTGGCGTGCACAGAAAATCAAATTGAAAATATAACAACATCAAAAGTATGTTGTTATTTCCAGTCCCAGTGTAGCAGGAGAACAGCACCAGGCCTCACAGCTGTGTTAAAGCCAGCCTGGCTCCCTCCTGTACAATTCACATTGATTAGTCCTCAAACCCAGCAAACGCCAGGAGTATAACTGGATTTAATACGATGCCTTTAAACAAATCGCAATTAATCAACTCTCAAATAAATGATAAACAATTGTGCCTAAGTGACTATCTATGTAATCATGAGAATCCACTTAACCCCCAACCCTAGTAAATATTTATATGACGCTGGGGCTCAAACCCGCTGGCTGGTTCACTGTCTTTCCCTCTCCCCCTCCACTCTTCATGAAGAACCTATTATATTAGCGGGCCGCAATTAATCTATTTGTCTCTCGACATGACAGGCTCCAAATATTAATAAGAGTAGGGCTGTGCTGACAGGCCGTCCTTATCTTGAACCACTTGCTGTACAATGGCCTGTGTCAAGCGTATGTTTGTCACGTCCCACTTTTATTGATTACCTGCCAGATTCACTTGAAATAATTAAAAGTATATTTTACATATTTATAAACCCCTCTGCCATGGCCACTACTTAATTTTCCATTAGTAAAATGCACTCTATTAAGGCCGACTTGCAGGGCCAGGGGGAGGCAGCAGGAAAATGAGTAATCGCCATAATTGTAGACAGAAAGACAATAAGCGCACCATAAAAGCCAGGTTTTATTGCCTCGTTCTGGCAATGCGATTTCTTATCAGGACCTGTATTGTACACACTACTCAAAGGAAATAAGCACGCGTCTTCCTGGGTGTGCGCGTGTGTTCGAGAGAGAGAGAGAGAGAGAGAGAGAGAGAGAGAGAGAGAGAGAGAGAGAGAGAGAGAGAGAGAGAGAGAGAGAGAGAGAGAGAGAGACAGAGAGCGAGAGAGCGAGAGCGAGAGAGAGAGACAGAGAGACAGAGAGACAGAGAGAGAGAGAAAGAGAGAAAGAGGACATGCAGTTGACATTTCCTAAACCCCCTGCAGACCAGAGCTCCAGTCGTCCCTGTAGCCTATCTGAGAGGAGACAGAGCCACCAGAGGTCCGTCGCCTCGCTGCACGGCCCGCTCCACTGAGTGCTTTATCAATACCCGCCGCAAGCGAAGAAATGAGTTGGGACGGAGGGAAAGAAGTACGCATTCCTTGACCTTCGAATGGATTTTCTGCATTTAATGTGAAAAATGACCCATAAAGCAAACATAAAAGTAATAATTTTGTGCAAGGTCTAACCTCCATTCCGCCCTGGGGGAGCTTGGTCTGTCCCAGGAGAGTTTCTGCTCCTGTCTCCGAGAGACTCCATCCTGGGCCTCAAGCCTCTGGCACTAAGGTCTGTGAGCAGTGTTTACAGCACGGACAACATGATGAGAGGGTTCTGAGGGATACATTAGTGGAGAGAGACAGATCTGGTGTGTCCCTAACCCAGACAGTGCCGTCACAGGGACAATGTGACTCGGCGTGTTGTGAATGCTGTACTGTACCCTGCTCTGAGCCAAATTCCCTAGGGCCTCCACAGGCTTTTTCACTGTCCCTGTCTAAAATATTACTCTTCTAGACAGCGAGGATGAAATGTGAAAACGGGGCCCGGTTCTGCTTTCTTAACAACTCTCTCCCTCCACAGGAAATTTGCCATGTGTCAAATAGCGCACACACACTCACCCACACACAGAGATAGACACTCACTCATGCATGCACACACAGACAAATAACACAGCAGTGCGAATAAATACGCACTTGAAGACGGCAGCACATAAAGGTGTGTCGTTTCAACATGCACACACATGAATGGAGTCTTCAGATGTTAAAGGTCAGCTACATGCTGTCATGAAGGACCAACGCTACCATGCATCACCATGCGGCCAGGACACAGAGGCTTCCACAGAAACATGGAGACTGACTAATGTCTAAACCATTTCATCATTAGTTGCCAAGGAGATCTGTTTTTTTTGACCTGCCATGGTATGATCCGTCATCTCCAAGCTGCCATAGATCATTGTTGTGTTTAGTTATCATGTCATGTCTTTCATGATCCAGGGACATCACCCATTTGATCAGTTTATGGGTGGGAGGTGGGGGGGATGGGGGTTAAACCCTGGTTTACCCAGCAGGCTTGATGGTGCAGGGAGACATCACTTGGTATTCATGTGCCATGCAGTGTTACAGTGAGAAGACCCTCTGCACCAGTCTCCAACACTGCACAAACAAGGTGTTTGTCATCTGCTGCAGTGAAAACACTCCAGGCTGGAGGGGGAAGCGTCAATAGAGAAGGACTTCAAGTTTTTCAAAACAGAGATACGGATCGAGAAGCCATATTACACACACACACACACGTGTGCCACTCGCAGACCCATCGATTGAGTATTCAGAGTATTGAGCCGCTGTGTCTATTATTCATTGGCTGGTGCTGGGGCCTGACTGGATACACAGACAAAACTCTCATTAAAACTTATTCTGTCACTTCTCTTCTCTCCTCTTATCTGAAAGGAGAGGCTGGACGTTTCTCCATCGATCATTTCCCTGAAGGAGCCCATGTCTATGGGGGGAGGGTGGTGTGCAGGTTGAGGGGGTAGGCTGACACAGTGTGGAGAGTTTCAGGCAGCCAGAAAAGAGACCTCAGATATTAAGTAAAGTGATGCAATAAAAGATCTCCATACTGTATTTCTTATGTTGCACACAAGTTGGGTCTTGATTTCCTCATTGGGAGAAGAAAAAAAACGTACCCAAACGCTTCAATTGCTGCCAGCAAAAGTTTTTTTCTGCTTCCTCCGACAAGAGTTGCTACCATTCTGTAGGTACCATTAAGATCTTCTGGACCGAGCCTCCTGCTCATTATTCTAAAATCCCAGGAACGGGAGCAACATGCACTGCATGATTGATCTTCAAGCCGATGATTTTATTATTCTTTTGGAGTAAAATATTATGGATGGGTCTAAACAAGGCGTAATTGGCCAAACCCACGGCAGGAGCCTGACCTGCCAACAATCCAGCCCACTTCCAAGGTTGGCTGCCTCCCTGGGAAATATTGTGCATTAATTTCATTTAGTCTCCCCTCCAACATCCAATGGTAGAAGTTAATTAAATTGCTTGTCCATTGTGTTCATCCACTTACAAAGTTAATGATATTGTGCCTGGGAATTAAAGAGCGTTTTATAAAGCGTGCGGGATGGGAGCTGGCAGCCACTACATTGCCCAGTTGAACCCTGTCAGTCGGCGGGCTGGTGGACCCTCTAATTAGCGGTGAAATGGATGCTTCCATCTGCCAATTTCCTGCCACGCTCATCAGTCGTGCCGTCGCTCCCCTAACCTGCCCGCCCGGAGGGGTCCAAAGCAATAAAACTGTCATGGCAATGACATTCAACAGAGATGAAAAAAATGAGAAACGGAATGCATGATGTGACTCAGACTTTAAAAAGAGCCTTTTAGAATGCCCGTTCTCCCTGTGCAACATCATTGGTTTCTACGCTGTAATACAGATTGAGAAGTCTGATAACTGAATTGAAAGGGTTCGATGCCTCCTGTTTAGGTGAAGTCATAAAAAAATGTTCAGAAAATGACAGCATAACCATTTTGATGTGCGTTTTTGATTAAATCCTTGATTTATCCTTGAACTCAAAGTACCCATTACATTCATTTGAATCAAAACATTATTCTGACATACACTTACTTATTAGCTTCTACATGAAACCTCATTTCCAGTAAGTTAGCAGGGACCCGTAAAAAAAGATTCATGTTTGTATATTTGAACTGCATATTTGCTAATACAGCAGTGCTACTTCAGCATTTTTTCTTTTTTAACGAGGGTATAAAAGATGGGCATCGAAGCTAATTAGATTACACCTGTGGTGTCTGTTATGCTATTGACCCTTAACAGTTAGCCAGTATGCTAGCTAATGGACAGATGCTTGTACATTTCTGGTTAAAGCTGTTATATGCTTGTTATATGCTGTTATATGTGGTGCAGCGCAAATTACACATCACAACGTTGAAAAAGAAACTTGAAGTTTCTGGCTACTGCAGACATCTTTAAAGTGATACATACAAATACATCATATTTATGAGAAGAAATTCTCTCTTTTCAACCCACATCTTCAAATAAGACACTGATCTAAATGGCCAGTGTGGTGAATAACTACTTTCTTTAAGTAAATATGTGGCTCGGCGCTAACAAGATCATCTTACTAAAAGGTTACAAAGATGATGAATATTATCTACATTATTAGACAAAGGCTGGACAACTGAGGCCTCCATTAGTAATTAAAATGACATTACCTCCTCTCCTTCTTTGTTCTGTGCCTGCATGGCTGCCAAGGCCATTATTCAATTGTTTCGGATGCTGGGGGATAAAATGCCTTTAATATACTTATGCTCATTAATGTAAATCATATTTTGCTATGGATGTCCAATAATCAAAAAGAATATTTCAACTTGTTTTTTTTATAGTTCCCATTAGGGAGAAGAGGCTCATGCAAATGACAGGTCTTTGAGTCCATAGATTTTTCCTCATTCTCTTAGACAAAGCTACTAATGTTGTTGTAGACAGTTCATCAATCTAGATTATAATGTGATTTAATATCACGCTTATTCATTTAGGTTCATTTGTGATAGACTATCGGATTAGGATCACATAGGCACAGCAACCAACAGACTTTGTTTTAAGCGCTTGCAGGCAGCATACTTTCTTTGCTTTTCAATAGCTTACGAAGTGTAACAGACTTCATTTTAATATATTGCGAGACATACAACCACACACACACAAACCTCTCTCCAACCACTGACATTGGCAACTTGCTTGTCAATAATGTTTATTGAGCACCTCGCCATTCCACTGAGAATGCTGGGATAGCTGTCAGGGCTGTGACGTCACCTGGGGAGGTGATCAGTCACTGGGTGGCCGGAGGCAGCTTTGATTTGGTCACTGTCCCCCACTGGCTTTGGCTGGCCCATGTGGCCTTGCAATGATAAAGTGGTACCCTTGGCTGTCCAATGAGATACATCTCTATTGCCAAGCTCCACAATGAAATATATTAGTTTGAAGCATATTTGCTGAATCCATCTGTCCCTTCGGAGAGGGATTTATTAGAATGTTCCCCATCGCATCAACAACCCTTCCTCTTCCCTGAATATACACACAACTCTTCCAAACGAAGGCAACCTCGTCTAGCACCTACAGCCTTTCATAAAACACTTTGATGACACTGGACTAGTCAAACGCAATCAGAAATGAGGATGTTGTCTCTTAATGGGCGCGAGGTCCGGTCCCATTTCAAAAGACCCGATGGAACGGGACCAACCATGAAACGAGGAGCGCTGTTCCATTTTGAAGTACAGGCAAAAAAATCTTTTTTTTTTTTTTTTTTGGGAGGAAGAAATAAGCAGCTTTCTCTCTGGGTGTCAGTCAGAGGCGTTTTCTGAGCACAAACAGTGACCACAGAACCGTGAAGCTTTAGAGGAGCCGGCAAAACACACGCAGCCACTCGTCTCTGGCTAAGACCCGGTTCGCTCTCTCTTTGTCGTCCTCTTTGTCTTTATGTAAAAACCGATGCTCGCCGATGATGTGTTATGTAAAATTTGCGGGGCTTGATTTAAATGGTTGGATATCCTCCATGCTAGCTTAGTTATACTCCAGTGCATCGCCCCAAGAGCCCCACGGACGCCGTGTGAAAAGCCAAATGTAAATGCAGCCTCAGTTTCTTAGATAACAGAAATTATGTCATGGGGCCTTTTTTTTCGGGGGGGGGGGGGGTATTATTACAATAATAACAAATAACCAAAACGGCACAGGGGAGGACGTTTCATTCGCAGATGTTCATTCTATAAGTACAGCCGCAGCATCCAGCCCTTTCCTGGGCCCCTGAGCAGGCAGCTTGAGGACCTGTGCCAGGGGCCGGTGGCAACACACTCACGTCTTCTCTCCTGGAAATAAAAACACTCACGACTTGGGAGAATAGAGGATTTTTCAGGGGGCCCTTGTTCAGGGGGGACCCCAAGGTCCGCGGGCTCAGGACAGATGACTCTCACGCAATGTATATGATTAGATTAAGGGGTTACAGTATGTCTTTGCTAGATTTGGATAACGTGCTGCGTCTCCGGACGACAAATATGAATCTTTTTCATCCTTGACTGTCCTTGCAGCAGTCACATCCCCATTAAACAGAGGGCTTTTGTTGATGTGTGTGTCATACCATTCAAAAGTCAGTGGTAAGGTTTACATAGGAACATACTGCTTCACATGCATCTTCCACAGAGGGACAAGTGGAGACACACAGTAGACAGTTTCGGGAATACTCAGGGGACCCTCCGAAAACCCTTCATCTTCGGCCAAGCGCCAGCTTTGAAAGATGTTTCTCGTAAAGCACAGGAATGTAATTAGGCAGTTAAAATTAAGAGGGTTGAATCTAACTAAAAGAGCATAACATCCAATCTAATTACAGCACTCTTTAATGAGCTGGTAATTAGCTAAGGAGTGGTGCACACTAGAAGGCATTGTGGGTGAACTTGTACATCAGGCCTGTTGACTGGGGAAGCCTTTGCGTCAGATTAAAGCCCACTGGGAAAATATTATTTACTGAAATACCGTTGTTTCATTTTATACGGCTTTATAAGAAACCAAATCAATGTCCTACACGGGTTCACATAGAGGTTCCTGCAGCTCAATCTGTTTAGTCTGAACCTCCATAGATTTGCTATATGCAAATTATGCTAAATCAAGTTGTTTCAATGATTTACTGCACATAAAAAGTTACATTTCACTCCTTCAATTCCAGGCAGGCATGTTTGTCTTGACTAGTGGTCTCGACTTTTGAGGGTCAAATATCTTGCCCATGTATTTTGTACTACAACAACACCCAGACAATGAATCATAAACTGGACTGGTCCGCCCTCTAACCAAGCCCCCGCAGCTTTCATCAGGGAAGCTCCACAAGTTCCCCAGCACCATGTCGCTGTTCTACTTCCACCCAGCGACGCCCCTCATCTGCAGGGACCCGTTCTCCAGCTGACCTCCGGAACCTTGGAGAGACTGTATTAATTTTCCTGACAAAAATCAATTGGGATGAGGCCCGGGCTGGGAAAGAAAGGCCTCATTATTGGACCTGCCCAAATCCCACCCCCTCATTGGGAGCACACGGCTCTTTTATGGCCAATAGTTTAACAGGAGTGGCGGCTAGGGGACAAAGGAATTGTTCATTTCCCTGACCCGCTCTAAGAGCCATTCTGAATCAATTGTCATGTGCCCTGTTTAATTTTGTTAGGATATGAGGGGCTAAAACAATTTTGGTTTATTTTATAGGCATTCATCTTTCTATATTCACAAGGGGTGTGTCATGTGAGTCTAATTTGTTCTTTTAAAGACAGCATTGAAGTGACACAACAGAAAAAAAGAAAGGAAAAGAAATGCGTATGACCGCAAATGTTCAACCATGCGGACGTAACCAAAAATTGCTCCCCCTATTCATAGCCAGTTGAACACACAGAGATTAAAAATATAACACCATGTGACGACATTGACAAGCGGCCCAGCGTTGCACGGATACATGCAAGAAGTGGGCAGAGGGGGAGGGAGTCGGGAAAAGAGCGCAGTCGGTACGTGTTTAAAATGTGCTGCACAATACCTACTAATTCTATTAAGTGCCTCTGGTGGGGAGCTGTGCTTACGGCCTGATGTAAATGGACAGCTGGTTCACTAAACAATGCAAGAGCATTAGAATAAGGTGATTGGATGAGGGAGCGGAGTAGAGAGGCGTGGGCTCGGCCACCCCCGGGCCTCTGCCAAGTCCATTATGTGTATTGAAGACATTGCGAGTGCCGCCATAGGTAGGTGCGGCAGCCGCTAAAAGAAAGGTGTTGTTTGTTCCCCTCATCGTTGGAATGGCTTCCAAGCCTCGATATCTTGGTGTAGGTAATACGATGAAAGGAGACCCTCGTGCCACACCCGAACCCCCCCCTTCCCACTTTTCAATCTGCTTTGTGACCTTTGGCTTGAAGGGACCGGTTTTTGTAAACTTTTACAAGGACAGAACTTGTGACTAAACTTTACCTCAAAGCAAAGAAAAATCTGACAGTGAGGGTGGGAAGTGAAGGCAGTTATCCGCAATAGTCAGACAAATAATTTTTCTTTAACAAAAGCATAATCTGCAACAGACAATTCTCTGCATTGCAGCAGTGACTTGAGTATGGCTTCTACAATCTAATTACAAATAGTCTAGTAATCTAGTAAAATACACAGATAAATCTGCTCTTGTATTGAAACACACGCCATAAGTCCTTCCTTACTTGTTGGCTGACAGCAGAAGTCTTATCCCAAGAAGGTACCTAGCTTTAAGTGGGACCCTTTGAATGTACTTGTATGTGAAGTGAGATTGTTTGAGTTTGTTCTCTGTGGACAGGTGTCAAGAGGTTGTCTCGTGTACTATAATTAGTCAACAACACAGAGGCTAGCTCAAGAAATCCCTTATCCTCCTCCTCCTCGACCTGGCTGAGAAATTGCTGGGATTTAGGCTAACGATTTCTCCTGTGATATTAACCAGCCGTACGTGACATGCTGTGCGGTGGCTCAGATCAATTTCACACGAAGAAGAAAGGAGAAAAAAAGTGTCCATCTCTCTCTGAGATGGGGGGGCTTGTGAGCCAGGATGAGAGGGAGCAAGGGAGCATCACGGACGATGGACACTTACACCCCTGGCGAATGTTTGGATTAGACACTGATGGCTCCCTGAAGATGACCCACCCCCCCCTCCCCCGGCAAACCCCGCGCCCCTCCACGAGGCTGTGTGGCGTTCGTGGCACCTGCCTGGACGTGGACGTGCGCGCTGAGGGTGGGGGGATATATATATACACTTAGCCAGGAGAAAGGTCAGCCAGGCAGAATGTGGCAGGCAAACACGGTGGCAGGTTGCCTGGGAGGGTCCCTGGGATGAATCACCAGAGAATTGGTGCATGGCAGTGAATGAATAACCCGCCATGGCTCCCCAAACCCCATTATTTCCCTCCTTCTCCGCCGGGCCTGAGATTCATGTCGGCGCATGCTGCCAGTTCATTAGGAGGGGATATCATTCCTCTTCTGCTGCGGCAGGACAGGGCTGCAGGCCCCTGGGGGCCACCCGGCCCTGTTTAATTCCACATCATCCGCTCCACTGAGGGCCTTAATCTCTGCTTGTGTGATCAATACTATATCAGTGTAAATTAAAATGACAATTTTAAAGTAATTAAGGCCGTTAATGCTCGATTCAAATGTCGTTATTTGCACAAGCGGGGACCCGGAGAATATGGGGGTGGTTTTGCGCGTGTGCGCGTGTGTCTAAGTTAGGTTGGGGATAGGTAGGTGGGTGTGGTGGGGGAGGGAGGGAGGGAGGGGGGGGGGGTGAGAGACGTGCGTGTCCACAGTGACAGGCGAATGCTTTAACTGCACCGTGGCCCCTGTCGCTGTGACTGCCACTGAGGGGGGCTTAACAAAAGCAGATTAACTCTCCCTCCATGCCGGCCAAGGGACCTCTCCAATTTCAGAGGAGGATAACCCAATTGGAGAAATTTGATTTGTAGAACCAAACCCAATTATGGCGATATTAGATGAGAAGTGGCAGGGAGGGAACGCTTGCTGGAGAAGGAGGAAAAATAAAGGGGTGGCAAGGCAGGAGAGGGGGGAGAGAAAACTTACACAATAAAAATGCACTTAACTCCAAAATGAAGCCCAGCAGTAATTGTGTGATTTGATTATTTTTGTCCCCCTCCTCGCCCGGTTTTGAAAGGCCATTTAGAGTCATTGTGATAGTTTGAGTGAAATAAATGGGCTCTAACGTAAACCTTCCTTGAGTGTGTGTGTGTGTGTGTGTGTGTGTGTGCATTCGGAGCACCTCAGGCAGTTGTCTTATCTGTGTGAGGTGGTGTGTAAGTGAAAGGGGAAATTAGATGATCACACTGTAGAGTGTTACTAACAGGAGCTCACGGCCACGGGCACAGAGACTGACCCCAAACCACAGACTCCTACCCACCGAACTCACCAATTACACCAATCTGACTGCTTATGGGCCACACTGGGAATTCTAAACCAACTCCCTAAAGGACACACAGAAACGCGCGCACACACACAGAGGAAGTCGTACCTCCACTGTGGAAACCCCAAACAGCCTGCACAGAGCACAGTCCCATTTGGCTCCACTAAGTCTCCAGCTCAGAAGCCAAACAGAATTTCCTCCGCGGCTCAGGACACTTCCATATCTCACATTTAGCTGCTAACCAGGCACGCGCTGACAGACAGAGAGTGGATGTGGTGATTAAGGGAGGCCATTTGCACAGGCCGATGGATCACTCCCGGATCTGTCCAATCCCCCACGGCCCACCACTGCTATTCCCATGGAAACCAGGTCGTCCAGCTGACCACAATAAGCTTGTACAACCTGTGTCCACTGTCCATAATACCTGTCTACTGTCATTGTATAAGACATTTACGGCATGAGTGGTTAACAGTCTCATTCCATCATATTCCTCTTGGCAGAGTAGCTGTGTTTCAGTACTATGTACAGTTACTCAGATTTGCCCTGGTGAATGCTCAAATACATACCATGATTGGTCATATTTCCCTGAACTACAGTACAAACTGTTGTGGTTTGTTCGTCCTGTATATCTCAGTGCCCCTATCCTGCGACGCCACAGCCCCATGAATTATTAAATGACTGCCAATACGGAATAGACAGAAAAAACAGTGCGGTGAAAAACAAAGGCAACCTTTGGGTGTTTAATGAGCTGGGGCGCTGCTCTGCATTTCTGATCAGGCGCTCCAGTGGACACCTGGGGGCCTGGCAGAGACCTGGAGAGAGGGGGGGCTTCTCGCAGCCGAGCGTCCAGGCGGCCTGATCCATCATGATGTGTGTTAGATGGTGTTTGTGGAGCAGGCCTTATTAATTATCAGCTCGTTTGGAGAGGCTGGGGGTGGCAAGAGCTCCATGGCAATCAATGCCAACTGTCACTTCAGGACAATTCCAGCAAAGGAGATTAAGATCAATTTGACGCTGGAGACATGATCAATTTGATGCCGTTTCCGAAACAGGACAAGGAAAGTGGGATCGTCTAGGAAATGGAGATACAGGAAGGTGTGGTCTCCTTGGTTATGGACAGTTCATCCATAGCACCGCTTCCATTAGCACACTATCTCTGCTAAATGACATAGTACGAAGAATACGTATCAGCAAAATTACAGGTCAACTCAGCAAGAAATGGATTACAGAAGCAGACAAATCAAAAGGACATTTTTAAACGGAGAGAACAATCAATTGGATCACTAACAGCTGTACAACATTATGAACACAAAGTGGAAGTGGGGGAGCAGGTGAAATATGACGCTGTTCCTGAGGGCGTAATCTGTTGCACAAGCAGATAAGCAACAATCTGATCCACATGTTAATAAAGGCGCCTTACAGGCACCGTTTAACACCCTGAATCACACACAACATCTGTCAGCCTGGCACACTCATTCTAATCACATTGTCCACTCAAAGATGCAGAGACACGAGAAACTGTTACTCAGACATCAGGACGCAGGTCATTACGATAGGAATATCATCAGTACAATAACAAAGTAAGATAAGTCTACAGGGAGTATGAATATTCTTAGAATGTGTTCGGGTTAGTGTTTATAATTGTGAGAGGGTTACTATAACTTTTTTTAAGGGAGACAAAGTCGGTGTGTGTGTTTCAATGTTGCATCGCAGGTCTTTGGGGAGCTTGCTGAAGGGAGGGGGTATGTCTTTTCTGTAGTGCTGGGCTATGAGAGGCCCCTATAGCTGGAGGATTATGGAAATCAAACCAGAGAGATTAGCTAATGGGGATATAATGGCCAGTGTCTGCCTGGGTCAGTTGGGCCATGCAAATGAACTGCTAGCGCTAGCACTAGCGCCACTGTGGGGAGAATCAATACCAACGACAGAGTAGCTTTCACCAGGAAAACCGTTCCCCACAGGAGAACCGTGGAACCGTTGGCAACCATCATCTCCCTGATGTCAGCATGCGATTCTCTCTCTCTCTCTCTTTCTCTCTCTACAGAGACGGCTTCTGTTCTAAACCCCCTCTCTAAGTTCCAAGAAATATCTACAAACCTGACTATGAAAGTTCTTCAGAACTTAGAATTCCCAGGAAGTTTGTTTAGATTTGTGACATTGTCCCACCATGTGGTATTGAAACTAGTTAACCCAGGTCAGAATTGTGTGGAGGGGAGATAGGTAGTGATTAGGTCACTTCTTCGTCAACGAAAACTGGACATCGTTCAAAGGATATTAGAGTTCCAATTTTTACGTGTCATAGAATTCTTGTTCCGATTAACGGCGAGGCAGTTTACAGTGGTGGCCTTCCACATGCATGGCCTCTCCCCTCTCATTTTCCTTCCTGCTCACTAGGTATGTCCGACCATTCATCAGGACAGACAGGGGACACCTCTTGCCTGATCACAAATGCATGGGAGCAGGCCATAAAATTAACCTTGTGGCAATTGTTTTCCCACCCGTTCCATGGCCCACTGGCAGCTCATCTGTTAAACAGCAAGAAATAAAAGTCATGCTCAGATGCGCAAAAAATTATGACTGAGGGACTTGAACTGAGCCCAGCTGAAGCCAGATTATACAGTCAAGACCCAATCAATCAACAGCAGAGTGGATGGAGGAGCAACTTCCTGGTTGGCTCATTTGAGGGAACAATAGGAAACACAGCCAGGCAGTCGAGTGAGATGCTGCTAAGGATTCTGGGGGATGTAGAAGAGATGAGATGGGCAGATGTATTTACAGTCTGGCCAACCAGCATCACTGACCCTGCCCTGTCTCTTGGGGATGGTGAGGAAGGGGGAGTGGGGGGGATGGAGGGAGGAAAGGAAGGAGGTTGGGCGGGAGGGAGGGAAGTAAAAAAAAAAAATCCTTCAGAGGGTGTTTATTTGCTCTCAACACCTCCTCGGCGATCAATATTTTTAATTTGGGTCCGAGTTATTATTTTTCACATCACCGCGCTGGGGAGCAGAGTAAAGTGGCTCATATTTTAGCGCTAAAAAGATCGATATGACAGGCTCACCTTCACTCTGCCCCCCTCACCGGCTGGGGGGCAACACATCATAACGTATGGTGGGGGATTGGGGGGGGGGGGGGGGCAGCACGCTGGAATCACATCATTATCTGTGCCTGTCGACCCCCCACCCCCTCCAAACAACCACCCCAACCTACACACACACACACACACACACCCTAAAAAAACACACCTCCATGACAGAGCTGATTTACTCTCCAGTCAGATCCTGCTGCCCCCACTAAACCAATCTCACCATACACAAACACTTTATCAGAGCACAGTTTATGAGGGGTGGACTGTGTGTGTGTGTGTGCCTCTACAGTATGTCAGATGCTCATCGTGGTGATGGGCTGGAGGAGGGCACAGACTCAGTTTCGTAGATTAGGCTCCTTGTAATAAATGCATCAATTTCTCTGCGTCTGTACACAATCCATTAATTATATATACATTTTCAACCCAAAAAATATTCCAGGGAGCCAGAGTCTGCTCTCCCTTCCTCATAATTCACGTCTGATGGCAGATTCATTGATTGTCGCTCAACACATCCTCAGAGAGAGTATGTACGTGTGTGTGTGTGTGTGTCCATGTGTGCGCTCGAGGGTGTGAGTGAGTGTTTGTATGCACTTATGTGCATGCCCTGAGTGCATGAGTGATGGCGAGGTAGAGTTATGGCCCAACAATATTACTGCTCTGACATCTACTCCATTCAAATTGCCTCGGTCTGCTCTGTACTTCTCACCATATTGAAATAAGAGCGTTTAGATTTCGTTAGCCATATTTTAACCTGCTTATGCTCTCGGCACAGTCTCACAAACGCACAGAGAGGAGAACATGGGGAGGGGGAGGGCGGATCTGCCCCGCAAGTCCCGCTCGTTAACCTGCGTGTGTAAAACCAGTGTTGCGACCCCCTCACTCTGACCCCACTCTGTGTGTGTGCGTGTGTGCACACGTACGTATGTGTGTCTAAATGGCTTCTAAAAGGGTAAAGCAGGGAACTACCCCCTCTTGGCTAGTATAAAAGTAGGTAGGGCCGCGTCAAGGAAATACGCTTTGAGTGTAGGTGACACAATTGGAACGAAATGCATGCGTACACACTCTCTAACACACGTTACGCACACACATTCACACACACACACACATAGGGAGGCCCCTGTCAGCGCAGAGGGACACTAAGTGTCCATAAATTCCCGTGGTGGGCTGAGCCGAACGTCGAGGGTGCAGGTTTGATGATTGCATTACAGCGCGCCGCTGGAGGGAGGGATTAGGGCCTTTGGGCTTTGCGGCAGGCTGAGGTGCCGCTGGCAGCTCCATGATACGGCTGGAACAGAGCCTGGGACTGAGGGAAGACGAGCACGGCGCGACACGCTACACAACACGCTCAGCCACAACCACCCCATCCCAGACGGCCCGGGGAGGAAAGGGCCACACACACACACTGTTTTATCCCAGCCACAGACAGAGCCTCTGGATGGACCGAGCCACTGCTGGGGATCAGAGTGGGGTAGAACGGAAGTACTTTTTTTTTGGGGGGGGGGGGGGGGCAAAGTTATAAGACTACTAAGTGCTCATTGTGCCTGTTGTTGTCACGGTGTAGACCGTGAAGACCTTGGACAAAACAATCAACTGAAGCTGATAAGCCAAAGTGATTGCAGTGTTTGTGGATTGTGTGCATGTTGGCCTACATTTTAGTAGTTTTGCTCTGTGTGTGTGTGTGTGTGTGTGTGTGTATACTATGCATGTACACTGTGCATGTGTGGGAACTAACTGGATAGACAGAGTTGATGGGAGAGTGCTGTCTCTCAGGGTGACAACACCCCCTGCCCTCTGCGTCTCTCCAGCGCGAGAGGGGAAATCCAATCAGAGCGTCCACACAGCAGCCGTCAGGTCCAGCACCAGCACACACCACCTAAACTGATTAAGGTGACATGACGGGCCGCAGCTGCTAGGAGGAGACCCACCACACACACACACATACACACACAGTGGTAACGAAGCAGCTTCCTTCCTGTCAGACCTCAGAGTCTGATTTATCCTCTCTCGGCCCGCCTCTCACTCCTGTCCTGTAGACCAAGACGCCTTTAATTTCCCATTAAAATGCCCTGGAACAACTGAGGGCTGAGTGTACGGGTGGGGGGGCGGGGGGGGGGTAGGGATGTGTCTGTCTGTGTGTGTGAGAGAGAGAGACACAGAGAGAGAGAGAGAGAGAGAGAGAGAGAGAGAGAGAGAGAGAGAGAGAGAGAGAGAGAGAGAGAGAGAGAGAGAGAGAGAGAGAGAGAGACAGAGAGAGAGACAGAGAGAGACAGAGAGAGACAGAGAGAGAGAGAGTGCAGGGGCATTCAATGAATCTTGTAAAGGTTCCCCCCCATAAGGAAGGTATGAGCAAAGAAAGAAGCATGCAGGTACAGGCGTGTGTGTATTATGTGTGTGCGTGTCAGGCGATGATACGCATTAGTGAACATCATTGCACATGAGGCCCCAGGGCTGGGCCCATGATAAATATTAATGGCCTGGAACAAGTGGATTGGGAGTTGAGTTATCAGGGCGGGCTTTCCTAATTGACATTTTACCTGCTGTATACCTTAACAGGGCTGTAAAACACCAGGCCTGGCCGTAGCCAGAGAGGGATGTGTCACTCAAGGCCTCCCCACTACCTCCCCATCTCCCCGGGGAGGAGAAGTGTGGAGGCTGCCCTGCTGGCCTGGATCCCTCTACTGTCAACATTAACCAAGCTTGGGTGGAGATAACACAGCGAGATGTACCTGCTGGGCTGCTCTGTCCCGCTCTGTCCCGCTCTGTCCCGCTCTGTCCCGCTCTGTCCCGCTCTGTCCCGCTCTGTCCCGCTCTGTCCCGCTGTATCCTGCTCTGTCCTGCTCTGTCCTGCTGTATCCTGCTCTGTCCTGCTCTGTCCTGCTGTATCCTGCTCTGTCCCGCTCTGTCCCGCTCTGTCCCGCTCTGTCCTGCTCTGTCCCGCTGTATCCCGCTGTATCCCGCTGTATCCTGCTGTATCCTGCTCTGTCCTGCTGTATCCTGCTCTGTCCTGCTGTATCCTGCTCTGTCCTGCTGTGTCCTGCTGTATCCTGCTCTGTCCTGCTGTATCCTGCTGTATCCTGCTGTATCCTGCTCTGTCCTGCTCTGTGCTGCTCTAGTCTGGCCTTGGTGAGAGCAGGTAGTATTCAGAAAGAGAGAAACAGAGACAGACAGAAAGAAAAAGTGGCAACCTGACTCCTGACAACCTGAGGTAGTGAGGGATGCATCAGGAGACAGTACAGTACAGAGCTACCTGTGTCCCTATTCTGTGATATCCTGACTCTTGGGTGTGCAGCCCTCTTTGACACCTTCACCTAGCGGTTTGGTGAGCATGCTTCCATCTGGAATGTAATTAAACGGTTCCAGAGAAGATCATAATCACACACACAATAGCCAGTTCCAAAGAAAACACAGACACCACAAATGCCAGTTCCAAAGAAAACACACCTTCACACACACACACACACACACACGCACAGTTACACACAAACCCAGACCCCACACACATGCTGTGTGTCAACTTACATTATCTGAGAATTGACAGACGGAACAGACAACAAACAACTACCTCCTGCAGAGAAAAATCGAAGGTTGCAAAATCAAACACGAGTGATGTCATCCAGGCTAAATGGCAAGCCCTGAGTGAGGAGTCTCTTCATATTTACAAATGCCAGACATTTCGATATCTAACATCATACAAGACACATCTGGTGTCTCTCTTCCACAAGTTGATTTACAGAGGCACAACTGCATTCTGTGTCCGTGGTGTGGGAATTAAAAAGTAAATGTGAGTCTGAAACAAATTTAAATAAGCAGCTATCGTTTTCAATTCACTGATACACAGAGTTAATTATTTCCACAAAAGGCCAACGTTTGTAATGCGTTCCTTAATATGTTTATGAAAAGAGCAGATTTGTCTGGGGACGGTGTGATTTATGAGTGTTTGTTGTCGAGGAGAGCAGTGTACCATGGTGATATCAGATGCTGACAAGAATCCTAACTGCTGCTGTTCAGTTGCCCCGACTACACTGTGTGGTAGTCAGTATCTAAATCCCACCAATTCATCTGCTCGGCTCCCTCTGTGGCATGCGGCTTAACTCTCACCTGCTCCAAGTCTCCTGGTAAATTTACTGATAAACAATATTCTGAACTGAATAAAGAGTGTTATAAAGTGGGTGCTTGAGAGTGTCCGAGAGAGAGACAGAGAGAGAGAGAAAGAGAGAAAGAGACAGAGAGAGAGAGACAGAGAGAGAGAGAGAGAGAGAGAGAGAGAGAGAGAGGGTAAGGGGGAATTGTCTGAATGTTGAAAAGGAAGCAGACTTCCAGCTGGAATCATGACTGAGTATCTGGCTCCACCAAGAGGCCAACAAATGCAACTGCCTTTGTGGTAGCACCACTTTTACATGTGACGGCATTTACAGTGGACTAACCCTAACTGATTTACTGAGGGAAAAAGTCTGGTCAAAAGCCTGTGGCAACTCGATTCAAATATTATGCAACTTCCAATATATAAAAAGCTTCTATTTGACATTTTTCTACATATGAACAATGACCTGTTGTGTTTGGAAAGGCAGGATGGTATGAAGAGTGGAGAGCAGACAGGTATATGCCATCCAACGAAAACATTTACCCAGCAATATAGTTTTGAAGTCATAAACTGTGGAGATTTCTGAGAATTCAGTCTCATTTGCAATATCCTAGCACCATCTTGTGGTTCTGCACTATTACTGCAGGTCCGGAAAAAACCTGTCTATCCTAACCCTACAACACCAAAGCTGCTACTCATGACCTGGTATGACTTTGTGATGGATATTATTGACAGTGGCTGGACTAAGTGCTCTTTGATGTTGCCCACCCTTCCCTT